>NC_134235.1:191684804-192309804 GCF_965152275.1 Natator depressus | reverse complement strand
CTTGAATACTGTGTGCTATTCTGTGTGCCATCTCAAAACAGATACATTAGAAATGGAAAAGGTACAGAGATGGGCAACACAAATGATTAAAGGTACAGAACAGCTTCCATATAAGGAGAGAGAGAAAAAAAAGACTGGGATTTTCAGCTTAGAAAAAAGATGCCTAAAGGGGGATATGATCGAGGTCTATAAAACCATGACGGGTGGGGAGAAAGTAAATAAGGAAGCGTTATTTACCCCTTCACATAATGCAAGAACCAGGGGGCACCCAATGAAACTAATAGGCAATTAAAACAAACAAAAGGAAGTCTTTCTTCACACAATGCACAGTCAACTTGTAGAACTGATTGCCAGGAGATATTGTGAAGGCCAAAATTATAATGGGGTTCAAAAAAGGATTAGATGAGTTCATGGAGGATAGGTCCATCGTTTGCTATTCGTCAAGATGGGCAGGGATGAAACTCCATGCTCGAATGTCCCTAGCCTCTGACTGCCAGAAGCTGGGAGTGGGCAACAGAGGATGGATAACTCAATAATTGCCTGTTCTCTTCATTCCCTTTGAAGCACCTGGCATTGGCCACTGTCAGAAGACAGAATAGTGGGCTAAATGGACCACTGGTTTGACCCCATATGGCCATTCTTACATTCACACTGTTGCTGTTATTTAACATTAGTGCTATCATTTTAGGGGTGGTATCCCACAGTTTTGTGAGGTAAGGGAGACACTCTAGGAACCGCTTTGCCCTGTGTCATTGGCACTGTCCCCCACCTTCATCCATTTGCGGATGGCAGTTCCTGATTACATCTCCCCTCACTGTTACTCCCTACCAAACTGGGTGGAAGGCATAGAGCAATGGTAGGATGATGTGGTGCTGCTCCAGCTCTTTATTGTGGGACAAATGGTTATGCTGTGGAGTAGGTGATCAGCAAGAAGCTGGATGGAATTTGGGCAGAACTTTCTGACACATCACATACGGCTAACCTTGAAGGTCAACGACAATTCATTCAGCTCACATGGTACAGATATGGTGAATGTCAGTTTTGCCATGATATAACCTTCAGCGGACTGTCATTTTCATGCAGGAGAGCCAGTATGTTGTTGTGGGATCACATCGTTTTGGAAACCTGGGATGACCCACAGTGGCTTGAGAATGTCTGAATGAGGAAACAGACCTTCATGGAGTTGTGTGAGGATCCTGCACCAAAATTCCAGTCCCAGAACATTCAATTCAGGGAAGCCATTCCGGTGCAGAAGCAGGTGGTTATTGCCCTGGGGAAGCTGGAAAGCTCCAGACATTTGCAGGTCCACTGCAAACTGCTTTGGGACTGGAATTGTCCATAGGTGGGATCACAGTTGTACAGGTTTGCGAGGCAATTAACACTGTGATCTACCCACAGCTGGTGTCATAAGAAAAGTCCCAAAAGTAACAGCTGGATCTGAGAGGATGGGGTTTCCAACTGTGCAGGGGCCACTGATGGCTTCCATATCTTAATACTTTGCCCCCTGCAATGGCCAAGTGAGTATGTGAAACAAAAAGGTCACTTACTGTTCACTCATTCTGAAAGGCTTAGTGAGCTACAGAGGGAGATTCATTAGTATAGATGTGGGAAACACTGGAAAGGTTCATGATGCCAGGTTGTTGAGATCAGGATTGTACTTGAAGAAGGAAGAAGAGACTTTATACCCAGAAAGAATACTGGTCTGTTTGTTGCGTCTGTGCCCACTGTTATTTTGGGGGACCTCATATACCTGCTCCTAACTTGGCTCATGAAACTGTATCCCAACATCAATGACTCTGGAAAAAAGAGAATTCAATAGCTGCGGAACTGTCATGCAACGAGCATTTGATAGACAAAAATCTTGTTGGTGCTGCCTATTCACTCGTCTGGATGCCAATGTGGCAAATGCCATTCATATAATCATCTCCTGCTGCGCACTCCATAACATTTATGAGGGTAAAGTGGGAGTGCTTCCATCCTGAGTGGGCACTCTGTACAGACAGCCATATATCCTTGTGATGCTGCTGCCTCTGGCAGGACACAACTGAGAGTATCAATTCAGGACAAATTGCTTAGAGCAGGGCAGTCACAGCCCAAGGCTGGGGTTTCTCCACTTCTAAGGCACACCAAACCAGCCAAACAGAGAGGACTTTGATCTCACCCCACTGGCTAACCATAAATCATACAAGCAATTCCCTTAGACACTCCAGTTTCCCAGTATCATCACCAGTGCCACTCATTATGGGAATAAATGGTTATAAAAACCAATATCCCAGTAAAAGAAAAAAGGTTCTCTCAATCCCAAAGGACCAAGCCCCAGACCCAGGTCTATATACCAGTTAGATTTTACCCACAAATCATGCTGTTGCCAATCCTTTAGAATCTAAAATCTAAAGGTTTATTCAAAAAAAGAAAGCTATATAGATGAGAGCTAGAATTGGTTAAATGGAATCAATTACATTCAGTAATGGCAACGTTCTTGGTTCAGGCTTGTAGCAGTGATGGAATAAACTGCAGGTTCAAATCAAGTCTCTCGAGTACCTGCACAGCTGGGATGGGTCATTCGGTCCTTTGTTCAGAGCTTCAGTTTGCAGCAAGGTTCCTCCAGAAGTAAGAAGCAGGATTGAAGACAAAATGGAGGGGTTTCCAGGGCCTTTTATATTTTCTGCCCTGTGGAAGGACACCCCTTTGTTCTTACTGCAGAAAATCATAGCAGGAAGATGGAGTTTGGAGTCACATGGGCAAGTCACATGTCCATGCATGACTCAGTTCTTTACAGGCGGCCAATGTTCACATGTTACCTTGAACATTCCCAGGAAGACTGCTAATGTGGATTGGAGTCTCCCAAGGTCCATTGTCAGTTAAATGTTTCTTGATTGGGCACTTAATTAGCAAATTCCTTTCTCAAGAAGCTGACCAAATGCTTCACTCATGCTATTTAGAATCAAACACATTGAGATACAAGTACATAGTCAATATTCATAACTTCAACTACAAAAACGGTACACACATACAGATAGCATAATTATAACCAGCAAATCATAACCTTTTTATAGACACCTCACACAACAACCTTTGTACAATATTTGCTGCAAATACCTAAAAGTGGTTGCAACAATGATCTATACAGTCACAGTTTATGCCAATAATGTCACAATTCCGCATGTGCACACTGGTCCTGGTTCCTAGCAGGCAAGGGAAATCAGGGATGCCATATTGTGATACTTAGGGTCCAGACACCCCGGAGGGAAACAAGTGGGGGCTGAACCTCAAAGAACAAACAATTGAATCAACTGATTGAAAACAATATTACTGTACTATAGAAGTGTATTGAATAACATATTTTATGAAAGCAGGTGACACACTGGTGATTAATATAATTGTGAAATATATGTATTAAAATTATATGAGAAATTATAGATACTAATTGATATTATGCTTTAAAGTTTGTGACCAAACAAAAGGAGAAACAGATTTTCTCTCAGATAAGAGACAGACAGATAGCTGCCTTCCCTCTTATGTAAATTAAGCAATGTGGAATCAAAACAATGGAAGCCCAATTTACATACCAATCAGCAGGGGCATGATAAGTCCACAGGAAGGGAAGAACAGCAGGAAGCCTTCCTGGCTCTTGAAACAGACACAATAAACTTTGGGGTGACATAAGGGAGGTAAAAAAACATTTGAGCTGTCTGTGACCTGGGGGATTCAAGAGGCCAGAGATCATTGCATATTGGATCCTTTAACCAAGGGGGTTGAAGTCTCTGGGAACTGAGTTTAGGTGAGAAACCTACTTAGACAAAAATTGTAGCTTGCTGAAATTAATTTTTTAGTCTTAGAAGCTTATTTTTACTTTTATTTCCTTGTAACCATTTCTATCTTTATTCCTTATACTTGGTATCACTTAATCCTATGTCTTTTGTTAAATAAACTTGTTTTACTTTTACTATAAACCAATTAAATGCTGTAATTGAAATAAGAATGTTTGTCATACCCCAGTTACATTAGAAGTTGAAGTGTCTTGTTTCTTTAAAGGAGCAACAAACTTAATAACTTCTGTGACTGTTCCAGGAGAGGGCTGGATGCTACAGGGAGATGTATCTGGGGAACTCAGAAGTTGGAGTTTACTGTTTATTACCCGCCAGACAAGGTTTAGACTGGCAAAGCCCTGATGACTTTGCTGGCAAGGCAGACAAGCTGGTGTACAAGGGAATTGTCTCACAGTTTAGCAGTAGCAAAACTCTCACCAGTTGAGGCTGAGAGGGGTAACATAGTAACTCACAATTCTGGGAATCCCAAAAGATGGTTTTGGGAAATTTGGCAGTCAGAGGGTGTTGTGGTCACCTTGTAAAGAGTAAGTAGGCAGTGGAACCCAAGAAGTGACCTGCATGCTTGTAGTCTGGCTGTTGGTGTCACGGCTGTGAGCCACAGCAACATAGCATTTAAGACACTCAGGGCTGGTGGAGATCCCTTATTAACCCCTTACCAGTCTGGGTTAAACCCCAAAGCCTCACATACATGCACACATCCTGGCACAGTAAGGAGGCAGACGACGACATCTGCCCATGCTGAGTCACCTTCACACTGTGCAGATGTTGGAAAAGCACAGGAGGGAACACTGGTACCCACTTGTGCATCTACATAGCTTTGTCAGGGTTTTGTTCCCATGTAGCCAAGGCTCATTACAGCCATTTGTTCCTGTGATACGTCACACATTACAGACAATTATAACAGGGCACTTCCACTGGGTTATCATTTTAAGGTTGGTTTTTGTGGTAGAAGGTGGCGGCCAAGTTGTGATTTGGTCATTATGGAATGTTTTAATCTTCACTGTTCACACTTGTTTATCAGGAGCATTCAATCTCTCTTAGCCACCTTATCAACATTTGATTGAGTGAGGGGGATGCAGTCATTTTAAAAACTTGTTTATTGTCAGCAGTGCTAGCTGCACTTAGTGACTGTTACAGAGCACTAATACCTACTACTGTTGAAAGTGATCAAGGTTTTGTGGGGGGGAAGGACGGGCTGTTTAATCCCACGGTAATGGTAGATGCCTGTGTTGCTACTTAAATTGTGTTTTGATTTTATGCATGAGAATTAAGCGATAAAGATGTTTATCTGTCCATTTTCTGTGTTGTGAGTTCTGCGGCATTTAGAACTAGCAGTGTTTTCTGTTTACACATATCACTAACTGCATTTTCCCCATCCATCCCACGTATTGTGAGGAATTTCAATATTTCTGAACCTTGGCGGGGGAGGAGGTTATGGGTGTGGGACAAACAGGACAAAAAAGTGTTTGCAGTAAGATGGCACCAGACAGTTGCACCATTCCAATTCATGTGCTCTGAATTGTGGGGCCCAATCCCGAACCTGAAAAGCATCTTATGTTCATTGCACTTAAGAAGGAGGGTCCACACACAAGTCAAGGAAACTATAATATTTATTAAAAGTACTACATGGATCTCAGAAGTAAAATATTTTTTAAAGAAATGTAAAGCAACAATATTTAAAACATAATGGGTCTGAATCCATCAACCAGGGCAAATGTTAATGTCTCTGCACCCATCTCCTTGCCCACCTCCTGACTAAGGAGGAATAACATGGTAAAATTGTTCTTGGGGACAAAGAAAGATGTCTCCTAGATGGGGCTTGGAGGGCGGGCACTTGGCCAGGTTTCACAGACTTCCGCAGGCTCACTGTTCTCCGCCTGGGAGCTTAGGGAGGCCCCCCTGTGAAGGGTTTCAGGCATCAGTGGAAGATCTGGCCTGGGGAGTACTGCAGGCTCCATGTTCTCCTCCCAGTCAATTGGGAGTGTTGGCTCTTCCACTTTGGCAGTGCCCTTGGCAGCAGATGGAGGAGGAGATGGCGGTAGTAACGGCAGTTCATTGACAGGTGGAGTTGTCATGGCAGCAGGCAGACTCCCAACTTGTTTGGCCACCAGTTCTTTGAGCCTCTCCATTGGGGAAGGCTCCCATTCCCTAAAACATGTCTCTTGGTTCAGGAGACATTTCATCAGTCTCTCTTCCTGAATCTTCCCTTTCCCTGAGGAACTCAAACTGATCCTGGTTCCTCCTGTCCATGCAATGAGCAGATCTTCCAGGATTCTCCTCTGTCTGCCTCTGCTGTCTCTGGGGTGCTGCTCCCGCCCTCCCAATGGAAAGGTTTCCCTCTCAGGAGCTGAAGGTCCTACCAATTCAAAGACAAGGGTAGATTTTTTTTTTCCTTTGGAAGAGGCCAAGAAATCCCCTCAGATAACCACTTTGCTGTAAAAGTTTTGAAACTTTTCAGCTTTTCAACAGCGTGACTACTAGACTAGCCTTGGTTTTTGGACAACTTTAGCAGCCCATGGGGAAGGACCAGAGGCTATTAATAATAAGATAAATTTACTCATGTTTTTAAAAATTTTAAATGTTCATTGTATTACAAAGGGGGTGGCAGTTCTTTCCAGGGTCTATGATACCAGTTTGCAATATCTTCTTTAAAGGCTGGCCAACATTTGGAGAATATATATTTTCAGGATACCAGAATGGAAAAGAGTGGAGGATATCCAGCGATCTATGCCAGAGAGATGTTTCTGCTAATCGTCACCCCTCTAAATATTGCTGGAGGCATTTGGTCAGCTATGAAGATAAACCAAAGCAATCAATAGGAGGACGAAAAGAATGCCACCATGTCCAAACAGCAGAGCAATGGGGGCCATTACAGGAAAAAAGGCATCCTTTAAAATCAGGGAGTCAAATCCTAATGAGGAAAATAGGAAGGAGCACAAACTCTGGAAAGTAAAAATGTAAAATGTAAAAATAAGGTAGGCCAAGAAAGAAATTACCAGTAATTTTTTTTTTTTTTTTTTTTTAAGTACATGAAAAGCTGGAAGTCTGCCACAAGGCAGCAGGGCTACCAGATAATAAAGGAGCACTCAAGGAAGACAAGGCCATTGCAGAGAAGCCAAATGATTTTTTTGCACCAGGGCTATCCCTAGCAATTCTGGGGCCCTACGCAGCCCCCCGCAGGGGTGTGTTTGTGGGGCCCCAGGCCTCTGCGGGTGAGGGAGTGGGGGACCGGACCCCAGGCCTTCGTGGGGGAGGGGGGTGGGCCTGGCTTGGGGGGCAGGTGGGAACCACTGGTGGCACGGCTGAGGCCGGGTCGCTGCACTCCCGCTACCGGTGAGTGCAGGCCCAGCCCGGATGCAGAGCTTAGGGGAGTAGGGGTGGGGCTGGGGCGGAGCTGAGCCTCCACCATGGGGAAGAGCCAGAGCAGGGGCTGGAGCTGCAAGCAGCTGCGCAGGCACCAGGAAATTTGGTGCCCCAAATTTCCTGGTGCCCTACACAGCTGCATGCTTTGCGTAGGGTAAGGACCGCCCTGGCACCAGTCTTCACTGCAGAAGATGTGGGAGAGATTCCCACTTCAGAGCTATTGTTTTTGGGTGACAAATCTGAAGTACCATCCCAGATTGATCTGTTAGTAAAACAGGTTTTAGAATAAACTGATAGCATATACCATCTTCACTGAGTCCGGCCCATGTGGGAATGTCTATACTGCTATTTTTAGCCCTATTCCAAAACAGCTGACCTAGACTCTGATACTTGCTGCCATGCTGTGAATGTGTACCCTATGTGGCCATGGGATAAGAGGGAAGGTCCTCTCATGGATCAGCAGCTGGTTGAAAGATAGTAAACAAAGGGTAGGAATAAATGGTCAGTTGTCACAATGGAGAGATGTGAACAGAAGGGTCCCCCAAGGATCTGTACTGGGACCTTTGCTGTTCCAACATGTTCATTCATGCTCTGGAAAATGGGGTAAACAATGAGGTGGCATAGTTTGCAGATGATATAAATTTCTTCAAGATAGTTAAGTCCAAAGCAGGCTACAAGGAGTTGCAAAGGGATCTCACAAAACTGTGTAATGGGGCATCAAGCAGATGAAATTCAATGTTGATAAGTGCAAAGTTATGCTCATTGGAAAAAATAATCTCAACTATACGTGTATATATATATATATATATATATATATATAAATAAAATGATGGGTTCTACATTAGCTGTTACCACCCAAGAAAGAGATCTTGGAGTCATCATGGATAATTCTTTGAAAACTTCTGCTCAATGTGCAGCAGTGCTCAAAAGGCTAACAGTGCATTAGAAACTAATAGGAAAGGGATAGAATATAAGAGAAAATATCATAATCCCGCTATATAAATCCATGGTGCACTTCCACTTAAAAACTGTACCCAGTTCTCATTGCCCCATCTCAAAAAGGATATAGTGCTGTGGTCCCCAAACTTTTTACCTTGTTCCACCCCCCCCCGCCGCCCTCTGTCCAGAGTTAGGCTGTGGTTCCTGGAGGGGGAACGTGGAAGGGTAAGGCTGGGGGCCGAGTCTGGGGCAGGGTGGGGGGAGCGAAGCGAAGATTAGGGCCTGGAGCCAGGCGCAGAGCTTGGTGGTGCTCCCTCCCCACCCTCTGTGGGGGCTGGCCTGGGCCCCAGCTGTGGCCCCTGAATGTTCCTCTGTGCTCCCCGGGGATGGGGTGAGCCCCACAGTTTGGGTACCTCCGATATAGTGGAATTGGAAAATGTTGAAAGAAAGGGAATGAAAATGATTAGAGGTATAAAAAAGCTTCCATACAAGGAGAGACTAAAAACATCAGGGCTGGTCATCTTAGAAAAGAGATGACTAAGGGGGAATATGATAGAGGACTATAAAATCATGAATAGTTTGGAAAAACTCAATAGAGAAGTGTTATTTACCCTTTCACACAATACATGAGGGATCACTCAGCAGGTTTAACATAAACAAGAAAAAGCACTTTTTCACATGATGCACAACTAACCTGTGGAACTCATTGTCATGGGATGTTACGATGCCCAACAGCATTACTGGGTTCAAAAAAGAACTAGAAAAGTTCATGGAGGATAGGTTCATCAATGGCTATTAGCCAAGATGATCTAGGATGCAATCCCTTGGTTCAGGATGACCCTAAACCTCTATTAGAAGCCATGAGTAGAAGACAGAGGTGGATCACTCCATAATTGCCCCGTTCTGTATGCTCCCACTGAAGCTCTGATAGAGGCCACTGTCAGAGACAGGATACCAGGCAAGATGGACCATGGTTTGACCCAGTATGGCAGCTGTTATGTTCTTATGACCAATCAAATTTGCACTGCCATTGAACCTCAAGACCCAGCTGGAGTTTCTGTAACACCAAAAATTTGCTGAAATATGCTTTCAGGACTGGGAGGCAATTTGACTGGAAATTTATTACATTCCCAACTCGCATAGAGCGTTTCCATATAAAGGGAGATGTGAACCACAAAAATCACCCACCCATTCCCAGCATCATGAGGAAGTCCTGCCTCTGTGCCTGCCTAGCAACAGCGCTGAGCCAGCAGTGAGATACCTGGTGTCATGGTGAAAGACGTTAACCAACAAGGGCCCTGGCTGCCTTCCTCAAGAAGTCAGGAAAGCTGAAGGTGCCTGAGTGGGTGGATACGGTCAAGCTGGGCAAGCACAAGGAGTTGGCCCCGTACTATGAGAACTGGTTCTATACCAGAGCAGCTTCCACAACCCAGCATCTGTACCTCAGCGACAGTGCTGGCGTCGGCTCCATGACCAAGATCTACGGGAGCCGCCAGCACAATGGCGTCATGCCCAGCCACTTCAGTCGCGGCTCCAAGAGTGTGGCCAGGAGGGTGCTGCAGGCCACGAAGGGGCTGAAAATGGTGGAGGCCGCAAACTCACCGCCCAGGGACTGAGAGATCTGGACAGAATCGCTAGCCAGGTGGCAGCTGCAAACAAGAAACATTAAAATGAGCATCAGATAATAAAACCCGGTTCCTGTTTAAAAAAACAAAACAGTGCAATGACAGAGAAAGAAAGAGACATTACAACCTTATTTCATTCCCTGAAGTTTTAGATCAGCATCACAAAACCCCTCAACTCTCCACTGAAAAGGGAAGTGGCACTGTGTTTATCCATCCACCAGATTGTATCCTTCTCCCACCCCTTCTGCTACCCAGCTTGTGCAGCATGGCTCAGTGCTGGGACAGGCCGGACACCATGGACAGAGACAGTAACAATTTTGTAATCTTCCAAGGGAGAAAGGACTGCTGTGACTAGCTTTTCCTCAGACAACCAAAGTGTTCTCTTCTCCTTCCCAGACCTAAGCTCCTCCATTCAGTGTGGCTTCTGTTTTAAAGGGATGATAAGATCAGAGGTGTGTGGTAGAAGCACTGAAACTGTGTAATCTTCCAAAGGACAAAAGACAGTTGTTACTAACATTAAACAAACAACTAAGGTTTTTTTATTTTTTTAAAACAACTGTGCCATCCCCAGCCAGGACCTTTTTAAACCAGGACCCTCCCATCCCCTGGTCCGTGCGGTCCTGGAACCATTGTTGCCTGTCTGATGGCTAAGAAATGCACAAACCCAGGGACACAATGGTTTTTCATCAATAATCTGTTTTTAAGCTACAGCTTCTGCCAAATGATTAATAGTGCTTCATCAGAAAGCAATAAAATCAGTGATTTGTAGCTGTGTCATGCTCAGGGAACATTTTGGGGAGGAGCAGAGTAGGGGCTGGAGGGGAAGGAACACTGGAGGAGTTTGGTAAGGGGATGGTGCATGACAATGATGTGGATTCAGCACTGCAGTTCAAACTCAGTGAGACATAGCAATACATGGCATATTATCCATGGAAGAAAAATCAGTGCACAGTATTTTAAATGCCCTGGGGATCTTAAAATCAGGAATGTAGTACCAAAGCAAGAGTGGAGGATTGGGGTCCTCTTATACTTACCAGCCTGGGGTTTTGGTTCTTACTGCAGCTTAGTGTCCTCCTCAGGATCATTGCGAAGCTTCATCAACCAGTTCCCCAAGGCAGAGATGCAAAACCACGTTTTGCATCTTCTGCAGTCCTTGCTGCCTCCTTGCCCTGGCCCTCATTGGCATCCTGACAGACAATGAGCCAGCGCTGTTGAGAAGGGGGTCATGACTCATGAGCCATTTCACTGAATGTCTTGACATGACCTGTTCCAGCTCATTGTTGAAGATGCATGTATGATGAGCCCTCCCACAGCAACTGTTAGATTTTCTGCTCTCCGGTACAGTAGCCTCAAGTGCTGGAGTCAGTTCAATCCCCACCTACTCTGGCCTCCATGAAACTTCCCAGAAGAGGTATATGTTCCTGCTGCTCTAGGAGAAGTCGTGGAGGACAATGTACTACAACCACATATCGATCTGCGCCAGGTCGTGGTCAGCAGGCCAGGTGGTTCCTCTTGGAGCACAATTATGTTCACCTGTACCGATCAAAAGAGTGGAGTTTTTTCCCTTTGTTCCCTTCCACTTTCTGCAGCAGCTGCTTTCCATCTCTAGGGCAATTATATCTTGGATGATGTCTCCTGGGGAACCCCCAAGCTCAACATACAAAACAATGCTTAACACCTCTTTGTTTTCAGCATCCTGACACTCCTCATAAATCAGCATTGCTACAGACTGAACTGCTTTATTGGGCACTAGTGGCTTATCAAAACAAATGTGAAGGTTTCACCTTAATAGCACCATATTTATCTAATGCTTATTGATAGGCAGGTCAACAGCCAGTGATAGTTCTTTTAATGACTGTATCCTTTTGTTTTCTTTGCAGGACCCACAAGGACTTGAATGACAGGAAGTTCATTTTTCTCCTCACTGAACATCTGATCAGAGTAGCCCATATATTTATCCCCCTTTTAGTAGCCATGCTGCCAGCAACCAAAGCCATTGTGGTGGTAACTGTCATTATATATCCAAATAGCCGCTCTGTTACACATTCCCTAACCTGCCAATGACCCTGCCACTGAGAATCTGCCCCTTTTATCAAAGCTCCCACTTCCTTCCTCCCAGGCTCTCTGCTGCCATAGTACCACACCTCCCAGCTTGGCAAGCAGCATTCGCTGCAGCTGCTTTCTAGGGCTGGTTCACAGAGTAGCCAGAGGTGTCTTTAATGTACCATTTGTGGCCCCCTCTCCAGGGACTGAGAACATCACCTCTGTGATGGAACCAGATTTCACTGGCTGGAAACCTGCAGTGGCCTAATCTGATTTGTGTTCAGGACTTCCAGATGGCTGTGCAACCAGAACTACGGCTACATAAGTCTAATTTAATGTAAATAATGTTTAATGTCAAAAGTATTTTCCTCTGAGTGGATATGCATGTTTGATAAAAAAAAAAAAACAGGTTATTTTAAATTCAGTTAAGTATTATTTATTCTAGTTTTAAGTGACATGTGAGGAACAAGAAGTTGGGATTTTTGGTTTTAGGACATCTTTAATAAGTCTACTCTTGTTGAAAACATTTTGGGAATAAATTTTGGGCCTGAATTAGAGCAGTGTTGTAGCAGCTAGTTGCACCTTTATTAAGGAAGCATGCAACAAACCTCTCCCTCTTCATCTAAATTGGTCCTAGTTATGGACTAGATTCTAATTCCCTTACTCCCACTGAGTAGCACTATACTCCATAAATAGTCTAATTGAATTTAGTGGGCCACTTTGTGAAGCCAGGTGCTGTTCAGTGTGCCTCAGGCTGTAATAATTAGCCCTAAATGGGGAATTTTTTAAACTAGTGTATATTTCTCTTTTATGTAAATGAAGAAAAATCCTCAAAAAGTTACATGGAAATATTTCCCATTTTTTGTCAAAATCTCTTATATTTTCCAATCAGCTCAAGGAACAAAAGAATAGCAGTATGTGGGGTTTTATTTGCGGTAGAACTAAGGGCAAATTTTGCCATCGCTGTCATGAGTGTCCAGATTCTGTGATATTCATAGAATCATAGGGTTAAAAGGGACCACAACAGTCATCCAGTCTAATCCCCTACCAAGATGCAGGATTTGTTGTGTCTAAACCATCCGAGACAGATGGCTATTCGGCCTCCTTTTGAAAACCTCCAGTGAAGAAGCTTTCATAACCTCCTAAAGCAGTCTGTTCCATTATCCTACTGTTCTTACAGTTAGGAAGTTTTTCCTGAGATTTAATCTAAATGGGTTATGCTGCAGTTTGAACCCATTGCCTCGTCGTGCCCTGTGACAGAAGAGAACAACTTTTCTCCATCTTTTTTATGGCAGCCTTTCAAATTTCAAAAGACTGCTATCATTTCCCTCTTAATCTCCTCTTTTCCAAATTAAAGGTACCCAGTTCTTTCAGCCTTTGCTCACATGGCTTGCATTCCATCCCTTTGATCATCTTTGTCACTTGCCTCTGGATCCTTTCCAGTTTCTCTACATCCTTTCTATACATTGGTGACCAAAACTGGACATAGTATTCCAGTTGCAGCCTTATTAGTACCAAGTAGAATGGTACTATCACCACCCGTGACTTGCATGCTACGCCTCTTATTAATGCAACCTAAAATTGCATTTGCTTTTTTTGCAACAGTATCACATTGCTGACTCATCTTGGAGTTGTTATCCACCAGAACTCCCAGATCCTTCTTAGCAGTGCTGCTGCCAAGACAGTTTTCCCTCATTCTGTATTTGTGCATTTGGTTTTTCTTTCCTAAGTATAGCACTTTATGTTTGTCTTTGTTGAATTTCATTTGGTTGTCTATAGCCCAGTTCTCCAATTTATCTAGATCCCTCTGAATTTTAGCTTTATCCTCCAAAGTATTGGCAACCGCCCTAGCTTTGTGTCATCTGCAAACTCTATACCGACGTCCAGGTCATTAATGAAGATGTTAAACAACACCGGACCCAGAACAGATCCCTGTGGAACTCCACTTGAGACCTCCCTCCAACCCAATATAATTCCATTAATAGTTACTCTTTCTTTGCAGTTGTTTAATCAATTACGTATCCACCTAATGGTAGTTCTGTTGAGCCTGCATTTCCCCCACTAACTTATCAGACTATCATATGGCACTGTGTCAAAAGCCTTGCTGAAGTCCAGGTATATTATGTCCACCGCATTCCCCTTATCCACCAAATCAGTTACCCTGTGAAAGAAGGAAATCAAGCTGGTCTGGCATGATTTGTTCTTGGTAAATCCATGCTGGCTGCTAGTGAGTACCCCCTTCATTCTCCAGGGGTTTGCAAATTGAATAATTTATACATTGCTTTAGTAGCTTCCCAGGTATTGAAGTCAGGTTGACTGGTCTGTAGTTCCACAGTGTCTTAAATATAGAGAGAAGGGTAGCATAAAATCCCTCCTTGACAGCTGTACTGAATTGCCTTACTTGTAAGGGGTTAAGTAGTTCAAATAACCTAGTTGGCACCTGACCAGAAGGACTAATGAGGAAAGAAGACACTTTCAAATCTGGGGGCAGGTTTTGTTTGTGCTCTCTCTTTGTTGTTCCCTCTCCAGATGGAGGGAGAGACCAAGCAGGTACAACATCTCCTGAAAATATACCTGGAATAATAGATCTAAAACCACAGAAATTGTAAGTAGGGCAAGGAAATGCATTAGGTTATCTTTAGTTTTGGCTTGTGAATTTTTCTATGCTATAGAGGTTGTTTTATTCCTGTTTTCATACTGTAAAGCTGAGCCCAGGGGGGAATCCTCTGTGTTTTAAATCTTTTTATTACCCTGTAAAGTTACCTTCCATCCTGATTTTGCAGGTGTGATTCTTTTACTTTTTCTTTATAAATAAAGTTCTTCTTTTAAGAACCTGATTAATTTCAGTGTCCTGAAGACAAAGGGTCTGGTCTGTGCTCACATTGCTAAGGCAATTGGTTGGTATATTATTCTCAAGCCTCTCCAGGAAAGGGGGTGAAGGGACTTAGGGGAGATATTTTGGGGGGGGATAGGGATTCCAAGTGACCCTGAATTTTTTGTGTAAATCACTTGGTGGTGGCACCAATACCGTCCAAGGGCAAGGAAAGGAATTTGTGCCTTGGGGAAGTTTTAACTTAAACTGGTACAATGTAAGCTTAGGGGGTCTTTCATGCAGGTCCCCACAACTGTACCCCACAGTTCAGAGTTGGGGGGGGGGGGGACCTTGACCCACGGCTTCTCCTTTTTAAGATGGGCACTATGTTAGTCCTGCTCCAGTCCTCCAGGATCTCTCCTGTCATCCATTGAGTTTGTAAATATTATTGCCAGTGGCTCCGAGATTTCTTCAGATAATTCTTCCAGTACTCTCAGGCAAAGAGCATCCAACCTTGCTGACCTGAAATCATTCAAATTGGTCAGAAGATCTCTGCATACCTTCCCCTTTACTGTCTATGGTAACTTTGTATTAACGTGTATAATTATTACATGTTAATGACTTTTTGACATATTAGGATTTTGTGTGCGTGTGTGCTGTATTAAGCAAGTTGTGAGTAAATGGGAGTGGTAGGTTTCACTTACCTCTTGAATACACCCTTACCATCCAGTTGTAGTGTCATTCTCTTTGGCTACCAACACCTCCTGCAGGCTGTCAGCTGGCCTCTGTGGGTCTTTTGTGACTCAGCCTTCCGCTAGGTCACACAATCCAAAACCCTTTCTGGAGTATAACAAAACCAAACCAGAAATTGTTCCTTGCCCTTCAGGGTCAATTATAAACAAAATAATCACTTACCCTTTCTGGGTTAAATTTTCTCTCTGGGATAGAAACAGCAGAGGTTCCCCTTCTCAGTTTCTACCACTAAAGGTGGCCAGTGATAGGTGCTGGCTCAGCCTAGTTCCTCTGGCTCCAGCATAGGGAGCTCACTCCTCTGGCTCCAGCTAAAAACTGACTCATTGGCAGCATGCAGCTCCTTTTATTTCAGTATGCTGGGGCTTGATTGGCTGTTGCCGGTCCCCAGCCCTTCTGGCTGCTGGACAACCATATCTTGCTAGTTTTCAAAATGGCTGCTCTTTTCTTCTCAGATAACTGTTTCCAGGGCTGGGGTGCAGCAGAACAGTGGGGTCTCAAGCAAGGGGCCATGAAGACCTGATATACCCCATTATAATGGGTGAGTGAGAATGCAGGTGAATGTGAAGGTGAAGAGTTGGACACATAATGCATGGGTTGTGGGGGGGCACTTTAGTCCCGCAAAAATGTAGGGATTGCATTAAGAAAGAAAAAATACACTGACCTTGGAATAGAAGCTCATTTATCTCATTTTATGGAATGTGGACAAATTTAATCATCGCTAAAGGGATATTCAACAGCTATTATCTTTAACTCTATTCCTCCCCACCCCAAAAAAAGTTGTCTATGCCCCTACACTGGACCAGATTTTCAAAAGCAAGTGAGAAAAAGTACACATGCAGAAACTCCAATGCATTGATACAACCTTATTTGCATGCATACATCCTTATATACCCATGCAGATCAGGGATTGTGCATGTGCACTTTTGGAAATCTGTTCCTTTGTTTAAAATCTTATGACATCTACAAGCCTATAAAGCAGGAGTGGCCAAACTGTGGCTCGTGAGCCACATGCGGTTCTTTTACAGTTAAAGTGTGGCTCCTGGAGTCCCCCATACACTCCCCCTCCACCCCGATTCTCCACCTACAAAACTGGGCAGGGGGCACTCGGGGCTTCTGCCATGCGGTGGATGGGACTAGGGGCTTCTGCCCTGCAAGGGGGGGGGAATGGAGTCTAAGGACTTTATTCCTGGAGGTGGGCATCGGGGCAGAAGCCTCACACCCTGGTAGGTTGTGCAGGTCTTGTGGCTCTCTAACTTCTGAAGATTATTGTATGCGGCTCGGAGGGTCAGTAAGTTTGGCCACTCCTGCTATAAAGGATGGCAGAGGAGGCCAACAAATAGGGCAAATTCAAAGATGTAAACTGTGGTGTAAGTTGTACATTGGTAAATCACTGTGGGTGTAAATTAGTGTAATCGGCATGACAAGGGTGGAAAGGTGGGATGATAGCAGGAAAAATAATTGCCAAGAGACTGTAATAAATCATAAGATAAAACACTGAGCCTAAACATCACTGACTTACTGATGTGTAGGTTTACACTTCCTTTGAATTTGACACAATGTAAAAAGCAAGGACAAAAGGGGTCAGACTATGAGGCTTGTAATAGAGGGTAAAGCAGTGACAAATATAAGACTGCAGAAGTTTTGGTGAAAGAAAATATATAGTGGCAAGGTACTCCACAAAATTGTCATATAATATATGTGGAATGAAAAATTAGAAACCTGGGCACAAAAAAAGGACTGTGTAAGAGGGGGAAACGGCACTTGGGTACCCAAAAGAACCCCCAAACCATCTTCTAAATACATTTTTGAAGTGTGATTCTGCAAAGGCAGTTTGATTTCTCCAAAAGGTCTGAGTTTTTTCCATTATTTAGCCATGGTTTTTACGACTTGGTACACCAATGTTCCAAAACTACTTTCCAATCCCTAACCCTCTAGTTTATTGCCATGTACACAGAGAAAGTATTCTCAGAACAGGGCCCCTACTCCTAAAGTTTCAAAGCAGTGATGAGTTAGCTGACTCCCCTTAAAGTGAAAGGGAGTTATTTGGTTGCAAAGCCAAACGTCACTTTTAAAAAAAGAGAGGGGTTAAAATCTAGATGTTACCCATAATCCGATGTTACATATCAGACACTGATGAAATTCAGGCATCAGCTTCCCCATTCTGCAGCTTAGGTCTCATCAAGGGAATTGATTCATCACACTGCAATCAGTCCTTTTGGTACTTATCTGAATACAAATTAAGGTACTGAAAGAGATTTACATGTTTGTGTTGTAGAAGACAGTGCTCAGGAAAAACTGATTTATCATGTGCAGTGGATTTAGTACAATACAGACTTCCCTTAAAGTTGAATTGAGAAGTAGTTTATAAAAATTGAGCTCATGCTCTTCTTTACTTCTTTATGCTGCATACAAAGGATGAAGACTAAAAAGGGGATTGATTGTTTGGTTTGCTATAATTTTTTTGTGTTTCCCTCCCCTGCTTGTTTTTTTACCTTCGCATTATCAGGAATATCAAGTTTGGTCTTCCCTAATTTTACTGAAGAAACTGTGATAGGTCTTGGAGATGTTATTATCAGCTCTAACATCTTCACTGAAGGGGTGAAAGTGTTGACCTTTCCTTTCTCTGTAATATTAGTTAGTTATTGTACTTAGTTAAAAAAAACCAAGAAACAAAAATTTTTAAATAGTCCAATGCTTTTAGTTAGACCAAAGCCTCAGTTACACATCAAGAGCAAAAAAGGGCAAATGCTCAATTGTTTTTTTCCGGTACACGTCACTTTTAAATGACAGAACATTGGGTCCTGTGCTCCTTTCCATTCTGTGGTGTGGAGGGGAAAAGAGGAGGACTAATTACGCCTTCAAATATACACAAACATATATATGATATAACAATAGCTCGGCAGTGGGTGTATTGTGACTGCTCCTTATTATACCAAATATGATAATTTTAGTGTTACCATGCCCTCCTTCCCATTTGTTTAACTCTATTGTGTCTTGTTACATGATTAAACTGTAAGATTTTTGGAAAAGAGATGTTATTTTGTGCTTGGAAAAAGGGGCCTTGATCCCTCGCTGCAGTCACTACCACAATACAAATAAATAAACACATTAATTATAACATATAACATAGTGATTGAATTGAGGAAAGGTGAAGTGCGTTAGTGTCTATGTCAAATCTTCAGCCTTCACAACGCTGCTAGTTGGCTAAAAAGGAGAACATTTTGATCATACCATCACTTTTCTACTCCTATTTAAGCACTGTTTATTTACTGAGAGACACCAAGTCACAGTATCTTTACTTATCCCCTAATTTCAGTTTGTCACAGATTAAGTTTTTGCTACCATGACTCAAGATGCAAAACTGTTTGGGCAGTTCCAAAACCTCATAATATTCTTTCAATAATTCCTACAAGGATTTCCAAACAGTATTGATTTTAGTCAGCTTCATTCAACTACGCTTCCTGATATACGGTTCAGTTCTGGGTAGAATTAAAAGTGGAATTTACCCTTTACACATTTAAAGGAAAACACTTGATGAATTAAAGAATGTACTTGTGATTTAAGCATTACAGTAGCTAGGATCTTAGGACCTTATTTAAAGCCCACTGAAATCAATGGGAATTTTTCCATTGAGTTCTTTTGGACTTTGGATTAAGCTCTTAATAATGCAATATGCACTTAATGGGCTAAGGTAAGAAGGCAAAACAGCTTAATTTGTCTGATCTTTCTTTAATAAATACATAAAGTAATAAATAATAATAATTTTAATAATAATAATAAAAGAAATCTAAAGGCTTATAACCTAGAGGTCCTAGGGCCCGAAAGAAGCTTTGAATTTTTAGATACAGTTAAATGTACTCTGAACAGTATCTTGGTATCTGTTTTTCCAAACAGTACCATAGTTTACAACACTAGTAACAACAAATAAAGACAGTAATAATAATAATAATTAATAATTTGGCTTACATAGCACCTATATTAATTTTCAGAACATCCTTATGAAGGAAGTAATTAGAAATGGGTCCAATACTCTGAGGAAATACAGATTCAAATCTGAGTTTAACAGCTGAAGCCCATCTGTATTGTGGATCACTTTACCTACTACTCAAATGCAGCAGCTGCTAGAGTGGAACACAGCAGAAGTTTTAACAGCACACAGCAACATTAAACAAAATGTTGGGATGAGAAAAAAATACAAATCATATTCAGCTGAAGATACAGAGGGAATTTAGTCCCCAGATCAGCAAGGTACTTAAACACTTGGCTAGCTTTAGGCTCATGTGGAATCTCATTGACTTCAATAACATTACTCATGTGCTTAAGTTAGAGTGCTTCAGTCCCTTACTAAAAATGGGGCCTTAGGTATGCAGAATATAAAACATCATAGTCAGTGAAACCCCAATAGGTTCATTTCAAAAGCAATGGTTGAAATGTTCTGCCCAACACAGAAGTACACAGAGGCAGAAATTATTTTGCCTAGCTGTAACTGAAATGATGTGGTTTTATGATTATCAATACTGTCTCTTGATGAGGTTCATGTTCTAGTAAGCAAACATGCAGAAATTATTGCTGGTCAGCAGAGGGTCATTGGTAGAAAGATGCTGAATTTAAGTCAGACTGAATTTTCCAGACTGGTGAATGTGGAGAAAATAGGTTATTGTTGCATCACTTTTATACACCCAAAGAAAATAGAGGCGGGAGGGAAGGCTTTATAAAAACAACATGTTTTGATCAGACACGGTAGGAAAAGAGTCTTCCCCTGTTCACATCCTGTTTGTTACTTTTCTATCGAGGTGTCAGGTTTAAATTTGGAACACATAAGATGCAGTGAGTATCTCTAATCAAATGAATAAATAAATAAATGAACAAGGGAAACCAAACCATAGATTGTCCTTTTGACAAGAATGAAGGAAACAGCAATATTTTTTTCAAATATTAAATCTACTGAGATGTGCATAGGGTGAATTATATGATGCCACAACCACTAACCTACTGTAAGATCAGATGTGGAGAACAGTGGAGATTTGCTAGATAAAAGGCTCCCTGAAGTTCTACACACTAGGAAAAGATATGGTGTAAATTTGTATTCATTCATCCATCCAAAAATTCACTTGATGTAACAGAAGTCACAAGGTAATGGAAGGAAAGAGACTTGGGGAATATATCAGAGAAATATCCAATTACTGAAATTACCAAGTCACTGGACTTCTGATAGCTTCCTCAAAATTCTCTTGCAATCAACCAATGAGTTGCTTCTGTTTTATCATGTTTATTTTCTTTTACTGATAGCTGATACTTTCACCACCATTTATCTCTTCCAGGGACTGTAAACCACTCTTCAGAACCATATCCAATGGCCAAGATCACACTAAATTAGGCTTTTTCCTCTCTTAAACATAGAAAGGTGGTGTTGCCTAGTTGCTATTGCAGCAGCCTATAAATCAGAACACCTAGATTTGATTTCTGCCTCTGTGTGACTGAGATGCTGTGTGACCTAGGACAAGTCACTCACTATAAACTCTTTGTTCCTTAGTTTACCCATCTGTAAAATGAGGAAAACACTGTTTACTTCCTTTGTAAAGCACTTCGAGATCTACAGATGAAAAGAGTAATAATTATTATTATTAATATTATTAAAATCAAGGGACAGCAACTATTTCAGACAATGGGGACGCCATGTTAATTATAGATCTAAATAAACAGAAAACTGTTTAGCAATAAAACAGGATTTAAAGCTCTAAAAAGGGATTTACTGCTTTTAAAAAAAGTCTGTGTTTGTTTTGTTGCTGATGAACTCTGTTGTGTCTTTTTTTTTTTTTTTCCATTCAAGTAGGAGTCATTATATCCTGTGTTAGTCATTCAAGACGGTACCCTGCAGTGACCTCTATGATTACAGAGATTCCTGACCCAGAGACATTAGAGCAGTTCCACTGCAGAAAGGGTGGGGTAAGAGACCATGATGTGTACCTCAGACCTATGCTCCACTGGGGAGTGGCTTGGCAAGGCAAATAGTATGGATGGTGCCACTGGATTCTCATTTAGGTGGCTCCATCAGTCATTCTCCCACACTGAGGGGTGTGGATCAGCCAGACAGACAGGAATAAATATTTGTAGGCAAGAGCCTACAAATATTTATCAGAAACTGGCCCCTTTCAAGGTTGTGTTATCACCTGGGAAAGAACAAAATAAGGGAATGGCTAGGGGTTCTACTACATGAGAGCATGTTGTAAGATGGGAGAAAATTGGGGACTGCATAAAGGGCTGGAAGTAGGGAAATTCTAAAAGTTTGAAGCTCCAAAAATGGCTCAGATACATTTCCAAAATGAACCTCCAAACAAAGTGAGGTTCACCCATCATTTCTCTAATTACTTGTAAAACAAGGAATAGTCCTAACCATGATGTGAAGAACAACTTATTTTGTAAGCAGAGGAAATCAAATTAATTTTGGTGGTTAGGTTTGTTTCCTTTGGGGGGGGGGAGGGAGTGTGGTTAGTAGTGGCCTGACCTCCTCTCATTTGCATTAATGAACTACCACAATTTGAAAATTTTACTTTTTTCCCTTTTTTCTTGATGCCCTATGCTGACTTCTAGTACTGAGGTAAATATGTGTAACCCCCTTGGGGTTCAGAGAGCATGGCCCTTTAAATCTTTTTTATTGGGGGGGGGGAAAAGAGTGCTGATTGTTCCAGAAGGAGGAAGTGCTGTTGGGGGGGAGGGGGAGCAGACATGCCAAACCTGCGGAAAAAATGCAGAAATTGGGTTTGTTTTAGACTTAACTGGCTTGTGAGTTGCTTGTTGGCTAGTTTTTGGCTTGTAGCTTGTTTAACTTGTAGGAGCTTGTTGCTTCTTTTTTTCTGATCGGCTCCCGCAAGCAGGGACAAGGGGGGGCAAGCAGGGGAAGGGGGGGAGAGAGTCAGGGGTGCACAGCAGGCCCACCACAGTCCCAGACTGCACACCGGGGAGATCTAGTCACATAGAGGGTTGGGGTTCTTAGGGATTGGCTTGTTTTGGCCTTGTTTTGAAATGGGATTAGCTTGATTTTTGGCTTATTGTGAAAGTCGGGGTGCTTATTTACCACGTGAAAGTTGGCAACGGTGAGGGGGAGAAGAGAAAGAGGGGAGAGCAAGAAGGTGTGTGTTGGGAGCTCCAGACGGAAGGGCTGTAGCAAGCAGGACCTCACATAGTGAAGCAGCCAAGAACGTGCCTGAAGCCTGGGAGGGACAGAGCGGCCGATCGTGGACACCCCAGGACAGGAGTCAGAAGGAGCACTGTGCCAGGGAGGAATCACCCGAGAAGGACAGACCTAGTATCGCTGCTGCCCAGAGCTGCATGGGGCTGTGAGTACTAGGCCTTGTGACTTTGCATTGGGAATAAGGAGGGAGGCTGTTAGCTAATTAAGTGGGGATATTGTCACTCTGTGTCGCTTTGCAGAGAGCGGCAGAAGAGGCCACCAAAGGGGTTTGTTGGGGAAAGTTTACTGGCACCAAAGACGATCAGGAGCACCCAAATCTCATCTCTGGACTGGCACTTTGCCCAGGATTCTTGATCTCTGTGTGCAGACACATTGCTCAATGCCTGCCCTTTCAGACTGTGGTACCACTGGGCCTGTGGAGCCTTGTTTTGAATGCAACCTTGTTTTACTGCTCCCCCTATATTTACCTCTGTTGTTTTCCCCCTCATCCCTCTGTGAATAAATATTTCCCTTTCCTATATTCACTGTACTCTTCCGGAGTGTGTGTGCGCACTCTGGGGGGTTTGGAACAGGTGCCCCTGGGGTGGAAGAGATTTTCCCTGCTGCATTCCTTCGCATGCCTTCTCTTGGCCAGAGCTGCCTGCAGAGCAGATTCCATCTTGGCCACAAGGGCGCTAAAGTTACATATGAAAATATTGAAATGAAGAGGGAAATGTCAAGGAATCAAAAGCCAGTGACAGACTGTTCCCTAGGTGTAGGCTGGGGGGAGTGAGGGGGTCAGGAGGGAGATGGGGATTAAGCCCCCTTAATTTCCATATTGTCTCTGTGACATTGTCTGTGCTGGTGGACCACAGACTATGGTTTAAGAACTATTACACTAGATGTTTCATTTAAATTGGTTACGCCCCAATACACAATATTCAGGTAAGCTTCTAAAAACGTATTCAAAATGGACCCCCTACATAACTCTGTGGGGCCACTCCACTCCATGCTTGTTTGTCCCCCACTCAAGATGTTCTAATTCACAATATCCTAACTTATTCTCTCCTTTACCCCATATGAGGTACCTGGTAGCTCTGCATTCCTTACTTCTTCTTAAGCCTCTGACTCCCTTGTAAACCTCAATGTCCCAGGTGATGCAGACCTTCTATTTCCCCTGGGTATTTTTTTTTTTTACTGATCTCCCGCCTCCCATTTATCATATCTGCTGGTGGTTGACACAAATGATTGTTATTTGGGGCTACCTCCCGCAAATGAGCAGGAGGTTGCTTCCCCATGTGCTGCCCACAAGGTTGGCTATTACAGGGGCTGCGTTTAGAACTCGGGGCAGCAGGCATTCACAGAGGTCAGTGGCTTCAGGGAACCACAAGGCATTTTTACTCACTTCTCGGTACATACAGCAGCTTCTTGCAGTGAGGATGGATATCTGGCAGCTCCCTGCAGATCATCTACTCTCCCATCTGGTGACCTCTGTTTCTCCTAACTACAGGTTAATCAGATGACGGAGACACAGCTCTTCAAGCCTGACTTCTTCTTCCACCACGAACGACAATTTCTCCTGTAAAGACCCTGAACCTGTGGCCCTCCAAGAACCAGAGGCAGTTGGATTAGGATTTATGCTCATATGGGTGGGTAAATGTTTAGTGACATGGACAGCTAAGCGACTAGCTACTAACTCTTTTTTCTTCTTTTGAAAAGGGCATCTCCAGTCTGTGAAATCTCAGAGGGAAAGTGCAATAGCCCCATGAGCAATTTTAAAGCGGTTCGCAGCGGTTTTTCCTCCCTTAAAAGAGAGAAGCCATTATTATTCTTTGATTCCACTAAATGTCAATTCTCATTTTGCTCCCCCACACGTCACCTATGAGTGGATATACTTCACACAAGTAGGCTTAGTCAAGAATCACAGCCTTTAACTGGAAATCAAATATTTTATGAAACAAGATCAAAGGTGTCAAATATAGTTTACATTTTGAAGAGATGCCATTTGAAAATATTCCTTTGAACTCATTTGACCAGAGTTATTTGGGGTTTTTTAAAAATCACACCTGTGTACAGACATATACTCTCTCTTCCTTTATCTGGTAAGAACAAGGTGTGGAGACTTGTGCAATAGATAATTAATCTCTATTGCTATCTATAGTTTCATAGTTAACACTGTCTTGGTAGAAGTGTGAAAACACATTCACACCTTAGAAAATGGGTGATTAACTAATCAAATGACAATATGAATCTCAGACAGAAACACAGAAATGACTGCAAGCTAGAGCTATTTATGACTATATTTTTCTTTGTAACGTTTAGGAAAAAAACCCTAAAACCTGCACTTTTCAGTCATCTCAAGCAGTTTCTCAAACTTTTTGAAGAGCATTGTTCCTCAAACATATGGGGAAAATTAGCAGGTTTTTCCCACTGTAATCCACACAGTGCTGAAAATCAGGGCAGCAGCCAGCTGTCTGTCTATACTAGTGATCCTAACATTGTTCCACCAGAGGAGCTAAACTGGTGTTATCAAACATTTTCTATCATAGATTGAGTTCCACGAGACAGATGACCTCAGCACCATCAGACCACCAGCAGGAGGATGCTATTAAGCAGCAGTCATTGCCCCATAGAGACTCTGTTAAAACAGTTGTGGCTATTAAGTATCATTGATCTTAAATTGGTTCCCTGGGAGATTTCCCAGTTAAGCGGCTTTCCTGGAAAAGTATGTCCCAGTTAAGTGGAGCATACTGTAAAACCTTTATATACGAGTTCTATGCAACTAGAACCCTACAGCTTTTAACAGGGCTCCACATGGGTGCAGCGCTCGTTGGCAGATTCACGCTCAAATAATTATTTACTACATTTAAAATATATACTTCAAATATGATTTTCAAAACAATTTCTTACCTAGTAACGTTCCAGTAGCTCCATACAAATGAATAGTGCTGATCTCTCTTAGCAAAAGTTGCCAATTTTACTGATAATTTCCAGGAGGAAGTTTGGTCTGATGAGATAGTTTGAAACACAGGAAAGGCAGGTCACCATTTGGACGCACGCTAAAAGCAAGAAAATTACAAAACTGTTTAAAGATAAGTTCTGCAAGCATTAAGAAACAATTTTTGGTTAACAGTTGTTAAGCTACGTAATCAGACTGTCAAGATAGCAGTTTGCTATTTGATAATTATTTCTTTTTATACATAATTATTTCTTTTACATACACTTACATTTCTGAAAGTGACTGTGTGTGAATTTTTGATTTAGTGAAAGCAAGGGATCATAATGCTTTGCAACTTTACATCTGACTGCAACCAAGCACCTGGTATAATTGAAACCCTATGATCACACTATTACAAACATTATACTGATGGTGGGGAGAAGTTACAGTTGCTATGGAAAGCAAAAAAATCTCTCCCATTAATGTAGATTTTTTGTATTTATAGTATTTAAGGAGACATTGTCAACTTTATTTTTTTAAACTAAGTTTTTTAAAATTCCATTTTCTAATAGATCATCCTTTAAATATGATGCATTGAGATTTTTAATCCTTAAAATAAAAACTGTAAGTGTTTTTCAGGCCCACTGTTATGTTTTGTAAAGCTCATGAACAGAGGGAGAAACTGATTCACTTTATAGGAGAAATAGTAAAAAGTAATACACATGGGGTGCTATCAAACAAAGTACAAAACCTGTAGAAAAATATTTTTTCCTGCTAAATTCTTTATGGTAATTTTAGGTGTTACTTGTAACTCTAGTATGTACAACAGCATAAGTTTTCAAAATGATGAGTGAATTTGGGTGCTCAACCAAAGGCTTCCAAAAGGAGCTTTAGTATACACATTCCGAAAATCAATCTCTGCTAAGGTGTCTCAAGTTGGGTACATAAGAATGATGGAATCCAAAATAACCAGACACTGAAAATGTTGGGCCAACGTTTTCAGACCAAAATCTGATTTTTCAAATTAACAATGTCCCTTTAACCTATCATAGTGGAAATTCCAGTAGAATCCCTCAGACCCTTCAACTGGACTCTTCTGCTTTCTTTTAGTCCAGAGATTCTCAAACTTCATTGTACCACGACCCACTTCTGACAACAAAAATTATTACAGGACCCCAGGAAGGGGGACTGAAGCCTGAGCCCGCCAGAGCCCCACTGCCCCAGGCAGGTGGGGAGGGACGTGGGCAAAGTCCAAGCCAGGGCTGAAGCCAAAGCCTGAGCCCCCCACTCCCCAGAGCGGAAGTCTTTGGGTTTTGGCCCCAAGGGGTGTGGCTCGGGCTTCGGACCCAGGCAGCAGGGCTCGGGCTTTGGCCCCGGGCTCCAGCAAGTCTAAACACGAGCCCTGGTGACCCCATTAAAATGGGGTCCCGACCCACTTTGGGGTCCTGTCCTACAGTTTGAGAACTGTAGTTTTAGTCTCTGCTGGTCTCTCCAAGGTCTCTTAGTCTTCCAACTGAAATGAGCAATCAGTGGACCAATACATGCATTACCTATCCAAAATGTAAGTGCCAGCTGGAGACAATAGGAACCACTTGGAAATTTTCAGCTAGCGTTACCAATAGTGTACAGGTGACAATTATCACAATTAACAAGAAAGTTCCAATGTGAGCCACCTTGCCATATGATTCAAAAAGACCTATTGGGTATTGGTAGGGAATTTAGATGTGATAATTCTGAAATGGAGTATTACAATATTATCTGATAACTTTCATATACCTGAGGTGATTATTTAAATTCAGAATGCAATTATTAAAACATAGCCCATTGTCATTTCCAAAAATATTTAGTTGAATGTATCAGCAAGTAGTCTTTAAGCTTTGCTTATATTGTGCTTTATTAGAGAAAGACCTTCACTAAAGCAATCATGTTTCCATCAATCACACACATTTCTTGTAATTAATTTGTCCACCAGGAAATATTGTGAATGCTGAAAAAATAATCACAGTTCAGTTAACTTTCATGTTTTACTGAGGTGTCTCAATGGATTCAATTAAAAGCTTCCCCCAATCCTGATTACGTGAATCATCATCAGTGCTCATATGGGTTTCTCTGCAAGTCAGATTTTATCAAACCTGGGTAGTGCTGAAACTTTTTACCACCTTCTTTATCTGGTTCATCAGAAGTTGGCAACCATTATTTGACCTACTTAGCTCAAAGGATAATACACTTGTCATGCTCTAGTTTTTGTATTGCTATTTGAGCCAAAACTGGTAAGTGACATGTTGCTAAAGTCTTGGCTAAACTATAACTTAATCAGTACATAGCCTGTTAGTGACATGTCATTATCCCTAAGCATGGTTTGTGACCACACACAGTATAGTTAATACTCAATTAATTATAGCACCTAATAGCGTTTCATCCTTGCTAGTGACACTGGCTGGCATGTGGTTGATTCTGGCCGTCAGTTAAGCACACTCACTTTTTGCAGGTAGATGTGACCATTGAATCACGCCTGTGTACATAATGTGTTTCCTCTCTGTTTAGGCAGCTAAAATGCTTGCCTAGGCCCTCATCCTCTTGTGTCATGATTATAGCAACCTCCTCCTCTCTGACCTTGAGAAATGCCATATTGTCCTACCTATATCCATTCAAAATGCTGCTGCAATTCTCATCTTCCTGGCTTATTGTTTCAACCATTGCACTCTACTGGCTGCCCCATCTGCATCTAAAACAAACTACTTGTCTTCATTTTTAAGGCCCTTTCTGGCCAATCCCCAACCTACTGTCTCATATACACTATCGAGATGTCAACCCCATGACTCTGCTCCGCAAGTGATGTCAATCTCAACTGCTCATTTGTCAAATTTTCTGTTGAGGACCTTTTTGCACTTTCTCCCACATTGTCCCTTATGCATGGAAGGAGCACATGGTAAATATCTGCAAAGCTGCTTACTCCTGAGGGCATTCTACACCAAAAAAATTAAAATTCTGTGCCAAAAAATTTAAAATTCTGCAAATTTTATCTGTCAAATAAATGTGGAGGCTCCAACATGGTATTGGGGAGCACAGGCCACCAGCTGCAGAGGTGGGAGATGACTGCAGCTCTTCCCCTCCCCGCCCCCAGGACAAGGATTCAGCGGTAAGGCTGCACCCAACTCTGACACAGTGCAAGGACCCAGCCTGCCCTAGAAACACCCCAGAGCCCTGCCACTCTGTGTGGGCAGGTAGGCTCAGCAAGGCACGATCCAACTGTGGAGGGGCTCAATGTGGGGGGATCCAGGTGTGGGTTGAGAAGGTTCTGTGTGGGGCAATCAGGGTGCAGGCAGCTCAGTGGGGGAATCCAGGTGTGGTGGGATCTGGATGCACTCGGGCTTGCTGGGGGTTCTGGGTGCAACGATAATGGGGCTCTACAGGGGGATCCAGGTGAAGGTGGTTGGGACTTAGTGGTGGTGGGGGGGTCTGGGTGTGGGGGGATAGAGCTTGGCAGGGGAGTCTGGGTGTGTGTGGCTCAGTGGGCGGGGGGGTTCAGATTCTGGAGGAGTGCTGCTCAATGGCGTGGGGATCCAGGTGTAGCTGACTGGGGCTTGGTGGGGTGGGGATCCGGGTGGCTCATCAGTGTGGTCCAGGTGCAGAGGGAGTGGGGCTCATTGGGGGGGGTTCTGAGTGCAAGATGGTGGTGGTACCATTCTTGGCAGGAAATTCATATTTTACAGACACATGAAACAAAATCTATTCTACTCAATTTAAGGGATTAAGCTCAAATTTGTGGATGTGGAAAGTGTCAGGGCACATAATAGTCTTAAAAGAAATGCTCTAGACCATCAAGGACATGAGCAATCAGCTGGAATATTCTGTCTACCTCACACTCTGCTAATTACTGTGAATGCATAAGCATGAGGAATTTGATCCTCAATGTGGCCATAAAAGTTGAAACAATCTACTTCCAAATAAAGGACTTGGTTTCTCATAAGAGGAGAATGAAGTGGGTCTGGAAAAAAAAAGAGCTGTTCCAAGCCTCAGATCTTTTTTTCCTTAATGAACATTAATGTTCAGAATAGATAACCCTGACCGTGTGTTCTATTTTTTCCACATGATTCCCCCGTCATTTGCTCGCAGATCCCTTCCAGAAGCACACAGGGCCTCTAATTAAGGTGTTTAAAGAAACAGAAACGGTTAGATTCTCTCAACTGTGACAAGGATAGAGAGGATCCTCCGCAGCAAAGATAAAACAAAACAAAAACCCTGAAAACACAGGTTATCACAAAAATGATCCTTCATCTGCATCTATTTTGGAAAATTTTTGTTGGGAGGACTCTTGGATTTCCTGCTTGCTTGAAAATGTAAAGCATTCAGAAATATAATTCTTCAGTTTGGAATCTCTACGTGGAGCGATATATAAGCATGCAAAATAACAGAAGAGGTGCTAAGTGAAAATCCACTTTTGCAGCACTGCCCAACTATAATGTTTTTTTCCTGCCAATTGGTCAATTTGCTGTGGGGGGAGAGGTACATGTGGCGTGGGAGGAGAGTGGCCTGTTTTTTAAAAGTGGCCAGGATTTTATAAGTTGCAACAGTTTCTGAAGTTTCAACTCTTGCCCTGTATCCCTAATATCTAATTTTTCTGAATTTTGTGGGTGTTATATGGATGCCATGCATAGAGAAGTTGAATAAAAACATAAAATACTCTTGCTGGAAGGTTGCAAAATAAGTTTTGTAGAATTCAGACTAACGTACAAGAACCCAGAACAGAGACATACAAAGAAGGTTTTTCCCTAAGACATACAAAGAAGGTTTTTCACCCTGCCATATTTTAGGCTGGCATTTTCTAGACTGCTGAGACTCTGACCACATGCTTCTCTACAGAACTAAGTAGCCTGTAAGCAGGACTAGGGAACTCCCTACTTTTAAAATGATAACTTGCAATTCCAGCACACTCTAGGGTCCAGGACCATGCTTGCCCTTAACTGTTATATTTTAAAACAGCTTATTGTTCCACATTTCATTCTCTAAAGGTTGGCAATCCTAACTCATGCTTACAGTAATTAAAGAAAGAGCAGTTTTTGTCACTAGTGAGGTCCCTTTTAGTCCTACAATTCTATTATTCTGATTCTATGAAGACAGCTTAGCATCACTTTTGTTTTGTGAGCTACCCACTGTGTCAATATCATTTATCTCTCAAAAAACTATGGACTATCCCAAAGATACTTTTAAAAGGCACACTGGTCCAAACTCAGCCCACACAAGTACATAGAGAGTTTGAAAAACTGCTTATGCTTTTTAATAACCTAATTTTTGAGCTCTTGTAAGGGATATTAATGAATTTTTCCAGCAAGCATTTTAGTACAATTTTTACATGCCTTCTCGTATGCATGGAAGAAATTCCCTTCAAATACACACATGGTCCACCTTCAAATCTCTCCTTAAAACTCACCTGTGCTATAATGCATACAAAACACTTGACAGTGGTTATGACCATTGCTTGAGACATACAGTAACTCCTCACTTAACGCTGTAGTTATGTTCCTGAAAAATGCGACTTTAAGTGAAACGATATTAAATGAATCCAATTTCCCCATAAGAATGAATGTAAATGGGGGGGTTAGGTTCCAGGGAAATTTTTTTTTGCCATACAGTACATTACAGTACTATAGTTGGGAGGTGCCCCCGCCTTACCCCACACAGGCACAGCCCACTGGCACTGGAGACAATGAGGCAGGCAAGGAGGCTGAAGGTGCTGTAGGCTAAGAGAAGCAAGTTGTGCAACAGCAACTTCCCCTACTCTGCAAGCACCAGGGGTGGGGGGGGGGGCGCTCAACCCTCCCACTCCACCCCTTCCCCCAAGCCTCCACCCTTAACCTGCCTCTTCTCACTTAACTCTGCATCCTCCCCCCTCCCTCCCCTGCCTCCTGCCTGCAGCAATCAGCTTGCTTGTGTGGGAGGCAGGAGAAGCCTGCATGCCAAACCCTCGTTTCTCCCCCCTCCCTCCTGAACGCCACAAGCCAGCTGATTGCCACGGCCAGGAGGCGGGCGAAGGCGCTGATCCGCAGGGTCTGCCAGCAGGCGGAAGGCGCTGTGCAGGGGGCGTAGGGGAGCTGATAGGGCGGCTGCCAGCTGTGGACAAAGCAGGCAGCCAAAGGACGTTATAGTGAAGCACTGCGCAACTTTAAATGGAGCATGTTCTGTAATGGAGCAGAGACGTAAGATCGAAACAACATTAAGCGAGAAGACGTTAAGTGGGGAGTTACTGTATATTGATTCCGTTTCCTTGTTATCATCTGTGCATCCAAGGCTCAGCGTATCCTTAAATTGTAAACTCACTGATCCTTTCTCTTTTCATTGTGAGACTAATGCGTAGTACAGTGGGACCCCAGCCCAAACAGTACAGGCACTAAATAGTAACAGGGAGGGTGCTCCCAGGCCTTTGTGCTCAGAGGCATGCATTTGAGGGTATCATTTAAACACAGGTTAGTCATAAGTGGTAATAGTTAAACAAACTTCACAAAAAGAAAAGGAGGACTTGTGGCACCTTAGAGACTAACCAATTTATTTGAGCATAAAGCTTTTGTGAGCATAAAGCTGTAGCTCACGATGAAGTGAGCTGTAGCTCACGAAAGCTCATGCTCAAATAAATTGGTTAGTCTCTAAGGTGCCACAAGTACTCCTTTTCTTTTTGCGAAGGGGCTGAGTCCCCCCTAAGCCGAGCACAGCAACCGCCTGGCTGTGGGCGCCGCCCGCCTCCTCCCAGCACCCTCCTTCCTGGGCCTCGGTTGCCTGCCGGCGCTTGCCCTCTTCTCACCGGCCAGGTGCCGGCACACGCACACTCTCTCCCCCCCGCGCCAGGGCGCGCGCTTCTCCCGGCGGCCTTTCTCTCGCGGGCTGCTCGGCGCTGTCCGCGGCGCCGCCGCCCTGGTGTCTTCCACCCTCCGACTCGCTCCACGGGCCCGCGCGCCTCTGCCCCGCCTCGGCGGCCTACCGAGGTCTTCTTTAGTCTGCCTGCGCCTGCGCAGAGAGCGTGGCCTCTCGGGAGAGGTTATGTGGCTGTGGTGGCGGCGGCTGCAGTGAGGCGCCCCACATGGAGCCTGTCCCGGGCGCAGCAGGTAGGGGCGGCCGCATTCCCCACTCCCACCCCCCTTTCCTGGTGCGAGGCACAAGTAGCAGCAGCAAGCGCCTGCCCCTGCCGCTCCGCTCCCACCGCCCCAAGCTGTGCTGGGGGCACCGGGAAAGCCCCGCGCCTGCCCTGCGCGCCTCGGGGGTGGTGGGAGGGAAACGTGCAGGTAGGCTGGCCTGTGGTGCTGCCCGCTGACTTTAAAGGTCGCACTGAAGGTCGCCCTGGGGAGTGACAGTAACCCCGCTGTTTGCCCCGCCCTGGGGCCGTGTGGCCCAAGCTGGGTGCTGGTAGGAGCTTGCTCCCCCGCCCCCTCCCTGCCTGGGATTTTGATGCTGTCGTTGACCCTGGTTATGCTAGACCTGTGATTCTCAACCTGTCCTGCAGCAGGAGCCCCCTCCCCAACCTAGAAATGTGGGGAAGGTAGGTCTGGCATGACCTCCTGATACCAGCCTGCGACTCCCCCACTGCTATTTCCCCCCCCCCCCCCATAGACGTTCACTTGCTACTGCCAACAATAACAACTGGGGTTAGTGTGACCAGATGTCCCAATTTTATAGGGACAGTCCTGATATTTGGGGACTATTTTGCCTATTTCTTCCCCCATCCTGATTTTTCATACTTGCTGTCTGGTCACCCTAACTGTGGTCAAGTTTTAGTGTAGACAAGGTGCTGGCAACCCCCTGCCTCTTAACCATCGTACTGTGTAAACCAGCTTTGGGCAGGGTTTGTTGGCTAGGTGGCTGAAATGTCATCATCCGGTCTACATTATCATTCCCATTGCTCCCACCTGAAGCAGGGATACTGGGGAATGTGAGGGTAAACACGGCTTATGACTAAGTGCTTGTCTAAACAGTAAAATTATGTTGATGCAAGTTAAGGTGTGAATTTAAATCTATATTATATTTAAACCAATATAGTTATACCATAATAAGCCCCCATGTGGATGCTCTTATTCTGGCATAAGAGGGCCTTTTTCTAGTTGAATTTATATTGCTTGGGAAGGGTTTTAAGCTAAACAAATAAAAAGCCATTTCTTATCCTGTAATAACTTTCACACAAAGTTTTATTTTGGCATAACTATATTGGTTTAACTATATCCATATAAAGCCATGCCTACAGTAGGAGTGCTTTACCAGCACATCGTGGGTGTGGTATATATCGGCTTATTATACTGGCAAAGCACTCCTAGAGTAGACACACCTAAACCAGCAAATCTACACTTTGTACTGGTATAGTAAGGCCACCCCCCACAAGTAAAATAAGCTATACTGATAAAAGTGTATCATTGCTGGTGTAGCTGTGTTTTCAGTAGGAATGTCTATCAGCACAGCTGTGTTGGTCAGGAATCACACCTCTTCACACCCTGCCCTGACTGATGTAACTGTGCTGGGAGAAGTCTGTAATGTAGACCTAGCTTAATTGGCAAAATTTCCTGTGTAGAAAAGCCCTAAGGTCTTGTCCATGCAACAGAGTTCATAGTTCTTGCTAGAAGTCTGACTTCCCATGCTCTACTTTTGGTAAACACACAGCTATAAATCAAGATTAAACTCAGCAGAAAGCACTGTGTAAATGGGTTTTAAGAACATGTTATGCAAATTGCTGTACTCTTCTAGGTGGTGGTAGTGTTTGTTGGTAGAGTAATGCTCAGAAAAAAACCTTTCTCACACATTGATCAAAGAAAATGTTTTAGAAACTTGGTAGCAATGCCCATGTTTAAGAATTGTTGGTGGCTTAGTTTCAACTATGATATGGTCGATGTATGTGAAAAAAGGGCAGCTCCAGGAGTTAGCATTCAGCAGCACTCCACTGCTATTTATATACATAGCCACATCATTTTTAAAATGAAAAATCAATGAAAATGGTGATATACAACTGTATCTTCATTGTTAGATTAATAAAATTGTTTGTTCTTTGCATTCATCAGTAATAAAAACCTGCATTTGATCTGTCCTTATTCTACTGTTACACAGATTGGATGGCAATGAAACACGTTTTAGAACTCCTCAGGATGCAGTTGGGGAATTGCTATGCTGTATGAGGCCAGGCCTTGGATTCAGCTGTTATGCAGTGTCACCGCATATTGCTATCTCTCAGTATATTGCTATTTTGTTTTCCAGTATCTCTGCTTTCATTTTTTTAAAATAAAACTCAGGCTATGTCTACTCTACTCTGCAGTTTGGACTATAGGGGTGTGAACAGCAATGTGGACTAAAGTGCTGTGGTGGAACTCCCCTGTGTGGACACTCTGGGTGTGAATTAAAAGGTTTCTACTTCGTATTAATGCGGTCCTGTTTGAAGAGGACTGTGTTAATGTGAATTAGAAAGTCTAGTTCTCATCCACATGGGGAAGTTATGGCGCAGCACTTTGGTCCGCACTGCTGTTCATGCCCCATAGTCCAAACTGCAGGAAGAATGGGCAAGCCTTCAGTCACTGTTTGTTAGGTTGCGAAGAGAACCTCAAAATGTGAACCAGATATAACCAGAGCAGAGATATCTCTGTGAGTTTGCAAAGAGACTGGAGCAATAGCTGTGAGAGGTGTGAACTGCCCCATTTATTTCTGTGCTAACTCAGATCCCAGTGTGGTACTTTAAAAGTCAACATAGTTAATTATTTAATTTTTCATGTAAAAAAGGAGAGGAATGTTTTCATGAGCAATGTCTCGTTTTAGTGCCACAAGTAATGGTTGTGGTCTGCCTATATCACTGCATATTGTTTTCCCGAATTAAGAAGAAACTAAGTCTAACTTGCCCAGCAGAGCTCACAGATGTATTGGAGCCCTTCTGAGGGGGAGAAAAGCTCAAGGAGCCCATTAGAGCTACAATTGCAGCACAATCATATTTTGAACTGCATAATCTGTTGTGAGCAATATCTCATTATGGTGACTTGTATGGGTGCAGTTTGTTTTGTATGCAGAGCTTGAAAGAATATCATTGCCTTTTTTCCCCAGTTCAACCACTGTGTGAAGTGATCTGCGTACACAGAATTTTTTCAAGGGAGCCTCTTGGCTTTGTTGATGGTGGTTCTGCACTTCAGTATTAGGTTCTGTTAACAAGTCTCTTTTTGGAGACTCAGTTTCTCATTATACACTTACAAAATCTGATTTGTAGCAGGCTGGTTGCAACACTCTAGTATAGGGGTGGCCAAACTATGGCTTGCGGGCCACATATGGCTCTTTTACCATTAAAGTGTGGCTCACAAGCCCCTGCCATGCTGCCACCCCCTTCTCCACTTACCAGACTGGGAGGGAGGAGCTCAGGACCACTGCCTTGCAGTGGGCTGGTGGGGTTGGGAACCTGCTGGAAGGGATGGTTTTGATTAGCTGGGGTGGTGTTTCATGGACTGTTTTGTGAACTGCCCTGGGAAATAAGATAGCAAATAAATGATATAAGTATCAGGGACAGAGACTGAAGTAGTTTGGAATGCTGAACAGTTTAAAAAGGTTCTTTACAGCTGAAAATAGTGTAACCCAGAATTCTCAACTTTTTCCATCTTGGGATCACCTCCCATATAGCAATATGTGAAGAGCGGGATGGTCACAACCAAGTGTGTTTAAATGCTCAAAACTATATTACATGTGTAAGTATATATTTACTGTGGGCAGCCTTGATTTTTAATTTGGGGGAGGGGGGGGCAGCCTATAACTGGCTATGCAAGATGGTTGTGCTGTAGTGCAAGTGGAAGGCTGTGTAGGTGCAAGCAAAGTAAAGTGTGAGCTTGTTGGGCACATAGCTAAGAATTTCCCCTCTTAGGCCTTTCTCTTGTTTCTGGGCAGAAATAACAGGGTCGGGTTCCTCTGTACTCGCTTTCTTGCTCTTAATTTTCTAAATGCATGCACAGCACTCATCTATGCTGTGAAAGAATATGCTGTAGGGGGGCTCTCTCATTAAGCAGCATTTTACTGGATCTTGAAAGAAATAGATTCGTGACAAAACTGTTTGAAAAAAGAAAGCATCCTTGAGGTTTTGGACTTAAATTGAGGGGTCTAGCACTCAAATAGTTCTTCAGACAGGATTTCTTTGTACAAAAAGGTATTTGGAAAATGGATTAATAAGTCATCAATAAAAGCCACCAATAAAATAAATGGCATAAATCATAAATAATTATGTATGTTAGGAATGAGGTTCATACAACATTACACTCAGTCACTGATTGGATTTATTGTGTCGTGAGACCTAATCCAACAATACCCGATTTTATTTATATTTCTTATTTAGTGCTGATGCCATTAAATAGTTTGGTTTCTGTTTCCTGCAAGTTAGTTTTTCTGTTTATCCAGATGCTGTTTGTTTTTGCTTTTCACAGTGATGTTAATTTTATGCTACATTCTCATTTTGTTCCTGTTTTTTATGTTTTTCATAAACATATAGCATTTCTCTTGAAGAGTTAGTCACTGATTTAAAAGGCTGTATTCCAGGTTGTCTGTTGAAGCTGTTCTGCTCCTAGCAGGCATGGAAACTATGTTTTATGTACACCAATTAATTCATATGACTTGCATACCTCCTTTTTTTCCAATTATGCGGTCATACTTAGGACGTAGAGCATCTCATTCATATTTTCAGCTGCACTATCAAACCATTGTCTTGTGTTTGGGGAGTTCTAAATGCCATGTTCTGCCAAGAATTTCTCATCTTGGGGTAGTGGTGAGCTAATATATGCAATAATAACTGTGGCAAGTGTATCGAGGGTATATGGGAAAGAGGGATGTTACTCTTGGGACTGCTGTTTTGGCAAGAGAAGCTGAAATGTTCAGGTTTGACTTCTGGAATGTTAAATAGTGTTGCACCTGGGACCTGATCTGCACTGATGCTGTCATTTTATTCTTGCTGTTGTATTTATGTATATCTTTTGACTGTAATATCACCTACCTAGAGAGTGTGTCTGTGTCATACGTATAGCACAAAATATGTTAAAAGAATTTTAAGTTACAAAGACAAAAGTTAGAAAATGTCAGAATTAAGTTGCCCGTGCTACCTTAATTCTATCCCCTTGTGAATATGCATTATGATAGTATATGATTATGTAATTAAAGATTGTTTTTTTCCACAGGGTACCTGCCTCATTTGATAGATTTGTTAGCATTTGAGGTTTACTTCTGGTCCCAGTGTACTCAATGGTCCTGCTGTCCAGCCTGTCTCACTGCTCCCTATCTCTGCTCCTCATGGAAGCAAGAAGAGTAGAGGGGCCAAGAAGGCAGTGTGAGAATGGAATTACATGGTGGAGACTTGTTTCAACACCATACTCCCTATAGGTTCCCTGCCATATGTGCGGCTGTTAGGCTGGAGGGGCAGTCTTTTTCCAGGCTGTTCGCGCAAATTTCAGCCAGCCACTTGACCCTCCCCATCACCTCTCCTTAGCCTTCAGGAGGGAGCCCTGACCTGACAGATCTGAGCAGCTCCATCAGCCTAGGACAGCTGTTGATTAACCTGATCAGATGGGACTACTCACAGTAGTGACCATTATGCTGTGTAGTAAGTGTTTGCAGGATGAGGCCTTTAATTATTTCCTCACAATTAATAAGAAGTAAATAGAGAATGGCTTCAGCTCTGGCAGTTCTCTACTCTCTGGATCATAAAGTTGTCGTCTTAGGATCTTCTTTGAAGTGTGTTTGGCTGTGTTTGTTATTAAGCAGATACCTGGGTATTTGAAACCCCCATAATTAACAACAATATGGCACTTTGCCTTGTCTGCCTTTCTGTTTCTTTCCAAGTGTTATAGTATTGCTGAAACTGATTTCTGACTTACTGCAGTGTAGCCATTGTGGATTACTAGCAAACATGCTTGTCAGTATTCTTATAATCCAGTACTGCCATATTGCAAGAACACATGAGCCCCAAAGCAAAATGTAAGATAACAAATTCAGCCAGTGAAAAAGGTGAAAATTGACTTCGAGGTGATGATAGAATGGTGAGAAGTTAGAGCTTCAGAAATTTTCCCTGGTGTTGTCATCCTTGTACTCTATCTTAATTTGAATTGATGTGAATATAGGATAGAGAAATCTCAAAATCTGTAACTTTTTAAATACAAAGATATATACTACCATCGGTTTTAAGAAAAACCTAAATATACGGCTGTAAAGAGCACCTGCAGACTGTTTAAAATTGTTGTTTAATTAGGATTTCAGGGTTTTCATGTCAAATTTACTGTTTGTTTTGATGATTTTATTACCTAAAAAATATAAAAACAAAATTTCATGAGTAAAGAGCAAGCTACTTAGGAGCCAAATCCTGCAAACATTTATACACAAGTGAGCCCTATGAACTCCATAGGATTACTCACGTGCCTAAAGTTGCTCACTTAGTAAATGTCTGCAGAATCAGATCCTAAGATCCCAGTTCTGCAATGAGCTCTTCACAGGTAGACCTTGGCACTCAATGGAGCCCCACCACTTTCAGTGGGACTGTGGGTAGAGTTCACTGCAGAATTGGAGTCAAAGGCCCCAGCCTTGCAACCGATAGCACATGGGAGGACCTTTTGCACCCATGTGGATCCCTTCTGACTTCAGTGTGCCTCTCTGTGGGTACAGGCTGTAGGATTGTGGCCTTGGTGTGTCAACTGTATATTCAACTAATGTTCAAACTTAAATGATTTTTAATGATGATCTGTTGTAGGGGTGAAAAAAATCCTAACATTAGAAATGTCATCTTCATATTCCGTATCTTTAAGAATCTGTGTAATCTGTTCAACATTATTCATTTAAAAAATCTACTGTACCCCATTTTTCACAATACTAAGTACTATCAGTAGCAGAGATTTTTTAATGCAACAATTTACATGTTTTAAAACCATAACTAATATTTGTGTGTGTGTGTGTGTGTGTGTATATATATATATATACACACACACACACACATAATTATATGAAAATTATGCATTCGTAACACCATCGTGCAGTTCCCCTCTCCGCAAAGTTTTAAAACAATTAAACACGGTAAATTTTCCAACATAAAATCTGACATACAAATTGGTAATTTTAAGACTATAGGCATAAAATAGTAAGGAGGAGATTAGAATTTTGGAGGAACGCATTATTTCCCTGGAGGGATAGCAAGGACATACTCATCCTTGTACATTCAAAAACATTGTAATGAGAATATTAAAAGAAATCTGAGCTCTTTGATAGCTTTAAAATCCCCTCCCCCCAAATTTAAATATGTTGTTAATGCAGATTGTGTTCTAATAAAAAAAGAATAGGAAGGAAGTACCCACTAGTATGTCTGTATTTAACATTGTACTATCACTTTTATCTATAAACCATGTATTAAAAGATTTATAACTAGAACATAGTAACAGTGGTTAAAAAAAACAACAAACAAAGCTCAAACTTAATATTGAGTCTTATGATTCAGGAATTATTTTGACTGAGTCAGTTTTCAAATTATGCAAAAGCAAAAATTTATCTAAAAAGCTTGTGTAACTCAGCTAAAAATGGAACAATTTTTACTTAAAGTAATTACTGTATTTCATAATCATTTTAAATGCTGTATATACTATGTATTCTTATATATAAAATATCTCTCTCACGTGCACACACACAAGTGTCAATTAAGGGAAATGGAGTGGGAGGAAGATGAAGGCAAGCCCTTCCTCCCAGCTTTATAATCTAGAGTTTAAAACGTGATGCATGTTTTTGTGGGGAATTTTTCCATTTTTGTTTATAATCTACAAGTAATCAGGAAAATGATTCTTATTTCTTTTAATGCAGGTGTTTTTAAAGTCTGTCATTTTGTAATTAACCTGTTTAGCTTGCTTTGATCCTTGGATGGCTGCAAGAATTGGATGAAATGCAGCTTGTCCTCCGGAAAACTAACTACTGGCAGATATACATCTTGGATGCCAGCTGATAGGAAGCAGGGAATGGAAAGGTGTGGAAACAGTGTCACTTACCTTTGTGCTACAGTATTGCCAAGCCCAGGCATTCAGCAATCCTGACCCAGGTCCCAAAAAATAATGAAATTGACATAAAAACAGATTTTTAAAACAAATAATGGTGGGTTTCTTTATTATCCTTATTGCTTTTTGAACATTTTAGGGTTCATGTTATCAAGCTTTTCTCTGCAACCCCAAATATTAGAAACTTATTTATTTTTAAAAAATGAAAGCTGAAATTTGCACGTCATCAAATGAGTCCAGGAACTGGGGCTTCAAGAAAAGCCTCAAATATTATGACTCATGTTAAAATTATGACAGTTGACAACACTGGCCTTCTCTTTCCTCATTCCTCTTACCATGATACAAAGTCATCTAAAATATTCAAAACACCTCTCTGGTCCTCTTGTTTCCTCCTAGAGATTAATTGACTTTGTTTTCTCCATTCTGTTTATCTTTGTCAGCCATTTTGGCTGATGCTGTGAACTCCAAGTTTCCAAGTTTCATTGTGAGTGAGAGAGAGAAATCAGTATTGTTAAAATTTCCCCCTCTCTTCCTTCTTCGCCCCCACCCACACTTTTACTCTTTGATACTCTAATAATTAAGACCATATAAATACTTGCATAAACGGATCAATATTTTCCTCTCATTTGTCCTTTATAGGAGCAAAGGAAAGAAAGATGTGAGGTTACTTAAACAGCAGCTCATGAAGCCAGTTTTAACTAAGCAGGAAGAAGACAACAATTAATAGGGTGTATTTTCAATAACACACCTTCTCTTCCACCCCCGCTACCCTGCCAGCTGGAGGTTGCTAAGAAAGGCAGCGGTAGGTTCGGAGGCCACCAGCAAGGTCCACGAACCACACCTTGGTGAGTTGCTCCAATGCAACCCCCAGCAGCCATGAAATGGAGGAGGGTACTGTTGTTTATCAGGATGCTGTTCTTGTAGGGTCTTCACTGTCATAACAGCCTTTGGCTAGTAGTAGTTGTCTAATAAATGTGACAGTCCCCTCTATATTAGCTGCTAGAAGCAAAAAGAAACTTTTTTTTGGTCTCTTCTTCCCCTCTCAAGAGCCTCCTGACTGTTGCAAAGGTCCCCTCTACAGTATTCTTTCCTACATAGCTTCCTGGCTTCTGTGAGGAGGAAGGGCAGGGGATGTTACCAGTACTACGTGTTTTGTGAATTCCTTGTGGTTTCTATTCTTTTCTAGAATTTAGTCCTGATACTCTGGTTTTTGTTGCTGTATCTATTTCCTGGATTTCCCCCCCGCCCCTTCATAAAAATAATGAAAACCGTTAAACCAAATGGCTATGGCTCTTTGCCATCCAAAGCAATAAATAGTTGTTGCAGCTGAGGCTTTTAATCAACCACAGAAGATTATTATAAATGTTGTCTTGTGCATTTGACAAGAGAACTGTTTCAAGCAATGAGAATTGACAAAACCGACAGCTTTTCTTTTGTGAAGAAAGTTATGTGCCTGCTTAGGTGTTTTGCTGAATAAAGGTTTCAGAGGAGCAGCCGTGTTAGTCTATATTCGCAAAAAGAAAAGGAGTACTAGTGGCACCTTAGAGACTAAGCAATTTATTTGAGCATAAGCTTTTGATGAAGTGAGCTGTAGCTCACGAAAGCTTATGCTCAAATAAATTGGTTAGTCTCTAAGGTGCCACTAGTACTCCTTTTCTTTTTGCTGAATAAAATTAGTCCCTGATTCAGCAATACATCTGCTTTCCCCCCCTTGGATCCCTTCCTTTAATTCCTTATATTGTATTCTCTTCCAGGCTAGGCGACAGGTTTTTATGTCTCCTTTCTCCCCTCTACACATTCACTTCGTTTTTTTTTATCTCCCTTCTTTTGTTTACCTCTCTACTTTTATGCCCTTGCTCTCTCCTCTCTCTTTCTCTTACCATCTCTCTAGGTGAAGTAGTAGTACTTGCAAAAAGAAAAGGAGTACTTGTGGCACGTTAGAGACTAACCAACTAACTGTAGCTCACGAAAGCTTATGCTCAGATAAATTGGTTAGTCTCTAAGGTGCCACAAGTACTCCTTTTCTTTTTGCGAATACAGACTAACACGGCTGTTACTCTGAAACCTAGTAGTACTTGCTTACTCTGTTGAAAGAAGCCAATAGCTCCTGCCACAGTTTTCCTCAGGTGAAGGAGCCAGCGGTGCCACTCACCTTGTTTTTGAAGCTCTGGTATTGGTTTTCTTAATTTCTGAGTACATATGGTTAGCTTGCTGCAGTTTGTTTCATTTACACATGTCCCTTTGCAAAGGAAACCTGTAACGCAAAACAATAATATGTTGTCATAACATAGTTACAAACGGACTGTTCTGTAATAACCTTCTTAGAATAAAATGTGATGTCTGACTCGCTGAACAGTGAACTTGCAGAATAGTGAGTGTTCTTTGGGAAGGTGTAATACTGTTGGAAATGGCAAAAGGCATTGGGGACTTGACAGCATGGGTTGTGACTCTACCTTCAGGTATCCCCTTATGAAGTCCTGCATTTCATACATGGCAGCAATTGTTACTGACTTTCATTGGCTGGATGTTAATTGTCTTCTGAGTAAACAAGGCTTAGAGAGTAGCTACAGTGTGGGGGAAGAGGTGAAAGGAGTGGAAATGAAGTGACCTCAGAGAACATAACCTTTTTGATGGTAAAGCTCACTGTAGTTACTGCGGGCTATTCTGTGTGGTAGATTGTGATCTTGGTCTTTCTTTTTATTGTATTTGTCAGACTTGAAGTGGAAAAGCTATTTACATTATATATCAAGTGAATATTTTTTCTAAGCATTGTTCAACTGATTTTTATTGTTCTTAACTGCTATCTTACTTGATACTGAAGTGGTAAGTGTTGTCTTTTGGTCACTAACCTCTCTAGAAGTGCATACTGCATCACACATTGGGGCAGATCCTCAACTGGTGTAAATTATCATAGTTGATTTAGGACACCTTATACCAGCTCAGGATCTGCCCCGATAGGTTTACTGTGTTGGAGGGTGTACTATATAATGGGGTAGAACTGGAGACAGAGGTCTGTGTTGTATGTCTAGCTCTGCCACTGACTTGCTGTATGACATTTGTAAAGTTATTGAATACCTGGTTTGAAGACCCTGCTGGGGCTTAGGAATGAGAGAGGCAGCGGTGTGCATGCCTACTGTCGGAAACACAGGCACCTAGGGGACTTTTAAGAGTGGAAATTTTGACACCTCAGGACTTTAGGAACCTCCATGGTTAGGTGGCAGATGAGTGGAGTTTTGAGGATCTCAGTGTTGGATTTAGGTGCCTAAAGTGGTAATTAGACATATAGGTCCTTTTGCGGATATAGCCCTGTCCATTTATCGCAGTTGGGTAACCTTAAAATTCCAATACAGAGTGACAAGGGATACAGCTGGGGAGATGTGCAAAATTTTGACTCTGTCAATTTACTGAGAAGGACTTGTTGATCACTGTTGTCACAACTTTCATTGCCGTTCAAAGAAAACTATTTCATTTTCTAATAGAACAAAGAGCCAAGTATTATGGCATAATGTGAATAAGATTGGAGTAACATGAATGAATTATGCTTTTGAGTAAAAACAGTTTTTCAAGTGTAATTGTTATGACAGTCTTTTCTCTTAAACCCTGTTACAAAATATTAATTAGGTGTGTTGTCTCAGATACTTTAAACTGCCACCTTTTCTACCTTTATACTCTAACTTAGGCCATCCTTGGTATACACTCAATTTGAGCACCAAAACTAAATTGGTTTAGGTATATGAGTGCAACCCCTTGGTGCAGACACTCTCTAATTTTGGATTAAGAGCCTCCAGATCTAGGGCTATGTCTATACTACCGCGATAAGTTGACCTATGCTACGCAACTCCAGCTACGTAAATAACGTAGCTGGAGTTGATGCACCTTAGGTCGAGTTACTACAGGGGGTTGACAGGAGAAACTCTCCCGTCAACTTACCTTACTCTTCTCGGGGGTAGAGTACAGGGATTGACTGGAGAGCGATCTGCTGTCGATTTGGCGGATCTTCACTCGACCCGCTAAATCGAACGCCTGTGGATTGATCTCAGAACATCGATCCCGGCTGTAGTGTAGATGTAGTGTGGGGGCCTGCCTGGTCTACAGATTTACTTAAATGGGTGCTCAAATTGTGTGTAGATAAGGCCTTAGGCTTTTGTTGGAGAGAGCACAGACAAGTGATTTAACTGTCTTTGTGCAATATGTCCATGGAACTTAAAAATATGGAAACTGCAGTTTAACGTCAGGTTGACTTTGAAATTGATGACACCAAGAGAATAAGTTATGTAATCGAGACGAGCCAAACCCTAACAGAATGAAGGACTGCTATGTAGGGATCATGTCCTAAAAAGGAGGGCGAATAACACTAACATATCCATCATTAGTTGGTACATTTCGTAGTCATTTAATATAAAGCAGCTATGTTTATTGGTTTGTCCTATGTCTTTGGCTTAATAACTCAAGCCTGTGTGTGTGTGTTTTACTGTAGTTCTATTTAAAGGTTGAATCTATAGATTTTTATTGATTCTTTGAACTCATGTGGTATCGATTTTAGGATTTTCCTTTTCCTCTTTTCATTCATTTGCAGCATACACTACATAACTGTGGTCACTGTATTAAAGTTATAGAGTTTGAATGTAGTATGTAACAAGAATATTTAACAATTAGTTTGATTGCTGGCAGTTCAAAATATTACATGGAGCAAAGCCAGGTAACATAAGTGGCCCTTAGTGGTCATTATCTCCTCCATGTTTGCTGCTGTGTTGAATTTCATTTGGGGAATCCTAATTAGACCATTTAGCTTTCCTATGGCCTATAGGGGAAAAAAAGGAGTTTGGGTTTTTTTTAAAGGGAGGGACAGGGAGAGAGAGAAAAGACTTAGAGAGCTGGTAGGGAATACTTGTTCTCCTAGCATGAAATCTTGGAGCTATTGAAGTCTATAGAAGTTTTCCCATAATGCTTCAAGTTATATATTTTACTCAGATTTGAGACACTGGGCCTTGATTCACCATTGCTTTGCATTTATATAGCTATTTACAAGTTGTTATCAAATCAGAGTTAGTACCATTCTCAGCACTAACTGACTTGGTCATATTTTTTGCAAAAGATGCTGAAAAGGGCTATGTTGATTCATGTACACTTTATCCAGCAGCCAAATGTTACATTGATAGATTTTGATTGGTTGAGCTTTGTCTACACATGAAAGTTAATTGGAATAATATGACATGAATTAATAATGAATAGTTAATTTACAATTAATTCCATGAGTGGATGCTCCTATTACAGAATAAGAGTGCCTTACACTGAATTAGCTTAATCCACTTCCAAAGATCAGTAATAGCTATTCCAGAATAACTTCTCATGTAGACAAGACCAATATGATTTCTCATTGTATGTAAATATCACTTTTGTACTGAGTAAAATTATAAATGGGCTCTATAAAGAATAATAATGCTGGTATACGAAACAAAGTTTAAAATTGAGAATATTGATTTAGCTAAAATATTAGCTGTAATGGTGATCTTTGTCATGAAAACTAGAACATGGACTCAAATCTAAATAAGGGTTTTTCACTCCTCTCTTCACCTTTGTAGAAGGTTGTTTTGGGGTTTGTTTTAATGCCTGCCCTAGAACTCCAAGGTAAGAGTGCTTTGTGAGCAAAAGGATAACTGTCTTTATCTTTTGATTCTGTATATTGCTATATTATAATCCTCTGTTTTATTGCCAGATTCCCACAGTAATATCACAGGTTCAGTACTCTGTAACCTCACGGTGTTAGCAAACTTCAAGAGGTGGTGAGATAGGAATGAGAGGGGAGCTTTTGACAAATGTTGGTCTCTCTCTATTGCCCTTTAATCTACAAAGTAACCAAGGATTTTATCTGAGGGTATGGCTACACTTGCAGATGTAGAGCGCTGTGGGTTAAACCCGTCTTCATAGAGCACAGTAGGGAAAGCGCTGCAGTCTGTCCACACTGACAGCTGCAAGCGCACTGGCATGGCCATATATGCCGCTCTTGGAGCGGCATTGGGAGCAGTGCATTATGGGCAGCTATCCCACAGAGCACCTCTTCCCATTCTGGCGTGGTGGCTTGTGGAAAGGGGGCGGGGAGTACGGGGGATTCTGGGTCCTGTCCCAATGCCCCGTGATGCATCGGTTCGCATCCCAGCATTCCCTTTGCTTCCATCCACATTTGGTGCCATCTTTCAACATTTTTTGAAGCGCTCTGTCTTCCCTTTCAGTCTGTGGGAATGGAGCCCGAACTGCTGAGGAGTATGCTGACGAGTCTCCCCAGCACGTCACTTTTGGCAGTCGAGTTACTTCTTATGTTCCAAAGTGACAGGGGGGGCTCAGACGATGATATCGACTTGAGTAATGCATATGACACAAGATTGCTTGTGGCGTTCACGGACATGCGCACCACCATGGAACGGCGCTTTTGGCCTCAGAAAACAAGCACTGCATGGTGGGATCACGTTGTCATGCAAGTCTGGGATGACATGCCGTGGCTGCAGATCTTTTGGATGAGAAAAACCACTTTCATGGGACTGTGTGAGGAGCTCGCCCCCACCCTGTGGCTCAAGAGATTGAGAGCTCCCCGATGGTGGAGAAGCAGGTGACTATTGCAATCTGGAAGCTGGCAACTCCAGACACTTACCGATCGGTCGCTAACCAGTTTGGAGTGGGGAAGTCAACCTTGGAATTGTGTTGATGCAAGTTTGCAGGGCCATTAATCGCATCCTGCTCAGCATAACCGTGACTCTGGGTAACGTGCATGACATTGTGGCTGGCTTATCAAAAATGGGTTTCCCTACTGCGGAGGGGGGATAGATTGCACTCATATTCCAAATCTGGCACCGGCTCACCTAGCCTCCGAGTACGTTAATCGGAACGGGTATTTCTTGATGGTTCTCCGGTGCTTGTGGATCACCGTGGGCGTTTCATTGACATTAACGCAGGCTGGCCCGGAAAGGCGAATGACACACGCATCTTTGGGAACACTGGCCTGTTAGGAAGCTGCAAGCCAGGACTTTTTTCCCAGACGAGAAGATGACCATAGGGGAAGTCAAAATGCCCACTGAGATCCTTGGAGACCCCGCTTACCATGCCATGGCTCATGAAACCCTACACAGGGAGCCTTGACAGCAGCAAGGAGCAGTTCAACAACAGGTTGAGTCAGTGCAGAATGACTGTGTAGTGTGCTTTTGGCCCTCTAAAGAGCTGCTGGCGCGCTCTGTATGGGAAGCTGGACCTGGCCGATGACAGCATCCCCGCGATTATATCTGCGTGCTGTACCCTCTATAACATTTGTGAAGGAAAGGGTGAAAGATTCACTCAGGCATGGAACTCGGAGGTTCAACACCTGGAGGCTGAATTTGAACAGCCAGAGAGCAAGGCTATTAGAGGGGCTGCAAGGATTAGGGATGCCTTAAGGGAGCAATTCGAGGCTGAAAGCCACTGGTAATGTCTGGTGCCCTGCACGGGAGTGAAGTGCAGTGGTTCCAATGTTAGTAGGAATCTGTGTTTGCTACGCTGACTTGCAGTGCCTGTTTTTTTCCTGGGCTAAGGTATCTTTTACTTTTATGCAATAATAAAGAATGTTTTCAAAGCCAAAAAAGCCATTTATTGAAAAGAGACACAACTGCTTGGGAAACAGAAAGGGCAAGGGGTTGGGGAACGGTACAATCACAGATTTGCATATGTCCTATCTGGAGTGCTGTGCAATGTGTGCTGCAGTTCAGGATGGCTATACCGCATGGTGATGGGGGTTGAGTATGGGGTAAGGGTCATAGTTTTCAGGGCTGGGTGGTGAAGCTACAGGGGTTGGAGGCATCTGGTGGTGGTAAGAACCTGGATGTTGGGGAAAGTGGGTTGGAGGTTACATGGGGGCACAAGGGAAAGAGTTTTGGGACAAGGGCTGCGGGGGGGGGGCGGGCAGGCGAGCGCGGTAGTGCTCCGCCTGCATCGCTATGAGCGCCTGTATCGAGTCCGCTTGGTGCTTCATGTTTCTTAGCAGCCACTCCATGCTTTGGTGCCGATGATCTGCATTCTGCTGGCGGACCCTCCTTTCACTCTCCTGCCATTCCTGCACTTTTTGATTTTCATTACTTGAATGCTGCATTACTTCATGCAACATGTCTTCCTTGCTTCTACATGGCCTCTTTCAGATTCTTTGGAGTCTTTCGGCCAGTGATGACACGGATGGCTGATATCTCAAGGTTGCATCTGTAAAGGCAAACTGCAACACTTAACAGAGGCAGCATTGTTCATACCAGACAGAGCAATGATTCCCCTGTACTTAAGGGCAAGCACAGTCTACACAATAGCATAATTTGCCCATCCCAAAGCGAGCGCACGTAACCCACGGGAGCGCCAAAATGGTGAGAAAGCACAGGGTCAAGTGTGACTGATTGTTTCATGGCTGTACTGTCCTCTGGGTTTCTGTGCCTTGGGGAGAGCCAACAGCTACAGTGGGCCCCTATACTGAACACTCTCCCCACATTTTCCACGGGAGTTCGTCCTGGAAGATATCTTGCTGCTGAGGGTGACCTAGGAAGCAAGGGAGGTCTTGTACTGCAATGCGGCTTCAGCCCTGGCCCATATGCAGCTTGCCTGTGTGCAGCAATGGTCCCCCTGCCCCTCACGCACAGTGGCGTGGACAAGTTAGCCTGACTGGGACAAGGACCACAGTGGCTCTCGCGAGAAACCTGGACAAGCGCATTGCCCAAGTTCTGGATGAGACCTTTGAAGAGATCACTGAGGCTGATTACTGCGATGTAAGAGAGCACATCAACGCCCTATTCCGCATCTAGGCATGCATGCAGCCCTAACCCTCCTCGCCCTAGGAGCCCGCACTGAATATCTTCCTTCCCAAAATAAAAGCCACTTACTGGGAACGTCCTCTGGTGTTTGTCCTTCCCCAAGTACCGGCCGCCGCAATTGGCTACCTTCCTCCTGGCTTGAGAACAGCTCCTGGATGCACGCATCTAAGAATTCCGGGGTGTCTTCCTCCGCCTCAGCATACTCGCTCCCGCTTTGCTGCTGCTCTTCCTCCTTCTCCTCCTCCTGCCTTGTTGCACTGGGCTCCGAAGTGTCCGTGGTGATCCCCGGAGTGGAGGTGGGGTCACCTCCAAGTATTGTGCCCAGCTCTTTGTAGAAACGGTGGGTCGTGGGGGCAGCACCAGAGCAGCGGTTTGCTTCGTGGGCTTTGCGGTAGGCATTCTGCAGCTCGTTCACTTTAATCCTGCACTGCAGTGCGTCCCGGTCATGGCTCCTTTCCATCATGTCCCTTGATATCTGCCCAAAGGGATCGTAATTTCTATGGCTGGAGCGCAACTGGGACTGGACAGCTTCCTCCCCCCAAACACGGAGATCCAGCAACTCTCCGTTGCTCCATACTGGGGCTCGCCTGGCACGTGGAGGCATGGTCACCTGGCAAGATTCACTGAGAGCACTCCACACCTGGCTGAGCAAACAGGAAGGGATTTTTCAAAATCTCCAGAGAATTTAAAGGGCGAGTCTGACGGTTGGTCACCTGAGGACAGGGCAGTAGAGTTCAAAGTGATGACCAGAGTGGCTAGAACAGTTATTGTGGGACACCTCTGGAGGCGGATCAGAGCGCTCTATAGGACTAGGGCTTCCACACTGGTGCCACGGCACTCCAGCGGGGGCGCAGCAAACGTTATTCCACTCGCCGAGGTGGAGTACCAGGAGTGCTGTAGCCGCGGAGTCGGAGTGCTCTACATGCCTTGCCAGTGTGGACGGGTAGTGAGCTAGCGCGCCCGGGACTCCTATATTGTGCTGTAACTGGCAAGTTTAGCCAAGCCCTGAGAAGTAAATTAGTTGATATTTGAAAATCTATATAATATAATGTTTGATCAAGGATGCCTATTCTTGAATACCTCATTCTTTCACTTCAGCAAACTTTGGCTCTCGGGCCATCAGGATAAGCTGCTGGCGGGCAGAGATGGTTTGTTTGCCGTGAGCGTCCTCAGGCACGGAGGTAAACCTAAGTAAACAAACTGTCCTGGCCCGCCAGCTGCTTACCCTGATGGGCCGGGACAGTAACTGGTGCGGGAAATTTTTTGTGAGGCGGGCCAGGGGAGGATGTCTCTGGCCTAGCTGGAGTTGCTCCAGCAGCGTGCTCTGGTGGGCTGTGGTTGGGCGGTGCAGCCGCAGCCTGCCAGCCCCGGAGCTGCAGCTACTTCGGAGACTTGGGAGAGAGCAGCGTGGCCAGAAGCAGAGACACTCTGGTCCCACCTCTTCCCTTCTGGCTCTGCTGGCAGTGCTGCCTCTCCTTGCCCTCTCTGTTGGGCAGAGGGTCTGTGTCCTGCCTCTCCCACTCTATACCCTTTCATAAGCCGACCCCCTTCTCTCATGTGTCCCTTTTTTACTAAAAAAAATTTGGCTTATGAACGAGTATATACGGTATATATTCTAAATCAGATACTCACTTGGCGTATGAGCAGATCTGGGGAGTATAACAGTGTAATGTGAGTTTTACGGTTCTGGTGTTCTGAAAAATAATCTATGCAGATTGAGAAGTGTGCATTGAAGGAGACAGACTAGGATGGTCTGTAGAACCATGGTGGACAGTAGGCTTTTCTTGACAAATATCTTTCAGTTAAAGTCACTCAAAGGTTGAAGAATGTATCTCTGCTTGTTAGATGAATCCTAATGTCTTTTTTTCAATTTGGGGATGAAAAGGAGTATAGTATTACTAAATGATGTGTGTTGAATTAATAATGGTCCAAAATGCTATTTTTACTGGGAGATCTGAATTCCATCATCAAAGAGATCAAAATAAGAACTGGGACAGTATTTTAAACATTGAGTTCTGGTCATTTGTATTTATTCCTATTGATTTAAATTAATCCAGAAAAGGAGATTTTCGGTTAAGCAGTCTGTTTGGAAAACTAACATCATTAGAAGAGTAAACATAGTAAACTAAAACACAGTTTAAAGTTGTGGTTGAGTGTGTGTTATATTTCTCCACTCTCAATGAACCTGAGTTCATTGACAGTGGAAAAATACAGAATATGCATAATGATGAAATGTGGAAGTAGAAGTAGAAAATAATGTTCTGTTTCAATTTACTATTTTTTTTTCTCAACTACTGTGCAGTTTATATCCAGACCATATTGACAAGCTAGCTAATAAGAAACAGACGCCAGCCTTACCAGCAGTTGTTTCTGGTTCCTTATGCACAGTGAATAATACCAAAACAAAAAGTCAGATAATATTTATATTTGTATCTGATGTAACTGTGCATCTTTTGTGATAATCACACGTGCCTGTCTCTTGATTTTAATATCTTCATGTTCTTCTCCTACCTCACTATTCTTTTGATTGTTTGTGCCAGATTTAGTGTGTCATCTATAAACAGTGTTACGATGTTTCCGCAAATTGAAATATGGCTTTCCTTGAAACATAGCAATGTTTTTGCTCTCTTGCAGAGGAACCTGAGCTGAGACATGTAGAAAAAGATGTGCTAATTCCAAAAATGATGAGAGAGAAGGCCAGAGAACTATGTTCAGATAAAGTGCAAGGTAAGACCGAAATATTTATCGGAAGACCTGAATTTAATCCTTCACCTCAGTCAAATAGTCAGTGAATTATTATGTATGATTTGCTTCTCATCCATTTGCTTAGAGGCCAGTATTGTAGCTTACAAAATGTCAGACTGGCTTTAGTTGATTTACAATGTAAACTCTTTACCTATGTAATGTTGTAACAAGGCACTTGGATAGAAGCTAAGTTAGGCTGAGGGAAATCTTTCAAAGTCTTTGTCTGGAGGGTGTGATGGAAGAGGAAAACAACAGCAGTAACTTCCCCAAAACAATCTCTTCAGTGTTCCTTTAGTGAAAGTGGAATTCCCACGTGTAATCAGTTTACAAGGGGGCTTCCTGACTGTAATATTACATACCTCTGTTTAAAAGAATGTTTCTTGCAGATGTTCTCTACTTTCCATGTGCCTTGGAAAAATTAAGTTTTGGCAGACACGAGAGAGAGAGATTTTCTCGTGCTAACAGTTGGATTTATTTTTCTATGACAAATTTTTTGGGTGGTAACATTGGCTAATAGTTATAAAGCAAATTTTTCTAATTATTTCTTTTGCTAAATATTTTGGAGTTGATTAATTTTCTCTTCCAGGAATTGTAAGGATATAGAGTGGAACACAGTCAACAAGTCTGTCCAAATTTAACTGGAATATATCCCAATGGTAGACGAGTAGTATAAGCAGTAGTTAAGAATCGGGAAGCCTGAGCTTGGAATGCTTTTGTGAAGTGTCTGAATGATAGCCTAGTCTACCTCCAGCTAAGTAGAGAAAGTCACAAGAGCAAGCAGATCTTCAGTGAGAAAAGACTTACTTTATGGGCTGGGTGGATTTGATTTAAATCACGAGTTGGGAAGACTCAATTTAATCATGGATTTCTACATAAAAGTGCATTCTTATTGGTTGTTATAACCTTTAATACATACTCTTCACAACTCAGAGATAGATGTAGGTTTCATTTTTAGAAGGTACACATTATACATTTTTAAAGTGATTTATTTTGAAAACTTTTCAGATTAGTTTTACAGCTATATCAGAAAATGAATGGTTATTTCATTTACCAACGGTAAATTACAAAGTCGTTGGGAGGTGAACTATCTCCAATTCAACAGGTTAATCATTAATATTTGGAGGATTTTCTTGCCATGCTGTATCAGGAGGAGAACATCACCAGACAGACATTTTAAATTGTTGTTTCAGAGTAGCAGCTGTGTTAGTCTGTATTCGCAAAAAGAAAAGGAGTACTTGTGGCACCTTAGAGACTAACCAATTTATTTGAGCATAAGCTTTCGTGAGCTACAGCTCACTTCATCGGATGCATTCAGTGGAAAATACAGTGGGGAGATTTCTATACACAGAGAACATGAAACAATGGGTGTTACCAGACACACTGTAAGGAGAGTGATCACTTAAGATGAGCTAATACCAGCAGGAGAGCGGGGGCGGGGGGGGGACCTTTTGTAGTGATGATCAAGGTGGGCCATTTCCAGCAGTTGACAAGAACGTCTGAGGAACAGTGGGGGGTGGAATAAACATGGGGAAATAGTTTTACTTTGTGTAATGACCCATCCACTCCCAGTCTCCATACAAGCCTAGGTTAATTGTATCCAGTTTGCAAATTAATTCCAATTCAGCAGTCTCTCGTTGGAGTCTGTTTTTGAAGTTTTTTTGTTTGAAGAATTGCAACTTTTAGGTCTGTAATCGAGTGACCAGAGAGATTGAAGTGTTCGCCACCTGGTTTTTGAATGTTATAATTCTTAACGTCTGATTTGTGTTCATTTATTCTTTTACGTAGAGACTGTCCCGTTTGACCAATGTACATGGCAGAGGGGCATTGCTGGCACATGATAGCATATATCACATTGGTGGATGTGCAGGTGAACGAGCCTCTGATGGTGTGGCTGATGTGATTAGGCCCTATGATGGTGTCCCCTGATATGTGGACACAGTTGGCAATGGGCTTTGTTGCAAGGATAAGTTCCTGGGTTAGTGGTTCTGTTGTGTGGTGTGTGGTTGCTGGTGAGTATTTGTTTCAGGTTGGGGGACTGTCTGTAAGCAAGGACTGGCCTGTCTCCCAAGATCTGTGAGAGTGATGGGTCATCCTTCAGGATAGGTTGTAGATCCTTGATGATGCGTGGGAGAGGTTTTAGTTGGCAGCTGAAGATGATGGCTAGTGGCGTTCTGTTATTTTCTTTGTTGGGCCTGTCCTGTAGTAGGTGAGTTCTGGGTACTCTTCTGGCTCTATCAATCTGTTCTTCACTTCAGCAGGTGGGTATTGTAGTTGTAAGAATGCTTGATAGAGATCTTGTAGGTGTTTGTCTCCGTCTGAGGGGTTGGAGCAAATGCGGTTATATTGTAGAGCTTGGCTGTAGACAATGGATTGTGTGGTGTGATCTGGGTGAAAGCTGGAGGCACGTAGGTAGGAATAGCGGTTAGTAGGTTTCCGGTATAGGGTGCTGTTTATGTGACCATCGCTTATTAGTACCATAGTGTCCAGGAATTGGATCTCTTGTGTGGACTGGTCCAGGCTGAGGTTGATGGTGGGATGGAAATTGTTGGAAATCATGGTGGAATTCCTCAAGGGCTTCTTTGCCATGGGTCCAGATGATGATGATGTCATCAACGTAGCACAAGTAGAGAAGGGGCATTAGGGGACGAGAGCTGAGGAAGCGTTGTTCTAAGTCAGCCATAAAAATGTTGTCATATTGTGGGGCCATGCGGGTACCCATAGCAGTGCCGCTGATTTGAAGGTATACATTGTCCCCAAATGTGAAATAGTTATGGGTGAGGACAAAGTCCAGCCACCAGGTTTGCCGTGACGTTATCGGGGATACTGTTCCTGATGGCTTGTAGTCTATCTTTGTGTGGAATGTTGGTGTAGAGGGCTTCTACATCCATAGTGGCCAGGATGGTGTTTTCAGGAAGATCACCGATGCATTGTAGTTTCCTCAGGAAGTCAGTGGTGTCTCGAAGATAGCTGGGAGTGGCCTGAGGAGGGAGTCTACATAGCCAGACAATCCTGCTGTCAGGGTGCTAATGCCTGAGATGATGGGGCTTCCAGGATTTCCAGGTTTATGGATCTTGGGTAGCTGATAGAATACACCAGGTCAGGGTTCCAGGGGTGTGTCTGTGCGGATTTGTTCTTGTGCTTTTTCAGGGAGTTTCTTGAGCAAATGGTGTAGTTTCTTTTGGTAACCCTCAGGGAGATCAGAGGGTAATGGCTTGTAGAAAGTGGTGTTGGAGAGCTGCCTAGCAGCCTCTTGTTCATATTCCGACCTATTCATGATGACGACAGCACCTCCTCTGTCAGCCTTTTTGATTAGGATATCGGAGTTGTTTCTGAGGCTGTGGATGACATTGTGTTCTGCACGGCTGAGGTTATGGAGCAAGTGATGCTGCTTTTCCACAATTTCAGCCCGTGCACGTCGGCGGAAGCACTCTGTGTAGAAGTCCAGTCTGTTGTGTCTACCTTCAGGAGGAGTCCACCCAGAATCCTTCTTTTTGTAGTGTTGGTAGGAAGGTCTCTGTGGATTAGTATGTTGTTCAGAGGTGTGTTGGAAATATTCCTTGAGTCGGAGACGTCGAAAATAGGATTCTAGGTCACCACAATGTTATGTATTCTGGATTTTTTTCTTCAACAGCAAACATATAATATTTTAACAAAACAAGCATATGAATTTTTGAATGTAGTTAAACGTTCAAGTTTTTTAAAATAGGTTTGTTTTTGTTAAAATTGTAGCTAAAATAGTTAAATTAAATTTTTTTTTTTTTTTTAAATCGACTGTGTCAGCCAGGTCAACATGAGAAACTTAGAATATTGGGTTCTGCAGCTAACTCAGTTGTCTTCACCTTCATTTTCCTGTTTGTTCATAATCTGGAAAAGAAAAACAAGCTTTCCTGCTTTTTCAGGTCCCAAACGATTTCTCAGTTTGGAATGAATTCGTCCAAAGGAAGAAAATATTCTTTCTATACCAGCAGAAGAAGCTACTGCTGCTAAAAGTTTCTGAATCCAAGTGCTTAAGTGACTTCCACCAGTTCACTGGTATGACTTTCTTTAAAACATCATCAACAGACATATATTTCTGGAATGGTTCTTATTCCCAAACTGGGTCTCCTTTACGTCCTGCTGCCATTATAGGTTTTCCCTTCTACTGAGAGAATGGTATGGTAAATCTCAAAATCAATGAAGGCTACACTCAGAAAGACCTCAAGACTTCTGGAATATGCTGCTCAAACAATTTCACTTTTGTTTCTACTGCCTGTCCCTCCCTTCTCAATTTATGTCCAGACTTCTTTGTCCAGATATATTCCACCCCCAACCATCTTCTATTCATTGAACTTTTGAAACTTTGCTCTTTTAGAGAGAGGTAAGGGATTGACTCTGTACACAAATTTGCAGAGGGACAATAGGGTTGAGGTCTGTTATTTCTCACCTCTCTATTTATTTATTTTATTTATTTATTTATTTAAAAACATTTTTGCTGTTAACAAGCGTGTTATCTCTGGAGACACAAATCCACAGTTTGAGAACTGCAAAACTAAGCATCTCTGATGCTGTCTTCTAGACTGAGCACTGAGTCCCATTGCATAGAAAGAAAGATGAACCTAAATAATCTATACAGAAGCCCCTGGAACCCCATAAGATTGGGTCCCTAATCCATGAACTATTGGAACTCATTTAGAAATCTTTTCTTAAACATGACATGAAGATATTATCTCATACTATAGAATTAGAATTTATAATCCCTATTCCATGATGAGATATCTTTGAGCTATAATGTATCTTAAATAAAACTAAATAGCTTTTTTGTCAAAAAGCAGTTTATCAAAAAATCTGATTTTAAATAAAAAAAAATCATTGATTTTTATCCACCCTGTTTATGGGAACCTGTGAAGGGACAAATCCTCACCCTGGTATGAAGGAGGCTATGAAGCTCCGCTGGGCCTGTTCCATGCTAAAGAGACACACCTGCAAAGCTTGCTCAGCCTGGAGGGGAAGGAGCTTAAAACAGTGAAACTTACCACCAGAAGGGGCAGTGAACAGGAAGAAGGTTGCTCTGTCAGGAGTGCTGGCAACAGAGGGAGTCCAGTTGAGGAGGGGACAACCGTGAGACGCACTGCTGCCGAAGCTGCCCTGATGCAATATGTGGCCCCAAGAAGAGGGGTAGAAGGTAAACCCCATGAAGGGGCAATCGACTATGCAAGGCTGAGCCCTTAAAACTGATTCTCTAGGGGCTGCCTGAGAGGCTAGTCCTTGTTCCAGCCAGACCTTCTCCCCTTGCAAAGGGAAGAGAAGAACAGGAGCCAAACCCTGGCTTGTGGGCGGTAGCCTGCAGAGAGATTCCGCAAAGGCTGCAAACTCAGGGGGAAAAGAGGGGATAAATGACAGTGAGACCCGGGAGGGAGGGGGTCCAGGGAGCCCCCCCACAGAGCCTGAGCATAGCTCTGATGTACAGTACATCTGGCATGAGTGAGAGAGAGAGAGAAGATGGATCTGAATAGAGAGCTCACTGTCTGTCATCAAGTAACAAGAAGGAATTGACTAGAAGGAGATCCAAAGAAGAATGCATTCTGCAAGGAGCCCTGAGGACCCATGAGTTAGAGAAAGGTTACACACAACTTATCCAACTATGCTGGTGGATAGCTTGGTCTGATTAAGGGGAGAGAAGTAAACATTAGAATATAAGAAATGAATAGGGTAATGGAGATCTTAAAAAAACCCAAAGCATGCACAACCACTCTTTCTTGCATATCCTATATACTGAGAATGAACTCTGGGAACCTGCACTAGTGCTACAAATATATGGACACACCAGCAGAAATACAGCATTGCTTTAGGACATGGAGGATCATGGCAGAGGATATGTGGCCACTCTTGGAATAATAGCTTCTCTGGAGTCCAGTTGATCAAAATAACAGGACAATACTTTCTGAAGTGATGTCCCTTTCAAAGTAAAGAGGTTCCTTTAATGAAGCATGGCAGTTGTGAACAAAACAGTTGAGGAAAGGAACTGGCACAGGTCTCTCACCTCTGTCAGTTTGGCCAGACCCCTAACTTGAGGAGCTACTCTGTATGTGTATTGGCATTACAGGGAAAGTGGGAGGGATGCGCTAAGAAGTGCAAGAAGAACCCAAGTTCTGCGAACAAGAGAGGAACTGAGAGTATGTGCCAAAGGGAAATGGGATCATGTAATGGGTAGGTTCCGAATCTGCCAGGATTTATTCAGAGCCCCTGTAGTACGTACAGCAGCTCCTTCTTTACTTTCTTGCCTTCATAAGTCATAAAACAAAATGTTAGAAGAGGTGTATTTTCATACTCATCATTAAGCAAAACAAATTATCTATTTTAAATTAATATTTTCTATGGGGGGCTAAGTTTAGTTGTTTTTAATACCATTGTGAAATTAATTCTTGGACAGAAGCATGTCTTGTTAATGTATAAGGAGAGGTGCTAATCAGAGTAAATAGTACTCCTTGTAATAAAAAAGAAAGCATAAGCACAATTTCTGTCCAAATAGAATCATTAAGCACGCAAAAGTCCTCATGTATGTTTTAGAGAGACAAGGTGGGTGAGGTAGTATCTTTTATTGGACCAGCTTCTGTTGATGAGAGAGAGAAGCTTTCAAACTTACACAGAGCTGTTCTTCATGTCTGGGAAACTTACTCAGAGTGTCACAGCTAATATATCTTGATCTGAATCACAGTTAAACAACCCCATGACAGGGTATCAGTCAGGCATAATCTTGTTGGAGTTGCCATCTTTTGAGTGAGAGAAAAAACAAGGTCCTGATTGCATCTGCTAGTTTAACAGCTTTTTGTAAGAACAGTGGCATCTCACCTGGCCATGTTTCAATTTGGTTAACTACATTTGCCTATCTAAGTGTCTCTCTCACCAACAGAAGTTGGTCCAATAAAAGATACTGCCTCACCTACCTTGTCTCTCTAATATCTTGGGACTGACAGCGCTACAACTACACTGCATATCTAAATTACTGGCATTTCAATTAGATGAGAAGCTTTCTCTTGAAGAGCTTGGCATTGCTAACACTATTTTGACTGCTCAGTCTCTCTCCAGAGCTGGATACATTTCAATGGTGGGTTAAAGTGATCCCTATATATAACTGAAAAGGATGTTTCTAGTGAAAGGTGCTGTATGAATTAATAAGTAATACTGTTGGAAAAACTATTTTGCAGCTAAGATGTTCTGACTGTCTCTGAAATATACATAGGTCCATTCTTGAAACCTGTCACTAATGGTACACTCTAGTCACCAACATCCATCAGATAAAGTAGTTAAATCTATGGGTTTGTCATCACATTGAATAGAAATATATTGATAATGGAACATTATCACACAAGTATTGTATCTTATTTTGAAAATAAATCCCTCTTCATACAAGTACCACTAGGGAAACTATTTTTATGTGATATTTTATTTCACTGACATTGCAAGCAATAGCATGTGACATGGTGTGAAATTATATAAGACCTGCCCACCTCTGCCTCAGTGCATTCTGGGTATCATACAAAATCAGTGATTTCAGAAGACTCTTTATCTAGTATGACTGCAGCTATTGCTTTTATAAAAAATGGTTTTCTTAAGCAAAACACTTTTCTTAAAAATTTAAAATGAAATTCAAAACAAACTTTAAAAGCTAATTCTACAACTTAAAATGTTTTTCAAAGTTTAATCACTATAGATTTCAGGAACCCATTAGCACCCAAAGTCTGTAAGTGATATTGGAAATGTTATATTTGCTTGTAGCAACTGAAATTGACAGGAGTTCTGACAACTTCAGCTGCCAATCTCAATAGTTCCTGGGACTTTGAAGCCTGCTTTTTGTCAGAACAGGGAACACCCATCAGTAATGGTGTTAAACTTCATAAATTTTAGTGGCTGCAGTCTATATACCATTTTCTCAAGATCACTTATGGCACAGCTAGGACTAGATTCTGCACTGTTATATTTACACCAGTGCAACAGAGAGCAGAATTAAGTCCTTAGGATCTTGGAGTTTGAAATTCTTTAACTTGGTGGCAGGGATGGACATAGAGAGTTCTAAAGACCAAAGTATTTGAATATTTATAGGTGCAGGGTATGTATTATATATGCCTACATTTTGTGATTTTGGTGTCCATCTCGAGAAAACTTAAAGGGGCCTGATTTTCAGAAGGTGGATGCCCAACGCTTAAAATCAGGCCTTTGTTGCCGGAAATTGGGAACCCCAAAACTGTCAGCATCCAAAGTCATTAGTCCCTTTTGAAAAAATATAGGCCATAATTCATATCCTTTGTATGTTGTATAAAACAAAATATGGACTTTTTTCTCACCCCCAGTCTCAAGGGGCAACAGTCAAACTGTTATTCAGTGTTACTGTCGTGTACTATGCCACAGGTAAGAAATAGAACCATTATTTTGTTGCAATCCACTTTAAACCTGAGTTCAACAAGCTATTAGAGATTGCGTATAGGTGACTGTGTAATTATGATACATAGGTAATAATCACAGTGTTCAGTTAGGAAACTGAGCTAGAAATAAACTTTTTGGAGTGAGATCCAGCTAGCAACAGACTCATCCATCCAAACCTGGTTTCATCTCTGACAAGGCGTTTCTTCCATTAGGAAGGTCCACTCGTGAATATATGCACACAGTTTGGATGATGTTGGGTCCTACTTGTTTTGGCAAATTTTGAAGATTGGACATGCAATTAGTTTCCACTTCAGAATGTTGCTGGGAAACCCTACTGCATGTCTGACTTGGACTACTGAAATTAGAATTTTCTCTCCCTACCATGTAGGCTTGGCTTTGTGAACTGGACTTTACATTCATTTTTGTGAGAGGTTAGAGTTTATTTTTCTGGAGAAGGGGAGAAAAGGAGTAGTAACACAGGAAGATGTGAGGATATATTTCCACCCATTGTGATCTTAAGACTTTCTTGGGACAAACTGTTATGTGAAAAATCTAAAAATGATTTCTGTGGTCAGTAAAAAGTGTATAATTAGAGCAATTGTAGATACATATGGCTGAATAAACTCTTAAAAACACTTGGCAGCGCTATCAAAGAAGAGTTAGGAAAGTGTTGCTGGCAAAGGGCATTTCCTAATTCCCCTCCCCCAATTTCCCCATTAGCCCTCTTCTGCCCAGGGCCCATATTGATACTTAGTGAAGATGATGGGATGCAACACTACTGCAGGCTTCCCGACAGTAGAGCATGGCCAGTGTCAACCATAGTTTTAGTTATATACACTTACTCAACAGTCCTGTCACTGGGATAATTTCTGTCCCTCTAGGGGCCACCTGCTCCAGACCATGACCCTTGCACCTGACATATCCAAGACCCACAAAAGGAGAGCAGTTCCTAAGCTTGGACAACACTGTGGTGCTGCATATTTAAATGCCCAAGGACACCTTAAGTAGCACTTCCTACCATATAAATAACGGGCTTATTATGTTCTCTTACAAGAAATGTAGATAAGAAAATGTGTGAAATACTTAGTAGATCTCAGCTTGATGCTATTCACTGGCATTGCTCATTCTCTTTTTTGTAATAAAGAGGACCAAGTTCCATTAATCAATGCAAACACTCTCCAGGTGTTGGGACAAATTAACCTGTTGGTTCCTGCAGTCAGAGTGCTGAAGCGCAGCTGACATTGGTTGGTTGGTCCATGACTGACAGCACCAAGAGTTTTATGGTCAAGATTTGCCCAGTAGCTAGCATGTTTACAATTTTATTGATCCTGTTTCTCTTGGGAAAATTAAAGCTATATAATGACTTTTTAAAGTTAAGGAATACACCATCCATTATCATAAATGGAATTTGCTCACCTGCCTTGTGTAGTGGTGAAAATGCATTACTAAAATTGAAGTGTTGTATAATCATTAAAATAGAAATACTGGAACTACTCAGGATTTAGATTATTCAGTAAACTGAGTAATTTGCATAGCAACATCAGACCTTGAGGCTTATTAAAAAAATAAAAGTATCTAGATAATTATTTAATGATTATTATTTAATGAAAACTGAGCCAGCCGACATTGCCACTTTTTGATTATGCAGATAGAACTCCCTTGCGCACGCGGGCTCGCTCGTGTTTTTGGCTTTTTTTTAAATCTGAAGTTGCTCGTTTGTGTTTTGACTGGTTGGAAGATATATAATTGAGATTTGGATGCCAAGTCTGGTTGGATAAATTCAACAAATCATGGTTATATGATTGGTATAGCCTTCCATGTGAAGGTAAAAAAAAGTATGCTGCCTTATTATTTGCAGTCTGATTTTTATAAGAAAAGAAAATCAATATAATTTGAGAACTTCATTTCAGTCCAGCAGCAAAGCTGCAGGTAGAGAAAGGGAGAAAATCTTTATCCTCTGGTACTCTGTTTATTATCCAGAATATTAAAATGCCTGTATTATAATAATGTTTAATGTGGCCATTCTGTTTATATATGTAGCTACTGTGAATGGTATTGTACATATGGTGTTGGAGTTTTATGTGTATAACTGAGATACATTTAGATTATGTTGGTAATGTGTAGTCTTATTTTGAGCTGTTATAAATTAGCTTTTTTCTCTGAACATTGTTGTTGAGAATAGGAAGATGAATCTTTATACTATCACTTTATGCAGAATAGTTTCTATTTTAGAAATACTGATTCAGCCCCATATACTTCCAATGAGCATTTACTCTCATCCCATTTAACTTTGTGAATTAACACAACCTCTAGAGGGATTATCGTTATTGAGTTTTGTTCCAACAAGCTAGGCAAACAGAACAGCTATATGTAAATTACAATTTGAAGAAATTGGACCTAGATCTGTTGATTTCCTTCTGATGCTTTTAGGCCTAGCTCTCTTAAACTAATTAAGAAATTTTCAAGGAAATATGAGAGCATATTATATATTGTTCATTAATGAAAATGTTGATATTCTAACTAAATGATAGGACTTCCATGAAGACTTGAATAAAACATAATTTAGGGAGGGAACTTTTCCTATGATTTCTCATGTCATTTCAGCCCAGCTGGTTATAGGAAATGGGTCAGACTGCTAGCTTCACCACTGCAACTTAGGTTTTTTTTTTTTTTTTTTTTTTGGGGGGGGGGGGAGAAAGGTGGGGGAATGGAACAGCTTTTACCAGGACAAAGAGAAATGAAATCACTTTCAATGAAAGAAAGAGGCCTCATTATAGCCACCAACAGCAGTTATTGACAGCTACACTTCCTATTAACAAGGAGCATTTAAGAGTTTGGCTGTTGGATCTTTGGACTTGATCTAATTTGCTAGCATTAATTAGTTTCTTTTGAGCACAGACACTTGGTGTTCACAGCTATAGATTTGGAGGACTAATTAGGACAGAAAATTGAACAGAATGGGGTAAGGCATTAACCTTCAGCCATTACCAGCTGGGGCTCTGATAAAGACCACAGAGTCCAAATGCTCCCTATTCATGCAAAGAGTACCCTAATGAATATCAATTTCAGCCAGGTTGCCATATTCCTACCAGGACTGTCTTCATTTTGATTCTTTTACCTTCTATCAGATTTTAATTATCTATACCTAATTATCTGTATTGATAGTTTAATGCCCATAGATGGCACATTTGATGTCAGATTATTTACATTCAGTTTATTAAATCTTTCATTTTGGCTTTCTTAAGAAGCTGATCTTGGTTTATACTTAAAAATCAGAATCTTACATAATTTTCTCCCTACACAACATACATACTGTAATCTTGGCACTGTAAACAGTTAACAAATACCCTTTAACTAGAAGGTTTCAGAGTAACAGCCGTGTTAGTCTGTATTTGCAAAAAGAAAAGGAGTACTTGTGGCACCTTAGAGACTAACCAATTAGCTTTTGTGAGCTACAGCTCACTTCATCGCCTGAGACGTTGCTCTAATGTATTTGCATTAATGGCCTGGGCAGGAACTCTGACCCAGCTGACTTAGGGTTAAACAGTAAATTGCTTATGAATGCATTTTCTTCTCAGCTTTTGTGATATACAAGCAATGTGTTGAGGTGTTAACTTGGAGATCCAGTTTCAGGAGGGAAGTTGTTCTTCCAGGTCTGAGACTGATTAAAAGTGCCTGGACACTTGCAGAACTGATGCATTTTTATCCTGTAAAAAAGAGAGGAAGAGAATAGTTGTTTGGTTTTCATACCTTTCTCCAATGGTTGAATTGGTAGAAGATATAAATATCAGAGATGGAGTTAACAATTTCTAAACAGTGAAGGGAGAATGAGAACTGGGGAAATATTCCTTTCACTTTACACATTATTCCTGGGCAGTCATTTTAACTCAACTACTCTCACAGCCTCAGCAACTACTTCTATATTGATGATTCACAGGTCTTGCTTCTCCACCTTGATCTTCCTACTTCTGTCCAGTCTCTCAATTCCGACTGTCTTTCTGTCATCACTTGGATGGATCACCACTATTTTATATGGTCCTTAGCTTTCACCGTGTTGAGTTTGTTTCCCCCAAATCACTTCCCTTCCCTTATTTGTCCATTGTTGTTGACAGTGTTACCATCCTCTGTCACTTAGGGTATGTCTAAACAGCAACTAGACACGTGCCAGCCAGCTCGAACTGCGGGGCTATTTCATTGCTGTGTAGACTTTCAGGCGTGGATTGGAGCCTGGGCTCTGGGATCCTCCCATCTCACAGCGGGGTCTGCACCTCCATGTGAAATTTTATAGGGGTCTGCAAATGAAAAAAGGTTGAAAACCACTGGTTTATGCGAAGGAATGGTCTTGTGGCCAATTAAGTCAATTTTAGGACAGCTTTGCGCAGTGGTGGAGTGATGCACAGCTGCTGGAGGATCTGTTCCATAGTGTGTTTTTTTTCCTTTATTATTTTTTATTTGTATTACCGTAGCGCCTAGGAGCCCTAGTCATGGACCAGAATCCCATTGCTATAGGCACTGTACACCTATACAACAAAGAATTTATAATCTAAATATAAGACAAGATCTCAGCTATCTATAGATAGACAAGGGACTACAAAGAAGCAATGAAACACTGTTGGTCAGCATAATAGGAAGTGGTCTGGTTTCAGCACTCCAGTGGCCTAACCTCTGTCAGGTTTATTTAGGCATCACAGCAAAGGAAAGTTTTAAGGAGAGATTTAAAGAAGCATAATGAGGTAGCTTATATACAGTGTTGGCTAATTCCTCATAGTTTCCCTTCCCAGAAATTTAGTACTTGATTCAGCTCTTGTTTATATTGCGGGTAGTCACTTGTCTGTCACTCTTACCACTTATTTGTGAGTACATGCTTGGGTTTCTTTCAGGGTAATTAATATTACACCTTACATTGGTGGAAATAGAAATCTACAGATACTCTGACATATGAAGCATATGTCACATATAGCTACTCTGAAAATAACATTGGAATAATGTGTTACTATGGAATAGCTGCACATGGTAACGCATATTGTTAACGAGTGCTTGCTACAGTACTGTGGAAATGCAACATATGACTTCCACAGCTATCTTAACTGCATCTGCTTAACCATTTAAAACTGTTCCTTGGCAACTTAAACAGTAATTCCCCCCCTTTCACTCTACATTCAGGAATAATGCAGTTGGTACTAATGCAGTTGGTGGTAATGCAGTTGGTGTAAATAAACCTAAAATTTCAAGAGGTCATGCTATATTCCTTATGTATCTGCATAAATATTTACATACTGTATACATTATTAATATTACCCTGGGGTTACTTTCACACTGGAAATAGGTTATTTTTCTACTGTTGAAGTCAATGTGTCTGCTGTGGAAATGATTTAGTTCAACAGTGGAAAATTGACTATGCTTTTGATCAAAAGAGCCATTGGTTAAGTGATTCTCATTGTGTAGTCAAAACTGCAAACCAATAGCAGAAAAGCTTTCAAATAGTTAACAAGTTGATCTCATAAAGCAGATATAATGCACCCAAAGTCAGACTAGAAATAAAAAGGATGCTTCCATCCACAGCTTTTACCTGAAAATCCTGGAATTCTTGGGTTCCCAGAAGCATCAACTTGATCGTGCAACTTCCCTTACAAAAGGTGGGCTAAATCCTCAATAACAGTGGGAAGCCGCTTCACCATTACCACACTTTTTTCAGATGTTTCTGCCTCCCAACAAGCATCAGCTACCACAGCAATGGAGCCATATCAGAGCCTAGATAGATAAATAGATCTCACTTTCATGTAGACTGAGCCGTGGCTGTAGCTTGCTCTTATTCAAGTCCCAGTCTCCACTACACACACATGCACCGCAAAGAGACTCCACCATTCAGGTAAGGTGAAAAAGAATTAAGCTGTATGTCATTCACTTACTGATAGTATATCAGCTTGAACTGTCCCCACTCTTTCCCCTTCAGCCCACCTCATTTAACAGGATGACGACCCAACAGAACTCTGCGGAATGCCATATTACACAGCCTTTGGGGCATTTAAGTAATTGCCCAGCATTACGTCTGGGATTGACTAGGTGAAAGAAAAGATTGGGACTAGAATTGGTTGGGAATTTTCTTCAGGAATGATTTTCCTGTGGAAAATCCAGTTATCTCAAACTTGAAATTTTGATTTTTGTAGAAAATTTTCAAACCTCCACCACCACCAGGAAAATGAAATATTTCATTTCAGGTCTGTTCAACTGAAATTGGAATATTTCCTGTCCTGAACTGCCGTGAAATGCTTGGTTTTGAATCAGTTCAAAAAACCATAAAACTGCATTCCTTTGTGTTGTGCATCATTACACGGCCCTGGGTACATTATGGGAAATGTAATCCAGCCAGGGAGCCTGGCCCATAGGAGAGAATGGGGGTCAGAATTACAACTCCCATCAGGCAACAGGGAAATGCAGTTCAGTTCAGCAAACTGAAGTGAAACGTTTTTATTCCAGGAATGTCAGATTGTTTTGTTTCTGTTGAAAATGTTGAAATGTTTCAGTGTTTCTAAATTGACACTTTTCAGAATTTCTGTCCCATCAAAATTTTGACATTTCAACTTTTTGTTTCATTTAGGAGTGTAAATACAAAATACTGGAATTTCCTGCGGGACAGAAATACTGAATTTTGTGCCATCTAATTGAGACCATTGAAGGGTAAGGCCATCTGCTCCTTCCAAGGTCCCAAAGTGCTTGTCCTTCTTGACATAGTACTTAATGGAGCCCTTGGTAACAAGATAGCTACAAAACTTATGGCTTATTAAAAAAAAGTGACTAAAAGCCCATTATACTCCCATTTGTAAAACCCCTGAATACATTAATGATGATGATAATTGTAGTTATTGTTGTTCATATGGTACAGTAGATGTATATGGCACTTTTAAGAAAAATAAAAAGACAGGTCTCTGGCCCAAAGAGTGTACAGTCTTACTCACAGGTATGATGGTTAATCAAGGAGGGGGGAGTATAGAGAGGACAAAGGTTACAGGAGTACAAGATCCATGGGAGCTTTATGATGCAGATGCATAAACATCTGATTAGTTAATTTTTTATAAAGAATATTAAATTTTTTAAAATTAAGATCAGAAGACTCGCCAAAAGTAGAAGGATCTGAAGGAGTGCAAGGCTAGGTGGTGCACAGGATCAGGATGGATACCACCAGCTGGGGAAGGTGTGGAGTTGTTTTGGGTGAAAAGGAGCCAGGGACTGCCAAGTTGGCAAGATGGCATCAATGAGTGGGGGAAGTTGGTCAGGCAGAAGTTGGGCTGTGAGGGTGAGCTATTACAATATTGGAATGGGGAGCATGGAAGATAATATTTATGTAGTAGTTATATTTGAAGGGAATGATGCAAGATCAGGTTAGCCATAAGAGGAGGCGGTTGCAGGGATTGATATGAGAGATGACTAAGGCCTGGTCTACACTGGGGTGGGAGGGATCGATCTAAGTTACACAACTTCAGCTATGTGAATAACGTAACTGAAGTCGGCATACTTAGATCTACTTAATGTGGTGTCTTCACTGCAGTAAGTTGACTGCTGACGCTCCCCCGTCAACTCCGCCTGTGCCTCTCGCTCTGGTGGAGTACCGGAGTTGACGGGAGAGCGCTTGGTGGTCAATTTATCGCATCTAGACTAGACCCAATAAATTGACCTCTGCTGGATCAATCACTGCCCGTCGATCCAGCGGGTAATGTAGACAAGCCCTAAGGCAAGAACCTGAGGTTTGGTAGTAGGAATAGGGAGGAAGAGAGAGATTTTGGGGAGATAAAGGAAGAGCCCAGCAACATCTAACCTGGATAACAGAGAGTATATAGAGAGAAGAGTCATTTTCTCACTCAAATGAAGCCATTTTAACAGGAAGCAGTTCTGTTTGTCTCTGATTCAGCAAGATGCTTAAGCATTTCCCGAACTTTAAGCATGCGAGCGGACCCATTGTGATATTAAATCAGTTACTCACATCCTTAAATTCAGTTATGTGCTTAAATACTTTGCTAAATTGGGATCTTAGTTTATTTGGGGAGGATTACTAGCCTCTACTCCTTGTTGATATTGACACACTTCTTTAGCTTGTACTTACATTACTTGTGGACTTCTTTATGCTGATCTGTGTTGATGCCTAATTTTTGTCGTCATCTACTGCAAGAAGAAAATAATTCTGTGCAAACAATACAACTTTGGAGTTTTTTGCATATAGACTTTTATTACATGTAATTCATAGTTTACATACTATGTTAGTAGTGTATTAATCTTACAGTTAAAATTGGTGGATGAATATTTCACAGTGACAAACAGTTAAAGACAACAGGTAAGACTTTCAGAAGTGCTCAGGATTGTCCTAATTGTGCACTGTGCTGTTGATTTCCGTGGGAGCAGAGTTTGTATATGTCTAATATCTGGATTGCACTGTTAAATAGACTTAAGTGCTCTGCAGCATGTTTTAACAGGCAACAATTTCCTATATTGAGAGTAATGTCCTTACGAGTTAGAACAACTCCACCAAATTTGCAGATATTGGCAAATCCCTGTTATACTCTACTGCTGCAAGTGAAGGGGCTCTTCTTTGAAAAATACTTTTTTTATCAAAAGAATGAACAGATGTTTTATTTTCAATAAAAAAGTTAATATTTCTTGAGGTGGAGGAGGGGAGAGGAATACGAAGCAGCTATGGTGTAAAAATAAGTCCACAGAATACTTTTTAAACACTCCTGTGCACTTGGAGGGTTCCCAATAATGGTCTGAATAAAAAGCAAAAATTTAAAGGAAAAGTTTGGGACAGTCTGTAAAAATGTAAGAAATTGTTCAATTATTTTTATAGGATGGCTGCTGGTGGTGTTAGTGCTCATTTCCCCACTATTAGTTATGAGAGGCATATGACCGTGACTTTAAAATACAAAAGTTTTAACAGGATATTTGGATTCTCAGCCTGCAACTTCAAATATTAGACTTCAGTCAGTTACTTTTTTCAGGCTTTGGGGTAGTAGTTTTATGCAGTGAATCTGAACTCTAGTCAAAATAATTGGTAAGGGCAGCAATGAAAACTACTTTTCCTCCCCCCCCCCCCCCCCCCCGCCCTCCAGTTAATCTTTGCTATCCCTTGGCAGTTCTGGTTTCCTCCTTCATTTCTTCCTTCTCTTTGCTAAAATTTTTACAACAATCCTTGTTAACATACATAAACTTTTGTGATAGTCTCCTTTCCATTCATCTTGGTGTGGGGGGATGATGACAATGACCAGGTATTTCATTTAGATCCACAGAATTCCCCCAGGAGTAAAATTGTGTGACTGCATGCCTGCAGAAAACACCCCACTCCCAACCCCCGCAGAATTCTTGTGCTTCCCTGCAGAAAATGGCAGGGAAGTTGCGTGGGGCTGGGGGGTGACCATGGATGCAGTTTGGGGGGGAATGGCCCCCCGAACAGAGGCAAGGCATGGGGGGGGCACACGGGGTTATGTGCCACTGCCCCCCATCATTTCTGCAAACCTAGAGCTGTCTAGCTGAAGGAGGCTGCATTTCAGCTCCACTGACTCTGCAACTAAACGCCACCTCCTGGGTGCCAGTGCCAGTTGTGTTCCCCTTCTGTGTGCTGGGAGCCTTCCTGTTTTCTCTGCAACTGAGTGTCCATGGTGGGGCTGGGTAATAGGGCTGCCCATTTTGGTTGGAAGTATTCCTGCAGATTTAATCACCTGACATAATCTTTCATCCCTGGAGACTCGAGGCCAATTTTGGAGGGTTGGCAACCCTACTGGGTAAGGTGTGTGTGTGGGGGAAATGAGGGAAGGAGAGTGAGGGGGTTGGGGAAAGAGGCAGTGGGGAAGGAAGATGGGTGGAATAGGGCAGGAGGAGGGGCATGTGGGGAGGCGGAAGAAAAGGGGATAGGAGAATCACGGGGGGAGTGTCCCCTTGGCAGCAGCTGGGGCTTCCCCATTAAGCAGGCCCATTGAACCCTCACCCTACCTCGACACCTGGACCCTGCCAATGAGCCCCCCCACATCCGGAACCCCACCCCATTGAGTCCCAGCGAGCTGCACCTGGACCTCCTTCCCATCAAGCCCACTCCCCCAGCACCCGGACCCCCCACTGAACCTTCCACACTCAGACCTTCCACCCACCGAGCCCCATCCCCCCCACCTTCACCTGGATCCCCTGCAGAGTCCCATTGCCCCTGCACCCAGACCCCCCCGCAATGAGCCCCTGTGCATCCAGATCTCTCACTGAGCCTCCCACACCCAGACTGCCCCACACAGAAACCGGTCATCCCATGCCTAGATCCCCCCTCATCAAGCCCCTCCACACTTGGATCCTGCTGGGCTGAGCCTGCCCATCCACACGTGGTGCAGAGGGACAGGGCCCCGGGGTGTTTTTGGGGTAGGCCCAGCCCTTGCACTGTGTCAGGGTTAGGTACAGCCTCACTGCCAAGTCCTTGTACTGTGGAAGATGGGGGGGCTTCAGGGTGATCTTCCACCTCAATGCAGCCAGTGGCCTGTGCTCCCCACTCCAAATCATTGTGAAGATGCTTCAACTCCATTAAATCGTTTTATCAGTAACCTTTAAAATATGGTGTCCTTAATGGAGGCACTGACTGAAGGAGTCCTTAGCGTAAGTGTCCTTATCTGCACCTCTCAGCTTTGTAAACCACTGTTGGTTAAACATGTCGGGGGGGGGGGGCGCGGGGCGCGGGGGAATATAAAATTCCAGCAGACATGCAGAAAAATGCTAATTTTAAACACTGAAAACGACTTGAACGGATTTTTCTCAAATCTTGAATTGTTTTTCCTTCCTCAGCGAGGACTTTAATACAAACCGATTTTGATGTTTATTTCTTCAGCTATGCTGGAGTTAAGGGAATGCACGAGTTTTGGAACATATGGATAAAGTGTGATGTTTCTCTCCACCAAATATTCACGAAACTCAAAATGGCTGAACTGTTTTTGCTTACACTTTCCAGAAACATTCACTACTGGGCTGAGATCAAGCATGGACACTGCAACTCAGAAGGAATTCTTGTGGCATCACTAGAAGATGTTACTTAGTGGGGATAGTTTAATTGTTTGTCCCTCTCTCTCAGCAGATTAATAATAACCCTAACCTTCCCTGCTGTTTTGCCCTTCTTCATTTAGGCCCCAATTCAGGAAAGTTCTTAGGGATGTACTTAAGCACATATTTATTCCAGATAGTACTTAAGCACGTTCTGAACTTTAAGCACATGAGTAGTTCCATTCACTTCATTGCAGCTATTCACATGCTTAAATTAATCAAGGCTCTAATTGGACTATTCCACTAGTGTCACTGGTGACAAAAAGTGGAACATTTTTATTGTCCTGAGTAGGGAAACGTGGAAATGCAAAGATTGGTGGTGGTTTTTTTTTTTTTTTTTTTTTTATTTCACTGATGAAAGTTGCCAGATTGTCAGCACTAGAAAATGAAGTCTTCTGTTTATTGACAAGAGGTTAACCTTTGGAAACTGAAATGCAAACGTTCCTAGGCTGTCCCACCAATGTACCTCAATTCTGACCTCAAGGGATCACCTCTAGGGGTTAGAAAGAGTTCAGTCTGTATTTTCACCAGTTCTTTATCCTCTACATTTATTCTTTTAATTGTATATAGTGATTTTGGTGATGTGGGCAGCTCTCCATTAGAAATTGGACTGTTTCATCAGTTTGTTTCACATAAGCCATTAAATGGGCATTTGATTTTAATTATTTCTGTAGGGTGATTTATACAGCACAAATGGTCTGCATAGCAGAAACAATACTCTAAACTGTCTAGTCCTCTTGCTCTCAAGGTCTTTAAAACCTGCACTGATAGTGCAGAATGTAATGAGGATTTTTTTTAATTAATTACTGATTTGGCAATAATAGATGGTCATGAAGTTTTGTAAAGCTCATAGCACCTTCTTCTCTCTCCTCGAATTTCAGTGTGATAACTTTTGTTAAGGGTATGATCCAGAGCTCCCTTTTTTGGCTTTTCTTAGACTGTTCTAAGGAAGTATGGTCTAGTGGTTATGGCACTAGTGTAGGGTTCAGGAGACCCATGTTCAGGTCTCTGCTCTGGCACAGACTTCCTGTGTGACTGCTGGCATGTAACTTAGTCTCTCTGTGCCTCGGTTCCCCATCTGTAAAATGGGAATAATAGTACTTCCCTACATCACACAGTGTTTTGAGGATAACTACATTAAAAAGATGGTGACGTGCTGTGATATTATGGTAATGGGAGCCAGATAGGGTGGAGGAGGTTTTGCGCTCCCGTCTCTTCTGCATCAAAGATTCTAGGACCCCTAGTAGCTCTACAAAATCCACAGAGGGGCCCTTGAACTCTGGGGACATCTGCTGCAGACTCCTCAGTGAGCTGCCTTTTTCTTCCCACTTCAAGGATCTTCCACTGTGTAAAAGGTGGCTCCAGTGAAATGTTATCTCCCAGCTACATTAACATGTCAGCAGATTCCTTGCAAGATGGATTGGGAAGACATGTCCCCTTCTGGTGTGCTTCTCCCTTGTGCAGCAAGGTCTGGTGAAAAGTGGGGAGAGTGCTTCAGAGACTGTTCATGAAGACGGTAGGAGGATTCATCAGAGTTCGGCATGTGCACAGAAAGAATTCACCACTCACCAACCTCAGGAGAATGCTCCGCTCCCTAGTCAGTAACAGAAACTGAATTCTACAAAGTGAGGGTATCGGAATCTGACTCTTCATGATCCCAGATCTTTAGAATTATTTCCCCCAAGTGTTTCATTTCACCTTTAATGATGGGACTAGATTGAGTTCACTGTGTGGCTAGCCCTCAGTACATCACCTGAGTACCTTCACCAGACCTGAAGAAGAGCTCTGTCTCTATCACCAACAGAAGTTGGTCCAATAAAATATATTACATCACCCACCTTACGTGGCTCATCCTGGGACCAACATTGCTACAATTACATTTTATACGTCATCTAAGACAGTCTAAAGAAGAGATTAATCTATTTTTTCTAGATTTTTATTTTAATTCCTGCTGCCCTCTCTTTCCTTTCAGGGCTCACAAAATACTTGCTATATAAAACTTAAACCATGGGTAGTGTGCAAGTAGGGCCAGACAAATATCCCAGCATGTCCTCCATCTGTTCTGCTCAACTGTATCTCATTCCAAGGCAAGCCCATCATTATAGACCCAAATTCACGCTTGTCACAGTCTCAGGCAAATATATTTTCACCCCGCTATTGCCTTTAAAAAAACCCACAACAGAAGCACAGAATAATCTGAGCTGAATAATAAATCTCATATTGTGGAAACCTTTATATTAAAGAAATGATGCCAATATGACTTCAGTCTTCTTTTGCCCACATGCTCAGGGTTTAGCTGATTGCCATATTTGGGGAAGGAATTTTCCTCCAGGGCAGATTGGCAGAGGTCATGGGGGTTTTTTGCCTTCCTCTGCAGTGTGGGGCATGGGTTACTTGCTGGAGGATTCTCTGCACCTTGAAGTCTTTAAACCACAATTTGAGGACTTCAAAAGCTCAGACATAAGTTAGGGGTTTGTTACAGGAGTTGGTGGGTGAGATTCTGTGGCCTGCGTTGTGCAGGAGGTCAGACTAGACGATCATAATGGCCCCTTCTGACCTTAAAATTTATGAATCTATGATTCTTGTGAGTTTTTGTTCAAATGAGGTCCTTGATATTGTGGCTCACTGTTGCAGTTGAAAGGAGTTTGTTCCGCATTTGAGCTTTGTTAAATTGAGAACTTTAATCACTACTGCCCATCCAGAGACAATCTATATTAAATGGGCAGCTGTAATGTGATTTGAGCATGAAAGGGGCTCACTTCTTTTAAATGAAAAAATAGAAGATTGAAGGAAATAGTTTACATAATCTGTAAACTAGTTAAGCAGCTGAATATTTAAGATGGTTGAAATTGAAGCTTAGTTGCCCTCTAGGGGTTTTATGTTAATACAACACATGTTAGGTTTTGATTTTTGAAAGGAAAGGTATGAGAGATCCTTGAAATACCTACCTAGTGAAGAGGGTGTTCTGTTTTTGTTTTTTTAATAAATAATAGTTCACCTGGTTCAGAGCCTGGAAGCAGTTAAGTAAAGACTTTGTGCTAGATTCTGAATTCATTTCCAGGGGGGAGCACATCCACGGTAATTATACTTAAATCAGTGGAGTTACTCCATATTATCCAACTGTAAACGAGTTCAGAATAATGCTCTGTTTTCAACCTCTGATGGGGCCCAGCTATTATTTATTTGTGAATCTATGAAAATGCTTCAACTGTGATTGGAGCTCACATCGCAAGAGGGCTTATCTAAATAGACAAGATGGGCAAAGGGTGGGAGGGGAAACAGAGTCAGAGTTGAAGTGACTTGATCATGGTCAATCAATGGGTCAGTGGCAGAGGAGAATTCTGGTCTCTTGTGTCTCCTGTCTAGTGTCCTGTCCGTTAGATATTGCTCGCTCTCTCTCATCCTGCAAAGATCTGAGTACCCTCAGCTCCCACTGACTCTGAGAATTAAAGACTTTCTGCTTTCCACAAGTTCATGATCTTGTTGCTCAACAACCCCTTTCACCCATGTCTTTTATTTCTGTTTTGGGTCATTCTCCCTCCCCTCCATATTTGCTTCTCATCTTCATCTTTCTGACACCCAGATATCAACTCCCAGCTACAGTCTACCAAAAATTAAGTCTCAGATAAATCTGTAGTGAACTAACAATATCTTATGGTTTCAGAGTGAGGTCATTATGTGGAGAACTTTCTGTGAATCTTGCCTCATAGAAGCCAGCGAACAGTGTTAAAACTGTGATGGAACTTGCATTCATTTTTGAAGTTTTATTGCAGTATGGACATCATTATGGAAATGGCCCACCTTGATTATCACTTCAAAAGGTTTTCTCTCCCCCCACCCCACTCTCCTGCTGGTAATAGCTCATCTTAAGTGATCACTCTCCTTACAATGTATATTTTTTCATGGTCTGTGTGTATATATAAAATCTCCTCACTGTACTTTCCATTTTATGCATCCGATGAAGTGAGCTGTAGCTCACGAAAGCTCATGCTCAAATAAATTGGTTAGTCTCTAAGGTGCCACAAGTACTCCTTTTCTTTTTGCGAATACAGACTAACGCGGCTGCTACTCTGAAACCTATCATTATGACTGACTTTTCATTACCAAACTGCTGGGAGAGCAATTCGTCGGAGTTGAGCAGTCCTATCTCATTTTTGTCTGGTTTAGAATGTTTGTGTTGTGGAAAGAGACATGACCAGAATGCTCTTCTAAAACAAAGCTATATCATCTTTGTCTAAATTATAAACATGCAGGTTTTGCTAGTAGTTTTCTAATGGGATGCACAGATAATATTTCAATTACATTTTTTAAAGTACAGTTGGGTGTTTGCATAAAAAAAACCATTTTAAATATTTAAACAGTTTTAGCTCTTCCTGTCTCATTACTCTTATGAAAAGATAGGTATTCCTTTTGCGGTATATTACTTTTAAAAACTATTTCTGTCATTCAAATTAAAAGCTTTGGGGAAAAAAACACCCTTGAAATAAAGCTTTCAAAAACCTACTGGAATCCAACGTTTAAAACAGTTACTACAGGTGCACTCACAATAAATATGGAAGCACTTGTCTCCTTCCAAACTCTGAATGTGTTTGTATGCAGATGATGTAACTGTATGTTAATGTGGGTTTTTAAGGGTGTTGCAGCTGTAGGTCCTGATTCTGCTATTGCCTCTATTGGTATAAATAAGGAGTATTTCTATTAGTCAGTGGCACTTCGCAGGTTTTATATTGATGTGAGATCAGATCCAAGTCCACTGTGCCATGATTTGACAAACAGATTTCCAGTCTTTCTGTAATTTGGTTCTTTCACAGTTACGAAGTTGGATGTTTTTTTTTTTGTTTGTTTGTTTTTTTTTTTTTTTTGGCCAAAGGCTTGTTTTCAACTCCTCCGCTTGTCTAAATGTTTCAGGTTACATAACTTTTTTATATGAGCATCTAATAACTGGATTTATTTTGGAGAAGTGGTAGCTCCTGTGTAGTGACGTTAAAACCAGGTTTTATTAATAAAGCCCTATACAGATAATCTTTTGGTCTACTACTAACTGTTTGGTTACTATGCGCACTAATGCCACAGAAGCCGCCATTGATAGAATGCGTGGTGGTATTCCATATAAACCTGGGCACTGTATCGCAGCCTCAGTTGTCTGTGTCTGTCCACCAGTCACAGCAAACAACTTCCCTCAGCAACTCTGCTCTGAGTAGGGGCTGTTAGGCTGCAGACTCTTGATTTGTGGTGGCAGTCTTGCCTCTTCCTGCTTCTGTCTCTCCCCTGTCCACCCCCACCTGGCAGTTCATACCCAGACTGTGGCCCTGGGACTAGTGATGCAGGAAACTCCTATACCCTGTCAGCTAGGTCCCCAAGGGGATTTGCCCCTTCATCAGAGGTCTTGCTGACCAGGGCAGGTCCTCATCGAGTCACTGAGTAGATGAGCTCAGGCTTGCTCACTATTTTTACACAAGTGTCTACTTATTAAATTTGTTATAGAGCAGTGGTAACTCTTCCGTAGTGAAGTTGGTTACAAACTTCCATTAATAAACCCCCTGTTGATTTGGCTTAGAAAATTGCTTTGGCTGAAAATAACCAGATTTATGCTGAAGGAGAATGTTTCTGAAAAGTCTGAAATAAAATGTAAGGTTTTTAGTGACCAGTAACTCAAACATTACACTGGTTTGAAATTTTGGCTTTTGTCTAATGTGTCGTTGTCACGCTCTAGATCAAAAATAACTTATCCCTTTGAACATTGCATTTGGTTACATCTCCTTGAAAACTCATTAGCAACCATATTTGAAAAAAACAGGTGGTAACTGAGCCAAGTGCACTGATTACAAGCAGGACTGAGCAGTATTTTGGAAAGGTGATCGAAAGTACTCTAAGAGCACTTTGATTCAGGCATTGATTCAGGAATGTACTTGAGCAAATTGATATCAGCGGGACAAACGCATGCTTAAAGTTAAATATGTGCTCTAAAGTCATTTCCTGAATCAGGGTCTGAAAGACTTGTGATGTACTGCTTGTATATAGTGCATTCTCACTATTTTCCATAACCCTTACAAAATACTAATCACTCTTGCTCATAGTGCATTTTTGCCGAAAAAAATATTTTCACAACAATTTCAAAGTTACTGGGGCAATTTGGATGTTGGCTTTCAACCATTATTAAGTTGACCAATATTATTCACTCTTTCAATAAGCTGGCTGCTCCTCCAAGCCATGTATCTGAAATTTTAAAAATTTTACCTTTGTTTTGTGTACGTAAATGAACGAAGGAAGTATAATTTAAAAAAAAACCAAACAACCCCACCACTTAAGAAATCCCCAACCCACAAGTACTTTGTTCAAAAGCAGTTCAGTTGCTAAGCTGTGATAGTGTACTCAACTATCACCAAATGTATAATGCCCAACTATTTAAAAAGATGGAAATAAATAGTTAAGGAAATCATAATCTTATACTGCCCTACATAATCAAACATATACATTATTCTTTTCCTGTACAGATAAATGCATATTTTATCTCAACAGGGCAGCTGTAACAAGGACCCAAAATACTTTTTTTTTTTTAATGACAAATTTCAGTATGTAAGCACAGCATAAAATGCTTCTGAAAAAGAAAAATTAAAATATATGTTTTTTCACACCCCTGAGCAAGAAGGTTGCAGCACTGTAAAGTGCCAGTGTAGAGAAACCCTGGCTGCAATTATGGTCCTACTTCTTTCATGCAACACTTTGGGATAGCTTGTGACCCTGTGAGCAAAAGGAGGATTGTGATTGCCCTGTTCCTGCATGGGGGTACGTGGTGGCTGGAAGCCAGGTTGCAGCCAGCCACAACTCCCCACTCCAGGCCATCCCCTGCACCTGTGCAGGGACACAGGGCATGATCTGGCTCCAAATGTGGAAGGTTTGTTCTTCATTCAGACAAGAAAGAAACACAATATTATATTCTCTGAGTGTTCCATTTAATTTTGAATGGAAAAGGTCCTTCCACAGAAAGTACAGTAACTTGATTAAGCAAAGATGAAATAGTCAGTGTTAAGCCACAGCTGCTGTAGCTGTACAAATTTTGGTATGTGACTGCCTCTCCAGGAGAAGAACAAATTGTCTGCTTTATCTCCATCTTGTGGTGGAAAGAGGTGTTCTCTTTAGACTGCACTCCTGGCTTGTTGCCAGTGTAGCTACTTACCGTGGATCTCTGCTTTTACAGACTGACTTTCTTTGGGCAGGGAGTTCAGCTAAGGAGTCAGTCACTATGAAGTGGTTGTATTTTATCAACGATGTTACACTTGCTTTCAGATGCCTCTGTGCGTGGGACAGCTTCTCCCAAAGGAGATGGGAAAATCAGCACTGAGGCTACGTTGCGCTGCTCAAGTCTGATGTAGGTTGCTTATATAGAACCAGGCATTGACGGGCAGTAGCCACGGGGGAACTTGCATTTGTTCCAGTTCTGCCTCTTCCAGCGCCTGATATTGTAACATTTGATGTCAAGGATTATTAGGATAGGGTGGGGAGAAAAATTAAATTAAATCTACACTCTTAAAAGTAGCACTTGTTTGAAGCAATTTGGACTAATAGGCTTGAAGATGACTACATTTGTTGCATACTGTATATTTGCAACCTGACAAAGCCTCCTCACTTTTTACAGCTATTTTGACCTGAGAAACCTATTTGTATAGCAGGCATTCTAGAGAGGACAAAAACCCAATCAACTAAGTGTAAAGTAAATTAAAGGAGAGTATGTTCACTTCAAAGAACATCGAGATATTTTTCATGATATTTTTTAAAAGCCTTTCTTCCTCGTATTAATGAGCATTAAAGGTTTAACAAGTCTTTTTTTTTTTTTTTCATTGTGAGGAGGGGGGTGTTTGCTTTTTACACTGTTCTTTTGGTTTATTTTCACATCTAGGTGGGGGTGCTGGAACCAACTGTTTTTTTTTTTTTTTTTTTCATTTAAAACAATATATGATAGCGTTTTTATTTTGTGCAAAACCCACATACGGAATAAAGGGAAATCAGGTCAGGTCAAATGTTGAGCCTGGTAACTCCTGACATGCACTTTATTATTTGCTTCTTGCCCTCTTTATCATTTCTCCTGCCCCAACTCTCTTTTGCTACTGTTTAAATTGAAATTCTATTGAAATTGTAGTGCTATCGAGATATACCAGTTATGTACCTATCACTGCTGCTAAAAGGTCTCTGCCAAATGTCCCTTGAACCATCAGCTGTAGTCAAAAAGTAAACTTTGGTTATATTTTTAAGATACAACATTTTAAAAAATCATTTTATTCTAGTTATGTTGTTGTTGTTTAGTAAATCACTTGCCTCCACTCATGTTCAATTTTACATTTTGATTTTGAATCAGATTGCTTTTCATGACGTCATGTCTTTTAAATATTTTGGTTTTTTAAACACAGGTGAAACTGGGCTATTCCTTTTCTTTCTTGAGAATTTATTTAAAAAGTTAAGATCTTTCATGTTTTTCAGCACCTGTGTACTGTGATGGTATGAAACACAGAATAAACAGAGTTTGCAAGTAATGTATGAAAAATAAACATGAATTATTATTTGTTAATATTACAGCAGTAATTAATCAGTTGCAATTGTACAAGGTGCTGCACCAACACAGTTAAAAGTGGCCATTATAATTGCCCTACTGGATCACACCTAGTAGCTTCCCTCTTGAGCTTTTCTTCAAAGGCCAATAACAATCTGTCCCAGCCCAGAGGCTATCCAATAATCCAAATATGATTCTGCCCAACCTTGCTATGAGCTTCTAGTGTAACGCTACTAGAGGGACATTAGAGCCCCGTCCGTAGCTGGTCTCTGAGATTCATAAGGGCACCGATAGAGTTCAGTTTACTCCTTTACTCAACACTGTTATTTCCAATGTAGAGCCAAATTGGATTCTCATTCCAAGAGGGCAGTCCTTTAGTCTTCAGTTAGTTAACTTCTCAGCCGTCGTCCTGGTAATTACTACTGCTGCTAATCCCCTATGGTGGGGCTTCACAGAGGCAATTACATGAGAAAGTTGATCAGTCACCTGAAATATTGTGACTGTATTGCCTCTGCAGATCCATATGGGCTGTCTTTTCCTGGCTTCTTTGCCATTGTATAGCTACTTCAAAAATCAGGCAGGGAGAAAGTGAATATGATTATACAGGCAAGGATAGTCTAGAACTTTGACTACATCTTTTAGGCCAAGAGCCTAGCTGGGTTCAAAAAAGGATTTGATGTTGATATGGATAAGGATTTAAAAGATCACCGCCAAATCGCCAAGGGCCGAATACTCAACTGATGTAAATCAACATTCTATTAATGTTAGTGGAGATATGCCAATTTACAGCACCTAAGGTTGTTTTCCCAAGTGTTTTGGAAGAGAGAAAACTTCATGCATCAGGGCATAAGCCAAGCTTCTACCAGGTAAGTATTAAGAAGAAATGACCCCTGAGGAGTGGTTATTCCATAGGTGCCTACTGCAGGATTTCTTGCATCTTCCTCTGAGGCAGCTGTTAATAGCTGCTGAGGGAAACAAGTTAATGGAATAAATGGGTCATTGGTCTGATCCAATATGGCAGCATTATGTCCCTGGCAGTTCAACTGCTTCAGATTGGTTCCTGAATTTTGATGCATGAAGTTGCTACACTGTGGATGTGAAGAGGCAGTCTAATTCAGGGGATTCCAGCATATTTCCTCTTCGCACTGCAGTTTAATCCTGGTTTTCCCTCTGTCAGTTTTCTATGTGCGTATTCCCCTTTCAACTGCGAGACACTTTTCAACATTTCATACTGGAGAATAATAGACCTTCTCCAACTTATTGTTGGATCCACTGATCATGTTGCCACTTCAAGAGGTGGCTGCCATTCCATGCTGAGAGAGCACTGTTGGGATAGGAAAAGTGGCTTTTGATATTGTGAATAACCCCCCTTAAAAGGATTCTTGGTTTTCCCCTCTCCCACTCCTAGGGAGCGTGTTATGATCTAATTGTCTGCCTGTCTGCCACCCCCAGTTTGGAGGTGGTTGTCTGGTGAAGCTGGTATATAGCTTGAGATACTTTGGGAGGAAAAGCATTCTATAATTATTTATAAGTGTGTTATAACAGGTGAACATTTGGAAGGCAAATAAAATATTTGATCTGGTAACAGAGAGATTCATTTTAAAGAATCGGGGTTTACTTTATGTAATTTTTGTTTGCCCTGTATAAGATGTATTTAATTACTTCATTCCATCTTTCTGTATTCAAATTAATCTTATTCTTATATATATTTGTGCCCAAATTAGAATAATTCTTTAATCAGCTGTGTTATGCCTGCCATAGTAGACTAGAATAGGAAAACCACTCTTGGCATACTGAGATGCATATATTTTATTTTTTTGTTGTAATTTGAAAGTAAAATCAGAAATATTGATTTCTACTTGACTGGAGAGATGATTTAGTTTGAATATCAGTCTGATTTTAATCAGGTGAGAATTAATTGAGTTGGAGGTATTAGATATTCAGTGATGTTAACTGAACCATGATCAATCTACAGAGAAGCTTTCTTTTGTACTGTGTTAGAAATATCAAATAGCTCATGTACTACAATATAAAAACAATCTTTTCATGTTCATTCTACTACCCTCTTGGCTCATTAAATGCACCAGTAAATCCGTTCTGTGCACACTGAGTAATCTTCAAAGTAACTAGCTAATAAATCACAATTTAATACAAAATTAAAAGCATAACTGTCATAAAATAACTGTTGATATACAAAGTTTTGTATCACTTTAATATCTTGTACATATTTTAGAAACAAAGGATTTAAAGCCTTGGCTGTATACTCTTCTAAATATCAGCTAGATTCTGCTGTTTTCATAAACACCATTGCTGCTTTGACGTTTTTCCTGTGTTGATAGCGCTAAGAGAGTGATTCAAATCTTAGAAATATGTCATTTCTTATTTTATTTTCCAAAAAAGAGAGAGAGAACATTAAACCTGGTCTGGATCATGATACAGGTTTTTTTTTATTTTAAGAGTGTGATAGCAGTATCATAAGTGTTGAGAAAATATAAATGGTGAGATAACACCTCAATAGGACTTGCTCATAAGTAGTAAAATTGTAAAGACTTTAAATAAACTACAGCCAGAGCTGAGGATCGATTGACCTTGGTAATGGGTAATACTACATATATTGAATGGATATTAAAAGTGGGTGTACAATAATTGCTGATTGCAATAAATTAATTAGGTTGCACAGCACTTTGACAATACAAAGTACTAGGTAAGTGCAAAGTAGTAGTATTATAACAATTTATTAGCAAGGTATTTTAATACGTTGATTGTCATGAATCTTCAACATAATGAATTTTCCACACACACCCATAATGTAAATGTTGATAACGCCAGTACACTAAGAATAATGCTGTTCTTTGCATATTTATATATAGGCATAGTATTTCCATGCTTCTTGTTGTCCAGACGTGATAAATTGTAGTTAAAATAGGTAATCAGCTTAGTATTCACCATCTTTGTACATGGGGAGCTCTTCAATCCATAATATTATTCAAACATGAACACTTTAAAAATGAAGAAAGCAACACTGTTCCCCTCAAATTCACTTTTAGCTTTCTGAGTGGCCTCTATGTAAAGCCAGAGAATGCTAGTCTTCCGTGATTAATTTTAAAATTACTTTTGGGTGGAAAGGATGGCTGACCAACTTTTTTCCTATTAAAAATCCTTTCATTGTATATCTTTAACTGAAACTTTCATAACCTAATACAAAGTGAACATTTTAAAAATAAATTCATACCAAAATTAGAACATCATTTTATATATAAAGTCGTGGGGAAATCCATCACTCCTGAATTTTTAGGGCAGATAAACAATTAAAAGAAAATACAAATACTTTGTCCTATTTTCCCTACTGCGCAGTTGGCATTCTCTGCCGTGTTGTTTATTCAGTAAGAAGAGAAATACTTGTGACAGCAAGATAATCTCATATAAATTCAACCTTTGCCCGGTTTAAAGATTTTTGGGCAGATCCTCATCTAGTGTAATAGTACTAAGATAATTTACACCAGATATGGATCTGCCCCATTAAATCAAAGTCCAGGCAGTTCTTCCTCTTAGTAGAGAGCACTTGGGCAAGTTCAGAGGATTTTTTTTCTATGTGATCAAACTAAAAAACTTATACATATTAAAACTTTATAAAATATTAAAATATTTTGTTTGTCTCACTGAATGTGACCATAAATGGAATAATGTTTGTAATTCAAGTCTGTGTGTTATATAACAGACACACCCATCCACCTCCACCCTGAGTGTTTTTAGTATGAATTTATCTGCATCTAGCAAGAAACAAAGGCCCTGTACTTACTGGGGCTCAAAGTTTAGGAAATATGTTCAAATTTTATTTAAATGTGGTTCCATTCAAACCACTTTCTGATATGAATCCTGAGCTAGGCTATAGCACTGGGTTTTTTTTTAACATAGAGCATAATTTGATCCTACATCAGTTGTCTAACAGCATTGGTAATCAGTTTAGTTGGAACCCTTTTTAAACAGCATTAAATTATATTTAAAGGCTTGTGGAGATGGGACCAAAAGGTCTCACGATCGTATTAATTTTCCATGATCTATTATATGTAAAAATGTTCAGCATCATAATCTTTTTTCACGTGTTTAAGATCGTTTTCTCACATTACCTTGACAGATCAATCATCTTTAGAAAAATAATTCAATGGGTAGGTGATTCTGTTACATGCCACTTGTCAACTGTTCACAGAGAGCTTTTTTTTCTCCATTGGTAGTAATTTAAGCTTATAATTCAAAGAGGACTATTAAGACTCACTTGTATTCACTAGTTATTGTATTTACTGTGTGTCAAACTGTTTAGTGTATCCACACATACTGCAACGATATGTAACGCCAGCCTTTCATTTTGATGTAGCACTGAAGAAACTGATGCAATTTAAAATGTAAAATTATAGTTGCACGTACTCTATCTCCTCCTACCCTTTAGTGTCACACCAGTCCAAACCCTTTCATACACCAAACTGTCTATCACAGAAATGCAATACAGTGTGTTGAGAAACCTCATAAATAATAGCTCAGTTTCTTTTATAATTTGTTACTAAAGATAATGATACTCTATAAAGCTAAATAGAATGTGTATCTAAAACACACACACACATCTAGTTTGGCTAGAAATTCGGATTTTGCATGCATTTCTTTCTGGCTCAACTTGGATCCTGGTTCAGCCTTCTGGTTCAGTCCCTACCCTTCTGAAATAAATGTACTTGAACTATAGACTATGACTATCCATATTGTAATATATTTTCATTCTCTCTAAAGTAAATCACTACATTGAGGACATCTAGAATGGTGTACTAGGTTATCTATTTTTAAAACTGTACGGGAAACAAAATGCTTTAATAATCAGTTAAAATGCTGATTTGTTTCAGTGAAGTAACTGTTGTGTAATAGATGTAATAATGAAATAAGGGAATCAGGAAGGATATTAAATTGGACAGTACATTTATCCTAGCATTCAAGATTATATTCCTCAGTGTGATAAGGGCACAGATGTGAGAGAGAATCAGAATGAGGTATACATGAGAAATGTGTCTAAAGCTTTAGTTAATTTGGGTTTAATTTCTTTACAACAATAAAAATGAGGTAAATCAGCTTTGTCTGAAATGGAGAGAGGTGATAAGTTGGTGTTGAAAATGAGAGATGGCCCTTGTGCCTGTGACAGAGAACTTCTGAGAGTCATATTTAAGAGGAAATACCTTTTATTATTCTTGTATGGCTTCACTAGTTGTGAATCAGGGATGTTATCTTTGGATACATATCAGTAAAACTGGAGCTGGTTACAGTTTTAGTAACTCGATTAGCATGACCAAGCAAACAAATGCTACCAAAGTCAATATGTCTCAAAGTCTCTTTCCTAGGATAGGGTATCACACTGGAAATGGAGTTTTATATCACATTTAACGATGGTCTGTTTCTGATTTGGTGTTGCCGCATGTTGTGAGGCTAATTTTCCCATAGTTTTGAGGCATATCCATCCTCGCTTTTTGGCAGGAAGTCACATATTTCTGATTACTTACAAGAAGCATCTTTTCTTATATTCTTGTGTATTTTGTGCAGCCCAGGTCCAACAAAGCAGTGACTCTGCAATATCGCCACCCAGCTACTTGCCAGAGGGCACGGACCGGGGTGAAATTAGATGAATTCACCTTGCTTCAGTGTTCCTCCAGATCTGGAAGGATAGTGGAGGGGAAGAGGAAGTAGGGGATTCCTTCCAGGGCTTCCCCCATTTGCTTGTCCCTCAAAACAGAGTCTTAATTCTGGAGCCGTTGCCTGCGTCAACAGAGCCTACATCATCTCCCTAGTTTCCTCTTTGAAGGGACAGGATCTGTTCTCTTCCACTTTCCTCCCTGAGAAACTCTCTAAGTGGGCCCCTTCTCCACAAGTTCTCTCAGGGTGGATTTGATTTAAATCACTAGTCAGGAAGACTCAATTTAATCATGGATTTCTACATAAAAGTACATTCTTTTTGGTTGTTATAAACCTTAATACATATTCTTCACAACTCAGAGATAGATGTAGGTTTCATTTTTAGAAGGTACACACACTACATTTTTAAAGTGATTTATTCTGAAAACTTTTCAGATTAGTTTTACAGCTATATCAGAAAATGAATGATTGCTTGGTTATTTCATTTACCAATGATAATTGAAGCAGATTTTTATGAAGTCATTGGGAGGTGAACTATCTCCAATTCAACAGGTTAATCATTAATATTTGGAGGATTTTCTTGCCATGCTGTATTCGGAGGAGAACATCACCAGACAGACATTTAAATTGTTGTATTTAACTAAAACAACAACATTATATATTCTGGATGTTTTTCTTCAACAGCAAACATATAATATTTTAACAAAACAAGCATATACATTTTTGAATTTAATTAAACATTCACTCCAAACTGTGATTGACCAGTTGGTGACAACTGGTGTAGGCTAACCAGGTTTGTTTGACAGCTTGGAAGTCATTAACTGGGGATTCTGAAAATGGAGCGTGAAATCCTGCTCCGCTGATGTTAGTGGAAGCTTTACAATAGACTTCAGTGGGGCCAGGATTGCACCCAGAGCGTCTGAAATGGGAGAAGCTTGGTTTGCCGTCACTTAGTCCTGCCTGGTCTTTTGATGTATGGCTGACACCCACAGGAGAGGGAGTACTCATTAACTACACACACAAACCAGTGGACAAGTTTTAAAAAATATTTTATTGTACCAACGAAGTCAAATTTCTGTCTTTATTTCCATATTCTGTTGCCTCCCATCACCGGAGCTGAGATCATTATTGAAAGAACAACTGTTCCTCACTCAGCATGTAATATCAGGAAACAGGCTGCATTCTGTTGAATGTGAAAGGTTAGACCCCTGGAGTTACAATCTACATTGGTAGCTGTTAAAAATAAAAATATTAAACTATTATGAGTTTAATCAGATCTTACATATTTACTTTTTTGTCGTAGCCCATTATGTACCTTGAAGTTATCAGTCTTCAGTATGAAAATAGCTAGAACCAGAATACTGTGGTGACAGCTAAACCTAATATCTGTTTCTGTAGATTTTGATTTGAGATTACATCTGAAAATACTGCTCCCAATTTGTGCAGTTATTCCCCAAAGCAGATTTTTAATACTGGAATTTTTGATGTTCTGCATTTAGAGATCATAAGATATTTAATGGAAAAAAATATAAAATTGGAGATAATTAAAATTAGAACAACGCTCTCCTGGCTGCTGGAGAGCTTCTGGCAAATATTTCTAACTAAAATGGCCTTGCACCGTAGTCCCTTACACCATTATCACATGCATTTTAAAGTGCTTAGAAATACAAGGAGAGAGGAGTAAATTAAGTAGTGTGTGTTCATGCGGGGATGTCTAATATGCTCTAACCTGCTCCTTTTTTTCCTTCTGTGTTAAGCGTCGGCAACATTAAAGCTATATAGCTTGAAGCAGTTTTATCACTTTGTAATGATGCTTTCTATTTGCATGGCCATATACCACAAGCAGGGCCTTCTGAAGCTAGGGAATGCTCGCTATGCATTTCCAGATTTGTTCACTGGGACATCACGCCTTCAACCGATCAAGACTGGTGAGCTAACAAGTGAGAGGGACCTCCTGTTGTCTTCAGCCTTTTTTTTTTACTTTGCAGCTTCCAGAAGGACTGATTATTACAAAAAAGCAGCACAGCACTTTGGCATGAGCCTGTGGGGGCTAGAAATCTGAATGTTCACTAGACAAGTCTTAAGCTTTAGAAGGCTTTTAATGAGAGAGCCACATTTTATTTTTTTATAGTGATTATAGCTGTCACGTTGCTATGAAATGGTGAGATAGGGCCACACTGTAGAAATCTCCAAGAAACAACAAAAAAGCTATACATTTTTAATTCAGTAATAGCATTCTCTTAAAAAGAAACTAAATAAATACCTGGGTGCTATTACAGCACATTTTGCATATCTTGTATTGCTCTGATTTTTACTAGTAACACCATTTTATAATACGTGTAGGTCCAGCTGTTCAAAAGCAGCCTTAAAAACTTCATTTTTGTGGACTTTTAAGTTTTTGCAACTTGCTAAAATTGAAACTAGTGTACATATATATCAAGTAGTCTGGCATTTTAAGACACTATTCAGTTTCCGTATGAAAATGTTCCCTTGGGCACGTGGCACCTTCTTTTCACTCAAATCCCACTAAAATACACTTATTTTGGAAAGGTTTTCAGTGTTCATTCACCTTTAAAAAGTGTATTATATCAGTATATAGCCTGCACTGCCTTTAGGTTTGACCATCCTCTGGTGATATTGGTACATTATACATCTGAACTATATTGTTCATGTAACTTCCTTAGACATGAATACTTTCCCAACTCACAGGGGGATTTTGAAGATAGCATGGTGATGGGTACTGTATAAGTAGATAAAATATTGATTTGCATACGCACTTCTGAGTTTTGCCCCAGCAGAAATTTGCCCCAGGAAAACTACAAAACAACATGTAACATTTTAGAAACTAGTCTGAGGCCCTTTAGAAAATTTCCCCCCAAATGGTCAGAATAGGCAGTGCATCATTCCTGTATTTTTCATTCACAGGTCTTTTGTAAAGAAAAAGAAAATGTAAAGCTTGACCTTACCTTTTCTCAAAATGAGTCTGTAAAAAGGCTCCTGTCAATATTTTGGGGGAACTTTAGATAGATTCTCTGCTTTCCTGTGAATTGGAGAAGTCCTTCTGATTTCAGTAAACAAGCAGGCCTGCTCAGATGGCTTGAAACCGTCTAACTGGAAGCCCACTCCCTCTTTAGTCAGTATATAATATGATAGGGCTTCAACAGAATCAGGATCAAACCCACAGCCAGCCCACTCTTCAGCAAAACAGCAAGATTCTCCCTGCTACTTTTGTGGAGACAAATTTCCCTATGTGTAGAGCCCTGCAAATTTGCAGATACCTGCTTTATATCCACGAATATCTGAATCTACAGATGCTTGTTTGCGGATCAGATGTAGATACAAATTTTGTATCCACACAGGGCTCTATCTATATTTACTCCTTATGTGCCAGCATCATGCAGAGCTGAGCCTGTGGAGGGTACATTAACAGAATAACATTGCACTAGCAACTGCTCAGTAAGTCAACGTGAGCCATTGGAAATAGTGTCCCGGCAAATATACAGGGCCAGATTTTTTAAGGAGTTATGTTGGGGGTCTGCATACAAATATACACCTATATTAAAGAATGTGATTACTGTGGTTATGCATGCAGATGAAGAGGTACTCAGCTACATTTGCACTTACAGTCAATGACTTGAGCCTGGCCCTAGTAGCCTTGAGCTCCCTTTTCTACTAACTTGTTTCCCAGCATCAGCTTACCCAAAAAGTATCTCTATGTACACTAAACTTGTAAAATGTATTTGATCCAGTGACTTGCTACTGTGTAACTACTTCACATTGATCACTGTTTGCAAAAAACCATGAGAGTAAAAACATTAGTGTACAAATGTGGAGGAGAAACATGGAAAATCAGAGCAACAACATAAGACTGCCCATACTGGGTCAGACCAATGGTCCATCTAGGATAGTAATCCAGTCTTCCAAGGGTGGCCAGTGCTAAAAGCTTCAAAGGGAATCAGCAGAATAGGACAACTATCAAGTGATCCATTCCCTGCTGTCCAGTCCCAGCATCTGGCAGTCAGAGGGTTAGGGACCCCCTAGAGCATGGGGTTTCATCCCTGGCAATCTTGGCTAATAGCAATTGATAGATCTGTCCTCCATGAATTTACCTAATTATTTTTTGAACCCAGTTTTGGCCTCACAACATTCCCTGGCAACGAGTTCCACAGGTTGACTATGTATTGTGTAGCCGTGTTAGTCTGTATCAGCAAAAAGAACGAGGAGGACTTGTGGCACCTTAGAGACTAACAAATTTATTTGAGCATATTTATTTATTTGTTAGTCTCTAAACACTCTAAGCCACAAACAAGTACTCCTCATTCTTTTTGCTGATATAGACTAACACGGCTACCACTCTGAAACCTAATAATTTTTGTTGCCCTTCTTTATACCTTTTCCATTTCTAATGCATCTTTTTTGAGATGGGACAACCAGAACTACGCTCAGTATTCAAGATGTGTGTACACCATGGATTTATGTGGTGGCATTATGATATTTATTGTCTGTTATCTTATTAGCCTTAAGGGTTCCTAACATTGTTAGCTTTTTTGACTGCTGGGTCACATTGAACGGATGTTTTCAGAGAACTATACACAATGACTCCAAGATCTTTCTTGAGTAGCAACAGCTAATTTAGACCCCATCATTCTGTCTATATATTTAGGATGATTCATTACTTTACATTTACATTACAATTAATTACTTTACATTTTTCAACAAAAGAGTATATTTCCAATTTTCAGCTGACATAATTTGATTTATTCTTACTTGTTTAGCTTTGCTAGATTTTGCTGTTAATGAATCAGCAGTATATTTATTATACTGTTAAACAGTGTCCTAAATTCATCTGGCATAAAATAACTGTTCTGAAAAGTCAGTTTACCGATTATATCCACTAAAATATCTGCACACATTTAGCTAGGATCTAAAAGTGCATCTAATTGTTGAGCAGAAAAATATAGCTTAACAATGGCTTTAATTTTGCAATCATAGTAGCTTTTTATTTCAGCATTTTAAAAAAACCCATCACCTCTTGTAAGCAACTAGTCATAAGTACCTGTAAGCAAATGCCAATTAATTTTAACAAAACCTATTCTATTAAATTCTTTAGATATTTTTTGTAAAGTTATTGAATGGAAAGAAAATTAATTGCACACTACACAGGGTAACTAATTAGTAGGAAATCAGTTATAGGCTATGCATTTTTAAATGTTGATATTTAAAGAACCTCATACATTCCATTTTTAGTTTTTGTGTTATACAAAATAAGATACTTTTCTGAAGGCTGGGTGGTTCCTTTCACTGCTGTAAGTAGATGGAACTGGGATCCATCATCTCGCTCTCTCTCGGGGAGATGTGCCTACTCTGTGTTCTCCCCTCTATGAGACACCCCTGAGAGTGATCGGTGGGATTTGGGGATAGGGAGCAGAGCAGATGATCAGCTATTCTCCTTGGCATTTCCTCCTGCTGAACCTTTGGATTTTAAAGAGGAAATGCATTCTGGAGTCAATGCTACTAAAGGAGATACAGCTAGTAGTAGCAAGGCTCCTTTGAGCTGTGCTGCTATAGAGAAGAATCAGCAGGGCAGCATATTTTCTCCATGGAACTAGTGGTTTCCTTCTTTGTGCAGCCCCAGGAGCTGTAGGAGTGGGAGACTATGCCCGTTGTATGCTCCCAGGTCCCCAAGGACCTGTCACCAGGGCGAGGATTGCTTGGAAACTCCACGGCGTAAACCTCACCTCAGTGTTTCCCAGCTCCTCTCCAAAGGGCTTTCACAAGAGGAAATTATCCAGCTAGTGGTATTTAATTGGTTTAGTAATTACTGTCATTACTACACTAGCTTGTAGTCATTATTATGCTTAGCAAATTTTGGAAGCCTAGTCATAGAAGAAACACAACGTTAACAGTCCTAACTTTTATTGAACAACACTAATGAAGCCATTGATTTAGTGTTTTTAACATACACAAGCTATTTCACCACAATAACATTGACTTATCAGTATGAAGAGTAGAGAGTAGAGTTTTAAATGGGATTTGTCACAGAATACACAGCTTCAGAAATTGGTTGGCGGTATTAGCAACATCACTGTATATGAGAGTGTTAATGTGTTATATAGTATGAAGGAAAGATCCTAATTAAAATCTTGTTGCTAAACAAGTGACAAAGACCTTACAAACAGCTTGAGGCTCCAGGCTAGCCGTTGTTAGGCTTGAAGATCAGACTCGGTCAGTGAATGAGAAAATGTTTATAACGTGATTTGTTTTGTTCATAACACACACAAAAATACAACCAAGCAGCATTAGTGGTTTATTCAGCTTAATATACATACTGCAATTTCTGGATATATTTCATAGTGGCTGCGGGAGTGAGCCATATCATTTAGACATTAGATAATATCAGAACAGGTATGTCTGCATGGCATTTGACCCAATTAAATTATTAGTTGGATACTAAAGGTGTCTCACTATCATTCAGGCTGAGTGTTTGTGAGGTCTGTGTTTGGCAGAGGACACCCTGGTATTCAAGAGCTCGGAACCAGCCTTTGCTCAAAGAGCACCTTGGCCAAGCAGCACATAGTGCTCCGAAAATGTGTAGTTTTCACAGACCCCGGTTTACAATGCGGCATAGACATACCCATAGTCACACAGTGTATGTGCTTCCTTTTGCAACAGCTAAAAGAGTTTCAGAGTAACAGCCGTGTTAGTCTGTATTCGCAAAAAGAAAAGGAGTACTTGCGGCACCTTAGAGACTAACCAATTTATTTGAGCATGAGCTTTCGTGAGCTACAGCTCACTTCATCGGATGCATACTGTGGAAATTGCAGAATACATTATTATATACACAGACACCATGAAACAATACCTCCTCCCACCCCACTCTCCTGCTGGTAATAGCTTATCTAAAGTGATCATCAAGATGGGCCATTTCCAGCAGGCCCATCTTGATGATCACTTTAGATAAGCTATTACCAGCAGGAGAGTGGGGTGGGAGGAGGTATTGTTTCATGGTGTCTGTGTATATAATAATGTATTCTGCAATTTCCACAGTATGCATCCGATGAAGTGAGCTGTAGCTCACGAAAGCTCATGCTCAAATAAATTGGTTAGTCTCTAAGGTGCCGCAAGTGCTCCTTTTCTTTTAGCTAAAAGAGTAGTAATCTCCTGACAGTTTAGCATCAGATTTTAAGATGCTCAGCTAAAAGCAATGAGAAGTTTTGACTTCTGCCAGATTGCAGTTGTCTTTAAAAAAAAAAAATACATGAAGCTCATCGCTGACCTAAGTGTAATGCTTGGCTATACTGAAGTTACAAAAGTTCCAAGCTTGCCATAATGCCAGAAACAGGTCAATTTGGGAGTCAGATACTCTTTTAAAATAGTGTATTGTACTTGTGTTAATGTGGATCCATAATAAAAGAATCTAAACTCTCTATTTTTTATATTTCAGCTTTTACCAAATGCTGCCAAGAGTCTGGCTTTCTTATGGTGGTGAAATGTCAACAGGAAAATGCAGCCTTGAAAGAATGTCTAACTACCTAGTAAGTCAACCTGAGACTTCAAAAAAAATAAATGTATATTGCTACAGTCATGGTGCCATTGAGAAACTGGGGGGGAGGGGGGGACAACCACCAAGACCTTTAGACAATGCCTGAGTTCATTATGTAGTTTCAGGGTGCTCTCAAAAAGGTTCCACATATCTTCAGATGATTCCAGAAGTGAATGGAGATGCTAAGCCTCTTCAAGCAAGTTTGCAAGGTGTCATGACTTGGGCCTTCCACTACTGAATCTAGGTTGGGGTATTTTCTGAAGGAAAGCAATTATATCTTCAGCTTCAGGGAAAGCAAGGCATCTTTTACACTAGCATTTTTTCTGAAAAATTTCCCATGGTTGTGAACACTGCTGCAGCTCTGCTGGTGGTAGCAAAGTACTGGTAGATACTAATATTCTACCATGGTGTCAGGGACCTGTACTGAGCTCTCTTTTGAAGCTCTTGTTTGTCCAATGAATGTGAGCAATGAGTCTGGAAATTTCTTTAGTCTCTCTCTTGTACTCTATTAGGTGTCAGTATCTGCAGCCAGGCTGTTTTGAGGATTAATTATGTCACTCTAGGGCCGAAAGTCTGAAACTGAAGGGGGAAAAAATACATTAACATTGTTACCAGGAACTGTAGCAATTACTCTGTTGGTGTTCAGAACAGTCAGCACCGTGTTATAACAACTTAAGTCAAAGGTATGTGTTGCCAGGCACAAGTTAACAGCTCTGTTTATGTAGTGGAAGCGTGCATTGCTGTAAATATTAATCTATATATTAATTGTGGACTTCCTTATGGAAGTTGTATAAAATAAATCTGGATAACTTCCTTCAGTGGTGTGTGTGTGTGTGTGTGTGTGTGTATGTATCTGTATATATCTGTATAAGCACTTCATTTCCTGGGGCCTCTGCAGCAGACTGTGGAGAACTCAGATCTGAGTATTGGGCGTACAGCAGATGTGCCACAGCAGGAGCCAGTGTAGAACAAATGTGAAATTCAGATTATTGCTAAATCATAAGTGGTGTTTCTAAAAATTAAGGTGAATTGAAAAAATTAGTTAAATCTTCTGTTTATGGGCCCTGCCTTGTTTGTACCCGACCAAACACACTGTGCCCTTCACCATAACTTAGGGCAGATTTGGTTACTTAGGGTTTGTCTACATAATGGGGTAATGTGCTCTTCAGGGATGTAATTTCTGAAGCACACTGAAGTGTTGCACATTAGTTGGTCAGTGTAGATCCTACTGATGCACACTAAAGGTTCCCTTTTGGGCTTTAATATGATACTGCTTGAAATAGCACTATGTTAAAGCACACCAGCAGGATCTACATTGACCAATTACTGTGAGCTTTAGAAATCACTCCCCCCTTAGACAAGCCCTTAGTTGAAAAAAAGGCACAAATTGTGTATTCCTGCAGATATGAAGAGTGTGTTGACATGGGGAAATAGTCCCCACTAGCGGTTCTGGGGACACACTTATTTTGCACTAAGAGTACCTTTGTGCAGTTTAGCTTAAATCCACTTCCAAAGCTAAACCACACAAAGTATCCTTGTGTGCAGTAAATATCCCCTAGTGCAGAAAATCTATTGCATTTTGAATGCAGACCCTAGCTTATTTTGCACTAACTCCTCTTTTTGAGAAGCCCTAACCTACCCCCTGATGAGATGATCTGCAGTTGTAGTTTTTTAATTAAAACCATTTTAAATATGTAGTGATTAGGTTATTAGCAATAGGTTATATACATAAATCACAAATTTTGCTTATGAGTAAAAAGATATGTTCAGCTCCTATTACAAGTAAGTATATTATTCCATGGAACACAAGTTATCAGAGTAGTTTAATTTTAAGATAAGCAATTGTACAACTATAAATGTTGAGAAAATAGCAGCTGGTATCCAGGAAAAATGCAGTGGTTAGTGGGATTGTGATATCGGAAGTAGTTCCTCCGCTTTGTTCTTCAGCCATAGTGGCATACTTTAGGTCTGAAAACAACATACTCTCCAGCAGAAGGCAGTGTTAGGGAGGAGACAGATGCAAATTTAAGCTAAGTGCTATTGGAAAGAGGCAAATTCAAAATCAACTTGTGTGTGATCATTAAACTCAAAATATAAAGAGTTATTAATGCTGTAGGTAGCATCTCAGTTCCACAAATGTTATTAACTTCTTTGATTAAGGTAGAAGCCACAATATTATTTTATTTATTTATTTATTTATTTTCTTGTAGCTATAATGATCCAGCATTTTATGAAGAATGCAAAATTGAATACTTGAAACAAAGGGAAGAATTCAGAGCTACTGGAATTCCTGCTAAACAAAGACAACAGAAGCTTCCTACAAGCATGTAGCTAAATCCTAAAATGAAGTTTGGAAATTTACTTCAGTTATCGACATATACATTGATTTGGTGGAATAAGTACGTTAATTGAATAAGCAGACTCAGTTTTGTTTAAAAAAATGAATTTGTCTGAGGCAGGATTTGATTGAAATAAATGTATCTCATGTTGTATTTTGTGTATTAGGAATAAACTCTTTTATGAATGAATCCAAAATAACTAGGATATTTTTGACCTGCTCCAAGGGTTTGTGGAACTCTGTCGTGTAGAGTATTTTGAGAAAAAAGTTTAGACCAATCCATTCTTACTGAACGTTCTCGTGTTTTACCCTCCCTCCACTAATATTCCTCTCTGTAGAATTTAAGACTTTTTTAATCAAAGGAAGACATTTTGCTTCTGTTTACCCAAGGTAATAAATTCCAGCCACTCTCTCTGTAAAAGAACAATTTAAGGTGTACCTTTTAATTTATCATTTAATATTGTTACAGCTGCTGTACAACAAAACACTGTGTGTGCATGAATCAGTTAGGCTTGAAAAAATATTCTATACTTATCTTGGGAAAAGTGCCCTATCAGGAACTGTTCAAACACAATATTTTTAAAATTCTACTTGTGACTAATTTAATTTAACTCTGATCAAATGATTTTAATGTCTGTTTTTTATTACTCAGCTAAAGTGTGATGATATAGCTCACTGCTGTACAGATTATCATTAAAAGGAGTATGTAATATAATAACTAAAGGTGTAATCAGGCCTGCACAGAGCACTGCTCCTGAGAGCATGCCATCTCAATCTTCATTACAGTCCCTTCTGCCCACTTCTATATCTAGGGCTACTGCCCCATTACTCATGAGCCCTTTAGAGTACTTTTCTCTGCTCAGGAAGCTCACATCTTAAGGAAACCTCTTTCAGAGACAGAATGAAACTGAGACACGGGCAGGAGCATAGTTTAAGGAAAAGGTATTCTCAGTGTAAGGTTTCTTTTTAGAGAAAGCTGGATTGTGAGAAAAGACTTATGGGAAGAGAGGAAAAGAAACAAGAACATACTAGGCTAAAGAAGTCTCCAGAAGGGAGACAAGGCATGAAGTGTAATGGGAATTTTAACCATCACTTAAAGAAAAAGCAGACCATGCACCAAACAAGATAATGCTAGGAGGTAAGAAAGAGAAGAGCAAACAAGAGGCATTAGGATTTATTTTGAAGTTTGCATGATGGAATGAATAGTCGAACCTCTGGAGGGGGAGAGACGACTGGTAATCTCTCTCTTTCTGCCAGGCAGTGTTACTCCATTTCATTCATTTTTAAACTCTCAGCATCTACAGCTGGAAGAGAAGGTGTTAGCAGATCAAGATATTGGTTTATAGAATAAGAAAATGGCTGCCACAGTCTGAAATTGGTCTCAGAAAAATGTAGATCAAGACCAAGAGCACTTCTGTCTTTCAAAGGGGAGAGGTTGCTTACTGAAGTGTCAAAACAGTTAGTTTTGTATCATTCTTTCCCTACCTTCCTGTTTCAAAAGAAGTGATAATGCTTATATCATTAAAAACCCAGTTTACACAATGGCATTGAGTTGCTGCACTTGTGAAATTATTGTGGATGGTGGTAAGTAAGCAACCAAACAATATGTGTATTAGAAACAAAGCTATGGGTAAGGCAAGGGTCTAGTAATAAACCAAGGAAATGAAAGTGGTGGATAAAGCCAGACTTGTTTCTAGATACATTATATAGCATTTTCTGTCTTTGCTTACTGTTTGAAAGAAACTCTCTCTTTAAAATGCAGTCTTGCACTTGGATCACTGCATCTGAAAAATCCAAGTGGGGGGAAGGGGGAACCCTACACAGGTGTGTTAGGTAAAAAGATAAAACTTGAAACTGTAGTGTTCTGTCTAAGCATTAAAGGTCAGTTTGGGGGTGGCTACGTTTTGGGGGGTTTGTCTCTCCTGTAAAGAATCTGCTTGTAACTTTATTTTGAAGAGAATAAATTTCTTACAGCAGGAGACTTACATGCACTGTTAAGACCATAAATTTCAGAGAAGCAGCCGTGTTAGTCTGTATCCACAAAAAGAAAAGGAGGACTTGTGGCACCTTAGAGATTAACAAATTTATTTGAGCATAAGCTTTCGTGAGCTACAGCTCACATCATCGGATGCATGCCGTGGCTGCATGCAGCCGATGAAGTGAGCTGTAGCTCATGAAAGCTTATGCTCAAATAAATTTGTTAATCTCTAAGGTGCCACAAGTCCTCCGTTTCTTAAAACCTTAAGTATGTTTCAGATGAACAAATTACTTGAGTATGCAAGGCTCTGGGAAGCTTCTACTGCTTTTCTCCCACTGAAGAGGTTTGTTCAGTGATTTTTGTATTTAATTGTTGGCTGTTAGTACCTTTTATCACCACAGGGTATGGGTTGCTCCTGAATTATTGAAACGGAAAGTCTGCTTGGTCATGTGTGTCCTTGAAATTTGGAAATGTGAATATCTTAAATTATAGGTAGAAATTACAGTCCTAGCCTCCTGAAGCCTATGCCATTACTTGAATAATCAAGAACACTACCCTTTTGTTTCAGTGGCATTTAGACTACTGAAATCAATGGGGTGTAGGTGTACCCTAGTGAACTAGGAAGCCTGAGAACATCTGCAGATCAAGCTAGCAGTGACACCTATTAAGGGTTGCCTATCACTTTTTCTATTTTAACACTAGTTTCAGTTGCCAAGTTAAGTATATGCTAAGGTTTTCTACATTTGCTGTCTGCTGCAGGCAGATCTTTTTGGGAAGTTTCAGCTAAAGAAGATAAGCCATTTCTGAGGATAGGAAGAAGAGGTTTTTTTCAATGTTAATTCCAACCATTTCTTTGGAGAAGGAACTTAAAGTTTAGCAGTAGGATGGCCTTTGGAACAGATGCTTTTTACTGTCCCTCTGAAAATCCATTGAGATTTGTCCAAATTATAAATTGCTGAAAAATCACCATTTGCACATGCTCAAAGAGCTCTTTAGGGGCTTGCTGCTAAAGTCTCCAGCAATTGACTCTTGATCATTCTTTTAAGGCCTGTGGGACTTAGCCTCAGCATTCACCAAATGCACAGGCCTTCTAATAACCAGGTGCCCTGCGCATGCTCCCAGGCCCCACTCAGCATCTTGCATAGTAGGAGCTGGAGCTTCAGGGGGGACAGACACACCAGTAGATAGGAATTTCTCTCGCAGCCTAGCAGAAGATATCCCAAGCTGAAAGCCAAAAGATGACCTTCCATTCACTAATTTTAATTCTGTTCCCTTCACAGTTCTGATGCAACAAGCCTTTCCACTCCTAAGTTAACAATTCTCCTTCTGTTTTATGGATTTGGTACCTGCGCAGTTGTCCAAGCTCACTGCTGGCAGAGCAGGCACTTGCACTCTCTCTTTGGCAGGCCCAAATCTCATTGATTGAGCTATGCTGACTGTTCCAAACCTTGACTTGACTACACTGTCAACCACTAGCTCCTTGCTTCACTCAGTGTCCAGGATGGGATGCCAGCTGGGTTCTGTTCCAGGGCAGTGCACATGCAACTTTAACTGATCAGCTGGAAGGGTGGTGAGCGAGTGCCCAGGCAGCAGAACAAGTGAAGTGCCTTCTTACTGTACTTCCAACCAGGGCGGGAGATGAACTCTGCAGATGCACCTCCGGACTCTGCACTGACCAAGGATGACAACTGTGAGTGGGGTGCAGAGATGCGACAGGCATGTTAAAGGGACTTTTGGCTGATAGACTGAAAAGGACACTGCCAAACTTATTTGGGGGTGGGTCTTTTGCTGATGGTTTGTTTATGAACCCTGTTTGTTTTCCCAAATTAAAGCCAGGTTATGTCCCTCCTTTTATTAAAGTTTCTTTTTTACACTCACACTCTGTTTCTGAGAGGGGAAGTACTGCCTCATGGCTGGGCTGTAACTGTCCCAGGTTATGGGGGGAAGGAAGGAAGAAGAGAGATGACTCAAGCTGGTTTTGTTGGAGAAACGCTTAGATATTGAACTTGACCCTTGTTGCTGTCAATTCCAACACGGTTAAGGCACTATAGTGGAATTCATGCAGGTAAATCCTTAATGTTTTGAAAACCTGGCAGCTAAGTTGAGAGACACAATGGAGTCTGAATATAAATCATTAAAGTGAAGGAGACTAATACATTGATCTATGTGAGATCAGCAAGTCTGGAGTATGTCAACTTAAGGGTCTTAAACCAGTGTAAGATCAGAATCAAGCCTATTATCTCCCAAAACTTGGCCTAATGAGAAGTTATGAACCCTTCAATTTTTATTTTAATATTGTAGATGCTGCAAACAGTTGGTATTGACTGAATATCACTGTCATTCTGTAGTTACTTTTTTTTTTTTAAAAAAAACGTGAGCCAGAGCCGAGTAACAGCAGTATAATCAATGGAATTAGGCTAACTCACATTACATAAGGATCTGGTTCTATAGTTTGCTATAGTTCTTGTGCCTTCATCTCTGCAGTATGCCACAGAATGTCTCCTGTACAGGACTGAAATGACAATGCAGCCCTATCCCTCTTTTTTACCCTGCACTGAGTTCAGGATAAAAGGGTGGGAGAGATTCAGATTTCCCCCTTCACCATGGAAGATTTAGTTGTACACTTTTCCAACACGTTAATTCCACTTAGAAAACTGTACTTAAGATGTCACAGTGCTACCTTTAAAATAAGAGGGAACCATCACATAAAGAGAGCCGTTCTGAGCACTTATAGCAGAGAGCTGCAAGCCCCCAATGCAGTGAGGGCTTAGGCTGAAATCCTTTTAGGACTGCTTGTGTGGTACTCATTAGGAAGGGTGGTAACAGTTAATTTTTGCCTATGAAAGTTCCCCCCCAAGTTTTGATTTTAGTTTGTATTTGTACTATTCATTGGAAAAAAGGGACAATCAACTTAAAGGGACTTAAAAAAAAAAAAGTCTAGCCTTGTAACCACTACACCAAGCTTATTGTAACTGGAAGAGATGAAGAAAAAAAAAAAACCCCATCTGTTCACTTTATACATTTGACAGCCTGTTAGGGGAAGCTAGTTTTGGTGCTTCCCTCTTTGGCCTGGATATTTCACACAGCAGCAAGGGAGGAGGAAAAAAACCACAAAGGCAGTAGACTCGGGACAAAAGTTTCTGAAACTATTACTACCTTTTGAATTGAAAGGGGACAGTGCCTCTAAATTTCTACTATGCCAGTGTTAACTATTAATAAAAAAAGCCTAGGAAATAAGTGACTTTCCAGATACTTAGTATGCAAGCAACTTGCTTTATGGTCACTTGATACAAAAAGCAACAAATACTAACCATGTTTTTCCAACAAAATTTCAATATTCTGTGACACTTTCATACTACCACCATCAAGGATGAGTAGGGCTGTGAGCCACAGCAGTGACCAGTTCCCATAGGTCATGAAATTTAACACAATTTGACTTTTCCAAAAGTCTTATTTTTAAATTCATACAATTTACCCATTTTCAGAGGAATTTTTGCTTTCTACTCCCATTTACACATTGATCAACTGGACTGAATTTTGATTTTTCTTATACAAAAAAACCCCACTGCAGCCATTCTTTACTTCTTATGGCATTAGCATGCCATTTGTGAGCATCTTCAATAAGAACCTTTGACTTCTGAAAATGGAAAAATCCTTCTAACCCACAAAAAACATGATTTAAATTGCTGCTCTTAGTCAAGATTTGATTGCAGACTTCAGACCAACAAATGCATTCCCACCTCAGAAACTGGCTAGTTCCCCAATGACTCCAAACCCAGAGCTTCCCTTTTCAAGGGTTATGGTAGAGCTGCTTGTTGCTCTTAGTGGACTGCAACTCCAGCCTACAGCGAGCCCCGCCTTGTCTCACCTGTCAGAATCTAGCAGTCCCCTTCAGTGAGTACTGCTTTTCCTTCCTCTCTTCTCCCTCAGCACATACCTGTAGCAGAGGCCTAGGCATAGGGGCTGCTTTGCACAGAGAACAGAGCAGCTTCCTGCTTAAGTGCAGCCTGGCTGTTTGTAAAAGGTGAAGAGGACAAGATTGGAAAGGGGCACTTTTGGAAGAGGGGAGGAAGAATAAGGGAATATATAGGAATGTTCTATTGCCTAAGACAGCCAACCCCAACTACCTCCATGTACCCAGGAGGAGAATACTCCTCCACACGTCAGGGCAATCTGTGGAGGTGTACACTCCTCCTAAGGGCTAAGCAGGTACCTTGAATTTAATCTTTTATATTTTCACTGATCTGTGGTCAGATTCAAATTCTTCCCTGTTTTGCACACAATCTAAAAAATAAGGAATTGACAGAGCAACAACAAAGGAAACAGCTGTGCTTGCCAAAGCAAAAGGACATTTATAAGTGAAGTCCATTTCAAACAAAAATAAATTTATTTAAAATTTTACACAACAGGATTCCTTCCTTGCATAATTCCAACTGTTAATCAGGTTGATGGCTGTTGAATACATTAAACTTACCAAAAATCTTTGTAACCAAGGGAGTAAACCCAGTAAATTACATTAAAACTAGATACAATATATTATGCAGCCACATGAGAAATAGTTTCTGGTGCTTTGTTATTACACAGGTAGTTGGTTCTATCAGCTAAAGCCTAGCGACTTGGATTTTTTTTATGCATATTGGGGTTTGTTCTATTACTTTGCAAGAGCTTGCACTCCCTTGAGTCAGTCATGTTCACTGGTCAGAATAAATTCCAGCATCTGACACTATTTCCATTAATCACAGACAAATCAGGATACGTGAGCAAGATAACAGAAAGATAAAAACATATCTGGTGAAAGGTAGGCATATTATTTATGTATGCTGTTCTCTAATAAAATAGATGGTATCAAAGACATTCTTTTGACTTAAAGATAGACAAAACTCCAATACATAAAAAGGAGATGGATATCATATGAAGTACTGAATGCATGGGGGAGGGGGAGCAGTGGACCCACATAAGTCATAGTGCCCACATTTCATCATATTTTTAATAGTACATCACTGATGTGACTAATGCAGCCATAACTTTCCTACAGAAGTTACTCGCTTTTTTTATATTTTACTGCTCAACTGTTGTGAAATCCATTTTTTCTTTACATTGACCTCAAGGTGAATTGGTCGCTTGTTCCCTGTATACAGGGAACAATTGCCAATACTGATCATTTTACTACCAATTAAACTTTACATTCACTCAGAATATGAAACACCCAATGTAGAATTTTCCTCAAAGTATTGTACATTTCAACCATTTCACTTTAAACCTGGTGTAAGAAGCCAAATGGTTCTAAAACTGCTCTACCAAAGAGCAAGACTTAACTGCCTAGAAGCTTCCTTGGTTTAAAGAGACATTTATCTTTATACCAGCTAACCACATACACCAGAATATGGACAAAACTGTGTAAAAGTTGGCAAATTTATAATTTGAAACACTTTAGTTTTCTACACAACAGATGAAAAACCCTACTGATATGGCACAGTTGTGTATTTCGAACACTGACACTTAACATTTGAGCTGCTCAAATTAAGGCTTCTGTTTCTGCGACAAAAAAAAGTTGGTGGCCTTAGAAATCACAGTTAAAGTGAAGATTTTGGTGATATACAACTGGAGGCACACAAAGACCATTGCATTTTGGTTAAGGTGATTCTATAACAGGCACCAATTTCCTTTCTCAGTGGAAAAAAATAAAAACTATGTCCATGAATTACAGCTTTCAGCAGCATCCATGTATGATCTTTAAATACTTACAGTAATGCCAAAGAAAAGGTGCCATCGAAACAGCGTATCCTTGCAGTTTTGGTTTATACATGTTACATAAACATGATTTTGGAAAAAATCCTATAAATCTCACCTTTCTTCCTGGCATCTCTCACACATTATAAATCCAGTGACTGTTCCTAAACCAGAGGGGGTAAAAATAACATTCCAATTCCATTCTTTACCTGAGAGTTCCATATCTGAAAGACGCTTCTGTCAGAGGTAAGCTCACAGCTTTTACAGGTTTCTAACACAGGATACCAAATGCCTTTATGAGCAGTGTTACGTACATACAGCGAACTGAAATGCAGAGCTGTATTATTTTGATTTATTCCAAGAATTCAATATTCAGTCTGTGTAATATTTGCAAGTGTGTGTCCTGTTCAGTATAAGAGGACCAAGCATTTAGAGCCGGATTCTGATTTGCTTATACCTGTATTACCAGTGTAGCTCCTTTGATTTAGTCCTGATCTACAGCAATGAGTGATCAGGCCACCCATCTTGGAACAAGACAAAAAACGTTACCTCCACATTTCAGCTAACTACTTTTCTCTTTAAAAAAATTCTAGCACTCAGGTGCCTATTCAGAACCAGCCCCAGTCTCTCTCAGAAACTACTTAGCTCTTGTGCAGGCAGTTTTGATTACACTGATCCAGGTAATCTATTGGATAGTTTGACAAAGAGGATTTATTTTTCATTTCCCAAAACATTGTCTCACTAGGTTTTGGAGGGCTTGGGAATACCCAGGAATTATCTTCCAGAGAGCTCTTTCCATAGGAGTTTTGTTCATGACAGGTGGTGCTGCCAATCGCCATGGGTCTCTCATCTGTCCATGACTGGAGATTTGCCTGTTCAGACAGGATTTTTACATCTCTTGAGAGAGGGGGAGCTATGGCATTGCAGAGAAGTTTGTCATTTTGTGAAAGAGAGGTTTTTTTGTAGACTGCCCCAGAAGAAGTCAAATATAACTTTGTGAGGTTCTTCTCCACGTCTTCAACACATTGTACTGGTGCACAAGTAGACACTGGAGAGAGAAGACAACTAAATGTAATTCTTAATTTATGGATCTAGAAGATACAGTGTACATTCATTCAGAAATGTACCTAGTGTAACAGGACAACTTTTCACCTAATGGATCCCATATCCTGCTTTTGAGTGCCAATTAAATCAGAGTTAATTTTTATTCAAATTTATTTTGCAAGTTTCACCATAACTCATTAAAATAGCACTCTCTCAAAAACCCAATCAACTCGTTCTCACATGGATGTGAGAGGGACTTGTGAATCTTTGGAAGTTTGGTGACACAAGTATAGAGTGCTGCACCAGGATGATCTGTGTGGACTCAAATGTCTGATTCACAATGGTCCCTTCTGGCCTTGGAATCTATGAATGTTGCTTGCCTGCAAAGAATCTTGCACCTTATTTCATTGTCTCTCAATGAGTTGCCTCCTGCTGCTGCCAGGTCCTGAACTCATCCTCAGTCCATGAAGCAACAGTAGGGAGATGGCATGGAGCTTACTGCTTCTCTGCTCAAGGGCCAGGTTTCAAACAGACTAAGAAGGAGAGGACCTTTTGAAAACAGGCAGCAACTATCCAGAAGTAGAAATGGGACAGGCCACATGTTGGGTGAGTATGTGACAAGGAGTGGGTGGAGCTAAATTGCCCATATCACCTCTACTTCTCTTTAGCATTTCACTACAAATTTAATGAGGATTGTCAGATCCTACAAGTTAAGCACTCCATAGAGAAGGTGAAGTTTCCTACAACAGCTAAGAATCTAGAATACAAACTCTGGTTTATAAAAACACAACGCTCAGAAGGAACAAACAGAAGAGTCAGTGCAGGATGTAGCGTCACCCTGCCAGGGAACGTGAAAAAAAATGGTGACCAATTAGCAAATTTTAGTAAAAAGCACTTTCCAAGGGCTAGTTTGTTGCATCTGGAAGATACAGTTAGGAAATTTGTGACTCACCCCATCTGTGCTGATAGGTGTAAAAAGCAGTGCTTGAGCTGTAAGCTATTCATAGGTACAAGGACAAATGGCAACCACACACTATACTCCAAAAGCTGTGAATACTGGGGCTGGTGAAGCTTTAGGGCAGATGAAGTGTTATTCAGTCAGAAGCGTAGAAAGGGAATTGTATTATTACTCCTTGGATATTTCTAGTTAAACTGAACCTTCTATCGACAGCCAAGCTAGTGGTAGCATAGCTATTCATCTCAAAAAAAGTGTGGGACAATGCAACCTATTGTCTGTGACTAACAGTCTGGGTTATAACTAGTTAATAAACATTTCAAGGTCAATATTTCTGATCATCAACCTGAAAGTACTTTAATCTCTCAATAAAATGACCCAAGTTTCTATACTCTAAGACTCAGATTATTTGACAAGAGAAGCATGCAGAGCCACTTAGGCAGCCTTGTCCTACTATTGAGTAGTTATATACACAACATATACTATCTGTTTGTTTTGTAGCAGTGGGTAGGCCCCATCAGGACTGGTGCCCTCTTGTAATAAGTGCTCCCTGAGGAGCTTGCTGTAGTTTGCTTACGAGCATGTGTGAGCGGAATACTCACATTCAAGGAAATGGCCTACTGAGAACTAGATGAAAATTGTAAGGATGAGAAAATACACCCAAAAAAATCAGTACACTCCAGTGGTCTGGAGATAGTTCAGGCCAGAAACAAGTGGTTGAAATACTGAGATAAATTCTGAGGAAAATGTTTGTTTCCACAGACAGAGGGCATTCTAAGTGACAGCAACAAAAGAGAAATGTTCCATTTCATCCTTCCTATGAGGCACTGAGAGAATTAAATAGTAAACAGTATAAGTTGGCTGTAGTCAAGATTTGACCAAACTGTACCAGCCCAGCAAGAACTCAAAACAAGACTGGGCTGTCAATTTTTTCCTGAGATAGCAAAAAATATTCCTAAATAAGTAAGTTGCTTCTAAACACATTCAGCAAAAGTGTGTCAATTCAGACAGTGTCCTACGGTGGATCTCTCTCAACATTTAAGAGTTATATAATGCCCAATTCATGCAAGGAGCTACAGCATTATATAGCCTTCAATCTTAAAATTTGCTCATGTTCTACTTACTATATGTTAAGGTACTGAAAAGCATCAGAAAACACCCCACTTTCTCATTGTTTTTCATCCACCATTACACTTAAAGATTTCCAAAATGCTTCAAGAAGCCATGAGCTGCTTTTCGTGAACAGTGTCTTGTATGTGGATAAATGGAATCCACATACGTGTTGCAATGGACATTCTGTTGGCAAGATTAACATGTAGCATCAATTACTTTGAACTCTATAAATTGCTTGCTTACCCTCTCCATTCTCTGAGGAGTATGAAATACAGTGTTGAAAAGTAAAAGGCGCTCTGAAAAAAAGCCTCACTTCTGCTATAGAACAAACTTCAAAGTAATCAGAAGTGGAACTTACAATAGTGAATAAAACAGTGTGGGAAGGAGAGGAAATTCATTCTACTCCTGCCCATAACTTTTTGAACAAGATTCAATGGACATTGGAAAAAGTATTGAGTCAAAGACATTCCAGATTCTACCAGCCTTTTCCTTAAGAAAGATACTGCTTGGGAACACACTATTCTACATGTGTGAAACATTCTGAAAATATAGTGGTCCTTGTAAAAGAAAGAGAAAGCAATTCAATTCTTTGCTGTTGTCATAGGGTTTCCCTTATATTAATTCACAGTCTAGTCACTTTTACCTCACTGTTTTACTTGCCCAATTTTTGACTCAACTCAACCCTAAAATATGCAAGGATATCATTTTAGAAGGTCACGGAATATTTGGAAACATTTGTTAAAGTGAGGATCATGTTTGTCTATTAGCTCTCTTAATTCAAGAAGTTTCTTTCCTCCTCCTCCTCCTCCCCTCCCCTAAAAGCCAATTCGTGTTTAGAAGGAGATAAGGAGTGCATGAACACAGTTATTAGGCAAACTGATTTTCTCCCATAAATAGTCCAAGACATGGTTCAAATCAAGGTTATACTCTGCATGTTAACAATGCAGATGCATCGTGACTGCACGGCATTAATACGAGACATTGATGAATCAGTAAGCCAAGTCCAGCTTTAAGATTGGAAGCTTGCAAGAAGAAATACAGCTAGATCAGGGGTAGGCAGCCTGCGGCACGCAAGCTATTTTCAGTGGCGCTCACACTGCCCGGGTCCTGGCCACCCTGCATTTTGATTTCATTTTAAATGAAGCTTCTTAAACATTTTAAAAACCTTATTTACTTTACATACAACAATAGTTTAGTTATATATTATAGACTTATAGAAAGACCTTCTAAAAATGTTAAAATGTATTACTGGCACAGGAAACCTTAAATGTGAGTGAAGAAATGAAGACTCAGCACACCACTTCTGAAAGGTTGTCGACCCCTGAGCTAGATGCTTGTATGTGCCAATAAATGATTGTGGGCAAAGAAACTTACAAAATAAGCCTGGCAAAAATCCACACACCCCAGCAGACCAATTTATAATGTCATCTTCTATATCCCTTGAAGCACAACTCCACTACTGACTGCAGAAAATGCTGCTGCAATGAGTTTTCTGGTGGGGAAATGAATTGTTAGCACTTGTGCAGATGAGAGAGACAACAGCCACAGAACCACTACAGCACAGCAAATGCATGCTTCCTTACGCTACCATTACACAACCCTGGCCAGAACAGACTTCTTAGGACTAGAGAATTATTCAGAGTCCACACAATCCTTGATTTCTCTTCTGAAATTGGATGTTAAATGTGTCAGTAGCGTACCTTTTCAATGTCATCCAGTGGGAACTGGACTGAAGCTACCAACTCATTTCGTAGACTACCTCAGATAGTGATCATCAGTCACAGAACAGGACCAAAGTCAAACTGGTGCCCTAGAGGTGAATCCCATTATCAATTCCTTGAGCCATCCAATTCTGTATTAGCAAAGTGTTCCTCTAATATTTAGCCTTTTGGATCGGTCATCTGAGCTCTCTGACCTGTTTATATCCTTTATCAAAGAAGTGCATCATCAGATGTCGTCACCAATCAAACATACTATAAACAAGTGACTGTTGCTTATCCTATTTATTACCTACATTTTGGAATTTCCTACCCAGTGAAAAATAGAGATGCTGCTACTCACTAACTGAATGATCTCTTCTTTAGCTTTCTATTATTAGATCACAGGTGACAGTGCCAAATATCGGTCTTTTGTAAAACCCCTGCATTGGAAGGAAATATTACACACAAGAGTTGAAACAGAAATAATTTCAGTCAGCAACATATAAAATCTGCAGTAAACCCAGAGCAATGGAAATGACCAATTTTGTCAATTGTTTTTAAGAGGGTGGTGGAGGTAAACCAGTTTTCCAGCATCAATATTTTGATTACAGGGAATGTCATCATCTGGAGTTCTATTTCACTGGGAGACAAGTTTTCAGAATGTTTTCATCAGTAGTAAGAAAAATTATAGCTACATGGAAAGAGTTCAAAATCTGTTCCTGAATTTTAAAATGCTACCAAAATGTTTTCTATATCTGATACTATTAAAGTAAGAGAATTCATCTGAAAAGTGAAATCTTTGTTTTGTTTTTTTAAAATATGAAGTAGTTGTGGTAAAAAGGTCAAATATGAGTAAACTTAACACCTCAGCCTTGTACACATCAGCGACACTTGACTGAGAAAAAAGCCACAAGGGGAACAGAATACAGTACTGAAGAAAAAAAAAAACATACAACACATCAGCAACACCTTTATGTGTGAAGCTGACCAGTATGAGACAGAAGCCAAAGCAGTAAAGGGTTAGGCTGGAACTATAATACACTCTGGCTTATCAACTTCAATTGATGAGATTTTGATAAGATATGATAGCTAGTTTCTCTTTAAAATGGTGTAGCTTGGATCAGTGGTTTGTATTTATAAGGCTTATTCCTGCAAACACTGACTTGCCTTTCTTGGTTGCAGTTGGGGTTTTCAATTTTCGTAGAACCTCAGCTTGCACTTCAGTCACCAGATGCAAGTTAGACATTTCCCTCTTCAGTTCCCAGTATGCTTGCTGCACATTTTCACTGAAAGACATTTTAAAAAGTTAAATTTCTGCTGCCCTTGCCACTGGCCTCCCTGACTCTACTGCAGTTCTTAAGAGTTACAAAGAAAATATTAACCCTGAACAATGCCTTTTTTGCTTAATGAGTATATTCTCTTTTCAGTTTGACTAAAGAATCGTTTCAATCTGACATTGCCAGTAGACAGTATAGCCAGTAAGGCAGAGGCCATCAGATTATGTGGCTCTTAATGCTGTGCATACTAGTGCTTAAAAACACTGAACTAAAGCAATAATTCCAAAACTCTCCAAATGGCAAATTAAGATTAAGAATACTCTGCTAGTTTCACATCTGAAATTAAGTTTAATCCTGATGTAAAGCCAATACCCTCAAAAATATCCTAAGTACATATTTCAAATACACACACTGGATACTATGAAATAGATGTGGTAAAGAAATTAAATATGAATTGCTTTGTTTGTAATTTAGCAAATTGCCACACACAAACTAACATAATATTCCAGATCATGTTAATGGATCTACAGTATTAGTCAAAAACTAAGCATCTGATATTTCAAACTTGGTATTTTAGTCTTCACACCACTCAGTTTGCCACAGTGATTTCAGATTAATTAGGTACTTGATACCCAAATTGCTGAACACATGCCCAGGCCAAATTAAAATAATGCTTTATGTCTGACTGGGCTGCCTCATGCTGTTGAGTGTAAATCAACGTGACAAGACAGTGTAAGTTATCAAGAACCAGTTCTCATTTTTGGTGGTGGACAGGGAAAGGGGTGGGAAATCTGGTGGGCAGAGCTGTTTTGTCCTCTAAATATTCTTGTTATTTAAGGCAGTTATTATCCATGACTTAAACAGGTAATCAGCAAGTCAAATTTTGCCAAGAAAGAATCAGAGAATGTCTAAGCAAAATATATGATGAAGAGCTATTTATTAATCTAAATTTAGCAGATTATTCAGTCTTCAGAGTATTTTTCTGATATTTAATAGATGCTTAAGAAGGTACACTTAGTGCCCCACTGTGAGCTGTAGCTCACGAAAGCTTATGCTAATACAGACTAACACGGCTGCTACTCTGAAACCTGTCATTATTTCAGAACATAATTCTATGAACCAGATTTTCAGAAATGCTTAGTACCCACAACTGTTTCTGTTTATGCAAGTACATGAAGACTATTTTCAGAGTGCTCAGTACCTTGCAGCTCCTATTGAAAACAATAAGAGCAGCTGAGAGCCAACCTGGTTTGAAAACCTATCCCTGTACTTTCAAATGAAATAATTAGATAGCATCATTCATGCTTCTACACATATTGAACAGCAACTGTATATCAACTACTGTTTTGAAAGACCTCCTGGAATATTTTAAAAATATGCATGCACTGTTACCTTTGATATAGAGGCATTGGGCTACTACTGCTTTGACAGTCAACTGCTGGCCACAGAAAATCCACAGCTTTTTTTAAATTAAGAATCCTGCTCTAACAAAATCCTTGGATCACCACAAGTTGCTCAGAAAGGAAGCTACAGCATTAGTGTTTAAAACTTTCTTTCAGAACAGACTATGACCAGAAATACCACTTAACAGTAAATATACACCCAAGGCAAACTTTTTTCCCCAGAATTAATTGTATTATCATAGCATCTTGGAGTCCTAAGTCATGGACTGGGACCCCATTGTGCTATACAAGAATCCCCATTACACATAATTTCTGAATCCACATTCAAAATTGCTTTATAGATGTGACAGCACAATAGTTTTCACTTCATTCCAGCTCTAAGATTGTTGGGTATCAGTGATATCAGTGGGTATGAAATGTTATCAACACATTTGCACTGAGAGCAGAAAAGTGTATCCTAAATCTGCGGATATCTGCTGCGGAATCTGTGTGACACCTGAAAACTCAAACTAACTAACCCAAGTAGTTTTTTTGTTTGGTTTGTTTTTTTTAAACAGAGGACAAATAATCGTATTTATGCTTCACTTATTCAGATGCTCTCAACTTTGAAAATGACTGGATCAATGCTCATTCTACCAAACAAGAACTATCCAGTATCCAAGTTACATAAAACTTAAAACCAGCTCCAGATCTGCCACAGACTAAGAGTAAAATGTTCAGAAGTGCCTAAACGACTTGGGAGCCTAAATCCCATTTTCAAAAGTGATTTAAAAGCTTAAGTCTCACTGAAAGTCAATGGGACTTATGAAGTGTCTATCACTTTTGAATATTTCACCTCATATGTACAATTTTCCTCCAGATGAGAATGTATGACATGGATCCTTGCATGTATTAGTTAACTATTTAAATTACTACAAACCTTTTCTTCATGGTTATTAAGTATTCTATATACCCAGATTGTAAATTGTAATTACAAAGTAACAGTGGCAGCTGTATTGATATATGTAAACACACCTTTATTTTAATCTTCTCAGATCTGTTAATTATTTAGCACAGAGGTTCTCAAACTGGGGGTCGTGACCATTCAGCAGTTCACAAGGTTATTACATGGGGTGGGGGGAGTTGCAAGCGGTCAGCCTCCACCCCAAACACTGCTTGACCACCAGCATTTATAATACTGTTAAATATATATATAAAAAAGTTTAACTTATAAGGAGGGGGGATTGAACTCAGAGGCTTGCGGAACAAGTGCTTGCTGTGAAAGTACAAACGTTTGGAGAACCACTGAGTTAGCATAAAAACATCTGATCCACTCACTACACATACATCCCTCTACTGCAACATTTTAAAAAATATGTTTACTGCAAACATTTGTGAAATACTACAACTTATTTTACTAAAATACTCCTCTCACCAATAAAATCATCCACCACTATGCAATCCTTTTATAGATACTACTTGGAAAGCTCTTAGCACCAACATAACTGTTTAAGTCTTCAGGAAACTGGATTTGCAAAACAGGTATATTACAAATCACAGAGATTTTGCAAGCAGTTGACAAGTGTGAAATAATTACTTCACAAAAAATGAGTTAAGGGCATATGCCCTCCCCCAGTAAACAATAAGGTTGTTTGCTATAGTAAATGTTTCACACAGGAACCTAAGGGTGTGAAAAGACTGCTCTGTACAGTTCTGTACATTAATATGCATTACAAATAATTACAATATAAAACCACACTGTACATGTGCCAATTCCTGCGGAGGGCTGCTACCTGGAAGCTGCTTTTTAAAAACAAATTTACTCTACTAGACTGAAGAACAGATAACTACTTTATCTTGAGAACACTTGTGCTGTCAGACATGCAAGATTGACTATCCTGCTGCAATTGGAACTACAAGACAAAAAACAAACAACAACAAAAACCTGTCTGCTGTGTGACAAAGGTGAGTAGCAGTAGTTCGGATATAGCCTGCCCTATATTATAGTCATAATAAAAATACTATTGAGTAAGTGAAAAGAACGCCGGTAGCACTACTCATTCTTTAAAATGTGTGTCCTTCCCCTTCTCAACAGGCAAACCAAGACAACGCAATATGATATATGACAATTTCTTATTAGTAAGTACTATTCTCCCCTCTTGTGGAAAACTACGTAAGTACACAATTTGCCTATGTCAGGATGAGAGGTACAAATAAGCTCACAAATTTATCGGTATAACCACTACATTCCTTTAAACCCAAATATTTTTTTTTAAAAGGGCATTTTCAGGAGTATTTTTGAACTCTCCCCCATACTGCACTCCCTGTAGTCAAGAAGGATAACAATGTATCAGCTTACAACACACACACGATTACAGAGCAAAGATGTTTTGGGGCTATTCCAACAGGAAAAGCAGTTATCTGATTTGCCAACACTTTTCAAGAGGACTACTATGTGTTTTAGTCAAGTGAATAGAAGGAATAATTTGTAACATCATCATCTTATTTCCTGTTTGTTGAAGGTAGGCAGCACAGCACAGACCAGTGGAAGCAAGGTTAGGCTGGGTCACTGCATTCTCCACTTCTGCTTCCATCTTCTATGATGTCAGCTTGAAGATTTGTCAGTGTTATACATTATTTGAGAAAAGGGTAAATTGCAGCTGGGAGCACATTCACAAACAGCTGTTTCTGCAGTACTGACAGAAAACCTTTGAGGTCTTCAAAAGCTCCAATACTAAGAGCAGGACTCAACTCCTTCCTGTTAGCAGCTGAAAATTCCTTTTACCTTTCAAGCCTCTTCTAGTGTCTGTGAATGTCACTGGAAAGTTGGAGAAGAGTTAAACAGGAAAGCCAGGAACTATTTTAGTTGATGTCTTATGCCCTTGTTATCTACAGGTTGCAATGCACTATGGAGGGGCAAGCCACAAAGGTCAGTTAAGCTTCAGCCAATGCAAACTCCAGTGGGCCACATACTTAAGTGGAACAGGTCACCATCACTACATTGTGATCCATGAATTTTTGCTGGCTTCATCTCCTTCCTGGAATGATACAAGGTGTTCATCTTTTAAACCCTATATTACGTTGGAGTCTAGCTACCCAAGAATCTTCTACATACTTCGCTTGACTACTGTTAAAAGATTTGAGAACTTCCAGATGTAAAACTCTGGCTTTAAGGGTGCTGCATGAGACTTATTTATTTTGCTCAAAAAAGTGTTTTACCTTTTGATAAAACTATGGAGATTAAGATCAAGTGGCAGGTTATGGTGGTTGATGGGGGGTAGTTATTGTTGCTCCACCATATGCTCAGTTCTGGCTGAATTTTCGTTTACATAACTTGCTTAGACAACAGCATTTTGCACATAATTGATATCACCACTAGAAGCATTTAGTTTACTCTTATCTCTGATCACAGATTCCTTTTCTCACCCTGATATCATTGTGGTTTTTCAGGTGTTGTTCACTATCCTTTTCAATGGCACTGAACAAGCAGCTAAGTTCTCTAGCATTCTCATCTCCTGTTTTGAATGCTCCTTTTCCAACCACTCCTTTTAAGGTTTCTGGTGGAGACTTTGCACCTTCCATAATAAAGCACCACACAGCTGATTCCTTGATACTTTGTCTACCTTCACCACCATTTATATGTGGCTTCATGTAGTTATGGGTGTTGACTCATATTCCAGTGTCATGTCACATCTGCTTGTCTTGAACGTCTTCTAACTACAACTGAATAAACCAAAAACTTAAGTACTTCTGGACAAAGCCCTAATCCCATTTTGTGACTCCACTCTTATTCTCCTTAATTAAAAAGGTAACATTGCTCCCAAGCCCAGAAATCTTGGCATCATCCCTGACACAAGACCTTTCCCTCATCTCCAAGTCACTATTGCCATCTCCAGAATTCGTCTTTACTGCCATCTTGCCTCTACTGAATTCCTTTTTCTTGACTTGATCACATCTGTAACACTGTTGGCTTCCCTTGTCCTAGCATCTATGTCTATACATGGGAATTCTGCACCAAAAAAATTAATTCTGCAACAAAAATATTTTAAAATGAAATTTGCAGAATTTGTCAAAACAACACAATATAATCACACCAGTTTCAATTTTTTTTTGTCATTTATTTAAAAATACCTGTCAGCAAGTATGTCTAACAATACAGACAACAAAAGATTCAGGAAATGTTTTTTGAGAAACAGATTCCTTACGAAGCGTATTAATACAGAACTCTGAGTAATAATTCATTTAAACTACAATACAGAACCGTATTGCCCACACCCCTCAGAAGCAGCGCAAAGGCTTGCGGGAGTCAGGGGTAACAGAGGAGCTGAGGGAGAGGGAAGTAATTGCTGGGAAGGAGCCTGGGTATGAACTTGGAGGGTTGTTGGGTATGGGTGTGAAAAGTATGGAACAGGGTTTTTTGTGGGGTGGGCAGTGGGGAAGGATTGTTAGAGAGCTTCCTGCATGCAGACCCTAGCTGACTCCTAGCCTCTCCCATTCAGTCAGGCACATCTGCCCCGTCCCCATGTGTCCCTGCATTCCCATGTGTCCTTGCGCCCTCTGTCCACATCTGTCCCTCCACCCCGACTCAGGCACATTCCCCACTCCTCTTCTGGATAAGCCCTTCACAAGCCTTTTATCTGATCACAGTCAAGGGCCTCACCCAGAACTTTTCCCAATCCTGGTGTCTCTCAGTCTAAGAAGAAGACAGTCTTTTCTAGCAGGCTCTTCTTCTAGCCTATGCATCCAACCCTTCCTGGTCACATGCTCCCTCGAATCAGATGCTTCACCCGAGCACATCTCAGTCCTATGATTCAGAAGAAACCAGACAAAGGCAGAGCTGGGCCCACCGGATTTAAAAGGGCCAACTCACTCCATGAGTGTGTTCCATGTTGGCTACTCAACAGTGTACAAAAAGGAATCGAAACTCCTGGTTACGAAACTTAAAAGGAATCCAGATATACTATTAAGATGTAGAAAGTAGAACCATACATCCCATCCTCCACCACATTTAGCCTTGAAGCCACTACCAAAGCAAACTCAAAACACAATACACGTTTGCAAAAACTCCATAGACTTGCTACACTATCCTTCTCACATTATAGTCTTATCCAATCCCCTACTCCCTCAAATCAGCTTTTCATCTTGAATGTCTGTCTACTCAGTTTACTTTTGGATGTTGAATCTCTAATTTGTACTAACCCACCTCTTTGAGACACATCCATTTCTCTTCCTGATTCTAGAGTGCTTTCATCCTTGACTGTAGTAAACTTTATTTATTTAAACTACCTATTAAACTTGTGTGATCTGGAAACAATCCAGAAGATTTAGACACTGTCTTCTCTGTCTTAGAGTTCACATAAGTAGATTTAACTTTCATCCTAGTTTATCAACATGAATAAAAATAATAAATTGTATTAAATATGAAGTGCATGTGAGTTGATAACTATTTATATAGCAAGCTACCTTGCTTGAGTTAGCATATTATTCAAATAAGTTCACGCACAGAACCATCTGCCACACCAGCTCAATGCATCATTTCTAACTCAAACACTAACAAAATGAAACATAGGAGAACCACAAATCTTCATACCTCTGAATATTTTCTTTTTGGAGGAGGTCTCCATTTAACAGATTTAATTCCTGACCCTGGTCCTGAAAAGAAGAAAAAAAAAAAAGCAAACAGTTACTTCTATTTAGTGTCCAAGACCTTTGTAACAAAAATCTAATCTTCTGAGCATGTGGGTCTTCAGTTTCATTAGTTGATGTACATTGGGAAGGGAAGAAGAGATTGATGTGCCAATAGAAAAATTTGTAAAAATTCACAAGTTTCCTACATAAATTGTGGCTACCTGAATTAATGTGTGAACGAGAAGATCGACTGTGTTGAGAAAATGAGTGAAATGCAACAATACTATCCCTGCACTTTCTGAAACATTCAGTTACGGGGTCTAGAGATTTTCTAGTAAGAAGGCTCACACAAAATGCTCATCTATACAGAAAAAGGCAAATCCGGGCCTCATTAACATTATTTCTGTGAGAACAAACCAACCACAAAATTGGTAACTAAATAGTCTGGGCTATACTTGCAGACACCACTTTTAAATATATCCAACTTCCACAAGGCATGTAAACTCAAGCGTTTCAACCAGGCGATACTCCATCAGTTTTTGTAGATTAAAGTCAATGGGATTTGTACTCCTGTGTTACCTATGCACTTTGGAAAAATCCCACCTTTAGGTACCTAAGTATTGGTTTATCTTTGGACATCTAGATTTGAAAATTCTGGCTTCTGTATAAAAAGTTCACAATAACTAACTTATTTAAAAAAGTCTAAAGGACTTTTTTCTATTAACACTGAAGCAATTTTGTTTTTGTGTGACAAATTTTTTAAAAATAAAATACATTTAAAATAAAATGTTGCAGAAGAATGTACTTGCTGTAGTGTTTACAGTATCAGGGCCTTAATTTTTTAAGGAACTGTTTTTTGCTTATAGCAGTTTTGTAAAAGTAGGATACCCTACTCACAGTGGCATTAAAATCAGCATTTAAATTTTAGTTAATTATTAAATCTAATCTAGAATTAGAAGAGCAAAAAAATTTATATTAGATTCTGGTAAACATGCTATCAATTGTCACTGTGGCTTTAAGTGGACCCACTCTATTATTAGCATAGCTTTTAGTTGATGCAGGGTGAATATCCCATACACCTACCATGCAAAACTGAAACAAGAAAATCTAGAATACTAAAAATATAGAAAAGACAACCAGAATGTCACGATAGCAGCCATTTCTCTTTAATTCTAGGTTTTAAACTATGTTTGCTAAACTGGTCTTTGCCAGTTGAAATATTGAGAGCGCTGTGGGATTTCTTAATACAATGTCATTTTCCTCTTCCTCCAAAGCTTTACTGCTCATGCGCAAGATATTCAGTTTCTGTGCTATAAAAATAGCTACTGTAAATTAGTGTACACTAGTTTAAAATCTTGTTCATATGTGCTTCCCATCTTGATCTGTTAGTGGATTTGAGGGGAAGAAGTAGTTTCTTGTATTTCTTCTTCAAGACAAGTTACTGTAACAATTATTGATTCAGAGTTTTGTGTAGATGGTGCACCGAACTTACCCCTTAAGTCTGTTAGATCTCCCAGCATGCATCACACAAACAATAAATCCCCGTATGTGAACAGACATTATTCAAACTAAATATCTCCAAAATTTTTTGAAAACAAAACACTTGATTTTGTTTGCAATTTTTTTAATTCTTTAAAATTTATGAAGTTAGTCAGAAAAGGCACTTACAATAACTAGGTATAAACAAAAAACAAGAAGCACCTGCTAAGGAGAGGAAAGTTAATGATGAATAAACACTCAATTCAAGATAATCGATTCCCTTTAGCACCATCTAGTGGACAAAATATATATCAGCATGTAGATACTGAATAAAACAAAACACTTTCAGTAAGAAGAGCTCAAACGCTCTTAAAACATTAAACCATGTCATATTTGCACAAAGGTGACTGATGACAGCAATCAGTTGATCAGGCTGCCCAACAAAGTCCCCAAAGACTGATAGCCAGTATTTATGGTGTGTATCTTAACAAAAAAATGAATGCTTAATCTTTAACAGCTAGGGCAAACTTAATAGCGTTAATAAACACTAGAAAAACAAAGAACTCACTCTACTCACAAAGATAGCATATCCTCTGTTTTAAGGAAAAAGTCAAATCATTTCATCTGCCTCTTTGTTTTCCTTTTTTAAAATTGTAGATGCATTTTAATTTAATATCTGCAGCATATAGCTGCATTTAGCAGATCAGTATCTTAAATTTGAGAGCTCACTCATGACTGCAGTGTGCTAAAAAATAGCGTCTTTATGAACAGGTATAAAAAAACGTGTGCAGAAGCAACCACATCCCTTCCACATGAGCTAAGTTTTAAAGACCAAGACAAAGAGTACCTTAATACACCTACAGCAAATGTTAAAAGTAATAATTAATAATTGTGCTCTCACAACACCAAAAGAAATCAGATTCTGGGCTCTGGTCTTAATTCTGGAGAAAAACCTCAAAGTGGTCTTTCAGCCCTCCTGAGAGGAAGGTATTAAGAGTATGAAAAATTGTTACAAGGAATTGAATGCTTCATGATACTCTCCTGATGAGATCAACTAAAGCTTCAGCACCCTGTGGCTGTTTCTGGGATGGCCGGGCATAAAAACAAGGTCTAAATATTACCATTAATTCCACAGATATTTCTAATACAGTCCTGTATAAAAAAAGATACTGGAAAGTCATAGCTTTCAACCCGAGACCTAAAATGAGGCACAATACAGATGGAAGTTAAGGTGACGTAAACTTCTTTCCTTTAAGATGCACAAGCTGCTTTCTCATTTCATTAACAGGACTGCATTTCTGGAGTCATCTTCAAGGAAAAGAACATTAAGATAACAGCAAGCCTGTACTGAAGGTAATAGTTAAGAAATTATGCTTGCTGTCCCCCCCTTTGCTGGATGTGCACATGTCTGATATAAGTAGTTCAGGACAAGAAATTGGTCTTACTCCAAGAGAGTGTAAATATACAGAACTGTATAAAACAAACTTTTTAATAAATATACTGCATTATGCACAAAAAACTACATTAAAAGAACATTCAAGGTTGCAAAAATCAAGCTCTCAAAAGTTAGGAAACAGCAGAATTAAGATTGCCTATGCAATCTTAATTCAGCCTCCTTATGCTTATGTGTCACGATACTGTCTTTAATTACATAATCACTTAGTATCTTTTCCACAGAGCCCCTGCCTGTGGATGACTCAGGGTTGTACGGTGAAGGAGGCTGTTGTCTATGGGAACCCTGCCTCACAGAACTGGAAGCAGTACAGTGAATGAGGCAGGGGATTGCAGGAAGAGAAAGAACAGTCTCTTGGTTAAGGCAGTTGAATGCTGTCCTGGAGAAGTGGATTCTATCCTTGCCTTTGCCACAGAGTTCCTATGTAATGCTAGGAAAGTCACTTAAACCATGCTTTCCACAGGTGGCCACTAACCGTGTTCCTCATTTTTAGGGAGCCAAACTTGAGACTCCAGGGTCTGATTTGCTGAAGTGTGATGAACATGCACAACTGCAATCGAAGTTGATAGGAACGGTGCTTTGAATATATAAAATGCTAAATAACGTTAAGTACTTTGGAAAAAAAAAATCAGGCCCTTGGCATCTCAAATTAGAACCCAAAATTAGTGGAAAATTTTGACCTTACTTTGTCTCAACTTCCCACATGTGAACTAGGGATAATACCATCCCCTCACTATACAGGGATGTTGTGAAGATAAATTCATATTTGTGAAAAACTCAGATACAATAGTGATAAATACCATAGACCAGTGGTTTTCAAACTTTTTTTCTGGCAACCCAGTTGAAGAAAATCGATGCCCTCAACCCAACGGAGCTGGGTATGAGGGTTGGAGTGTAGGAATGGGCTCTAGGTTTGGGGCAGGCTCAGGGCTGGGGATTGGGGTGCGGGTGCAGGCTTACCTCGGGCAGCTCCCGGTCAGCAGCGCAGCAGGGGTGCAGAGGCAGGCTTCCTGCCTGTCCTGGCACCGCAGACAGTGCTGTGCCCCAGAAGCAGCCAGCAGTAGGTACAGCTCCTAGGCAGAGGTGTGCAAGTGGCTCCATGTGGCCCTTGCCCTAAGGCACCCCCTCCCCCGCCCCGCAGTTCCCATTGGCTGGGAGCCTGTGCTTGGGGTGGGGGCAGCATGCAGAGCCCCGTGGCTCCCCCCCACCTAGGAGCCAGACCTACTGCTGTCCGCTTCTGGGGCACAGCATAGTGTCAGAACAGGTAGGGACTAGCCTGCCTTAGCCGGGCAACACCGCCTACGGGACTTTTACCAACCCGGTCGGCTGTGCTGACCGGAGCCGCTGCAAACCAGCGCCTTATATTCCGCAGTGTATTACTGGATCGCGACCTGCAGTTTTAAAACCACCGCCATAGACAAGCCCTTAAGGAAATTAATAATTCTGTCTTCAGAGCAGAGTTTGAATGGTGTGCAGTAAAACTGGGTATAGGGTCATGCAATAAAGTATTTTACTTCCTTAACCATGAGGCTGTCCTTTCTCTTCCTGCAATCCCTGCCTCATACACTATATACTTTGCAAATTCTGTGAAGCAGGAGTCCTACAGACAACAGCTTCTTTTACTGCACAGCTTTGATTCATCCACAGAGCAGCTCCATTCTGTGTACTAAATGAAGCAGGGGTCCTGTGGGGGGGGCAGGAGGGAAGGTAAAGCATCATGTAATTAAGAACTATTGTAATTCATACATAGAAGGGGCCAAATTAAGGCTGCACAAGCAATCTTAATTCTGGCATTTCCTAACTTTTTGAGCGCTTAACTCTGCAACCTTAATAATGTTCTTAAAGTAGTTTGAGTTTGTCACTTGGGTTGTTAAAATAGCAAATGAAAAGACATTCTATTTTGTGGCATCATATTAACATCTACATGATTCATCAGCAGGGTTGGAACCTTTAGATTCACTGCACAGCCTCTGCCTTTTGAACTATCACAGTAACTGATAGCAGTAATAGGTCGACAACCTCTCTGGACCAGCACTAGATGGGGATGAAACACACATTTTGCCAGTGGATTTCACAGATGATATTTGCCAACAGAAGAGCAGAGAAATGATAAAAATCCTGGGTTTCTTTCCAGGCTCTGGAGAGGAGCAGGCTCTAGTAGCCAGACTTCTGCCAGGTCCCCCAACCATAAAGCCTTCTGACCCATCTTCTCCCTCTCTCTTTCCCATTTCTGGCTCTTTTTCCCAGTCCCATTTTCCTTGAATACCGTGTCCCAGTCTCCACTATTCTAGCTTCTAATCTCAATCCCAGTCTCCTTGCACTGCCAGTCCCAGTTCCCCCCCATCCCAGCTCCTCATTCAATCTGCCTCCCTCCACTGGTTCCCAGTCTCAGTCTCCGTCTCCTCATCCATTCTCAGTCTCCCACAATAGCTTCCCCATCTCCATGTCCTAGTCTCTCCCCTTCCCTGGCTTCTTGTTCCAGTCTCTTTGCCCAGAGAGTCCCAATCTCCCCCCTCATTACCAGTGCCTCATTCAATTCCAGTGTTCCTCCTCATGCCAACTGTATCCCACGTCACACACCTCATTTCCCTCATCAGCCTCTAGTCTCAGTTTCCCCAGACTCCTTTTCCCAATTTGCCCCTTTCCTGCCCCCTTGGTCCAGTGTTTGTCCCCTCTGCATAAGAATCAGGTGGTTTCCTACTTCAGTCTGCATACATGCCAAAAAGGGTAATTGAGAACACAGGAGAAACAGGCTCCTGGTCTCAGAGTTCAAGTCCCGGACCCACCAGGCAGAGAGCATGTGGGTGCAGCTACCTTAAGGAAAGTCTAGCTTTACCCCTTTAGCTCTGGGTTGGTGCATGCTCAGTAGTTCTGAGGGAACGGTGCACACACAGTCTGGTCAGCACCAGGAGCTGAGAGACACACAGGCATGCCCAGTGCAATCAGAATCTTTGGGAATTTTGCTGCTAATAAATCTTCAGAAGTTTCCGACAGGTTCAGTCACAGAGACCACCTTGGGACAGTCACCTGATGTGCTGAAGTTACCTCTGAGCCAGTTTTCCCTGCCAGCTTGGGACTCCAGAACCCTGCCTTGTTGAGCCAGACATGCTAGGCTGCTGCAACACAGACTGAGGTCTGGTCCACACCCCCAAAGCTGCAGACTTTAATCAAAAACTGCTCAGCAGGTCACCTATCTCCAGCACCCAGACACCCAGTTACCAATGGGATCCAAACCGCAAATAAATCATTTTACTTTGTATAAAGCCTATACAGGGTAAACTCATAAATTGTCCACCCTCTATAACACTGATAGAGAGATATGCACACCTGTTTGCTCCCCCAGGTATTAATCACTTACTCTGGGTTTACTAATAATAAAATCACTTTTGTTTAAGTATAAAAAGTAGGATTTAAGTGGTTCCAAGTAATAACAGACAGAGCAAAGTAAGTCACAAAGCAAAATAAAGCAAAAATATGCAAGTCTAAGCCTAATATGTTAAGAAACTGTTTTCAAATAAAATCTCACCCTCAGATGTTCCAATAAGCTGCTTTCACAGACTAGACTCCCTCCTAGTCTGGGCCCAATCCTTTCCCCTGGAACAGTCCTTGATAGTTCCAGCAGACATTTTAGGTGGAAAGCAGGGGTGCTCTCATGACTGGCCACCCCCTTTGTTCTGTTCCACCCCCTTTTATAGTTTTAGCACAAGGTGGGAATCTTTTGTCTCTCTAGGTCCCCACCCCTCCTTCTAAATGGAAGAGGACCAGATTTAAGATGGATTCCAGTGTCATGTGACATGGTCACATGTGCTGTGAGACCTCATTCTTCATTGCCCACAGGAAGGCTTGCAGGTAAATAAACCCATTCACAACCAATTGTCCTAGTCAATGGGAGCCATCAAGATTCTAAGCCACCATTAATGGCCCACACTTTGCATAATTACAAAAGGACCTCAGAGTTATACTTCATATTTCTAGCTTCAGATACAAGAAAGATACATGCATACAAATAGGATGAACACACTTAGAAGATTATAAGCTTTGTAATACCTTAAAAGAGGCCTTTTGCATAAAGCAGAGTCTCTCAAACTGAGGGTTGGGACCCCTCAGGGGTTATTACATTGGGGTGGGAGGGTGTCATGAGCTGTAAGCCTCCACCCTAAACCCTGCTTTGCACCCAAGATTTCTAATGGTGTTAAATATATTTTTAAAATTTATAGGGGGGGGGTCCGGACTCAGAAACTTGCTAGGTGAAAGGGGTCACCAGTACAAAAGTTTGAGAACTACTGGCCTAAAGCATGTTCTAGTTACATTATAGTCACATTTATACGCATATTTTCATAAAGCATATGGAGTGCAACGTCACAGTCTCTACGAGCAAGTGCAAATTGCAGTATTTCAAAGACTTTGAAGCTTATTTGGGTGGATTTTTATAGGAACAGCACAACACATCCCCGATACAAGGCCACTGCTCTGCCAAGTTTCAAGTCCTTACATTAAGCATGTGGACGATAGAAATGTTCAAATAAAAGTCATCAGTTTTTGTGTTTTGTTTTAAAGATGGGGAAAAAAAACATTCTTCTCTAGCTTTGTTGTCTGAAACAGCTGACCTGTACTGGATGAAGTTTAAAAAAAAAAAAAAAAAAAAGCCCGCAACCTGAGGCAGATACTGGGCGTGGAAAATTTCAGCTCATATGATTGAAGTTTGTCAAAATTATAAGCAACTAAAACAGGGTCTTATAATCAGGTTTTGGGCAACCTTAACAACTGGCAGTCCTACCAGCCCTGCACATAATTGAGTGAGTGCACATAATTTATACAAGAGATAAATAATTTCATGGGAAGAGAATTAGTTTTACTATGAAGAAAAAGGGTTTTCATTTTTCAGTTATATATATTGTAAATATGCAACTCTTTCATATATAATTTTTTTTTCCTCATGTGAACAAAAGAATTGGGGTAAATGTCAAAGTTCAATATTATATATTCATTTTAATTTTACAAGTATATTAATGTTTCAATTCCATAATTCAACAGTACCTTCTGCAGTTCTTTTCTGAGACCGTTGCATTCTTTTTTCAGCTTTTCTAGTTCCTGTTCCAGACTGTGCACTTTCAGGTCACTATTCAGCTTCTCTATTTCCCAGCTAGATGGAGTAGAGTTTAGATTCCTCATCACTACAAAAAGATAAGCAACAGACTGATTTCCACTCCCATTATAAGGTTTCAGAGTTAGACATCATGTCATGGCTCATGATGAGTATCTGCACCAGACAAAATAAAAAGGACTCAGATTCAGTTTGTTTTAATCAATAAAGTTAATTTAAAAATATTTAGTATCACTATTTTTAATAAAGCAAGACATTGTCAAATATATGTAATATGGAGTTACTTACCATCCAATATTTCAGATCTCCTTTCCTAAGCACTTTTTTTTTTAAAAACTAGTCTTCCTTGTACAAAGATCACATTCAGGAAGTGAAAGCAATAGGTTTCCCAATGGTTATTTATCAAGAGAGCTAACAGAAACTTGTTGACAGAGGAAAACTCAAAAAATAGATTGCCCTTTAATGAACATAGCCCCGTTTTTCTTTTACATAAGTTCTCCAAAGCATATTGTAAAATGCCTCAATACAAAAACAGGATTGAAGGAAGGGGAAAAAAACCCACCACACCACACACACCTGAAAACAGATTTAATACTGGGAAGTGATCAGATCCAGATGTAGAGCTATTCAAGCTGGTGCATGCCCAACTTGCATGCATAGTAAAATATTGCTCCTTTTTCTCAAGCTAGGTTTACTAGAAGTTTTTCCCAATTATGCCTAACAGGAAGTTTCAAATAGAAGTGCACAATAAACTACCATGCAATAAGGTTAGCTAAAGAACCCTGAGTCATAGTTGCCTCTTTAGAAAAAAAAGCAAACAAATATCCAGAGGTGGCCTAGACATACAAATAAGACTAATATGTAAGGCTTTTTTATCCCAAGTAGAGATCATCCTAATATCAATGCAGGAGGTGGGGGAAAAAAAAGTTTTCCATAGCATACAGGCTCTCACTGCAAGATTAGCTATCTGAATAAGTTAACACTGATCAAAACTCAAGATAAATTGAATGATTTAGTTTTTAAATGAATTATCATACAGCGTATGTGATAGGATGTTCACTGCACACCAGTCCAAAAGGGGTTAAGGCAGGCTAGATAGGCCAATCAGCCACAGTAGGTTGCTCCTGAGGGGGAGACAGGGATCAACGATGCTTAATTAAGGATGAAGTTCACCCAGGCAGGAACAGACAGGGCTTCAGAAGCAGAAACCAGGAGAAGGCTGCAGTGGGAAGCAGTCTGCGGTCACTCCCTGACAAGAGAGAGGTGTGCTGGAGATGATAGGGTCTGGCAAGAGGAGGCCTGGGAATGGAGGAAGCTCAGACAGGTGGTAAACCCAGAGGTGCCAGAGGAAAGTAGGAAACAGATCGGGGGGGTACGCAGACCATAGTTGTGGACCCTTATCAAGTCCCTGGGATGGAACCCAGAGTAGATGGTGGACCCAGGTTCCCCCTTCCAGCCACTGTGCAAGTGGCACTGTGTATGGACGGAGAATGGAGTACTGCCCACAATGGCAGAGGGACAGCTAGTCCTGAGAGACTTTGACATATCCTGGAAGGGAAGGACTACAGTGACTTGTCTGCAGGGCCAAGTCACAAAAGTACCTAACAACTACGTAGAGTCCTGAAGGGTCAATGGGCTGAGCCACTGCAAGAGGGGGCATCCGTCTGGTCAGTTGGGAGCTACTCCCCAGATGAGCCACAAAGAGTGAACCCCGTTACAGTGCAGTATAAAAATAATCCACATTGAGACCCATTCTACACTTGAAACACTGACTGACATAGCTATGGCACTCAGGGGTGTGAAAAATCCACACCCCCCGTGTGCAATAGCTATGGCTACCTAACCCCCAATGTAGCTGCAGCTAGGTCAATGGAAGAATACCTCCCTCAACCTTGCTACCATTAGTCAGGGAGGTGGCGTTTCTGTAGCAATAGAAAAACCCCGCCTGTTGTTGTAGGTGGTGTCTTTATTCTGGGGTTATGCCAGCATAGCTATGGCACCGTAGCTATGCTGCTATAGTCCCCATAAATATAGATATGGCTTTCGTAAACAACTTTCTTAGGGAATTATAGTTGAAATCCCATCCTAAGCACCACTTAAAAAAAATACTCCAAAATGTTTTTGATTCCCCATAGAAGGGAGCATGATTCAAATATGGAAGACTGGAGCATTCCCTCATTTCATATATATATGCCATTTGTATTTTGATATACAGTAGAACCTCAAAAGATACAAACACCAGAGTTAGACTGACCAGTCAACCAGACACCATATGAAACTGAAAGTAACCAATCAGGTAGCAGAAGAGGGCACCCCCCCCCCCCCCCCAAAAACAAAAACAACCCAGTACTGTGACTTTATTGCATCTTAGAGGTAGGCACATCTGGGCTGCCTGTACCCACCCTACCCCCACACGCAGGGTAGCCACTTACAGTTAGCTAGGAGGTGAAGACGCTGGGACTGCCAGCCCAAGGCAGCCAGAACCAGCAGAATAGGAGCAGGGTTGGGGGTCTGCGCAGCTTTCACCCCTCCCATCCCCGGCTGGGAGGGGGAGGCGCTGTTTTCACACACACACACACCCCCCACCCCTGCCGGGAGGTGGACAAGCTTGCATACTCATGCCAGGGGCTGAGTAGGGAGCTCAGCTGTTTACGAAGCCTGGCCTGGAGTGTCACCTGCTGGACCTGGAGCCCAAACTGCGCTTTGTTGAGAGTTACGGACAGCCTCCATTCTTGAGGTGTTCTTAATTCTGAAGTTCTACCGTAAGCCTTTCAAATGTTTGTACAGGATACATCTTTCTATACCACCAACTTCTCATCCACTCAGCCCTTTTCTTCCTTTCTTCCATGGACATGGTCGTTTCTCTCCAAGCATTGCTCTCCTCCATCTTTATGTCTTTTGCCCCTCTTTCACATCAAAGTCCAGCCTGGCAAGGCTTACCCCCAACATCCACCTCCTCCACTCCTGCTGCAAACCATCTCTGGAATAAATCCCATCACCAGGTTGACTTCCTCCTGTACAAATTCAATCTCTCCTTTTAGTTCTGCCATATTCCTAGCGAAACAACTCTACCTCTCCAACTTAACTGAATCCCATGCCACATTCTCAGATAGCTTTGACTCACTCCTCAAATCCTTCCTTCCTCCAGCCTCCACTTCTTCCTCTGCACAGGATCTCACAAATTTCTTTCAAGAGAAAACTGACAAAATATAATGTAGCCTTTCCCCTCCCCTTCGCCTCCTACAGCTCTCTACTTCAGCAGTCAAATGCAGAAGATTCTCATCTTCTCTCCTCTAACCCAACCACTTCCCCTAGTGACCCTCTCCCTTCTGCTCTTATCCCCTCCTATACTCTTCTCAACTTCTTCTGGCTCTTTCCCCTCATAATACAAGCATACATTTGTCCCTCCAACCTTAAAAATCCCACCTTTGACTCCACTTGCCTCTCCAACTACCACTATGTTTTACAACTGCTGTCTGGAATTCCTCTCCTCCAATTCCATCCTAGACTTTCTCCAATCCAGCTTTCAACCCTTTATGCTTCTACCACACTCCCCTGAAACCAACATCTCTAATATCCTCTTCCTTGCCAAGTCGCAGAAGCAGCACTCCATCCTCATTCTCTTTGACCTGTGAGTGCCTTTGATACCATTGACCATGCTCTTCTTGAAATCTTGCCCTCCCTTAGCTTCTGTGAGGTTGTCCTCTCCTGGTCTCTTCCTACCTCTCTAATTGTCCCTTCAGTGGATCCTCCTCATCCATCCACCAACACTTTGTGGGAATTCCACAGGGCTCTGTCCTTGGTCTCCCTTCTCCACCTTATCTTTAGGGTAATCTCATCCACCAACACAAATTCAACTACCATCTCTATGCAGACTATTCACAGATCTACCTCTCTATTTTACATTTGGGGACAATGTATACCTTCAGATCAGCGGCACTGCTATGGGTACCCGCATGGCCCCACAGTATGCCAACATTTTTATGGCTGATTTAGAACAACGCTTCCTCAGCTCTCGTCCCCTAACGCCCCTACTCTACTTGCGCTATATTGATGACATCTTCATCATCTGGACCCATGGAAAAGAAGCCCTTGAGGAATTCCACCATGATTTCAACAATTTCCATCCCACCATCAACCTCAGCCTGGTCCAGTCCACACAAGAGATCCACTTCCTGGACACTACAGTGCTAATAAACAATGGTCACATAAACACCACCCTATACCGGAAACCTACTGACCGCTATTCCTACCTACATGCCTCCAGCTTTCACCCTGACCACACCACACGATCCATCGTCTACAGCCAAGCTCTGCGATACAACCGCATTTGCTCCAATCCCTCAGACAGAGACAAACACCTACAAGATCTCTATCAAGCATTCTTACAACTACAATACCCACCTGCGGAAGTGAAGAAACAGATTGATAGAGCCAGAAGAGTTCCCAGAAGTCACCTACTACAGGACAGGCCTAACAAAGAAAATAACAGAACGCCACTAGCCGTCACCTTCAGCCCCCAACTAAAACCCCTGCAACGCATTATTAAGGATCTACAACCTATCCTGAAGGATAACCCAACACTCTCACAAATCTTGGGAGACAGGCCAGTCCTTGCCTACAGACAACCCCCCAACCTGAAGCGAATACTCACCAACAACCACATACCACACAACAGAACCACTAACCCAGGAACCTATCCTTGCAACAAAGCCCGTTGCCAACTGTGCCCACATATCTATTCAGGGGACACCATCACAGGGCCTAATAACATCAGCCACACTATCAGAGGCTCGTTCACCTGCACATCCACCAATGTGATATATGCCATCATGTGCCAGCAATGCCCCTCTGCCATGTACATTGGTCAAACTGGACAGTCTCTACGTAAAAGAATAAATGGACACAAATCAGATGTCAAGAATTATAACATTCATAAACCAGTCGGAGAACACTTCAATCTCTCTGGTCACGCAATCAGAGACATGAAGGTCGCTATCTTACAACAAAAAAACTTCAAATCCAGAGTCCAGCGAGAAACTGCTGAATTGGAATTCATTTGCAAATTGGATACTATTAATTTAGGCTTAAATAGAGACTGGAAGTGGCTAAGTCATTATGCAAGGTAGCCTATTTCCCCTTGTTTTTTCCTCCCCCCCGACGTTCTGGTTAAACTTGGATTTATGCTGGAAGTGGCCCACCTTGATTGTCATGCACAGTGTGGGGAGAGTGGTCAGTTTGGATGAGCTATTGCCAGCAGGAGAGTGAGTTTGTGTGTGTATGGGCGTGGGGGAGTGAGAAAACCTGGATTTGTGCTGGAAATGGCCCACTTTGATTTTCATGCAGGTTGTAAGGAGAGTGGTCACTTTGGATAGGCTATTACCAGCAGGAGAGTGAGTTTGTGTGTGTGGTTTTTGGAGGGGGGTGAGAGAACCTGGATTTCTGCAGGAAATGGCCCACCTTGATTATCATACACATTGTGAAGACAGTGGTCACTTTTGATGGGCTATTACCAGCAAGAGAGTGAGTTTGTCTGTGGGGGGGCGGAGGGTGAGAAAACCTGGATTTGTGCTGGAAATGGCCCAACCTGATGATCACTTTAGATAAGCTATTACCAGCAGGAGAGTGGGGTGGGAGGAGGTATTGTTTCATGGTGTCTGTGTATATAATGTCTTCTGCAATTTCCACAGTATGCATCCGATGAAGTGAGCTGTAGCTCACGAAAGCTCATGCTCAAATAAATTGGTTAGTCTCTAAGGTGCCACAAGTCCTCCTTTTCTATTTCAGACCTGCCTCCTGTTATCAAAATAAAAATCTTGGCCTGAAATCTCTTTGTGGAGGTCTAACCATCAGCTCAAGCTCAGCAAGACTAAAACATAGGTTAGTCTCTCCAATCCCCACATAAAAAAGCAGACTCCCTGCTACCTCCTTTCTTGATCATTCAGGACAACACTATCACCATTCAGGCCTGAACTTGGAAGTCATCTTTGACTCTGACCCATCTCCAGATCTTCATATCCAGGCTATGTGTAAGTCTTGCTAATTCTTTCTGCATAACATCTCTAAGTTATGGCCTTTCATACTGACCCACTCAGCTGAAACTCATCTTGTCTTGATTATTGCAACATTCTTTTCTCTGGCCTTGACAAATGCAATCTTGTCTCAATCCGTATAGAATGGCGCTACATGGATCATTTTCCAAGCCCATCACTCTGACCAGGTCTCCGCTCTCTTTGATTCCTCCACTGGTTCCCCTTCTGTACTGCACCAAACCTAAGACACTTGTCTTCACTGTCAAGATCCTTCACAATCTATCCCCACCCAACCTTTCCTCTGTCATTCAGTACCAAGAGGTCGAGTCCAGCCTTCGATCAGCCCAGGAGGTTAGCCTCCAATCAACTACTTGTTAAATTTTGCAGCAAGTACCTTCCTGCTTTCTCCCATGCTGCGGAGAAACTCCCCACAAGCATGCGCAAAGTTACCTCATTATCCTCTTTCAGATCTCTGCTTAAATCTCTCCTTTGCCATTATGTCTATTAAAAACTAAACAGTTATGCAGTATTTATCTGCCACTGATTTGTTAAACCTGATGGTTTTTTATTCTTTGTAAATAAGTTAGAACAATGGAGGAGGTGAAAAAAAAGTTTGTCAGCCTCAACTCTTTCACACAAGTGACTTACAGTACAACAATCCAATATGAAAATAAACCGATAACCATGTACAGAGACACAATATGCTAACCCAAAGTTCCTCCACTATTATAGTGCACTGCAATCTAACACATCAAGCCACCACCATGGAGTGTTTAAGCTCTGAAGAGTCTGCATTGCATATGCTGAGACACTTAGTTTCAGTTTTCAGAGTAGCAGCTGTGTTAGTCTGTATCCGCAAAAAGAAAAAGGAGTATTTGTGGCACCTTAGAGACTAACAAATTTATTTGAGCATAAGCTTTCGTGAGCTACAGCATCCAATGAAGTGAGCTGTAGCTCACGAAAGCTTATGCTCAAATAAATTTGTTAGTCTCTAAGGTGCCACAAATACTCCTTTTCTTTTTAGTTACAGTTGTATGCTAAGACATTGGGCTTATCTACACAGTGTGTCAGCCTGCACTACAGCAGTGAATTCTAGTGCTCATTAGTGTGCTGCACACTAACTGGCCCAACGTGGATCCTGATGGTGTGCATTAAAAGTTCCCTAGTGCATGTTAATGTAGTTTCAAATGGGACGACATTAATACGCACTAGGAAACATTTACCGCATGCCAGCAGGATCCACACCAGACAGTGAGGAACAATCCTGTGCACACTAGAATTTATACCTCTCTGCTGCTGGCTAAAATACCGTGTAGGCAAGCAAATAGTGACAAAACTGAATACCTTGTTGAGTTTCCACTTCAGTTCTCAGTTGTAGGAGCTCCACTTCTTTAGACTGCAACTGCTCACTCAAGATTTTCAAGGACTCTGTATTCTCTTTTATCTAGTTTAAGAAAAAATTTGTCAGGGAACTTTCTGCAGTTTGCTAGTTATAATGCTGACTCTTATTTACAACACTATATTTAAAGTTCCTGCATTCTTTTGGTGATTAGCCGCAATATTAAACTAGACCATCAATAACGATGGCCCTCAGCCAGAGGCATTGTTTAAGAACTTTATCTTATTCCTATCCAAAACACCATCAAAATATATTTAATACATATGTTCACTTGTTTAGATTTTTAAAGCAATACAGGTCTTTAGTGAGTAAAATAAATTCAAGAACTCCCTCTTTATTATAAATTTACTCTATAATATACTTGCATGATGTGCACCTGTTTTTGCATAATGAATTAAATGGACATACCGTTTTATCCAGTTTGCCTTTCAGATTATCTCTGTCAATGCAGGCCTCTCGATAGGCTTGATAGGCCTTGTTTACTTGCTCACGTCCAACTGAGCTGCTTTCTTCTTCCCAACGGGAGCCAAGGAGCTGTGTTTAGTAGGCAAAAGAAATAATCCTCACCTTTTATATTCGAAATAGCTTTTAAACAGTCAGTGTTGTCTGCTTATCAAATTATTGATATTTTACAGCCAGCAACTGTATTTCATATTCCAGAATATGAAACTGCCATTAATTCATGTCAACACATGTACATTTATATGCACTGAAATTTTAAGAGAGCAATAATAAAAATTAACTATGACTTCTGCAGTCTATTCCTAGTCAACACTAGTGATGGAAGGAAGAAAAAGAAAAAACAAACATGCGCAAGTCTGAATCCCCACTCTGGGGCATGGTCTTGAATTCAGCTCTCCCCACTTCTCCTGGATGAGCATCCTAACCACCAGGCAATTGGCTATTATAGGATGGGTTGCTCTCAGTTTCTCCTGTTGTGAATCCACATCTCCTTGCACCTCGATGAGCGAATTAATCACCAAGAGAGAGTCATTCACCCTCTTGCTTCAGCCCAAAGAATATTTAAGTATTTATAAACAATGGAACAGCTTCAACAGGAAAGACAGAGTAACCCACCCCACATTAGCCCACTGCCTGGGGGTTAGGAGGTTTACCTGGCTGGGGGGTGGTAGAGTTGAGTTCAGTTCAAGTATCTGCTCTAGAGTGGGGATTCAAGCATGGGTCTCCCACATCTCAGGCAACTGCCCTAGTCACTGGGCTAAAGGTTATAAAAGAGGATGGCTGGACAGACTCAGACACACACTGCTGGCCCCAAACAGATTTTTCCAATTTGCTGACAAATTACAAATCTTTTCAGAAACAAAAAGTGAATATTTTTTCTGATTTTTTTTGTTTTCAGACTAAAAAAAGAAAAATCATTTACCCAGTTCTAGTTATATGAGCCATAACGTCTTTACAGTATAAATTAGACAAAATGAAGTTCAGAAACACCAATTAGATGCCTTACACAAGGACTTCATTGCTTTATCTTTTACTCACATGTACAACCCAATGCTTAATCCCTTCATATCTTACATTTTTAATGACTTGTAAGCCACCTCTTCTGGTCAAATAGTACTTCAAAAACTGTTAATGCAAATGCCTAAAACTAGGTTGTGAGCATGCATTTAGTTTCACAATCCTACCTTAAGCACATCCAGCTGATTTTCGTGTGTGCGCGCGCACGTACACGTACACGAGAAGCCCAAGCAGAGTTAATCTATTCTATAACAAACAGAAGAGGCTGCTGTGGAGGCAAGAGACAAAGCACTCCAGGGGGCAGTAGCCTCTTCTGCAAATGCAGAGAGAATATTTTCTCCATTTCAGTTTATTCAACTAGTTTGGCTCAAATGACAAGTTCATTCTAAGTTTAAAAAAATGGGAGTCGAAACCAAGGTTTCCTACTTTCTCTTCTATCAATTTATTAATAAAAAACTAGGTAAAAGGATGAAATCAACTAATTCTAAAATCTTCAAGGACATTGTGACCAGAAATAATCAGTTCAAGTCAGTAACTACAGATAATATTGCCTTTGTTTAATAAATCACTTAGTTTTAAATGCAGAACATGTATCTAGTGCATTAAAGTAATTTCATTTAATTAAAATAAATTTAAAATGCTGTTTCTATGCAATTTAATTGAATTTCCATTTAAGTAGAGCCTAACACAAATCACAAGTAAAAAATGAAGGATGATCTAGTAAATGAACACATCATTCACCATTATCTAATAAAAATGTAAAAATTAAGAATTTGTAGCACTTAACTCACATTTATTCAATTACACTGTATCTATACACCTTTATTTAGGTATCCTCCTGCTTAGCAAGAAGCACCAAGTTGAGTGTAAATGTGATATTTGGTGGATAACCATTAAAATACGTTGATTTGCGACTAGTGAATATCAAATCATAATTAAAGTCAGTGATTTAAACAATCTACCTTGCCTCCCTATAATGAATCAGCACCACTATGGCTACCTTGTCAGTTTGACAGTGGACTCAGGTGGTACACACAATATTTAACATGACAGAGCTATTGGTACATTCTAATATATGTGGATAAGACTGCATGCCCACAATGGCTGGCACCCAGGTACTATAATTTAAAAAACAAAACAAAACACAAAACCCAACATCAGTGAATCAGGTATGCATGTGCACTCAAGATTAAACTGTGAATATGCATAGTTTTGATCCTGCAGGTTGCTAGGTAGATGCAGAACTTGCTCGAAGTGGAATTGTGCACGCATGCACACATACTAAAGAAATGCCCAGCACCTCACAGAAAACAGTTATACATATACTGTTATATCATGTTTTCAGAGTTGCACATGGGCTTAGTGCCTTTAAAACCCTTTTATGAACAATCAAGTCTGTTTTTGAAAATGTAGCGTTTTATGGATTACTACAATAGTTTGTTTCACACAAGATAAAAGAAAAGGAGGACTTGTGGCACCTTAGAGACTAACCAATTTATTTGAGCATAAGCTTTCGTGAGCTACAGCTTTATCAAATGCATTCAGTAGCTCACGAAAGCTTATGCTCAAATAAATTGGTTAGTCTCTAAGGTGCCACAAATCCTCCTTTTCTTTTTGCGGATACAGACTAACACGGCTGCTACTCTGACACAAAAGATAGCGATGCATAGTTCTGAATGTTTCTAACCTTAAATGATTTCTAAGTTTCACTAGCATCCCCACAGTGCCGTACAATAGGAAATGGTGACAACATATAGAATACAGATGGCACTGTTGTAGCGTCGCAAGATATTTATGTGCCAGATATGCTAAACATTCATGTGCCCCTTCATGCTTCGGCCCCCATTCCAGAGGACATGCTTCCATGCTGATTGAGGATGCTCATTTAAAATAAATAAATAAATGCATTAAATTTGTGACTAAACTCCTTGGGGGAGAACTGTATGTCTCCTACTCTGTTTTACCCACATTCTGCCATATACTTCATATTATAGCAGTCTCGGATGATGACCCAGCCCACGTTGTTCTTTTTAAGAACACTTCCGCTGCAGATTTGACAAAACACAAAGAAGGTACCACCATGAGATTTCTAAAGATAGCTACATCACTCAACCCAATGTTTAAGTATCTGAAGTGCCTTCCAAAATCTGAGAGGGATGAGGTGTAGAGCATGCTTTCAGAAGTCTTAAAAGAACAACACTGATGCAGAAACTATAGAACCCGAACAACAAAACAAAAAATCAACCGTCTGCTGGTGACATCTGACTGACTCAGATGATGAAAATGAACATGCATCGGTCTGCACTGCTTTGGATGGTTATCGAGCAGAACCCATTATCAGCATGGACTCATGTCCTCAAATGATGGTTGAAGCATGAAAGGACATACAAATCTAGTGCATCTGGCACATAAATATCTTGTGACGCCAGCTACAACAGTGCCATGCAAAGGCCTGTTCTCACTTTCAGGTGATATTGTAAACAATAAGTGGGCAACATTATCTCCTGCAAATGTAAAACTTGTTTGTCTGAGCAACTGGCTGAACAAGCAGTAGGACTGAGTGGACTTGTAGGCTCTAAAGTTTTACGTTGTTTTATTTTTAAATGCAGGGTTTTTTGGGTACATAATTCTACATTTGTAAGTTCAACTTTCATGATAAAGAGATTGCTCTACAGTACTTGTATTAGGTGAATTGAAAAATATTGTCTGCTTTTTACAGTGCAAATCAAAAATAATCAAAAATATAAAGTGAGCACTGTACACGTTATATTCTGTTGTAAGTGAAATCAATATATTTGAAAATGTAGAAAACATCCAAAACTATTATTGTTTAATCACACAATTAATCACGATTAATTTTTTTAATCATTTGACAGTCCTATTTTTTAATATAACTTTTCTTATACATTCAGCACATTTAAAGGTAGTTTTATTTGACCAAAAAAAAAAAAAAAAAAAAATTAAATATCCTGTTTTGTGCATTTAATTGAATTTAAATCCAAATAGAGCTTGATTAATTTTGGACTTGAGATTTGTCATCTAGTAAATAAGAAATGCACCATTCACCATTTTCTAACATAAAAAAAAAAAATCTAAACACTAATAATCTGAATACAATGTAAATTAGACTATAAAATTGCTTAAACATGGATAGATATAATGTACCCTCCTGGTTAGCCAAAAAATAAAAAAAGCACCAATTTTAGTGTAAAAGCTATATTTAGCTGCAAATCAATATATTTTAATGGTTACCAACAAATAAGAATTAACCTCTCTTTAGAAAAATAACTAAAGTACAAATCCACAACAGGATTAAAATCAATTTAAATCATGGTTTCCTTCCTGCTTATTTAAATCAGTGATTTAAATTGCTTTGATTTAAATCAATCCACCATGAAATCTGTATAAATAAATTAAGTATTTTACAATTGCTCAAGAAGTTTACACAAATTCAGGGCCAAATTACACCGACCTTACTCAGGCAAAAAAACTCACTAAAGTAAAAGTTTTGCCAGTATAACTATTTCAAGAATTACCCCTCAAGAAAAATTATTCTTTCAATAGCTTGAGGTATTTTCTTTTGTTTTTACGAAGCCCTAAGCACGATTCAGTTCTTTCTTCCAACACAAATCAAAGTGACTTGAGCCTCAAAAGATTCTAGGCATCAGCAGTCCAGACTTTATCCATCTTTTTATAAGGCACTGTAGACCTAAAGGTAAATGAGTGTCTTTGAATACATCATCAGATTACACCTAACTCAGTTACAAACTGCCTGTCATTAACTAATGTGAAGACAATCTTATTAGTCTATTCAAATCTAGAACCCATCTGGCCAGTGAAACAAAATATTCACTAACGTTTACATTCTTGTGACAATTACTTTCCCCACTTGCAACTTCAGAGCTTTACAGGGAGGTAGAGAAATGACTAGATCATATATGTGCTCAAGTTGTAGGGAATTCATAGCCTGGGTAGTTTAAAAAAAGACGACCAACAAAACAAAAACAAACAAACAAGGTAAAGTTTTACATTCTTAAACAAGTTTTAGAAGACCAGAATAAGAACTATTGTTTCCCTCTCAATATCAATTGTGGCCCTTTTTCTGAGGCTCTGAACTTGGAAGTCAAATATTTTTATTTTACATTTCTGGTTACGTTTTTTGATTTTGCTATTTACCAACTATCATAAATATAAAGGGAAGGATAACCACTTTTCTGTGTACAGTGCTATAAAATCCCTCCTGGCCAGAGGCAGAATCCCTTTACCTATAAAGGGTTAAGAAGCTCAGATAACCTGGCTGGCACCTGACCCAAAATGACCAATGAGGGGACAAGATACTTTCAAATCTGGGCGGGGGGAGGGACGGCTTTTGTCTGTCTGTGTGATACCTCTGCCAGGAACAGATCAAGGATGCAAGCCCTCCAACTCCTGTAAAGTTAGTAAGTAATCTAGCTAGAAAATGCGTTAGGTTTTCTTTGTTTTGGCTTGTGAAATTTGCTGTGCTAGAGGAAATGTGTATTCCTGTTTTTGTGTAACTCAAGGTTTTGCCTAGAGGGATTCTTTATGTTTTGAATCTGACTGCCTGTAAGATTATCTTCCATTCTGATCTTACAGAGTTGTTCTCTTATCTTTTTTTGTTCTTCTAATAAAGTTTTCAGAGTAGCAGCCGTGTTAGTCTGTATTCGCAAAAAGAAAAAGGAGTACTTGTGGCACCTTAGAGTTTTTGTTAGTCTCTAAGGTGCCACAAGTAATAAAGTTCTGTTTTTTAAGCATTTGATTGGGTTTTTTGGGTGTTAAAAATCCATGGCTGGTCTGTGCTTATCTTGTTTATTCTCAAGTCTCCCCAGGAAAGGGGGCGTAAGGGCTTGGGGGGATATTTTGGGGAAATAGGAACTCCAAGTGGTCCTTTCCTGTTCTTTGTCTAAATCACTTGGTGGTGGCAGCATACTGTTCAAAGACAAGGAGAAATTTGTGCCTTGGGAAAGTTTTTAACCTAAGCTGGTAAAAATAAGCTTAGGGGGTCTTTCATGCGGGTCCCCACATCTGTACCCTAGAGTTCAGAGTGGGGAAGGAACCCTGACATCAACTTTGTTCACAGAAAAGTGGAGTTATAGAACTCAAGAGCCAAAGGCTATTTAACAGTAAACTAGGCTGTCAAAGGAAAACAAATTGTGTTTTAAGAGAGAGAGAGCACGAGAGAGAGCATATAAAAATAAAACTTATTACAAACATAGTATTTCCTCTTTAAAGATATACGGATTAGTGATATTATGAACTGACATCCATCTAGCCAAACTTTAAGGGAAAAAAGTCTTATTACAAAGTATCAAAAAAATTGCACTTACCTTTTCTTCTAAGAGCCTTACTCTTTTCTTTAAGAAGGAGTTCTCCTTCTCTGTCTCCTTTAGTCGTTTCTTGATATCTTCATAAGCAGTGACAAGTGCAAAATGTGAAGCAATGGACTCATCCCCTGCATATGCTGGAACAGGAATCTCTCTCTCTCTTCTGTGGGTACCATCTGCCTTTTCATGATTCAAAATATAGATGTCATCTTCTCCCAGCTCATCCATGACAGCTGTTTGAAAAGACATAATAGTGTTAAAAAAATTCTCACCAAGATACATGCCAAAAGCACTACAGTTTAAAAAGCCTTCACGCATAATGCCATAGATACTTTTAAAAAAAAAATTCCTTCTTATTTATCTTTGCCATGTCATCGCAAGTTTACAGAGAATCCATGACACCCATTTTTCATCAATGATCAAGTTATACAGTCAGATGTTTCCATACTCTTACACTTCTCATTCCCTATTTACACTCTTCTGTACTTATAAACTTCACCAACTTTCACGGTTTGCAATATTTTCCATTGACCAAAATCCATAATCTCTTATGTGTTTAAATAACACTTATGGAATATAAATCATCAATGCTGTTTTAGAGCTTGGCTTGTTCCAAGTTATATTTGGACCATAAGGAGAAACAGTCTTTGCAGCTTTTGCAAGTCAATGACAGAAACAGGCTTGATATCTCTGAACTACATCAAATAATGATCAGTTGCAAAAAAGGTATACAGTTAAGTCCTCTTTCTCTCTCTGCATACTCAAGTAGCTCCTAACCTTCAGCTCTGCATCTTCCCTATTCCTTTATTAGCACCAATTCTGATAATCTTTTACTAACTTCAGATATGGTCTCCTGTTTTTCATTATTTTCATTGTGACGTTGGCTGACCAGGTCATACTAGAGTGTATTCAGGTTAATTCACTTGTGTATTAGATCAAAGCGATTTTAAATGTGTAAGTGTTTTGGGTGTTTAAACTTCATAAAACTAATGGAAGGTTACTTGAATTTTTTTTTCTTATCTATTCCTGTCATAAATGTAATAGCAAACATTTACATGGTAAGTACCCTTGCAACTAAGTTACCCATCAAAGAAATCTTGTGAAATGATTATGAAGTACTTAAAGACTTTAGCATTTTCTGTTAATTTCACAGCAAATGGCCATTGTGTACATGGTCAGAGGTCAAAAGTCTAAGTGCCTTCCTCACTCGCTGTCATCAAAGGAAAAACCCATGTGGGCAGAGAGACTGCCAGCTTGTCTTCTGTGAGACGATATAAATATGGATTTAAAGAAAGATCCTTTATCTCTGGACCGTTGGGATTCTAACAAGGCAGTATAACTGAATGAGAAGATGGAGAGCCCCAAAATTATTCTGGGTAACCATGGAAAAAACTTCTGGGAAACTAACAATTACATCACTACCACCATTTGGAGTTATAAACAGTGGTTTACTGATTATATTTTACCTGCTTTAACCTCTCAAACACACTCTTTTTTCTTAGCTAATAAACTTTTAATTAGTTTATTAAAGAACTGGCTGCCAGCATTGTCTTCGTTGTAAGATCTGCGATATCAATTGATCTGGGGCAAGTGGCTGGTCTTTTGGGACTGGGATAAACCTGATGTGGTGCGATTTTAGGTTTAAATTACCTAGGTGCACAAGTACTCCTTTTCTTTTATCACAAAGTTCTGTTTCTCTGGGTGGCAAGACAGCCTGGAGAAGCTAAGGGAGACTGTCTGTGACTCCACAGTAAGACTGGTAAAGTGACCCAGGAGTTCAGATATGTTACTGGCTTGGTGAAATCTAATTATAGAACATACCACCAGTTTGGGTTGTTTGCTATTGTTTTCTGACAGTCTGCCCCCCGCTCTCCTGCTGGTAATAGCTCACCTTACCTGAAAAGAAAAGGAGTACTTGTGGCACCTTAGAGACTAACCACTTTATTTGAGCATGAGCTTTCGTGAGCTACAGCTCACTTCATCGGATGCATCCACAGTATGCATCCGATGAAGTGAGCTGTAGCTCACGAAAGCTCATGCTCAAATAAATTGGTTAGTCTCTAAGGTGCCACAAGTACTCCTTTTCTTTTTGCGAATATCACCTTACCTGATCACTCTCCTTACAGTATGTATGGTAACACCCATTGTTTCATGTTGTCTGTGTATATAAATCTCCCCATTGTATTTTCCACTGAATGCATCCGATGAAGTGAGCTGTAGCTCACGAAAGCTTATGCTCAAATCCGTCAATTTGTTAGTCTCTAAGGTGCCACAAGTACTCCTTTTCTTTTTGCCCTGAGATAGTCACTCACAGAGGAGAGCCACTCCGGACAGCATGACAGCCATGTCCTATATGTATTCTCAAGCTATTCTCTTAGCAAAAGAAATCTTATGGTTATCTTTGGGCTCTCTTTCAAAAAGTTTATGACCTGACTTTCCAGCCTAATAAGAGACATAACATGTACAAATGCTGCTTTATAAATTCAGGAATTGTACATTTCTTCTGTGCATGTCGAGAGTCTTTTTACTGCACTAAAAATTTATGTTTCAAAAGATCTTTAATTTAAAAAAAATATTCTCAAAATCCTACACTAGATTCTTCTGGCAACATGGTACCTCATACAGCTAGTCTGGTGCTTTGTCTTTGACCATTATATGGAAGCACAGTTGCACTTCTCTAGTTAGTCAAGTGGAATTTTATACTTAATGAAATGATTGAATCCCTGCCTAATGTAGGAATACAATACATCCTTCCTAAAATTACAGAATCATTGAACTCTGGAAGAAATGAACTTTAGAAGTCCAAGCCACAAACACCAGAGAGTTACAGGACAGCCAGCTTAGACTCCAATTTTTTTGGGAAAGGTTACATGTAATATATTTTTTAAATTAACATCGGCTTGGTTGCACATGCAACCACCACTACAGTCAGATCTGATAATGACCACATGGGTGAGGTATTATCTTTTATTGGACCAACTTCTGTTAGTGGGGGAGGGGGGGGAGGGGGAGGGGAAGACCTGAAGAAGAGCTCTATATAGGCTTGAAAGCTTCTGTGTCTCTCTCTCTCTCTCACCAACAGAAGCTGGTCCACGAAGAGATATTACTTTACCCACTGTGACAGGGTCAGGCCAGATGGCTACAGGAGAGTGATATTTCCCACCCCGCCCCCAGACACTAGCCCTTTATTGGGGCACAACAGGCTGCAGGCACTGGCCCGGGCAGCTCTGCCATGTCCCCCAGCAGGGAGGGCAGAGCAGGGGGCTGGACGGAAGGGGGCCAGGGCACCCTGCCAGCCCTCTGCCCAGGAAGGAGGGCAGCCCCGGCCCAAGCTGCAGAGGGGGAGGGGAGCCCCCCGGAGAGGACACTAATAAATACAGAGCTGGCCCGGCGGCAGGACCCTACTCGTCGAGGCGGCAGTGTGATAGAAGGCAGATATATTAGCTCCAGGTTAAATAGGTCCCTTTTCCCTGAGTAAAGTAACAGGGAAGGTTCCAGAACAATCAGGAACTTTCTAGAATCAATTAAGACAGGCAGGCTAATCAGGGCACCCGGGTTTTAAAAAAGAACTCACCTCAGTTTGTGGTGTGCATGCAAGGTGCTGGGAGCAAGAGGAGCAAGAAGCTGAAAGTGAGAAGGTGTACTACTGGAAGATTGAGAAGTACAAGCATTACCAGACATCTGGAGGAAGGTCCTGTGGTGAGAATAAAGAAGGTGTTGGGAGGAGGCCATGGGGAAGTAGCCCAGGGAGTTGTAGCTGTCACGCAGCTGTTACAGGAGCCACTGTAGACAGCTGCAATCTACAGGGCCCTGGGCTGGAACCCGGAGTAGAGGGCAGGCCCGGGTTCCCCCCATTCCCCCAACTCCCTACTTGATACTGGAGGAGTTAACCTGGACTATGGGTTCCACCAGACGGGAAGGTCTCTGGCCTGTTCCCCGATCCACTAGGTGGATCAGCAGAGACTGCGGGGATTGTTCTTCTTCCTTTTCCCCATGCTGGCCAGTGATGAGGCTAACTGAGTGAATGGCAGATTTGAGCCACAAAAGTGGCCAAACTGAGGGCTGCTGTGAACCTGTGAGGCGAGCAAATCCACCAATAAGCGCAGGACCCACCAAGGCAGAGGAGGAACTTTGTCACACCACCTTGTCCCTCTAATATCCTGGGACCATCACAGCTACAAAAACAGATCTGGTATGGACTGTTTTAGCTGGTTCTACATGGCAGATGAAGACAATCCATTCATGAGAAAGATCCTGCTTATGCTAAGTTAGAGGAACTCAAACAGGCACTTCCCCCTCATTTCTCAAGGTGTTAGGATGGCCAACTCTAACTCCCTCAGCTTCATCCCCTTAAGGGATGGGGGTGGGGAGTTTATTAGAAGATCATTATGGGGAGGAAAACTGGTGAGAGGGTGATGAGTAGAGGAGGAAGTATTAAGTTCAGGAGGACAGATGTGATTTTTAGATAGTTTGTTTATAAGAGAAATTCACAAGGGCACACTGGCGGAAAGAAGTATAACAGTGCCCTGTTTGACTGGGGATTAAGAGCCTGTAGGTACTAAGGGATAGAAAGTTAGAGTTAGGAGACTGCCTCAACATATACATTGCATGAAATTAAAGCAAAAAACATTAAAAACCTAATTTATAATATCTCAATTAACACAAGGTATATTTAACTACATCCCTGCATCATAAAAGACACTGATCCTTTACATTGTGAAAGGAAGCAGCACAAGTGAGGTTCCAAACTTGCACATTAATGCGACAACATCACAGTGCTCAGTCACATGAACTGGAAACAGAACCAAGATAGCAGATTGACTCCATTTTCAAAATTAGCAAATGGGTAGTAAGCTACATAAATAGAAAACTAAATTTGGTCTAATGAAATCTGTTTAAGAATTCTAAAAAATCCACATAATACATCTAGATAGATGAAATCAAGTGATTTAAAGTTGGACTTTGATTTGTAATCTACTGTTGCACTATTGAAACGTTTGCATACACTGCACATGAGAGCTCTGCAGGCACCTTTTTTTTTTTTCTTTAAACAAGATAGGTAAGGAAACAAAGCGAGTGTCACAGTTTCAGGGTAACTGAACCTGTATTTTCCCATCTGTGGCCTCTCCAGGGCACTCAAAGGTTTCCAGCTCCTAGCTTTCAACTCTCCTAGATGGAAACTCATGTCTCACTACCTCCTGACCAGGGGTTTTAAGACTGCACAGCCCCCTGGATTACACTGTGAGATCCCAAGCAAGCCAGTCTGCCTAAAAAGGCTGGTGCCTGTGCTTTGACTTTTCTGTGAGAGTGACTAACGGACAAATTACTAGCAGTTACAACAGAGCTCTTCTTAAGCAAGCACATTTATTCTTCAGGTAAAAGCACTACAGTTTTTTTATGTTGTCGCTGTAAAACATCCCTGTACACAGGCTAACAGCTTACCAGTGTGTCATCCATCAGTCTTATGGGGCCCCAGTAAGCCAAAATCTTTCTAACCCTTCCACAAAGGTTGGGGACCCTGTTGGACAGAAGGCCTTGTCTATTTGCTGGATCAGGAAGAAAGCCCTTAGTCAGTTTAACACTGGACTATTTATCCAAAAGTCCTTTGTCTGTTGGTCTCTGCAGAATCCACTTTGAAGTAGAATATGGGAACCTCCCCAGGAGACAGTACCTCTCTCAAGGTATTCTAACTTGAGTCATTTGCCTTAATCATCCCCCACTGTTTTCACTTCTTAGAGGAGCTGTGGAAATCCTCCCGCGATGAAGTGCATACAAACGTGACCCACAATGATTCATAAACCATTCATACACCTAATAAAATATCATCTCCCAAAGATACTGCAGGAAGTTGCTCTGTTACAGAGAGTTTTCTGATTTTGAAAATTAGCAGGATTCCCACAAAAACTAAATTCCTCTTTATCCACTGAACAGATACGCTACCACTATCAGTAGTGTAAGCCTCCCTGAAATCTCAAAGGAGCCACCTTCTTAAGATATACTTATTGTTTCAATTTTCTAAGCATTGTTAAAAAACATACACACACACACACAGGAAGATGTGATCACTGCCCCAAGCAGCTTACAATCTAACTTAAGAAAAGATGCAAAAAGCAAGTAACAAATTGTAGGCAAAGAGGCAAAGAAAAAAAAAAAGTGTGTTTAGATATAGACTAGCAATGGCCATAATGTGATTCTTTTAATTGCAAACGTAGGTCAGTTTCTGTGCTCACTGAGAATCTCTCTTTACTCAAACTGTCAACAAAGGTGCCTACTGTGAAGTTGTGTGTGATATGCATTCCTGCCCAATACAAATGATACTGAAATCAATTATTCATTTTATATTAAACAGCTGTCAGCTGGCCAAGAAGTGCACTGTACCCAGTTTATGTTCCAAGCTGTAGTATATGGTAGTGTGCGATGGGGAAGGAATCATAATTAAGGAATATACTAACACTATGAAAGATATCAGAATATTCACAGTTAGCAAGATCAACTGTTTATTAATTTAGGTCTACACTATGTGAAAACTTCTAAAATAACTGACAGAAGGAAAAAAGATTTGAGACTGAGTTCTACTTTCAGCTAATATGTTAAACTCTTACTAAAGAAGATGGGAACTATAAGCATATACAAGGACAAAATCTGTCCTTTACACAGTACACAATTACCTATGTTATAAAGGCTATTGCTGAAACAGCACAATGAAGGGGCAGAGGAGTTGTCTCTCTCAAAATGAAACCAAATCTGTGCTCCGAGGCTGCTTCATTTTCATGAAAACAGTTGGGCTGGAGATAAAGTAGTGAGAGAAAAATTAGAAACCTGCCCTAAATGGCATAGAAAGGAAGGAAAGGAAATTTTTAAACAGTAATGAGCAAAGACGACAGAGATTAGGTATACATATAAAAAGTCTTTCCACTACAAGTATAATGATCTAATTGAACAGTAGTATTAGTGAAATGAATCACAAATCACCCACACCTTGAGTACTGCATACAGTTCTGGTTGCTCTATCTCAAAAAAGAAAAAGATACATGAGAAATGGACAAGGTACAAAAAAGGGCAACAAAAATGATTAAGGATATGAAACAGCTTCCATATGAGGAAAGATTAAAAAGACTGGGACTTTTCAGCTTGGAAAAGAGACAACTAAGGGGAGATATGATAGAGGTCTAAAAAAAAAAAAAATCATGAAAGGTGTGGAGAAAAATGTATGTGTGTTATTTGCTCCTTCATATAAAAAGAATCATTTAAAGTAATAGGCAGCAGGTTTAAAACCAACAAAAGAAAGCACTTCTTCACACAACACAGTCAACCTGTGGAACTCGATGCCAGGGGATGGTGTGAAGGCCAAAAGTATAACTAGATTCAAAAAAGAATTAGATAGGTAGGAGGATGGAGGATAGGTCCATCAATGGCTGTTAGTCAAGTTGGCCAGGGATGCAATCCCATGCTCTGGGTATCCTTAGCCTCTGACTGCCAGAAGCTGGATGTGGACAACAGGGCTGGATCACTTGACGACTGCCAGTTCTGTTCATTCCCTCCGAAGCACCGGACAGTGGCTACTGTCCGAAGACAGGACATTAGGCTAGATGGACCATTGGTCTGACCCAGCATGGCTGTTCTTATGTTAGTCCAGTTTCTCAAATACTATTTTTGAGGCAATTAGATAGATTTATGATCTATGAACAGGCGATAGTAACAAAAATGTTTCCTGAAATTTAATATACGTATTATTTCAAAAGTCAGGAGTTCTCAAACTACAGTCCATGGACTATTGAGCGCTTGCTCGTGCTATGCAGAGAGCTAATTGGTCAGATGGTGTTGATTCTCCTTTTGTTCATCTGCTATATCTCATTAAAATAAGATACAATGCATTACTTTTATTTGGCCATGGCACAGATTTATGCAGTTTATATCAGTTTTCAGAATGGTGTTATTTCATGAAAAAAAAGTGATTAAATGTTAATACTTGATTTTTTACTCTTACTTCCAGATATAAGACAAAGCAAACAAAATAGAAGTGTTACTGTATATCTAGGGCCCTACCAAATTCACGGCCATAAAAAAACGCAAAACAGACCGTGAAATCTGGTCTTTTGTGTACTTTTACCCTATTCTGTATAGATTTCACGGGGGGAGGGAAGGGGGGGGGAGGACCAGCATTTCTCAAACAGGGGGTTCTGACCCAAAAGGGAGTTGCGGGGGGGGGGGGGGGCGATATTGCCACCCTTAGTTCTGTACTGCCTTCAGAGCTGGGGGACAGGAGAGTGACGGCTGTTGGCCGGGCACCCAACTGTGCCCCACTAGCAGGCAGCACCCCACTAGCAGCAGTGCAAAAGTAAGGGTGGCAATACCAAGCCATGCCATCATTACTTCTGCACTGCTGCTGGTGGTGGCTATGCCTTCAGAGCTGCGATCCTGGTCAGCAGCTGCTGCTCTCCAGCTGCCCAGCTCTGAAGACAGCACTACCACCAGCAGCTGCAGAGAAGTAAGTACTACAATCCCCCCTACAATAACTTTGCGACCCACCCTCCCCGCAACTCCTTTTTGGGTCAGGACCCCTACAATTATAACAGTGAAATTTCAGATTTAAATTTTTAAAATCCTATGACCATGAAATTGACCTCAGTTTGGTAGGGCCTTATGTATACCCCCAAATAAGTCTGTGTCTAAAAAACATAATCCTATTTTACTGTTCTCCCCTCTTACAAGCAATTAAACCAAATATTTCTAAGAGCACATGACACTAAAATGTTGCCTGTATACACCAATAGATCATGTGCCTCCCTAGATTTACTGTTGGCTTATAGAAAGCATTTGTTGTTGTTCTATAATTCATATTAAAGAGTAATAAACGGCTTTTGAGATTTAACATGTTACTTGTCTTAGGACATAATCGTTTCCCCTTTGTTTAATAATAAAACCTGGCACTTACTCTTTTCTTGTTCAAATGTCTTTATAAACATTGCACAATCATCAACACCATGTGAAGTAGTTAAGTGTAATACACATTTTATAGATGGGGAAATTGAAACAGAGATTAAGCAAGTTGCTCAAGGGCACAGAGGATTCACATGGCAGTCAGAATTAATTTTTTTTTTTTTAAAGTTCCTGGTTCCTAATCCTGTGCTTAGACCAGACTTCCCTTTTAACAAAGGGTTCCACTTCCCCACCATCAGATCTGAACATCGAACAAAAAACTATCCTCTCTCTCTTTTCTGCACATTATTAGTGAAAAAACAGAAGATTCCCTCACCAATTTCCATCAAAAGTTTTGATCTCACACTATATTGCAAATGATCTCCATGTGGGAGCAGGGTTCTAGTCTCCCAAGTCTCCATTATTCCTCCTCAGAGGATAACTCCAGTGCCTGCCTTGGCTGCTACTGCTTATACCTTTCCCCAAATGTTAGCAGTGACATGGACACAATTCTTTTCAGTTTCATCCCAGCTCACAGGATTCTGAAGGGCAGCAAAGATATCAGACATCCTTGTTAATTTAATTTTGCTGCTGCTGGGAAAGAGTTAGGAGAATCAGTGGAGAAGCTTCAGAGTATCAGCCGTGTTAGTCTGTATTCGCAAAAAGAAAAGGAGTACTTGTGGCACCTTAGAGACTAACCAATTTATTTGAGCATAAGCTTTCGTGAGCTACAGCTGGAGAGGTCTATCTGCAGACTCAGAACCACACACAGCAGAAGCTCACATTTAGGTGGTTATCTTGGCAGCTAGAAGGACCAAACACGTAGTTTATCAGAACATTTAAATTCTGCACAATCAGACAAATTACACCCCTCTCCCTCCAATCCTTCACACATGCTCATTCCCCACTTGCAAGTGAATTTTACAAGCCCATTACAATACACATTTCTCTACACTTATGAGTATTAACCCGCGTTTATAATGCGCCCAGAACAGTTGTATTTGGGTGTGCGTTGTAGGACTTCATGGTGTTTGATAACATTTTTCTCCCCCTGAACAGTTTCTCCCTTTCACTGCCTATGTTATGGAATTGTGAGCGTCATGCATCCTCATCTGAAAAGGCTTCATCTGCAGGGAGCCTTCTCCTGGTGCCATTCCGATGCAGCCACTTTCCCTGCATAATCCCCAGACACCTACCCAGCTCCGGGGCACCACAGCAGCCTGTTCGCTGCCCCTTTCCCGTCACCCTGCCAGCTTCCTCTCTGCAGGAGAGGACGTAAAATACTCACTGGGTGGATTTAAAGGTAACTTCCCTGTGGAGGCCCGGGGCCACCTGGCCGGCACAGACGCCGCTGCCCGTGACTGTGCGGTCCGCGCGGACCAGGGCACGGCGCCCCGCATCGCCTCCGCTAAGTCGCTGGAGGAGAGACAGGAACCGTCCCAATGCGGACAAGCCCCGGAGCAGGCAGCGGGGCGGGGAGGAAGCGCGTGGGCGCAGAGGCGCTCCCGCAGCAGGCCGCTGTGAGCGTCGAGCTGTCGGGGGTTGCGGCTCCACGTCAGCCCGAGCCACCGGCTGAGAGCGCTTGTCACCGCTCTCCCCGCCCCGGCCCATCTGCCCCATCCCCTCTAGGGAAGGGCCAGAGCTGACCTGGCGGGGGGTTTCCGCTCGGCTCCGGTCACTGGCGGGCGGCGGCGAAGAGGAAGCAGCAGCGGCCGCCGCGGTCTCTACTCGGGCTCCTCCAGGCTCCCATCACCTCCGCCCGGGGCCCGGCCTGACGACGCCGTTACCAGGACCTCCCGCCCCCTCGAGGAAGTCAACAACCCCTCACGTGACCCCAATGTCGCTCTCCCGAAGGGCACCGGCGGGTCCCGGAAGACGACGGGGCGGGACTACACCTCCCGGCATGCAGTGCGCGAGCGGGACGTGAGGTGAGTGTCGCCCCGCCCCCTTTTACGGCCACAGAACGACCGTACTCGGCTCTGTGACTAGGGCCGCCCCTTCTGAAGGGACCTCCTTCTCATGCAGGCGCCAGCGCCCTCGCCTGCCCAAGTGCTGCAACAGCTACCCCCTTGCACAGTACACGTGGCCCTGGGAAAGTATTGCTGCTCCCTGGAGCACCGGGACAGTTCTGTGTTCCCCTGCAAGAAGCACTGGACGCCGCCCAAAGTCGTGCATGTCCCCTTTGTATGTCTTTCCATATGCTCCCAGCCCACTCTTTTACATGCTTCGCCCCCTTAAATATTACTCTTCACCCCTCTATCACAGGTGATATTACACACATGCATAGACAGGGGTAAATATTAAAAGGAGATAGGTGAGGATATTCATAGAACTAGATACGCTCAAAGAAACTACCTATAAATACAGAAGTATAACAAAATTATTAATTGGCTACCCAACACAGCCATTTCATACCTGTATTCCAGGGTGCTGGAACTAGGGGTAAAAACAACGGGGAGTCCTTGTGGCACCTTAGAGACAAACAAATTTATTTGGGTATAAGCTTTCCTGGGCTAAAACCCACTTCATCAGATGCATGGAGTGGAGCATACAGTAGGGAGGTAGAAATACACAGCATATGAAAAGATAGGAGTTGCCGTAGCAAGTTGGGGGTCATTGCTAATGAGCCAATTCAATTTAAGTTAGAAGTAGGCAACAGTTGAGGAGAAGGAGTGGAAGTCACTTTTGTAGTGTTAATGAGGCCAATGTAAACAAAGGGTTTGGCAGCACACCCATGGCTTGAGGAGGTCTTGTTCAATGGTTTTCAGCATCCTCACTATAAAATTTGTTCCAGTTCCACTGCCTGTATTCAATGATTACAAAGATTTCTCTCTGATCAATATCCTTAAGTCTTTTTAAGAAACTGTTACATCCACTTAGTCTCATAGAGTTTAAATTATTTCTAAGTACTGCTCCAGGGCACTGATCCTGCAGACATTTTATATAGGTGCTTAACTCTGAGTATGTGAATATACCTAATGAAGTCATGTACACAAGTGTTTGCAGGATCAGGATCTGGTTTTTAGAGCATCTAACATTCTAAAATTGATTGTATAAAAGGCCCATTTTTTTGTTTTTGTAGGGAAGTTGCTGCTTGTCCGATGAGCATTTTGTAAGTAGCATTTCTTGGCTGACTGCTAAAGCACAACAGCTTGTGCATTTTTAAAAATTCGTATGCAGTATCTTAATCACAATCATTCAATGTGACCATCATTTTTACTGCTTATGCACAATGTTATAACAATAGAGGAAATGGAAATGAAGTATACAGTACAACAATTACTTCTTTTGTCAAGCTACCATTGAAATATTCCAAACTAAGTTCTGCCCGTTGGTTTGGACAATCAGGTACATTTCCTCATGAAGTGAACAGAAAGTTCAGGGCATTGTTATTAGAGATACACAAGTGTTATTCTTTGTTAAAAGAAAAACCCTTCCTGAGATTTAGATTTTTTTCTTTAGTGACTCAAAATAAAATCATCATGGCTAAGAGTCAGAAAGCCATATTCCCCTTTATACAATTAACAGTTATTTAACCGAAGAAAAACAAACCACTTAGGTAACAATACATCTAATCAACATCCGCTACTTTCTAATCCAGCTGCTCAAACTATGTAGACCAGGCCTGAGTAAAAACAAGGGCGTATTCTCCACCACTTTTCACCTTTTGTAATCATTTACATCTATGCAAGTGGGTATAAAAAGCAGCAAAAATCATAGGAGTGGCTTTTACACTCACTTTGCCACAATGTAAATGACTACATAAGTAGAGGTAAAAAAATAATGAGAATCAGGTTCCAGGGGTGGGATCCACAAGGGTACTTAGATACCTAAACCCCAGATTTAGAGACCTAAATCTGAGGTTTAGGTGCCTAAATCCCAGTTTAAGAGTTTTGTGATCCACAAAACTCCTGCCAAACCCTATAGGCACCTAAATTTACTAGGCACCTAAGTTTTTGCAGTAAAGAGTTTCTTAGGTGCCTACATTTCTATCTCTGAGCATGCTGACTGTTGTCTCACTCCAGGCATCTGGACACATAAGCTCCAGAGCAATCAACAAACTGGGGGAAGACAGGTGTTTGCTTGCCTATCTTGCGTGTGGGGCCTGAATACCATGAAAAACCAACCTCAGGGCAGACTCTTAAGAAATAGAGCACAAACCCCAAACTGGTTGTGTGTTTTATACTTAGGTTTCATCAACCAAGTATCCAGCGTGAACTCCTCAAGCCCTATAACAGCCTTAACATGAAGTCACAGACATATTGGAGTACCCAAGAGAACTACCTTGCCACCCAGACAAGCTTGCCTTTGTGATAGTGGTCCCTCACACCAAAAATCACAACAATATTCAGGTTACTCCCAGTCCCAAAGGATGAGTCACTTAGCCCAGGTCAACTGCACCTAAGATCCTATACCAAAGACAATGCTTGAAACCAATCCTATAAGAAAAGCTATCTAAAGATTTATTAACTAAGAACAATAAGTGAGAGTTACTTCCAGAGTTAAAGCAGGTAAACATACATAGACAAATGAGCTACAGTGTTAAGTCTCAAAAGGTAATAGAAGCTGCTGTAATATGCAAATGCTATAAGTCCTCTAGGGCTAACCCCAGCCAAGCACTGAGGAACTCTTGCTCACGCTTAGAAATTTTCACCCCTAAGAGTTCAAGCAGCATAGGGCGATCCAGTTTCTTCTGGTCAGGGATTTTTATTCCCTTCCCCCAGAATTCAAACTGATGGGACATGTCGTCGTGTACATCTTCATGGCAGACATGCCAAACCCATGGAAAAAAACGCAGAAATTTGGCTTGTTATTCGCTTAATTGGCTTGTGAGTTGCTTGTTGGCTAGTTTTTGGCTTGTTGCTTTTTTTTTTTTCAGCTCCCAGCAAGGAGGGGAGAGAGTCAGGGGTGCACAGCGGGCCAACCACAGTCTGCACGCTGTGGGGGATCTAGTAACATAAAGTATTGGGGTTCTTAGGAATTGGCTTGTTTGGCATTGTTTTGAAATGGGATCAACTTGATTTTTGGCTTATTGTGAAAGTCGGGGGTGCTTATTTAGCCCGTGAAAGTTGACAACTCTGCTTCAAGGGCATGCGTGTGCGGGTGAATCAACAAAGTTTTTGTCCTTTGATGTTTCACAATGGTTCACTTGGTTTCAATGGGCCTTGTATGCAGAACCTAGCACCTTCTATAGGAAACCAGGATTTTACATTTAATGGTTCTTTCCTGTTTAATGAGTTATACAAGTTACAGAGGTTTACAGTGCAAACACTTAACATCTGTACCCCATCTTATAAAGTTATATTAAGTGAGATTAATTCATGCAGCACCCTACAAGCATTTTATAAAGTCTAAACACATTTTTATAAATCTAATACCTATTTTAATAATACTAACACACAGGTGAGCCAGACTGGTTTAGAGCTATACATTCATCAGTGTTCTACTGGGGCACCTGGTCTGCCAGCATCACAGGTGTGCTCAAAGACTGCCTACTGGGTCAGGTCCTAATCAAAGTCTAGCCGCCAGAGGAGGTAGAACTGCCCCCCACTTTTAGTCTACTGATTAGAACATTCTCCTGAGTGACTTAGATCCAATTCCTTCTTTCCCATCAGGATGGGGAGAAAGGATTTGAACAGGACTCTCCCACATTTCAGGAAAATGCTCAAACCACTGAGGTACTGGATAATCTGATACAATCTATCCTGTTGAAGCTGTTCCACTGCAGCTAAATAGTGAAAGAGTGATTGGAATAGGGGAACTGGACCCTGGCTTTTCCATGTCCCAGGTGGGTGGTCTAACCACTGGACAATAGAAGCTCTCTCTCTCTTCTCTGAATAACTGTTCCACTGAGCATAAATATTTAAATAATCAGGAAAAGGCACCTGCATACAGCCTGGCTTTAGGTGCCTATCTCCATGAGAAGGATGGGACTGTCACCGGTATCTCCCATTGCCTAGCTTAGGCAGCTCCCTGCCTAGCGCCATGGCTTTTGTGAATCCCCTTCTAAGGCACTTGTCTCTCCCCATTGATTGTATAGGGACCTTAGGCACCTCATTCAGACTTTGTGGCTTGCAGCGTTGTTCCTGTGATTTTTTTAGGCACCTAAAAGTTAAATGCCACAACACCAAGCATTGCAATATCTATGTCCCTTTGTGGATCTGGACCCAGGTGTTTATATTTGGTGCTGAGTTAGTTGTAATATAGTTCACCTGTTCAGACTAACTATGTCAAGCAGAAACATGACTACTTTTCCTCAGTCCAATTCAAGATGAGAAGGAAATAATTCCCACCTACTCACTATACAGGAGTTTCCTTCCAGGTACCAGAAAGCCCTCACTCACCAAACCCAATCCACATAGATTCCCTGGGGAGGGCAGCTGGTTGCCTAGATCACCACTGTTATCCTATACTATTTAAAAGATAGATGGGAGGTTTTTTTCTGTGTCAAATCAAGGCAGAGTGCTTTTGTCCCTTTTGAGTTCTCCAACTGAGGCCCAAAGGGACTGTACACCATGTCACAAAGTGAACTGAAGAAATGAATGTGCATCTGAGTACAGAAATTGCACCATATTATATGTATAACTGTACATACCTAACTTTCCACCACATAAAATCTCGCTACAGTGTGAATAAAGATAGGGAAAATAGCTGGAAATAGTGTCTCAGAGAGTAGTAGTGTGGTTAGAGAGTTTATTCTGTGTACATCTGTTGGAAAAAAAGTCTCATTTAGAGAAAAGTATCTGAGTATTCTAAATGAGAAAAATCTTCTTTGGAAAGAAGAGAAAAAGATTTCAATCTTTATTGTTCATATATCTCTAAGAAATATCTTAATGTTGTACAAGAACAGTTAGAAATATTTTTTTATATTTGAGTTAGAAATGTTACCAAAAATTTAGGTCAGAACAATGCCTGGCTTTTATATAAGCTCAGAGAAGAACAGACCTTTTATTTTCAGCTATATCTACAATCCATTTTTCTATGCTATTAAACCACCACCAAATCCTGAGGTCAGTTCTTAAGCTCCTATCCTTCCATTTACACTGTACATGCAGCTGTACTAACTTCAGTAGTGCCCTGTGCAGGTGCAGCAGTCCATCTGTATGTTCTAAATTGAGGATCAGGGCACCATCAGGCAAACTACTGTTGACTTGGATGGGAATTAGCCAGAATTAAATCTGAATAAAGACGTAAGGATTTGACCTGTCCATTTTAATATGCAGCTATTTTTAAAAAAAATAAGATTTTCAACATATAAGACAGTTAACTTTACAATATTTCCCCTCACCCTGCCCTATTTTTTCTGTGTATCAACTTAGCATAATTTTATATCTATTGTTACTTTCACACATTTTTTTAAATTTGCAGTCTTGCTTTAAAAAATTAATCAGGAAAACATATGTTGATAGAGTGGGGACTAAGTGCCAGATTTTTAAAGATATTTAGGGGTTTTTTTTATCAGCAGTTAGTGGGATTTTCAAAAGCACCTAGGTGTGAGGGAGTTAGGGACGTAGGCCTGGATCCACAAAGGGTCTTAGGTACCTACCTCCCACTTAGATGCCTAAATCCAAAATTTAGGTGCCACTAAGATCCTCAAAACTCCTGCTCACCTGCCACCTAACACTATAGGCACTTAGAATTCCTCAGCACCCAATTTTTGCCATGAGAGATCCCTGGATGTCTAAGGCTACGTCTACACTGTAGTTAAAAACACAGAGGCTTGGGCTAACAGGCTGTTTAATTGCGATGTAGAGGCTCGGGCTAGAGCCCAGGCTCTAGGACTTTGTGAGGTTGGCGGGTCCCAGATCTCGGGCTGCAGCCTGAGTCTGAACATCTCCACCACAATTTAACAGCCCCTAGCCTGAGCCCTGCGAGCCTGAGTTAGCGAGCGCATGGCCAGTTGTGGGTGTTTAACTGCAGTGTAGACATACCAGAAGTTTCTGCCTCAGGGCATGCGCATCATGTTTCACTCTAATGTTTCACTGCATGCCTAAGCCTCAGAGGGACCCTCAAATCAGGTGAAAATAGGTGTTTCCCTTCCTAGCTCACTTGCAGGGCCTGATCTGATAGGCATACTCAAAACATTCCTATCGAACTGGACCCTCCACAAAATCCAGTTGGAGGAGGGGGGTCTCTTATAACTTTTAGCCAGGTGGTTAGAGTACTCACCAAGGATATTGGAGACCCAGGTTTAATTACCCCTTTGTGTAAGGAGGAGAAGGGAGATCCCTGTTCAGATCCTTTCTCCCCTTCAAGCAGAGGGGGGAATTGAATCTGGATCGCCAACATCCTGGGTGAGTGCTCTAATGACTGGACTAAAAGTTATAAGGGAGGTGCCTCCTCTACTTTTTGCAAGCAACCCCCTTTCCCCAAACAAAATAGCTTTGGCCCCTAACTTCAGGAGGAGATGCCTACCTCCCATCCATATTTACATGCCTAACTCCATGAAAGGGGCTGTGCTTATGACACACCCCTTTTATTAGCATCTGTTATTGGCTAGCTTAGGCAGCTCCCTGCCTTACATGTAGGCTTTTGTGGATCCAATTCTTAGGCAATTATCTCTCCCCAGACATTGTATCGGGAGCCTGGGGGCCTAACTCAGGCTTTGTGGATTCCAGTGATTTTCTAGATGCCTAAGTCCTTTTGTGGATCTAGGCCCTAAATACTTCTGAAAGTCCCACGAGGCTCCTGACTACATCTTTAAGCACAAAAGTATCTTTAAAAGTCTGGCCATAGCTGACTCAAGGATGTGGTCATGGGAATCTTTCACTTCTAGGTCACTGGCTCAGAATCAGCTCTGGTCAGATAGGGTCAGACTGTCAAAAGCTATGTGGGCACCTAAGAATACATGTTAAGAATTAGGTTAACCTGCTTAAGTGCTTTTGAGACTCCCACTAGGTATCTGTTTCTGTACCTTTAGGTGCCTAACTACCTTGAAAATCTGGCCCTACCTGATGAAAAGTTATTAAAAACTGATGTCTGTTCAATAGCCTATATAGTTTAAGTTTGGTTACAAATGGACATGAAGGACTGTTTGTTTCTTTTAGAATCAGCCCCTCTCGCTGTACGAGGCAGGCATACTGATAAGGCAATGTGATGAAGCTTGCACTGCTGCTGCCAATGTTGTCCTTATATTTAGACATGTTACTTCAGTTATTATGCATGATCACTAAGTTCACTGTAAAGAAAACCCATGTTAGACTCCTATTTTCACTCAATTATATTTTCTAAAAGACCTCACCATAGTTATAATGAATACTGCTTGCTGAATGCCATGCTGAACACAGATGTTGCAGTTGGGCAAAATAATCCACCATCTGTGCAATCTCTCCTCTGCAACCAATGAAACGGTTGCATGCAATTTAGCTATAGTGTGATTGGTTGAGTTAATTCTGATATCACAATGTCTATACTACTGGCATAGATATGTGCTTCATTGTAGCTTGTACACCACACAAGTGTAATTTGTAAAGTCAAAATTACTGAGAATTTAAAATATTCACAATAACAGACCATCAATCCCAGCAATAATTGAACCTGGTAATATTCTAAAGAAAAGGAGCTCTCAACCATGTTTATAGCCGTTTCCATTGCTTCACACTGACTCAACAGACATTCTAGGCTTCGGAGTGACACACAGACAGAGTGACAAGCCTGGAATCTTATTATATCAATATTTTTATCAACTAGAGTATAAAATCTGTGTCCAATCTGGAACCTGAGTTTGGCCAATACTGGCAAAGGTTGTGGTAGAGGAAAGATCTGTATGGGTTCAAAAACATCCTAAAGGAACTGATCTATGTAGGGTGACCAGATCGCAACAATAAAATATAGGGACACATTGGGGTGCTATCGGCCCCACCACCACTCCACCCCAGGCCCTGCTCCTGCTGCACACCAGACCCCACCTCCTCGTCCTTCCTCACCCTCCCGCCCACTGCCGGCTTGCTGAGTCCCTCCTCACTCCCCCCACCAACCGCCCCTCCCTCCCCCGCCCTGTGAGACAATATAAGTGATTAATGATAATAATCCCTTGAATGGGCTTTGGGTCAGGCCAATAGAGAGTCCTGGCTTTCCCCTAATACACCCTTCCCTTCCCCTACCCCTTAGCCATGTCCCCTCTTGGTATCCTTGAGCTCCACATGGATTTGAACGGGCTATATTGTTTCCAAATCACAGTATACCCTGGGAGCCTAATTATGCTAGCAGGTTACTACCTGTGATCCCAAGGGAAGATTGTGTATCAGGATTTGGCCCTAAATATCTTGAATCAAGCAAAACCCACAGAGCAAATCCCTACTGCCGACAGTCACACCCCAGCCTGTGCCCTGAGGTCAGGACAGCGTGTTAGAAATATTTACCTTCACTGGGGAGGACTTTCTAGGAGTCTGTAATGACCCTAACACTTGTAACTTCTGAACTCATCTTTTCAGTGTGATAATGTGTCTTTCATCACGAATCCCACGCTCTGCCTAGGCTGGGGAATCAACGAGAGGCTGAGGCATCATCCACCCCTGAAACTTCAGATTCTACCCTCATTTACACCAGTGCAAATTCGGAGTGACTCCACTGAGGCCAGGGTGATAACTGGAGCACAGTTGGAGCCCTTCCTCTGGAATGGAGCATTCAGAAGGAGACAGCAGGAGTTTGTCAGTAGTGATCACAGAGACTCCTGTTGCAGTAAAATAATTCTGGGGAGGGGGCTAATTTCTGAAAACTCTGGTTCCCTTTAGAGCAGCTGCGTGTGCCCAGAGAGGCAGTGTCTGGATTGCCACTCAAGATGTCAAGGCCATACAATTTGTGTGCCTTTGGGAATGGCTGGGGTCAGGGAGCTAGGCTAACAGCAAGGCTGCCATGTGCGGGGCACTCGCACCAAGTTGAGTCAGGTGCACGCCCCCCAGGTGCAGCCCCTGCTCACCAGTGTTGGTAAGTGACCTGGGTAGCAGCTTAGCAGCACTCAGCCCCGGCTTGCCCTGGGCGGAATCAGAAAGTGCAGAGCTTCAGCAGCAGCCTCTGCAGCCCTGGCTCCACCATGAGCTCGGTGGGCCTGTCTGCACATGCTCTGCTGGGGGTAGATGCAGCTATTACCTCTGCAGGGCACCAGCTCCCCTCCCCCTGACCCTCCTCCCCCGGTTGCCCATGTAAAAACAGGCTGGGAAAGAAAAGCTTGGAAATGACAATGCTCCGCTTCTAGCAGCCTCCCCAGTGGAGCTGTATCTCATTTCAGAGCTGGCAGTTCTAGCCCTTCTGCTGCATCCACAGAGCTGACCCAGAGAGACTCCCTGCCTGGCTCTGGGTGCAAGCTGCCCTACCCAGCCCTTCTTAGGGGCACCCTGAGCGCAGAGGGGTCCCGCTCCAGGGCTGTCACTCAGCCTTGGGTGCCAATAGCCATTGGAACGCTCCAGCCCTGGGGCTCAGCTGGGAGTCAGAAGGCCCCCCGGGCTCGTTTGGCTGGGGTGGGTTTTCCTCTCTGTTGTCGCTGCAGAGTGAGTCTCCCGGATGGCAGAGCTTTCTGGGGGGTGCTGCCCCCACCCCTTAAAATAAACGGACAACTTCAGTTCACTTTGGATCGGATCCCAGAGCTCATTTACAAAGAGCAGGTTTGGATCCAGTGCAGTGCTAAGCCCGGTCACAAAGAGCTGCAGATGACAGCTGAATTGAAATGCGACTTTTGTTCCCAGCCTCAAGGAAAGGCTCAGTGATCACCAGGAGTTGGGACTCGGGGGGGGTGGGGGGGCATTCTGGCTTGGGGGGAGACCTCCCCCAACCTCCTCACCCCATGCCTGCCCTCTGCTCACCTCCTCACTCCCCCGCCAGAACCCCTTGCCTGCCACGAGACTCCCCCAGCTTGCTGCTGGCTCGCGGCTCACCTCCTCACCCCCACTGGCTTGCTGTGTCCCTCCTTACTCCCCCACCCGCCTTCTCACCTGAATATCGGGACAAATGGCATCCCGATCGTACATCGGCTGGGAAGTGGGACAAAGGGTTAAATATCGGGACAGTCCCAATTTTATCGGGTCATCCAGTCATCCTAGATATATGCTAAATTAAAATCACATCTTGTTCTGTTTAATATGATAGGTTAGCTCAGTGATACTCAGACCTCAGTGGTTCAGGAGTCAAATTAGCGATCAACATTACCTAAAAGAGCCACAGTAGTGTGAATTAATTGTTTCATTTAATATATATATTATTCTGACCAAGTATTATTTCATCAACTACAATAGGTTAGTAACATAGTAAAAGCATCCTGATTGGTTTATAATTAAATCGCTTAGTGTTTTAATATCATGTGCTGCAAAGAGCCACAGGAGACATATTAAAGAGCCACTTGCGGCTCCCGAGCCTCAGTCTGACTATCACTGGGTTAGCTAATTTGGTACTGTATACTTTTCTGAAAAAATATTCTGCCAATATTGACTTATGAACTCATATATTCAAAATTAAAAGAATTGACCAGTTATTGCTCCAGTATGCAAGAGCAGAGATAAATGCAAACTACTGGAGTGGGATATAGATAAAAAACATACAAAGCAATAACTAGATTTAAAATCAGACATAATGTTGCTGAAAGACTACAGTATATTCAATTTAATTACAAACTGAAGCTTCCCATTTATCCCAATTGTTTTTCAACTTTGATTTCCAATAATGAATGTGCCTCAGAAATTTAGAAAATCAACATAAACAAATCAAAATTCCAGGACTTTTATGTTTTAAGGTGAGAAATTATCAGTAGACATAATTTGTAGTTTTCATGTGTATTTACATGCATTCAGAATGTCATTATCCTTGCCACCCTGTAGTTTGTTCATTGACACCTCATTCTTTTTTTAAAATACATTTTGTTCAATATTTATGTATCCACTCTCATAGTCAACAGCACTAGATACAGACAGCAACATGTTCTGTTGAAGTAGGCGTCTCACAATGCTCTTTGGGCTTGATCCAGCAAGTTGCTTAACACTCTGGTCCTGAGGAACACAACACTTAAGCACATGCTTAATTTTAAGCATGTGAGTAGCCCCATTAATTTCAGTTTGTCTTCTTATTGTTTGAAGTTAAATGTTTTAATAGATTAAAACCAGAGTATTCAGCACTTGCAAGATCAAGGCTTATTATTTTAACTCAGTGGAACTACTCACATATGTAAAGTTACTTAGGTGCTTAAGTGTCTGCAGGACCACATCATAATTCTTATCTGAAGATGGCAACTTTATTTTTTTATCTTTTAAACAAATCTGATAAATCATCAACATACTCAGATTTGAGTATGAAATTAGGGACTTTAAATACAACAATAAGCAGTTAGGGCCCAATCCAGGTAAGACACCTTGGGCCAGGACCTCAACTTGTGTAAACTGTCATAACTCAGTTGAAATCAATGGCACTTTATACCAATTGAGGATTGGGCCCAACGTATATGTATTCCTTCACAATTAAGAGAATACAAATAATGCAAAGTATAAGACTGAAAAAGTAAACAGGAAGAAATTTGCATTCCAGGTTTTGTACAGGAAGGTTAGGAAATATCAGATTTTATGGCTAACAGCTACAATATCTGAACAAGGCTTTGTATTCACTAATCAACAACTGTTCTAGAGCAAAAACATAAACAATTTTTGAGTGATAAGAAGGTCAGAGATTTTTTTTTGTGATTATTAGAACTGGCATAGGTATCCAAAAAAGATCTCTCTCATTCTCACTGTATTAAAGATTTCATAAAATAATTAGCAATGAGCATATTAAGGAGCATAATTCATAGAAAATGTATAATCATTATAAAATTGTGCACATATGTTAAAACTCTAAATTAAAGTCTTTATCTTAAATATGTCAATAACCCAAGTAACATAAATTGTAACTGAATCATATGTGAGGATTGCATGGTCACAAATGCTACAAAATTAGTTTGGAGTAAAAACACCATCTTCCTATGCTTCCTAATTAATTTTAAATAAAGCAGCTAAAATATTTACCGTGCATTTCCCTAGGCTTTTCCTGGAATACTTAAACAGCTACAGTATTTAATGATACCTCACTGTACCCTTGCTCTGCCATGTGAAATACAGGGTTTCTGCAATAACACTCTGTGTGATCTTGTGTCAGTGCAAGTAAATGGCAAAACTTCCATTAATTTCAATGGTACAGGATCAAGCCCACTATGAGGCTTCTATAGCCATTAGCACAGACCCTGGGAAGTCCATTGACTTTAATGGGAACAAGGGTACATGCTAGCAGTTCTTCATGAAGGATTGGGGACTAGAGGTGGATTCTTCAATTAATTAGCGCTTTTTTTTTTTTTTGGTACTAACTGCTTTCCAGCCAGATGACACACAGTGGAACACGGTGTACTAATAGAGACTGACACAACAAATGAACTGAAAAAGAGCTTCCATACTATGCAACAAAACAAGCTGCAAGGGGCCCCATCGCTCACAGTGGCTTGGAGCTGCGGGGCCCCCGCCACCAGTGGTGGGTGAAAGTTGCGGTGCCCCCCGCCAGCCACCCCGGGGCTGAAGCAGAAAATGTCCTAGAGCTCTCTGGAAGTCATGGATTCCGTGACTTCTGTGACAAAATCTTAGCTTTAAACATAAGCAACGTTTAAATAGTAAGTATATTTGATGATACCTGATTGTGCATTTACTATTTAGTGTGAAATTAAATACAAGTTCTGCTGCAAAACAAGGAACACATTTGTTTTCTAAAATATAATACTCAAAATGACAAACTAAATACAAAATGTTAAACTTAAATATCATTTTTCCCCAAATCTTCTTTAGCATTCAGTTAGTGTAATGTTAAATTTCTCCCAGCCGTCCTGTAATTTACAGAATATTTACAGTGAAAATGTAGCAAATGAGTTTCACTGTCTTAGAGATAAATGGCATACATGTAGACCTATGCAAAATGAGAGAGAGAGCAATTCTATTAATTGTTCAAAGGCAAAAAGGAGCATTGAGTAAATGTGATATAATGCTTAGAGCAACGTTTTGGGATTACAGTCTAAAGACCCCATCTTCCAATAAGCAATATGTGAGCATACCCCTGTATCCCTGAAGAGCTCATTACAGGATCAGGATCTAAGTGCGTTTGGATTTTTTTTAAAAAAGTCCATAGCCAACCAAGTAAAGTAGTGAGATGCGGAGAGGTGTATGTCTGATGCTCTTTGTTCCATTCTTAGACACACCAATAATTTTGTTAGATATAAAAATAAATTCAAACAAGGTATCCAGAGTTACACTCACAATAAATATAGGTTTTAACATGAATGGGCCCATAAGCCTTGTAAAAAGGTGGACATAAGAGGGTGGCATGGTTCTTATGTTGAATGACCCTATTAGCTGGAGTTAGAACACACCAGACTGATTTCTGCTGACTCACTGAAGCAGATGCATCTTGTTCTAAGTAGATATAAGTGAGATGAGAGCACCCATGTAACTAGAAAAAAAAAAAGGTTGGTGGGGGTTAAATAGAGTGGTTGAGGGAGGAAAGTCATATGGCTGGTTATGATTAGGAAGATATTTTAGGATGAGTTTATATTTTAGTGACATAGTGGCTTTTTGCTGTTTAAGGATAAGAATGGTAGGACTCCGCTCTAGTAGCAACCAGTAAATTTTAATATTGAAATAGAATGATGCAATATTGTTAATACTAAAAAAAGCAAATAGTTATGCTGAAAAAAGGAAAATGACATAAAAGCTGAAGGTTTAAGAATTAACACAAGTTTTGAAAGATGATACTTATATTATTCCAAGTTACAGATACTCATGTATTCCCTATTAAAACATAGAAGTGTAGGTGGCTTCATCGAGACTCAATTGGGGTCATGTTGGCTCATTTTTAAATTTTGTATTATATCACTCATTAAACTGTAAATTGTGAAATACAGCATAAGGTTTATGATAGAGCAATTACTATAGCTACCAAATCTTATATCTGCGTTTCAGAGGAATTAGTCATGAATACGTTTCTAGCTTGTAAAACACTGGTAAATTGTAGAAGTGTACTTTGTCTCTTTTCAGAGTGCCTGTATTTCTTTTCACAAAGGCCCCTATCCTCAAAGGTAGTTAGGCATAGCTCCACTCTGCGGTGCAATGCCTAACCCCTAGGAAGTCTGCTGTCTAGTGGAATCTTCAGTCCCAAGTTAGGTGCCCAGGTCCCCATACAGTATAGGGGAATGTTAAGTGCCCAAGGAAGGTATTCTCAGAAGCCAGCAACTGGAGTGGAGTGAAATGCTGAGGACAGCAGCTTAGGGGCCACCTCAGAGACAGGCACCTCTCTGTCAGCTTGGGATCCTCAGCTGTGAATTCTGTCCTACAATTAGGTGTCTAAACCAGGTCAGCTACTTAGGATGCCCATGCTTTAGCAAATTAAACCCATCAGGATGAAACTGATACCTTGAGTTTTTTGTGCAAAATGAGAGTCAAAGTGGTTAGAATAGCTTGGTGGTTAGGGTACTCAGGCTGTGAGAGAACTGGATTCAAATCCCTGCTCTACCTGAGTTATAGAAGGAACTTAACCCCACATTGCAGGGAAGTGGACCGTAGGGTCAGTTTTTCTGGCATGATGAATATTTATTTAATTATTAATACAAAGTTGAACAGCTCCAAAAGCAGAGATGCAGAAAGGTCCACCCCAGCATAGTCTGCTGGTTAGGCTATTTGAACTGAAAACTGGTTCAGGTCACTGCTTCGAATTAGGCAGGGATTGTGAACCTGAGTCTCCTGCATCCTAAGTGAGTGATCTACACTGGGAAATGCACGGCACAGCTCATTACCTGTGAAGCAGCATCAGCATTTAGGCAGTTTTGCAAATGCTGATTGGTGGAAACTTAGATGCTTATAGGGTTAGGATGGTCTCTACTCTCCTCGGAGAGTTGTGTTGTGTACATAAGACATGACTATTCTTGGACTGTTTTAGAATTTAACTGTCAGAACCAGGGATGCTTCCATTTAATCTACTCTCCTGTCATGGATACTAGAATTTAGTCCTTGTGCTATGCATCCTGGCATAATTTCAGTCTTCATTACTAAAGAGAAAAAGATCAATTGCAAATATGTATAATTTTAACACTACCAGAATGAAAGACTGTAGCTGAGGTTCACTTTTCGGTAGAAGTAAATTGTGAAACTCATGGTCAGGACTTATTTTTTAAAAATAAATATGGGTAAAACCATGGCCCCATTGAAGTCCATGGCAAGCAACTTGCCTCTGTACTCAGATCTCTTCAACCACCTATCATTTTGCCTGTCTTCTAGACACCCTTTATGGTCACTTATGCCACCACAAGACATGATGGTGGAATCTGGTGTAATGAGTGGTAAGCAACAACAGTCATTAATCACTCTCTTGTCACCAACCCAACTATCTGCCCACCAGGTTTTGACCTACCAAGACACTTGTTGTCATCCCTGAACCGGTGTCAAACAGGACAGAGCAACTGTGTGGCCAATCTTTTCCAGTTAGGTTTCTCTAACAACCCGGTGTAGATACGGTCAACTTCAGACTATGTCGCATATCCTTGACAAGTGCTTGACATCAATGGCTGACTACCGGCTTTTCACCTGGCTGATGACGATGCTATCAAATGGCTAGGCACACTGTGCATGTGCTGAGAGACAGACATGGTTTATAATAGCTATTCCTGTATGTCCTCTAGTCATTATAAAAAACTATTGCTGGAATACATGCTTCATACAAACACCCACAAAGGAATAAAGTGAAAGATTCTTACCATCCATATTCCTCTGCAAAATGATAAAAGCTATGTTGAATTTTTACCAAATTATTCACAGGAACTACTTATGAGCACTCCGGTAAAATAATGTTAATTTATGTAAATATTCCCATTTAGCCACTGAGTTTTTGCTGTGGTATAGACTGTAGCACATTTCTTAAAGGGCTGGTGGTTAAAATGGCAAATAATGCCCACATCCCACAACCCAGAGGCTAGATAGTTCCTAGCATGTCCCTAAGTGGAATCAAACTTTTATACATTATTATGCTAGGAGGTTGGATGAAACTTTATTAAAGCTGGTGGGCTTCATCAAGATAAATGTAAGAAACAACCAAGCTCCTTTATGGAACCGGAAAACTGAAACAATAGGAGCCAAAAAACGGGCACATTGCAAGGCTTGAGTAGAAGCTGAAACATGTGCCCCAAAGAGTTTCCCTGGAGACTGATATACAAAATTCCAGGGGTAGGGTATTGATTGGTGGAGGAGCTTGCATTACAGGAGAGAAGCAGACAGAGATGGAGTAAAGAAGCCTATATCTGGTCAAAGAAGGCCTAGTAGCAAGACCCTAAGAAAAAAGCTACAAGAGAAAAAGCACTAGGGTAAAGTGCTATATGAAAGAGGCTTGTAACTGCGAGACAGAAAACTATCTCCTGCTGTTTAATTTTTACTGTGTTCAAGGAAACAGGACTTCATAAATAAAGAAGATTACATCAAAGAACTACTTGACTAGGAGCTTGCTCAAGGCAATCTGCTATCCTAGACAACAATTCAGTATGCCATTCCCCATGCCACTCAAATTTGGCCAGTTGGCTGCCCTTCTTCTGTCACAGGAGAAAGGCAGCCGGGCCAGATCGGCTGCCTTAGGCAGCTGCTTGTAGCTAGAAGACCTCTGACTTGATTCCACCCTGATTGTCTCCTCCTAATGGAAACAACCTGCTAGATCCTGAAAATTAGCTCACCTTTCAGGTCAAAACAGGATTATCATAGTGCTGCAGGCTGGGTAGGCTAGTAGAACACAACCAGGTCAGGTGCCTGGCAGGGGAGGTGCCCTACGCGCGTGAGCACCCCCAAGAAGAAGCTGCTTGTTTTGTGTGCCCTTAAAGGTCCTGTTCTGGTTTGTGCCTTAGGACTCCTGCGCGTTTTCTTTCATCTAGCAGAGGACGAGGCTGGGGAGGGAAGCCAGGTCCCATCCGAAGCTTGTCTTGCCCGAGCTGAAGGCCAGTCAGCCCTAGGTAGGACAGTGGGATCAGCGCTAGAGATTGCAGGTTCTTCCAGCCTGGCGCGTAGGGGAGCTGCAGGGACCCGGTGGCGGCGGCTAGGTGGGGACAGGTTTCTCCCGCTATCTCCCAGGAGGAACAATTCCTGAAGCCGCTGGGTGGTTACAGCGGGATGAACGCCGCCAGCGCTGGGGGACGCGCACGGGCAGGAGGCGTCGATTCCCGCCAGGGCGGGAGGGGGCGCTCGGCTCGGGTGCTTGCACGGGGCAGGTCGCTGGGCTGAAGCAGCGGGAGCAGGGAGCGACGCGCTCAGCGCGTTGGAGTTACCTGGCTGCCCACGCCGAGCCTCGCGCCATGCGGCCGCCTGCCGCCGCGTTTTCCCGCGCGCTGTAGGTGCCCGGCTCGGGCTACAGTCAGCGCGCGCTGCCTTGCTGAAGCCCTGGCCAGAAATTCCGTTGGTCGGTTTGCCCTTTGGGCCTGAGTCTGGCGCCCCCTCTCCGGCTCCTTCTTCGACGAGTCACACCCAACATCCCGCCCTGTGCCGGGGCTGTATGGGGAGGGTCCGTCCCGTATGGGGGTGAGCGGTGGGACTGTGGGGGGTGGGGGCCGTACGGTGTGGGGGTGACTGGTGGAGCAGAGGCCGCATGGTAGGTGGGTGGCTATGGAGGCAGGCGGTGTATAGGGCAGCGGCAGGTGTGTGGTCCTTGTGGCGGTCACTGCGGCATGAGGGCTGGTTTGGGGGGGAGGAGGCTCGGGGTGGGCAGAGCTAGGGGGCGCACGGTGGAATGGGCTGGGCAAGAGGAGAATGTGTGGGCAGCATGGGGGAGGTGACCCATGAAGACGCAGCGGGTCGCCCTTTGCCCCCCCCCCCCCCCAGTTTTCATCCAGTCTAGATTTCTGTCCGGGTGTTATGAGTCCGCTAAATTGCACAGACACAAAATTTGAAGCTTACTTCTGAAAACTTCCCACTGCATCTTCATGAGAACAACGTGCCATCTAATGGATCGTATACTGTATGTTTAGTTGTAGCGCAGCCGCTTGGAAGTGGCAGATTGCAGAAAGTGGTTGTTTCATGTCTAAGTCTAAAATAAAGGGAAGAAGATATTCCGTTGATTATAATGGAACAGTGCGTCTTTATGGTACTTTCAAAACTCCGTTCCCTACCACCTCATAACTAAACAATTACATTTCTTACAGGGCTATCTCTAGGTGTTTTGCTGGCCAGGAAGGAAAACATTTTCAGCACCACCCTAGGGCCCCCATCCTGGGAGCAACAGAGCAAGGAAAAAAACAAAACAGCCAGACAATCAGCAATGGCACAACAAAACAAAACAACCCCCCAAAAGCCCCAAAACAAAAGCTGAACAGCACAATGGTGTGGTGCTGTCCTAGAAGAAGGTGGTGCTCAGGGCCCACACCCTGCTTGACTGCCCCTAAAACTGATAGTTATTTCTTGGGGGAAATCATTGCCCCATTGAAATTAATAGCAAAACTCCCACTGACTTCATTCCTTGTAGTTAGTCACAATCCAAAGTTTTTGAAAATATTAATTGTTTTGAACATGTCAGCAAAATTGAATGAACGTTGTTGTGAATTAAAATACTTGACTTTTTAAAATAACGAAGAGACCATGCATAGAAAATTTCAGTCTAAACAGTTAAAGTATGGCAAACTTATAAACTTGAAAACGGGGGTGTATACTTGGAAGCATTAGCCTTAGTATACAGATTGCTGCAGACTCTTACATTATAGTATTTCCTAATTGGGAATATTAAGCAGCCTGTTTGTAGCTTTGTCTTTTGTCGCATTAGATTCAAAATTAGAAAAGAATGGCAGTGTAGTCGCAAAGATTATCTTGCAAGTGGAGAGTTTAACTTCATCCATCTGATGGGATTTAATGGGCAAGGCTGTTGTCTATATTTGGTAAATGTCATTATTCCTTTCAAACAGACATGCCTATTCCTAAAATTGAAGGTAGGTTCATGCTGAAACAAGTGTTAATTATAGAACACTTTTACTTTGTTCTTTGTATTTTGAAATATAAAACATTAAAAATTAGCACCTATGCATCTGTCTGTAGTATAAAAATTATTTATCCGTACTCAAAACATTTTACTAACAATTTTTATTACTTGTAGCACAAACATTTACAATTCACGAGTTTTGACCTAGATGTCATGCTATAGCAGACTGGAAAAATGTTTTCTACATTGAGATTCTGTGCAATTCTGTCTTTATGCAACACCACAGTAATACAAAGGAGTGAAGAATTCTACTTTCACACAGAGATATCTAATTTATTAATTAGAGAGATACAGAATAGGAATATCATTGAAACCCAGATTGATTTAATAGAATTTTACAGGTGTGGCAGTTTTTACAGGCGATGATCTGGAAAGATTCTTGCAAGTTAAATTTTCATACGTTTTTATGATACCAGCAGATAAGTATGTAATGTGTGGGCTTCTGCACCAAATTCATCCAGCTGTAAACCTTGTGCTAAAGAAAGTTCAGTCTTTTTGGAGGAAATGCTACTCTAAAAAATAAATTAGAGCTAGACAACAAAACACACAGGGTTCATGAGGCATTACAGTATTTCCACCCTCAATTAGTGTTCATGCTTATTATTATTGTACTTAGGGCAGTGGCTTTTGAATTACAAAGATTTTAGCAGAAATTAAGATCTGCTTCTGCACCACTGAAGTCAATGTGAGTTGTCAGTGTGGTCCCTTTGTCTTGCCTCAGTTTTCCTTCTTTCTTTTTATGTCCATCAGTTTTTCTGTGTAGTGCAAAAGTGGGACGAGAAGGGAGATAGGCATTTAAATTTTGGTTCAATACAATAATTAGACAAATAGTCAGTTTAGTACTTTTAAGGATTTAATTTTTTAAAAAGAATGTGTGTGTGTGTTCCTGCCCTCCTTTGTCTTTAACCAGTTAGATCATAAGCTGTTGCAGGCAGAAACCTAGCTTATTTGATGCCTGTAAGCCATCTGTCAGAGTTTTGGGTGTGCGTTCTGTGTAAGCAATATGAATCAGAAATTAGATAAACTAATATTACCCCTCATAAGACAGTAGTTAGCTTTGGCTCCATTTTTTTAGGCAAATAATATGTCTTTTAAAGGTATTGCCATCTTTTTTCAATTACTAGAATTTCTTTAAGGAAATCTTAAAATAGAGGTGACGCAGAAAAGTCTAACAACCTCCTTTGGCAAATTATTCTATTGTTTGACTGACCTCACTGTCAGAATTTTTTCCTGCTATCTAATTACATTTGTGTTTTTTCTTAAAACAGTACCCTTATTTACTTAAGTAATTATTTTCTTTCTTTTATGATGTCTGTCTTGTATTTATAGCTAATTATATCAACTGCTGTCATTTTCTCTATAATTTTTTCTCTTAATCTGTCTTTTTTTAGGTCATGCACTCTGAGCCTTTTAGCATTTTTTGTGGCTGCTCTTGCCGTTTCCAGCAGCAAATTACTCTCTAATAACATGCACACACAAATAAGATGCCCTTCTTTAACATGATAGTTGAATTCCTAGAATTTGATAAGTGTAACATCCTGAACCAACAGCATTGTCTTTACTTAGGTCTAATGCTCTAAATCAATCAGTGTCCAAATCTACCTATTCAGCAGGCCAAATGTAGAACGAGAGCTCGTCTTTTGCTTATCTGAGTACTTAGACGTTGAAATTCAGCTCACTCTTCAGCCACAGGGCTCAAAATTTACTTGCCCAAATTTAGGCTGTTCCCACTTTGTATCTCATACTGAGTTTTTCCTTTGTCACAAAATGTAGGTGAAGTCTTACGGATGGCTAAATGGAAGAAGAACTTCAGATATTTTGGGGGGCACTGTTCTGCCTCTTTCCATAAGTTTTCTCTTGGTGTCATGATAGCAGTTGACTTGCGCTACTCAGCAAATGACGTCCCTTTTTCTGCCCTGGCAGCTCCAACTGGCCTGTTTCTCCCTTTCTTAATCAGCAGTCTCCAGTTAGGTGATACAAGATTTTGATGACTTTAACTCCTCAGAGGGCAATCCTCACTAACCATTCTTGTGTACTTTGCAGTGATCCAATTCTTGAATCAGCTTCTCAGTTGATTCAAGGTACTGGTGGGCCCTCAGAAGAGGGGACTTATAAGCTGTTCCTTATATGGAGTAGGCATGTTATGAACTTTGGAAGGCAATGTGTGCCTGCTCCTGCTGCTTAAACACCTCCCCCATCAGGGAGCAGAGAAGTCCCTTGGTTCCCCAATAATAAATATCAAGAGAGGCACATGGCTCGTGCTAGATCTCACAAGGAGGATAAGGCCCACCACCCCAGGAAGCATAAACAGGAGAGTAAGGAAGCCACTATCTCCTCCACAGCTGGACCTGGAAGGACATTGGTCTCTGGAGGGGCCCCTCATCCTGAGGAAATTGATAAAGACAAAAAAAATAATAATCCTGCTTGGTGTTTCTTGAGTTTTAACAGTATATCCTGATTGTCCTGGATTTGGTCTTTTCCTGTTATTTGATAGTATCTCTGCTGCCTCTTGCCATGAGAAAAGAGGTGGAAACTTTGACAACTTCGCTGACCTGACATTATATGCATGAGGATCTTTGCCTATCTGAGAAGAGAGTAATTTAAGCTTGAAATAATATCACAACCATTCATTCATAACTGGCTTTAACAGTGCTTTTTCCTCCACTTAAATTTTCTTTTTTGGTTTAACAAAATCAAAAACTTTGTAAGTAAGCTAAGAACATTTTCGTTGCAACCATGTTAATTCTTCCATCGTTCAAAAAAACAAAATTGCATTTGTAACTTGCAGTTTTCCTACACACTTGAATTAATGAAGTAGAAGGTTTGCATCATGGGTTGTTACTCAGTGTTAAACCTTAGCCAGTGAAATGGATGGGAGATCAAATGTGTTGTTATGGAATGCCCAGGGAATCACAACTATAATATTCAAGCTTGTCTCCCAGGCTAATCAGAGTCATAAGGGTGTATGAGAGTCAAATCATGAATCTTAGCCTTCTCTGAATTAGTTTAGGAATATACAGTCTAAGTAAGACTAGTGAACAACAGCTAAGTTGAAACTAGCAGTCTTGCTCTTTAAAGCTTCAGGTTGTTTGTAGAGATCTTTGAAAGGTGACCAAGAAACTGTCAGCATCATGGTGTTGCCTTCTTATTCTCCAGTCTATAGTTTTTTATGTTCTTTCAAGCTAGCAAGAGAAGAGATGTTGTCTGCCTTCTCCAAAAGGAAAAATAATAACCCTGGTTGGTGTTTCTTGAGTTTTAACAGTATATCCTGATTGTCCTGGATTTGGTCTTTTCCTGTTATTTGATAATGTCTCTGCCGCCTCTTGCCATGAGAAAAGAGGTGGAAACTTCGCTGACCTCAAAGATCTCTACAAAAGAAGAAATGGAATGAGGTCTGAAGAACTTGCTTTTTTTCAGGCTCATTTCACTTGAAAAGTAGGACAAGTTCTGTCAAAAACCTTCCAACTATCTTCCAGTCAAACCATTCTATTGAAGAATTCCATGGCTGGGCCTGTGGGCTCCTACCTTTGTAGCTCAAGAAGTAGAGTCAACATTAATGTATTTCTCATCAAGATGACCCTGTGTTTTTGGTTTCTATTTTGTTTAGAATGTCCTGGGAATTTCTGTGTTTTCTCCAAAAATTACACAGATGAAAATCAGTGTAAAAAATTAGCTTCACAGTGTTTGGGGTAAATACTGGGATAAATATTTTGGGACAAGAGGACAGAAAAGAGCAACAAATAGAGGAAAGTAAGAATATTGAAAATAAAAGCAGTTTAATGCTGTGGTTTATTTCTGGAACTGTGTATTAACAATATGTGCATGCATGTGTCTATATCTTCCCCTCCGTTGCCTTACTTTGACAGACAGCCTTTAAATTTACACTTAGACTAATTTATTATTAACATAAGCACATCCACCTAATGAATGTATTGGATTTTCTTAACATAATCAGGATGTTCATGAACTTGAATGTTATAAAATGCAGGTGACAATCAATAAAAACTGAATAATACCTTTTGTAAAACCTGAGCGTTTTTCAGTTAAAAACCGAAAACAAGGGGCCTTACCCATTGAACATCTGGGTAATTAAAGTGACATTGAGAGGCTTTTGGCTTCAGGCTTATTCCAGTTCCAAAGACACATCATGACTCCTCTGATTCTGTTTAGTGCCTAGCTTCGGAGCAGGGTATCTGAAGCCAAGAAAATCAACTTTCTTTTCTACTGACTAGAGCAGAATAAAGATATACTATTCCTACTACTTCCTGATAAGAGGATGGGACCTTCCGACCCATAATCAATCTGCAAGTGCTGAACAAATGTATCTGGAGGACCTGATTTTGATTTGAAATTTTCAGTATTTGTCTGTTGTGAGCATTGATGTGCTCCAAAGGTCTTCTCATAATACACATTCCAATATGACTGAGAGATTGGTCTTTCTTGTGCTTCACACTAGGAACCAACCATTTCCAGTTCTACACTCTGCCTCTGCATTGGCCTCTGATCCGTAGGTCAGGGCATCATAATAATTCTGTACGTTAAAGTTTTTTTTCTTTCAATAAAAGATAAAAAGAAACCATAAAAAGTGTATGCTGCATATGGTTAGTAAAGGAGGTGTTCATTCATGTATCTTTATAATTACTAATTTATCTTACAGGATGGATGTGCTTTCAGAGGCAAAAGCGTATTTCAACCTGTCTTTTTAAGAAAACCCACCTTCATGTTTTTTTATTCTTGTTATATCTGTTTTTACTTCAGAATGTTTCCTTTGCAGGATGGTGAAGAGGAGATGTACAATCAGAAAGAAATATATTTGGTTTGGTCATCCTCTTTTTCTCCTTATTACTTCCTTGTCTTAAGCCTTAGATGTTTATTAATGGAGAAGGAAGCAGGTGGGGTTAGCTATGTCTTTTTGGCCTCTTTGTTTACTGGTAGATGGAGACAGAGTGCTGTTCGTTCAGGATGTTTCCTTTCCTTGAATGGGAAAAGGACAACTCTGGAAAAAGTTTATTTTTCTTCATATGAGTTGTTAGTTTATTTTGTTTTGTACTGATCTGCATAATTTTTTCCTTTACATTTCAGAATAAATAAAATTACAAAAATTGATCCTTAGAAGACTGGAAAAATCTTGGAGGTTTTGCTATGGATACTATAAACGAAAACCATTTTTATCTAGACAAAGTGTGGGTTCAATGTGAGATTGGCAGTTGTTTGAAATGGAGACTGCTATCAAGTGATGATGCTGCACAAGTTGATCACAGTGAGCCATGGTATTGTTATATGAATACTGACCCATGGTTTAATAATTGTTCTGTTTCTGAAGAATATTTTCCTGAAGAGTCTGAGTTTAATAAAAAGGGATTTAAATATGTCTACTCAGAACTTCCTATAGGAAGTCTAGTTTTGGTGAAAATGCGCAGCTGGCCAAGGTAAGGTTAAAATTGTTACAACTGTAAAAAAGTAAGACATCTGTTCATTTTGTAATGTGCACTTAATTTGAGTTCAGTTCTCCTTTGAAAAGTAAAAATGTGGTAGAAATATAATATTTACGGTTTCTCAGTGACTTGCAGATCTAATGGTCTCAGTTTATAGGTAAGATGATTTTTTTACCCCTAATTGTGAGCCCTACAAACACTACTTGGATTTTGAGAAGCAATCTGGGTTCTTTTCTTTTTTATGCATAATCAGAGTAGCTATGGGGGGAAAAATGTCCTCATTTACATCTGTTCAATTCTATAGTTTTAAATTATGCACTCAGTGGCACCTGTGTAACACCATTGCATTCAGTAGGTTTGCACAAGTGTAACTGATTAGCACTTAGTAAACAATATTGTAGATGATGGACAAGGAGAATAGAATTTAGCTTACTCTTTCCCTTAGCTGTGTTGGCTTTGTATGGCTAACAGGAGTAAGAATAAGATCTAGTAAAACCTGTTCTTTTTACTTAAAGTAACTAGTATCTCGAAATATTACCCCCCCCCCCCAAAAAAAAAAACCCACCAGATGTGCCATTTCTGCACAGTCTGTTCTTAGAATAAAAATGCGCTGTTTATTATCAGGACTTTGGTTTTTACCAGTTTTTGATGTTATCAATTTTTAAAGTTACTTTCTTGCTAAAAATGTATTACGGGTACAAGTTTTAGTATCATTAAAAAATGGACTCAGTACTACAGCTCACAGAATGGAAATAATGATTCACCCCTACCCTTTTCTCAATAAACAAACAACAGTTCCAATATATACTGTTCTCTTTTGTTGCTGCTTTATCCAGATTTTCTCTTTCACAGTCAGTAGGAGCAGTCGCCACTCCTCGCCTTTGTATTTGATGAAAAGAAAAAAAATCAGAAGTAGCAAGCCAAGAAAGTGTAGATAATGTAGGGAGTGTTGATTGCAGGGTGGATAAAAATCTCGGATTTTTTTTAAAAAATCCAGTATTTTTTTAAATCGGATTTTTTTGATCAAGTGCTTTTTGAGGAAAAAACCTATCTAAAGATAGTTTTAATTAAGGTACATTATTGCTCAAAGATATCTCATCATGGAATAGGGATTATAAATTCTAATTCTATAGTATGAGACAATATATTCATGTCATGTTTAAGAAAAGTTTTGAAAATGAGTTCCAATAATTAATGGATTAGGGACCAATTTTATGGGGTTCCAGGGGCTTCTGTATAGATTATTTAGATTAATCCATCCATCCATCCATCCATCCAATGGGGCTCAGTGTAGAACAGAGGTGGGCAAACTGTTTTGGCCCGAGGGCCACATCGGGGTTGTGCAACTGTATGGGTAGGGAAGTTTGTGCCTCCCCAAACAGCCTAGCCCCCACCCACTATCCACCCCCTCCCACTTCCCGCCTCCCTCAGAACCCCCGACCAATCCAATTCCCCCCCATCCAGCCGCTCCCTGCCCCCCTACCATGCCAGAGCCAGCCACGCCGCCACACTGCCTGACAGGAGCGGCAGGCCAGAGCATGGCTGTGGGGAAGGGGCCGGGGACTAGCCTGCCTGGCCAGGAGCTCAGGGGCCGGGCAGGATGGTCCTGTGGGCCGCCGTAGTTTGCCCACCTCTGGTCTAGAAAATACCATCAGAGATGCTTAGTTTTGCAATTCTCAAACTGTGGATTTGTGTCTCTAGAGACAGCATGTTTGTTAACAGCAAAAATGTTTTAAAATAAATAACATATAGAGGTGAGAAATAACAGATCTCAACCCTATTGCAAATCCCTCTGCAAATTTGTGTACACAGAGTCAATCCCTTACCTCTCTCTAAAAGTGCAGAGTTTCAAAAAGTTTAATAAATAGAAGATTGTTGGGGGGCGGAATAGATCTGGACAAGGAGAAGAACTCTGGAGATAAATGTGAGAAGGGAGGAACAGGCAGTAGAAACAAAAGTGAAACTGTTTGTTTCAGCAGCATATTCCAGAAGTCTTGAGGTCTTTCTGAGGGTAGCCTTCACTGATTTGAGATCTACCATGCCATTCTCTCATGAGAAGGGAAAACCTATAATGGCAGCAAGCTGTAAAAGAGACCCAGTTTGGGGAGGTCTCTATCTCTGAGTTGTGAAGAATATGTATTAAGGTTATAATAACCAACAAGAATGTACTTTTATGTAGAAATCCATGACTAAATCGAGTCTTCCTGGCTTGTGATTTAAATGATTATTTAAATCAAATCCACCCTGGTAGATTGCCATAGTAGCTAGCATTTTGATGCACTGTTTATAAACTTGCTGCAAGTTACTGTCGTCCAAGAACAGAACCCCAAAAATGACCATGACTTTCAAAAACACACACACACAAATGAGGTGTTAGAAAGACCATAAGACATTAGAGTTACATAAACTGTGATAATCACAAAGGCCCCCTTCAGGCCCCCAAGGTAGTGGTTCTGACTGCCAGTCCATTGTCTGAATGAATGAACACCCTTACTAGAAGTGAGTTTTAACAGAAGTGTCCAGGTTTTCTGTCCCCACACAAGATTGTCAGAGCTGCTTGTGCTTCAACAGAAGTGTTTATTACTTTACCAAGAATATGTGTGATGGGAGTGGTCTACATGTGCAAGGAGAATGCTTGTGAGATGTAAGATCTTTCAGAGAAAGAAGATGACTTAGATGACTACTTCTCTTCTGAGTATTTAAAGCCGTAAGAAGCTGTCAAAGAGCTGTCTTAATACTACAACCATGAAAATTTGACGAAGGCCTTCCCAAGAGGTTACTAAGGACACTAAGCCCTGGTCTACACTAGGAGTTAAGGTAGAATTTAGCAGCGTTAAATTGATTTAAACCTGCACCTGTCCACACGACAGAGCCCTTTTTTTCAACTTCAAGGGCTCTTAAAATTGATTTCCTTACTCCACCCCCGACAAGGAGATTAGTGCTGAAATCGGCCTTGCCAGGTCGAATTTGGGGTACTGTGGACGCAATTAGACAGTATCGGCCTCCGGGAGCTATCCCAGAGTGCTCCATTGTGACCGCTCTGGACAGCACTCTCAACTCAGATGCACTGGCCAGGTAGACAAGAAAAGGCCCGTGAACTTTTTGAATTTCAATTTCCTGTTGGCCAGTGTGGCAAGCTGCAGGTGAGTGCAGAGCTCATCAGCAGAGGTGACCATGATGGAATCCCAGAATCGCAAAAGAGCTCCAGCATGGACCGAACGGGAGGTACGGGATCTGATCGCTGTATGGGGAGAGGAATCCGTGCTATCAGAACTCCGTTCCAGTTTTCGAAATGCCAAAACATTTGTCAAAATCTCCCAGGGCATGAAGGACAGAGGCCATAACAGGGACCCGAAGCAGTGCTGCATGAAACTTAAGGAGCTGAGGCAAGCCTACCAGAAAACCAGAGAGGCAAACGGCCGCTCCGGGTCAGAGCCCCAAACATGCTGCTTGTCTGAGCTGCATGCCATTTTAGGAGGTTCAGCCACCATTACCCCAGCCGTGTTGTTTGACTCCTTCAATGGAGATGGAGGCAACACGGAAGCAGGTTTTGGGGACGAGGAAGATGATGATGAGGTTGTAGATAGCTCACAGCAAGCAAGCGGAGAAACCAGTTTTCCTGACAGCCAGGAACTGTTTCTCACCCTGGACCTGGAGCCAGTATCCTCTGAACCTACCCAACGCGGCCTCCTGGACCCGCCAGGCGGAAAAGAGACCTCCGGTGAGTGTACCTTTTTAAAATAGTATACATGGTTTAAAAGCAAGCATGTTTAATGATTAATTTGCCCTGGCATTTGCGGCTCTCCTGGATGTACTCCCAAGCCTTTGCAAAAGGTTTCTAGGGAGGGCAGCCTTATTCCGTCCAACATGGTAGGACACTTTACCACTCCAGGCCAGTAACACATGCTTGGGAATCATTGTAGAACAAAGCATTGCAGTGTATGTTTTCTGGTGTTCAAACAACATCCGTTCTTTCTCTCTGTGTTATCCTCAGGAGAGTGGTGATATTCATGGTCACCTGGTTGAAATAGGGTGCTTTTCTTCAGGGGACATTCCGAGGTGCCCGTTCCTGCTGGGCTCTTTGCCTGTGGCTGAACAGAAATGTTCCGCGCTGTTAGCCACGGGGAGGGGAGAGGGGCTAGCCACACGATGCAGGGAGGCAAAATGCGACCTTGGAATGAAAGCACATGTGCTATGTATGTAATGTTAACAGCAAGGTTGACCGTGAAAGAGTGTACCCATTGTTCTATAAAATGTGTCTTTTTAAATACCACCTCCACCAGCTGCATGTGTTTCAAGGATCATAGGATCTTCTCCTTCTCCATGTGGTCTCCTTCCCAGAGGCTAGCGAAGATTAGAAGGCGAAAAAAATGCATTCACGATGAAATGCTCTCTGAGCTCAGGCTGTCCTCCCACACTGACAGAGCACAGACGAATGTGTGGAGGCAGACAATGTCAGAGTGCAGGAAAGCACAAAATGACCGGGAGGAGAGGTGGCGGACTGAAGAGAGGGCTGAAGCTGAAAGGTGGAGGCAGGATTCAGTGCTGAGGCTGCTGGAGGATCAAACTAATATGCTCCAGCATATGGTTGAGCTGCAGGAAAGGCAGCTGGAGCACAGACCGCCACTACAGCCCCTGCGTAACCAACCACCATCCAGCCCAAGTTCCATAGCCTCCTCACCCAGACACCCAAGAATGTGGTGGGGGTGGGGGGCCTCCGGCCACCCAGCCACTCCACCCCAGAGGATTGCCCAAGCAACAGAAGGCTGGCATTCAATAAGTTTTAAAGTGCTATGTGGCCTTGTCCTTCCCTCCTCCACCACCACCCCTCCCGGGCTACCTTGTCAGTTATCCCCTTATTTGTGTGATTAATTAATAAAGAATGCATAAATGTGAAGCAACAATGACTTTATTGCCTCTGCAAGCGTTGATCAAAGGGAGGAGGGGAGGGTGGTTAGCTTACAGGGAAGTAGAGTGAACCAAGGGGTGGGGAGTTTCATCAAGGAGAAACAAACAGAACTTTCACACCGTAGCCTGGCCAGTCATGAAACTGGTTTTCAAAGCTTCTCTGATGCGCACCGCACCCTCCTGTGCTCTTCTAACTGCCCTGGTGTCTGGCTGCGCGTAACCAGCGGCCAGGCGACTTGCCTCAACCTCCCACCGTGCCATAAACGTCTCCCCCTTACACTCACAGATATTGTGGAACGCACAGCGAGCTGTAATAACAGTGGGAATATTGGTTTCGCTGAGGTCTAAACGAGTCAGTAAACTGCGCCAGCGCGTTTTAAACGTCTAAATGCACATTCTACCACCATTCTGCACTTGCTCAGCCTGTAGTTGAACAGCTCCTGACTACTGTCCAGGCTGCCTGTGTACGGCTTCATGAGCCATGGCAGTAAGGGGTAGGCTGGGTCCCCAAAGATAACTATAGGCATTTCAACATCCCCAACGGTTATTTTCTGGTCTGGGAATAAAGTCCCTTCCTGCAGCTTTTGAAACAGACCAGAGTTCCTGAAGATGCGAGCGTCATGTACCTTTCCCGGCCATCCCACGTTGATGTTGGTGAAACGTCCCTTGTGATCCACCAGTGCTTGCAGCACTATTGAAAAGTACCCCTTGCGGTTTATGCACTTGCCGGCTTGTTTCCCCGGTGCCAAGATAGGGATATGGGTTCTGTCTATGGCCCCACCACAGTTAGGGAATCCCATTGCAGCAAAGCCATCCACTATGACCTGCATATTTCCCAGGGTCACTACCCTTGATATCAGCAGATCTTTGATTGCGTTGGCTACGTGCATCACAGCAGCCCCCACAGTAGATTTGCCCACTCCAAATTGATTCCCGACTGACCGGTAGCTGTCTGGCGTTGCAAGCTTCCACAGGGCTATTGCCACTCGCTTCTCAACTGTGAGGGCTGCTCTCATCTTGGTATTCATGCGCTTCAGGGCGGGGGAAAGCAAGTCACAAAGTTCCATGAAAGTGCCCTTACGCATGCGAAAGTTTCGCAGCCACTGGGAATCATCCCAGACCTGCAACACTATGCGATCCCACCAGTCTGTGCTTGTTTCCCGGGCCCAGAATTGGCGTTCCACGGCATGAACCTGCCCCATTAGCACCATGATGCCCACATTTCCAGGGCCTGTGCTTTGAGAGAAGTCTGTGTCCATGTCCTCATCACTCTCCTCACTGCGCTGTCGTCACCTACTTGCCCGGTTTCGCTTTGCCAGGTTCTGGTGCTGCATATACTGCTGGATAATGCGTGTGGTGTTTAATGTGCTCCTAATTGCCAAAGTGATCTGAGCGGGCTTCATGCTTGCCGTGGTATGGCGTCTGCACAGAAAAAAGGCACGGAACGATTGTCTGCTGTTGCTCTGACAGAGGGAGGGGTGACTGACGACATGGCTTACAGGGAATTAAAATCAACAAAGGGGGTGGCTTTACATCAAGGAGAAACAAAAACAACTGTCACACAGAATGGCCCTCTCAAGGATTGAACTCAAACTCCTTGGTTTAGCAGGTTAATGCTCAACCCCCTAAGCTATCCCTCCCTCTGGTATTTCAGGCAGGACTGAATCTCCATTAAAGTTTTCAAGGTGCCCCTTACCAACCTCACCAAAACAATTGTCGGCCGTTGATTTCATGGAGGGAGGGAGGGAGGGGGGGAAGCAAATGAGTACAAAACAAATCTGGTCTATTTCTTGTTTTGATCCACTCCATCTATCTTTTACATCTTTGGCTGGCAGCAGATGATGCAGTAGGACTGCAAGCCATCCTCATCTCCTGCCTGCCCGGCAGAAGATGTACAATAGGACTGCCTGCAGGACTAAAGAGAATGACCTCCTAATTTAGTCCCTGCACCCCTGTCTGCGCAGGTGCTCCTGACCGACCTTACCGAGGCGGCCAGGATCACCTCGGACATGATGACGATGGTTTTCAGGCCTATTGCACTGTCTGCTACCACAAGGCAATGGGTTGCTGCTGCTGTGTAGCAATGCAGTACCGCATCTGCCAGCATCCAGGAGACATACGGTGACAGTGAGCTGAGCGGGCTCCATGTTTGCCGTGGTATGGCGTCTGCACAGGTAACTCAGGAAAAAAGGCACAAAACGATTGTCTGTAGTTGCTTTCACAGAGGGAGGGCCTGATGACATGTACCCAGAACCACCCGTGACAATGTTTTTTGCCCATCGGCATTGGGATCTCAACCCAGAATTCCAATGGGCGGCGGAGACTGCGGGAACTGTGGGATAGCTACCCACAGTGCAACACTCCGGAAGTGGACACTAGCCTCGGTACTGTGGAAGCACTCCGCCGAGTTGATGCACTTAGAGCATTTTGTGTGGGGACACACACAATCGACTATATAAAAACGATTTCTAAAAAACCGACTTCTATAAATTCGACCTAATTTCGTAGTGTAGACATACCCTAAGTAGTCACAGATTGAGAGGTAAAGTTCTAGCATGGATTAGAAACTGGCCAAGAGACAAAAAGCAAACAATAGGAATAAAAAGTGAGCTATCAATATGAAGAGAGTTTAATAGCGGTGTGCTAGGTTCTGTACTAAACCTAGTGTTTAATATATTTACTTATTTTTCTTATATTTTATTTATTTATTTTATTTTATTTTACTTATTTCTTTTTATATTTACTTAGTGATCTGGAGAAGCAAGTAAACACAAATGGGAAAAATTTTATATAAGGCAAAATTAGTTAGTTTCTCTTTTGAGGATTGTGTATATGGTTCCCCACTTTAGGAAGAGGAATGCTTCTGGTTCCCAAGCTTGGAAATTTCTAGCAAGTACTAATTGTTGGTGCTACATGTGTGTCCTTTATTGTTCTACCAGAGGTGAAAGTAACTTAAAGGACTTAGTGGTACACAGAGCGGCCGGGGTCCTGGGCAAAGGGGAGCTCTGGGGGGTAGACTCCCACAGCCAGACCTTCAGCGCTGCCCAGCCCACGCCGCCCGGGGCTCCGGCGGTGATTTAAAGGGCCCCAGGGCAGCTGCCCCGTTTCCCCCCGTCCCATCAGCGGCCCTGCCGGTACACAGCAACACTTTAACATCAGCCATATACCGGCCGGTACCGGCGGCCACTTTCTTACCAGTATGCTGTACCGGCTTACTTTCACCTCTGTGTTCTACACACTCAGACATGGAGTTATAAAATGGACCATAGCCACAACTTCTCCTTGCTTCATTCCAACCACTGAAGGAGCAGTGAGTGTCCTGAAAGCTTTCTTTGTCAGTTCTATTGTTTGTCCTTTCTCATTAGGATTTTATTTCTTGTTGCTCATACGTTGAGTAGCTTTTTTTTTTTTTTTTTTTTCCTGTTGTCAGTGACCTTGTGGGCTCCTTCTAGAGTCTTGCAGCTTTGGGCTGTTCAGTTGGGCCATAGGAGATTCTTGGGTCTAGAGATAGGCCTCAAACTCTGTGTTGCTTGCAGCATCATAATGTCAGTCATCAATGACCATCTACAGTGCCTGAGTAAAAGCAACAGTCAAGAGATTTTTCTCTGTCTTGACTTTGCTGCCATAACATTAAAACATTTGGAAGGCCTCCTTGAACTCTATCTCAGGGAGGAGTTTCCTGGAGTTTGATACAGTCTCCAGCGTTGTCAGCATCAAAGAACTTTTGGACTCCGCTTTTAAATTAGAATCTGTGGAGCAACTCTGCTGTACACTTTTGGGGTGGTGGGGTAGGAGAGGAGAGTTTCTCCTCATTTTCTTCACAGTGTTCTATGATGCCCAGCTCAGGTATCTGGGTTGGGAGATTGTCTTCCCTGTATGCTAAGGGCCAAATATACAGCCCAATGTGATTGCTTGGGTGAGATAAAGGGCAGAATTTGGCCCTTTATAAAGAGTGTCAAACACCAGGTTTTTACCTTAACACATAGCAGGAATCTGCTTGAATTCATTTTTTTGCTCTTGCTCTTGCTCTTGCTCTTTTTTTGGCTGCTCTTTGGACTGTTAACAGCACTAGTAGCTAGCCTGAAGTACCATTTTTATGAGTTCTAGGGCAATGTATTGAAGTTAGATTACACATTTTTGTCTACCAGAATATGGCAAGGCAAATAGTGAATTTTCTAAGTATTGGCTCAGTCATTTCACTTGTGTTCAGATGTCCATCTCAATTTCATTTCAATTTACGGGGGACACTTCACCTTAATTTTATGTGTGTATAATATGTGTTTGTGTATAAAATGGCACAGCATGTTAATTGCTGCCAGATACTAGAAAAAGGAGAGCAAAAGGGGAAAAAGTAAAAGAAGGAAAGGAGAGAGAGAGAGGGGAAGCTATATAAGGAGGAAAGACAGGAAATATAAAACTCACTGGGACTTCTTTGGGATACAAATCGTTGTAGAATCCATTTCTTGAAAAAGAAATGCTACTGTATTGTGCTAGCATTTTTTGCTCTACTTTCACATTTCCTTTTTCAGTTTTGGTTGGGTGTCAGATTTCTAAAGCACATAGGGTTGCCAATTTTCTAATCCCTGAAAACTAAACACCCTCCCCCACCCCTTCCCTGAAGCCCCGCCCGTGCCACACCTCTTCCTCCGAGTTCCCGCCCCACCTTTCCCCCCCTCCATTGCTCGCTCCCCAATCCCCCCGGACTCACCAGCCCCCTGCAGTCCTGGGCTGGGAGGAGCTGACACGGAGCCTGCCCACTTGCCAATAGGGACACGGCAGGGATCAGTCCGTGGAGCGAGGGAGTGGGGTGGGGAAATCGGGGCACAGAGGGGTGCGGAAATTGGGGCACAGTGGGGTAGGAGGGCCCGTCCTGGGAGCGAGGGGCCGGGGTGGGGAAATCAGGGCATAGCGGGGTGGGCTTGGTCCCCAGAGCGAGGGGTTGGGGTGGGGAAATTGGGGCACAGCAGGGCAGGACAGGGGCAGACAAGTTAACACAAACACACACCATTGGATGGCATCAGTACCGACTTTGGAGCCTGGTCCTGGAGTCATTCAGTTCTCTCCCTCAGGCTGGGGGGAAAGAAGAGCAGCAGCTGCTAAGCCCCCCACCCCAGTGGTGGAGGCTGCTGGAAGCTGCCAGTTTCCCTTTCGACCAGACGTTCCAGTCGAAAAACGGACACCTGGCAACCCTAATTAGGCACAGTAGTAGGCCACCATGTTGATAGCCTAGCCAAACATGGTACTGCTTCCTTGACTGTTATGGCTTCTAAATGTTATGGCTTCTCGTATGTCACTTTGGTGTAAGTTAGTGTGCAACAGAGAGAGATGAAAGGTTCCTGTTCTAAAAAGTTGAAGTCTTGCTACAAGATTACTGCAAGGGAAAAGCTTGACGTCTTTCTCTATGAAGGCCAAAATCTTTTCTTCTCTACCAAATGTTTCTAGTGTAATCTTTGATTTAAACGTTTTCAATTAGTATTTTAAATATAAATAATACCAATAACTAAATTAAATTCCTTAGATTTGAGTCTCTGGGACAGTTACAGATAAATTTAATGTAATGGAGGACTGAATGACATAAGTGATAAAATTAAAAACTTTATTTAAAATTAATTCATTAAGGCAAACAGACATTACGGTAAAACCACATACTGCATTTTATATTTACATTCTAAGATGAAATGGTGCATCCAGGGGTGATCAGTTCTTGGATGAGAAGAATGGTATATAATCTCTTTCTCTAATGGTATTTTGATGGTGGATGAGCACGCTAATCTAAAATTAGCATACTGCCCTTTTTATAATCAGTTATAACAACACCTTTTAATTAATTAGCATTAAGCTTGCTTTTTACCATATCTGTATTTCTGCTTCCGTAATTAAAATACCTTCTTCTCCTTCACTGGCTATTTAATACTAAATATAATTAACATCTGTGTAAATGCGATTCCAGTATCTGTCAATGTAGACAGCATTCTTCCAAAACATTCACATTTTGTTTAAAACTCTTGATAAAACCTGTTAGGCCCAAGCATGTTATATGACCTGGGATTATGTACCAATTTATCTCTAACTTGCCTCTGAAATATCTCGCTTTATTTCATCCACAGTTTAGAAGGCCTCACTATTGACAAGCCTAAATTTATGCTCCATAACCTATTCTCTACTTACATTTCCGCACATTTCTATTACATTTTTATTTAACATAAACAAACATCACTTTGATAGGCTGCACCAGTTGATGAAACTGTTCTGTGTAGTGAATCTGGGCTCCTACAACTGAAAATAAAGTTGACATCTTGCTCTGAGGACTTTTCACATACATTTTGGTTAAAATCAGTGTGTGTGGATTGGAGTTTTCTGTTCTATAGTATGAGAGTCCTGTCAGATGGAAGCAAATGCAGTGTGACATCTGATTGAATTTCAACCTGTTTTGCTTACTGTGGTTTTGGAAGCATGTGGACACTTGTAATCTGCAACCTCAGGCAACACACAGTAAAGGCAAGTGGGGACATTGGGAAATTTTTTGGCAAAGATTGATAATGCTTCCCTATGAGAGGGTCAGCGTTGGGATTTCCTTGAAGAAATGCTTATTCATCCCTTTTTCCAGAAATCATTTCTTGATGTGGGCAGTTTCTAACCTTCCTTTTTTAAAGTTATGGCAAAGCTTTAAAAGACTGTTTAAAAGTTTGAAAAGACTGTTGATCCTTAATACCTGTCTTTAGTTCTAGGAATTGTGTGGAGACTGTGATACTTTCATTGGCTGATAGTCTAGTAGTGTAAAAGGCTAGTTGTCCACCTTAAGTATTTTAGACGTGATCAGCCTTTCAGATCACTGGTCAGGAGATAAAGCTGACTCATCTATGGATCTGGAGGAGAGTGGATGGAGTTGCATTTCAGTGGCTCCATTCCTGCCTTTTGAAGATGACTGCTGAACAAAAGTGGCTGCTGAACAGTTGCTTATCTGCTCCAGAAGCTTTCTCATGTAGGGAATATTAGGGCTCTACTGGCCATTCTGTTGAATGTGTATATAAGGATACAGAGAGAGAAGCAGTGCCATCTGTGTGCAGATGACTCAGTGCTATGTCTCCTTTTTATTGGAACTATATAATGCTCTGCCTTTGTATTCTTGATGTCTGGCCAGGTAGAGTCCTGCACGAGAACGAGTTAAGTAGAGATTAGGGCTGTTGATTAGTCGCAGTTAACTCAAAAAAATTAATTGTGATTAATCACAGTTTTAATTGCACTGTTAAACAGACTACCAATCGAGATTGATTAAGTATTTTGGGATGTTTTTCTACATTTTCAAATATATTTATGTCAATTATATTGAAATATTCAATATATTCAAATATATTGATTTCAATTATAACAAAGTGTACAGGGCTCATTTTATATTTTTATTATAAATATTTGCACTGTAAAAATGATAAACAAAAAAACAGTATTTTTCAATTCACCTCATACAAGTACCGTAATGGAATCTTCATAATGAAAGTGCAACTAACAAATGTAGATTTGGGGGTTTTTTTTTGTTACATAACTGCACGCAAAAACAAAACAAGGTAAAACGTAGAGCCTACAAGTCTGCTCAGTCCTACTTCTTGTTCAGCCAATCGCTAAAACAAACAAGATTGTTTACATTTATGGGAGATAATGCTGACTGCTTCTTATTTACAATGTCATGAAAGTGACAACAGGTGTTTGCATGGCACTTTTGTAGCTGGTATTGCAAGGTATTTACATACCAGATATGCTAAAGATTCATATGTCCCTTCATGCTTTGGCCACCATTCCAGAGGACATGCTTCTATGCTGATGACACTCATTAAAAAAATAATGCGTTTATTAAATTTTGACAGAGTTCCTTGGGGGGAGAATAGTATGTCCCCTACTCTGTTTTATCCACATTCTGCCATATGTTTCATGTTACAGCAGTCTGCGATGATGACCCAGCACATGTTGGTTGTTCAGTTTAAAAACACTTTCACTGCAGATTTGACAAAACACAAAGAAGTTACCAACATGAGCTTTCTAAAGCTAGCTATAGCACTCGACCCAAAGTTTAATCTGAAGTGCCTTCCAAAATCTGAGAGGGACGAGGTGTGGAGCATGCTTTTAGAAGTCTTAAAAGAGCAACACTCCAATGCGGAAACTACAGAACCCAAACCATCAAAAAAGAAAATCAACCTTCTGCTGGTGGCATCTGACTCAGATGATGAAAGTGAACATGTGTCGGTCTGCACTGGTTTGGATCATTATTGAGCAGAACTCGTCATCAGCATGGATGCATGTCCTCTGGAATGATAGTTGAAGCATGAAGGGACATGAATCTTTAGCGCATCTGGCATGTAAATATCTTGTGATGTTGGCTACAACAGTGCCATGCGAACGCCTGTTCTAGCTTTCAAGTGACATTGTAAACTAGAAGCGGGCAGCATTATTTCCTGCAAATGTAAAAAAAAAAAAATCTTATTTGTCTGAGTGACTGGCTGAACAAGAAGTAGGACTGAGTGGACTTGTATGCTCTGTTTTACATGGTTTTGTTTTTGAGTGCAGTTCTTTTTTCTACATAATTCTAAATTTGTAAGTCCAACTTTCATGATAAAGCGATTGCATTACAATACTTGTATAAGATGAATCAAAAATAATTTTTTTACAGCACAAATATTTTTAATAAAAAATAAATATAAAGTGAGTACTGTACTCTTTGTTCTGTGTTGTCACTGAAATCAATAAAAAGAACAAGGAGTACTTGTGGCACCTTAGACTAACAAATTTATTTGAGCATAAGCTTTCATGGGCTAAAACCCACTTCATCGGATGCATGCGGTGGAAAATACAGTAGGAAGATATATATACACAGGGAACATGGAAAAAATGGGTGTTACCATACACACTATAAAGAGAGTGATCAATTAAGATGAGTTATTATCAGCAGGAGAAAAGTGAGTGACCAGGGAGATTGAAGTGTTCTCTGACTGATTTTTTAATGTTATAGTTCTTGACATCTGATTTGTGTCCATTTATTCTTTTACGTAGAGACTGTACAGTTTGGCCAATGTACATGGCAGAGGGGCATTGCTACATGATGGCATATATCACACTGGTAGATGTGCAGGTGAACATCTGCAGCCTCAGATAGTGTGGCTGATGTGATTAGGTCCTGTGATGGTGTCCCATGAATAGATTTGTGGACAGAGTTGGCAATGTAATCAATGTATTTGAAAATGTAGAAAATATCCAAAATATTTAAATAAATGGAATTCTATTATTTAACTGCGATTAATTGTGTGATTAATTGCAATTTCTTTACGTGTGCGATTAATCACAATTTTTTTAAATCACTTGACAGCCTTAGTAAAGATCCATCCAGATAAGATGATATACTGCTGTATAGATGGAACTACCCAGAGAAAGTGGGGAAGATGATAGTAGCTTCCTCTCTGGAGGGGAGTGTGAGCCCTTTATTAGTGAGATTCACAATCTCAAGCTGTTGTTGATGCTTGGCATTGCTGGAGTCCCAGGTAGCTACAGCAGCTAGAAGTACATTTATCTGTCTTTCTTTGGTGAGGAGATTGAAATATTTCCGCTGTGATGTGGATCTTCCTATATTGCTTTTTTGATGTATAAAGAAGGCTTAAAAGGTGCGAGGTATAGTTTTAGTTTGTTTTTTTTAAATTTGGCTGGTTTTTTATTAGAAATTCAGTTATTGTCTGACCTGGAAGACTCGGATCTTGGAGAAATAGTGAAGTGAAAGCATCATAAAGCCAAAAGAGAAAAAGCTGAGCAGTTTAAGTTCCTAGACCAGGCGTGGGCAAACTTTTTGGCCCGAGGGCCACATCGGGGTTGCACAACTCTTTACACTAAGCCATAGAAGACCAGTATTGACATTTCTGATATTTCTAAGCTTAAAAAAAAAAAAAGGAAAATCTTTTGACTTTTATGCATGATAAAGAAGAAAAAAAAAGCAAAAGTTCAGTTTTTGAAAAATCCTTTGTAGTTCATTTTTAATGATAATTTTCATATGCAACATTTTGTACTTATATTATTGATTTGCTTCAGTTGATTTTTTTTAAATCTATAAATATTCATATTGTTTGGGTCCTGGCTACCCCAGAGACTACTTGTCAATGCACTATCACAACAGTTGAGATCCATTTAGGTTCGGTAGCTGACAAAACCCTAAATGTGAACCTCAGTTCACAGTTTGCACAGGAGGGGTCTTTTGCTCTGGAATTTCCTTCCACTGTTGGTCCAGTGAAGTCCAAGTCCGCTGACCTTCAGTGCATAATGTAAAGGACATCTCTTTACTTAAGGCTTGAGTCAGTTACCTTCACTCATACGAAATAGTACCTCACTCTGTAAGTGGTCTGGCTGATTTCAGTAGAATTGTTTGCAGTGCATTACTCGTTAGGAGTAAAAGTGGCAGATTCTGGTCATTGTGCTTTTTGGCTTGAGGGATAGTACTTGGGTCGGATGACTGTTGTTTGTAAGAGGGTCATTGTACTCTTCCTTAGGTATGCGTGCCTCAGTTTACCCTTCCATACCTTTGGGTTAACTACATATCACAAAATGATAGTTCTAAATAAAAATGTACACTTCTGGGGTCTGATTATGAGTTATCAAAATCTGTTTAACTGTTCAGCCTTGTATCGGGCTTCCCAAGTTTAATTGGCTCTTTCCCTAGCTTCAGAGTGACGCAAGGGTCAGCATAAGGGTTTCCCATGTCTCACACCATATCCCCTTGTTTGCAGGTATTTCTTCTAAGACTATTCCAGACCCTTGGCTGATGCTATACAGCCAGCAGCTGTCCTTCTGCTGTCTCTCTGGAGAGCACCACACAATACATTTCTCATTTCCCTGGCCTCCCCGAGTCTGAGCCTAGAGCCCTGCTTTATATAGTCTTGACAGCCAGTCACATGCCCCTAAGTCACAATCCTTTCTCTTGAGTCTGTTTGCACTGTTGCAAGAAGCTGTTTCCTTCCTGAAGTAGAAGGTTAACACTCTTCCTGCCAATTCTATGGTGGGGTCTTCACAGTCCATCACAATGTGGATAAAGGAAAGAGTTCTTTCCATTTTTCAGTTTTGTTGTTTTTTTAAATTTGCTTTTTAACATTTTTCTTTAATTGTATATACACAAAGAGGTTATCATGGGATGAATAAAAAATAATTATTTCACAGCCATGTTTCCCGTGCTTCTTATGATGGGTGTTTCTCAGTCTCTTAATACAAGTACCTTACCACCATTTTTTTTGTCACACTGAACAAATATCAGGTCATCTCTACCTGAATGAAAGGAAGTGAGACTTTTGCGTGTGTAATGAATCAAAGTAACATGGCATGCAGATTTTCAGTGCTAATGAGAAGCTTTTTCAAAACCATAGCATGGAGGAGGAACGCAATAAATTCAAATGTTCATCAGGACAATTGTAGTTTGAAATCCGATACTGCAGGCAGATAAGAAAGGAGATTTACTATCTGTCCCTTTCACGTTCCTCTTATATTTTTTATAATTATATTTGACAAGTTGGCCAGGACAGTTTCAAGCAAAGAAGACCTGAAGGTGATCTCTTACCCCAGAGCTACACAAGGTGACTAGGAACCTAAATGAAACGAAGAACTAAACTGGTACAATTAACAGTCTTTAGGATCACCAGATATTGGTGTATGCGTTTATCTGACCTTTGTGACAAAACTATTGTTACTATTATATTTATTATTTATAGCACACTAAAATATGGTAGACACTTTAGGTATTGCAGATAGGAAGAAACTTAAATATTTGGTGGTAACTGAGGTATTAATAACTGTTTCAAAATATACATTTCTAAGTGTCTCATTTTTTTTTATTTTTAAAGATGGCCTGGCATACTTTGTCCTGATCCTCTTAATGGACAATATGTGACATATGACTTGGATGGATATGTAGAAAGCAATCATGTAGAATTCTTAGGTGATCCCCATTCAAGAGGTTGGGTTGCTGTGAAATATATTAGCCGTTACCCTAGCTCAATTAAGGTAGGTAGATTAATATATTAACATTTCATAATACTGGCATTTTGTGTGGGTGGGTGGGTGCGTGTTAAATATTCTAAAATAATTTACTTCATATATTTACTCTTAAAGTGAATGAAAATTGATATATAATCTGAATCAATAATAGGATATTGGTTTAGGTATAATAGCTACCATGACAAAGTTCCTCCTCTACCTTGGTGGGTCTTGTGCTTATTGGCAGATTTGCTCACCTTGGAGATTCACGTCAGCCCTCAGTTTGGCCGTTTTCATGAACCCACAGTCCAGGTCAACTCCTCCGGTATCAAGTAGGGAGTTGTGGGGGATGGGGGGAACCTGGGCCCACCTTCTACTCCAGGTTCCAGCCCAGGGCCCTGTGGATTGCAGCTGTCTACAGTGGCTCCTGTAACAGCTGCGTGAGAGCTACAACTCCCTGGGCTACTTCCCCATGGCCTCCTCCCAGCAGCTTCTTCATTCTCACCACAAGACCTTCCTCCAGGTGACTAATAATGCTTGTACTTCTCAGTGTTCCAGTAGTACGCCTTCTCACTCTCAGCTTCTTGCGCCTCTTGCTCCCAGCTCCTCGCACATGCATCACAAACTGAAGTGAGCTCCTTTTTAAACCCAGATGCCCTTATTAGTCTGCCTTAATTGATTCTAGCAGCTTCTTGATTAGCTGCAGGTGTTCTAATCAGCCTGTCTAACTTAATTGTTTCCAGAAAGTTCCTGATTGTTCTAGAACCTTCCCTGTCACCTTACCCAGGGAAAAGGGACCTACTTAACCTGGGGCTAATATATCTGTCTTCTGTCACTCTATTGTAGCCATTTGGCCTGACCCTGTCACACTACAAATAACATTGTGTTAACTGTTTGGAATCTTGGGTTCACTTTTAAGAAATTAAGGATGTAAAATTTAAAAGTCAGCTAATAAAATTATTTTTTATTCTGATGGATGTAAAAAGCAGATTCAGATGAGACTCTGCAGTTGCATTTAAAAACACATTTCTGTTCCCTATAGCAATTTCTATATATTTCAGAAAAACTAAACTTTCAGTAATAGCCTCATGCAGAAAGACATTAAGGAGAGTAACCAGTTTTACAACTCTCATACAGAGTATTCCACTTTTTTTCTTACAAATTTTTTTTTTTTGCACCATACACTTTCAGTTGCAGGCAACTCAAAAGCACACTAGTAATTACTGGTTTACTACTGATTTAACAAACCTAAAAGACCACCACCTATTTCTAAGTTATTTCCAATTAGTCTGTTTTTGCTGTATTTTTAAAAATGAGCCTTGAAAACAAAAAATGAGCATTTATTGTCAATGTGAACTAGAAAAAAATGTAGTCACAAATATTTGCCATAAAACTGCCTCACTCAAGGCTACTCCAAATCTGCAGCTTTTTCACATGTAAAATGCCCAGTGGAATAATATACTCTTTCTGTTGCCAAGAGAGGGCATCATAATAGCCTTGTCAAAATGTTTCGTACCTGCCCTGCCCATGCTTGCCTTGAGGCAAAGATGCCACTTTGGGGGTTGTATTGATTGTCTGTGGTCATATGTGGCCACATGTCTGTGGTACTTCATATGTGGTGGCCTTGCGGACTTGTTTACGCTAGCAGAAGTCTGGGTAAAGGCCTCACTTCTGCAGTATGTAATTTAAGAGTGAATCTTGATTATCCACTTTGTAAATTAGATATTCCTCTTAAGTAAACAGTCAAATAGCTCATTTGCCATGTGGTGTCCTTGCACCACAGAATGTACCTTTTCTCTATTTTCAGACTTCTACAGACAAAGAGACTGAATTTGTCCCCTGGATCCCTGGAAACTGAACAGCTTACTCAGAAAATTAAACTCTAGCATATTGACACCAGCAGCAAGGCTTCGGTCCCTTCCCATCCAATGCTCTCAAGACTGGAGCAGGGCTCTCAGTTTTAAAGGATTTCTACGTTAACATAGTTATCAGAATGGCTCTCAGAAAATACCTCTGTTTTTGTGTGTGTGTGTGTGTGGACAACCATTATCAAGATGCTGCCCTTTGTCCTTTCTACCACACCAACAGTATTTACCAAGGGCCTAGCAATGGTCACCACCCATCTCAAGCATCAAGGTATTCCTGTATGTAGAAGTCCAACATAAGTCCAACAGTTTCAATTTTTAAGTCTCTTGATAAATTGGGACACGTCCACACTTGTACAAGCCCAACAAATCTCCTTCATAGGGGCTATCCTGAACTTGTGTTAGGCCAAGGCATATCTTGTAGCACAGAGTTTCAGGGAAATTTATTAAGCAACCCTACAAAAGCAGTGATAATTCACCTGAGGCTTTAGGTCTCCTGGGCTGTTCCATTTGTCACTTTATGCTTATGAATGAAGCTGGTACAGCACTGATTGGCAGCAAAATTAACTCCAAACATGAACTACATGGGAGCTTTCCAGAGCATGTTTCCATAAGTCTTCAGGATTCTCTGCTAGTGAGAATTCCCAGACACTGTTTTGCAGGAGTTTATTTCAATTTTCATTCTCAACTGTTATGATCACCACAGACACATCTGGTGTGTGGACTGGAGAGCTCACCTTCAGGAGGTTGATATACCAGATATTCTACTCCCTTGTGGACTATGAAGCTCAATATAAGTGTTCTGGAACTCAGTTAATTGTCGGCTCTAATACATATATTTCTTGCAGCTGGCCAAAAGCTATATTATTCAAGTGCTAAGAGCAATATGGTAGCTATGTGTTATATCAACAAAAAGGACATTCTTACTCAACAACTGTCAGCAGCCAGTGGCCCTGTGAGAGTGGTGCCTGGCTCTTGAAGTACACCTGATACCTCTAAATCTGACACAAAGAACATTTGCTAGCAGGTTCAGGATTCAGACAAAACAGAAGTTGTCACTGGAAAGACCATGGTGGATCTGCTGTTCAAAAATTTGGGTCATTTGTCCATAGACTGTCCTGCTGCTCAATGGGAAGAGACATATCCTTGGTTTTGCTTCAGAGCAGGGATGGATGAAGATTTGATCACAGATGCATTTCTGTTGGCTTGGAACAAAGGAATTCTTTACATCTTCCCACTGATTTCATTGATCCAATGAGTAATCAGAAGAATGCAACAAAACATAGTTCAAGTTGTACTGGCTGCTGCAGGAGGGGCCAGACAATATTGGTACAGAGATGAAGATCTCTTACAGGAGTCTCCATTTCTTTAAATGGTATTAACTGATTTTCTCTTTCAAGAAGACTCATCCGGCATCCTAATCCAGAGTTGCTTCACTTTGTGCTTTGGTTCACAGAACAATGAGTAAATCTGCCCTCATGTGCTGTGGAAGTGCAGGATATTCTGCTACTATCTAGAAATCTATTTACTCTGAAATGTTACACTTGGAAGTAGAAAAGGATTTTCCTCTATGGGTAGAGGAAAACAGTCCGTCTCCTCTTGCAGCAACCATATAACTTATTTGGAGTATTTATTGCATTTAAAGTATCTCAGCTTTTCCTTGCTGACATCTCATGGTGACATCTCAACATATCCTCTGCCAGTGAAGGGCTCCCCATGTCAGTTATCTCACCATCACAAGATTTCTGAAAAGAATTAATAATATTAATAAGCCTCTGACTACCAGATGCTGGGACTGAACGATAGGGGATGGATCACTTGATAATCACCCTGTTCATTTCCTTTGATGCATCTGGCATTGGCCACTGTTGGAAGACAGGATACTGGGCTAGATGGACCATTGGTTTGACCCACTATGGCCATTCTTATGTTCTTAAATCTCCCTTCTAGTCATAGAACCCGTTCAATCACAGGGCTTTACTTTGGTATTGTAAAGTTGATAGACTCTCCTTCTCAAGCCTTGGGAATGTGCTCTTTGTTTCACATGTTATTAAAGACCGCATTTTTAATCACAAGTACATCTGCAATGAGTGAGTGAGTTGCAGGCTTTAATGGCTAGTCTTGATTTAATCTAATCTGTGTTCTTCTAAAAAAAATTCGTATCTGGGGAAAACTAGATTCAATAATCCAGATATAAGAGGACATTAACTTTTTATTTGGATGGGACTACAGCTTTGTCTAGATTAGGAAAAGTGCTTTTTTAAAGTTGTTACCTAAATCGAGATGGCTAATATGATTTGAAACACTTAACACCTAGTGTTGACACCGTTTTTAATAATTTTACAACTGTGTTAAAGTAATAGTGGAAGAAAAAGAAACGCCCCATGCCCAAGTAGCAGAGGAAAAATTTGTATGATCTGTTAAAGATTTCAACAACCTTTTGGTGCTTATAACAGAAAAGGCAACTAGACTTGCGGAAGATGGAACAAAGCCAACTAGTATAGCATCTCCAGAATAAACTGCACCTCCATGGCTGCCTGTAACCAGCAAAAGACCGTATGACGCTGGCCTTTAATCTGACACCATCAGCTCCTAGGAGGTGGACGTCTACTCTTCTCACAGGAACATCCACTACCTCAAATAAGTAGGTCACAGGAATATTAAGAAGAGATTTGCTCTACAAACCTGAAACATCATAAATACTTGATTTATCTAATCCTTCATTCCAAAAAAATCCCCGGAGATGCATGGAAGAAGCCATCGCTCATTTCATCTGGAGAGGCTTTATATTTAAATACACCATGAACACACACTTCCTTGTTGAATTTAAAATTGAGATTCTTCTTAATACTTTACTCTGTTTTCTTAAGGAATCTTTTGTGGCCAATGGATATGAAGGAAGCATACTGGAGATGGAAAAACCAAGATATCATAATGACTGAAATAAGAAAGCACAAATTCCTAATGTTTTCATGAGCTTTTTAGTCAGTCTAATGACATTAAGGTCGCATGGATTAACCAGCTTGATTTAAATAAATTCAAGAGGTGTATAAAGAAAAGTAAACAAATGTCAGTTATATTAATTTCTAATTATTACTGATATTCAGAAATGCAAGTAGTATCAATGAGGATTGAGAAATAGAAACAGCTTACTCATTTTACTACAAAGTGGTCTTGTTCTACTATTGCTACCACACACGATACATTACTCAGTATTTAGTTTTTGTTAAATTTATAATTTATTTAAGTGAGTTTCCATGTGAAAATATTAAATTGAAGGTATTGGGGGTGTAAAATAGTAAAGTACTCTTGACATTTTGATCCATATGATTGCTCCCAGAAATGTTTTGCTCAGTGGTTCTGCCCTCTCCCTGACTGATAGCCATTTCAGACACAGCCCACCAGAATACCTATACTGATCATTCAGATTTTCCTCAGCTATCACTCACTCCATTTCTCCCCTACTGGACTGTTGTGGAGCCACTGATTACCCCAATCTATCGCTATGTAGACCTTGATACTGTATCCATGCCATAATATCAAGGTGCCTCTGTAGTGTCAGGATGCGTAAAATCATTCACCAGCTTCATAACTGCTATTTTTGGCATCTTGGAAGTGTAATCATGGACTTAATCTTTGGGCAGAGTGTGGAGTTAAATGGCACTAAATTGTTGAGGAGGTATAATCTGTATTATCTTTCATGGCTCCAAAACCAGACAGTTTTCGGATAGCCTTCAGGCTCCTTGTAGACTCCTGAGCAAAGATTAGGCCCACAGTTAGTGAATCTCTATTCTCATCAGTATTTGGAATCCATAGTGGGTTTTTTGACACTGCTGCAAATATGTCTCTTCAGATCTTAATACAATAGCTTGAACACTCCATGACTTTCCCACTGTTAGATTGCTCTCCAGAATTAGACAGTGAATGAAAATTGGCAGTTTTAACTAGTGTGAGCTAACAGGCACTTGTACTAAAGCACTTCATTAGCAATTTTAGAAGCAGAAAATTAAACATACATAAAGTACCACTGGTATCCATAAATACACTAATGTAACATATACTCATGATTTAAATCAGGCATCTTTCATTCCTAGATTACAAATAGTTTGCCATTGATCCCCACTTTAGGTTTTCTGCACATAGTATATATGACAGATCTAACTGCTCCATTGCATAAAGTTTTAAAAGCGGTAAGCTGTCTCAGCACTTGAGGACACACATTTATTCATTGGCGAGGTACACTGATTAACATCATCAGTTTTCTTTCAAATCAACTTGTGAAGAATTCCATTTTGCAATTCCAGTATTGCCCTTAGGAAAATGTTTTTCTCAACTTTTAAATATTTTTCCAGATTTTACAGTCCTTTTATCATTAGTTCCTTGTGTGTAAACTATGTAGTTAATTAAAAAGTATTTTATTCTGTGAGAGAGCTCCATTTGAGCAGTCTCCAAGGCTATATTACTGTTTTTCTATATTACTTTCTTTTGGGTAGTTTTTCTTTCTTCTTGAGTCTAGGTAATTTCTTCTTTTGGGGGTAGGGGGAGAATACTAATGGTAGAGCTGCTCATGATATCATTTTTGAGACCTCTCCCAAAACTTCTAGTCAATAAGGTACAGTTTATGCAGAAAACCTTGAACAAGAATTTAGGGCAGAGTTATTTTCTTCCCAGGAGGCAAGATTCTGTTTCTAAAGCCTTAACCTTAAGAGGCTGGGCTGGACTGGTTCTTCAACATGGTTCTGAATTCAAGGAGATCCAAAACATTGCAGTTGAAAGGGGAGCACTGGAGAGCTCTTCAGAATATCAGCGCACTTTCCTTATGATGGAAAATGTTAACTCTACATTCCGAAATTTCTTGCTAATTGGGAAACTTCCCCAGAACCAAGAATAGTGACAGTGTTTCTGAGAAATCTGCAAACTGAAGCACTAACCATATCCTGATTTGTTAAAGCACATCTAATGTTCAGTTGACAGTTAGATGTGACATCAAAGTCCATAGAACCTACTTCAACAAAACATTTCAATGTCTTGGATTTTCTGGTTGCACTTAGCCATAAAAAGGATTGCAGTGCATATTTTCTTGGTGTTCTGTGGACGCGTAAATACTAGAAAAATTCTAAAGTCCAGAGGTGTTTTCTGCATGCACAAGAACAAGGGAGCACTCTTCCATTCATAGGCAGCAGATCTACTTTATGCCTTCCCTTCATTTCCTTTGCTGCCCCCAAACAGTAAGAAACATCAGACAGGAGAAAGTCCTTTTCATTAGTGGCTCTTTGCTAGATTTACTGGCTTTGGTTCTTCTTCAAGTGCTTGCTTATGTCCATTCCAAAGTAGATGTGTGCTTGCCCTGAGCACCACTGCCAGAAAGTTTTCCCTCAGTGGTATCCGTTGGGTTGGCTCTGCCCACTGGAGTTGCACGCTCGTAGCACTGGTATAAGGGTCATGCCAATCTACAGCCCCCTCAGTTCCTTCTTACCACCTGTTATGGTCACTGGAACTGTCTCATCCTTGTGTTCTACAAGTACCCTCTCAGTGGATTTTTCCAAACTTCATTGTATATAATTTATTTCTTGTTCTTAGTAGTTTGTTAGCTTAGCGGAACCCTGATAAGCAGGGTTAGTCTCTGCCCAGTACTGGACCATGCGTTGGCCTCTAAGTTTTAAGCCTCATGCCATAAGCCTGTGCCTGTGAGCTACCCCCATTCCAGCTGCCTTAAGTGCTTGGGGGAAGCTCACGTGCAGGAGTGTTGTAAGATCTCCAAAGACTTCAGGCCCTGCCAAAAAGGATAAAACACAGTAAACTAAAATTTATTCTCTTGGAGCAGTGCTAAGATCTTCCTCAGAGCTGGGTCACTCAGTCTTGGTAGTGAGCACTTCAACCTCTGTAAGGAGCAACTTGGCTACTGTTTCGGATCCTTGGCACCGTTCTCCATCACTGGCACGGAGAAGAGATGCTCCTTCCACTTCTCGAGAGCCTTGGCACTATTCACCATCCCTGATGCCAAAGAAAGGCTCTCCAGCAAGAGAACCTTGGCACTGCTCTCCATCACCAATGCTGAGGAAAAAACAGAAGACAGACAGAGGTCAATCCCCAACTCTGAGATTGGAAGGCCAGGGAGACACTAGTAGAGTGCAACTCATGTTGGGTTGCTGCGCAGCTCCAACAACTCATGTGGTGCCATTGAGTCCGGCCCCAGAGTGGGTACTGTTGAGTCAGGTACCAATAGATTCACTGCCACTGGAGTTCCACTGCCCTGGCGGTACTGTTGACATCAGAGGCGTTTGCCATGGCAAGAGACTTACTCTCTGCCCTATCTGTGGCACCTTCGGAAAGGATCTGCATGGCACGGAGGCCCCAATTGCCTTCAAAGGGGAAACTGGCCGTGATGGCCCATCCCTAGTCTCCTCTCTTCCGGCACCGATCGCTGGCACCGGTTGGCACCACTCCTCCCTGGTCTTCAGGAAGGGAGTCTGAGATGGACTCATAGGCAGAGTCATATGTCTCCCACAGGAGCTGGTGCCCTCACTCCAGTTGGCACTATCCTGCCATGAACCCCAGCCAAGGCATCCCACCCATAACGTGGCCCCCAGGAAAGTGGCAGATGCCTCCTCTTCTTCTCCTGATGAGGCTGTCACAGGAACAGATGTAATGCTCTCTCAGGATGATTATAAAATGACCAGGAGCTCCTCAAGAGAGTGGCTCAGAACCTGGGGATCCAGGTAAGAGAGATCAGGGAGTCCTCCCATGCCTTGGTAGACAATCTGATGGCAACAGGCCTTTCGAAAGTGTCATTACCGCCTGAATGAGGCCATTACATAACCCATCAAGACATCGTGGCAGACCCCAGCGTCCTTTCAGCCGATTGCAAAGAAAACTGAAAAGAAGTACTTTGTCCCAGCTAAGGGTTATGAATTCTTACATATGCATCCACTACTGGGCTCTTTGGATTGTGTCAGCAGCCAATGAGTGGGAACTACAGGGACCAGCCCCCAAGGTCAAAGATGCCAAAATTTAGACCTTTTCAGTAGAAAGGTCTATTCAACACGTAGCCTCCAGCTCAGGATTGCAAACCAGCAGGTGGTACGGAGCAGGTATGATTTTAATCCTGGGACTCCATGTTGAAATGTAAAGAGTTGTTACCCCAGGAATCGAGACAAGAATTTGCAGCTCTTATGAATGAAGGAAAATCAGTGGCAAAGACATCCCTGAAAATAGCCTTGGATGCGGTGGACTCTGCAGCCAGATCTGTGGCCTCAGCAGTGGCAATGCATAGAAGCTTATGGCTTCAATCCTTGGTCCTGCTGCATGAGGTCCAACAGACCTTGCAGGACCTTCCTTCTGAGGGTATGTCACTCTTTTCTGAGCAGACAGTCTCTAAATTGCACAACCCGAAGATTTCGAGAGCCACCCTGAAGTCCTTAGGACTTTATACACTAGGGCCTGGTATACACTACGAGTTTATGTCGGATTTAGCAGCGTTAAATTGAATTAACCCTGCACCCATCCACACAACGAAGCCATTTTTTCCGACGTAAAGGGCTCTTAAAATCGATTTCTGTACTCCACCAACGAGAGGATTAGTGCTGAAATTGACATCGCCATTTCAAATTAGGGTTAGTGTGGACGCAATTCGAAGGTATTGGCCTCCAGGAGCTATCCCACAGTGCACTATTGTGACCATTCTGGACAGCACTCTGAACTCGGATGCACTGGCCAGGTGTACGGGAAAAGCCCCGGGAACTTTTGAATCTCATTTCCTGATTGGCCAAGCGAGCTCATCAGCACAGGTGACTATGCAGTCCCAGAATCGCAAAAGAGCTCCAGCATGGACCGAACGGGAGGTATTGGATCTGATCGCTGTATGGGGAGAGGAATCCATGCTATCAGAACTACGTTCCAAAAGACGAAATGGCAAAACATTTCAAAAAATCTCCGAGGCCATGAGGGACAGAGGCTACAGCAAGGATGCAACACAGCGCCATGTGATACTTAAGGAGCTCAGACAAGCATACCAGAAAACCAAAGAATCAAATGGATGCTCCGGGACAGAGCCCCAGACATGCCGCTTCTATGCTGAGCTGCATGCAATTCTAGGAGGGGCCGGCACCACTACCCCACCTCTGTCCGTGGACTCCGATGATGGGATACTCTTTGCCATACCTGAGGATTTTGTGGACGGGGAAGATGAGGAGGAGGAGGAGGAGGATGAGCTTGAGGAGAGCACACAACACACCGTTCTCCCCGACATCCAGGATCTTTTTATCACCCTGACTGAAGTACCCTCCCAACCCAACGAAGCCGGAGAAGGGACCTCTGGTGAGTGTACCTTTTAAAATATAATACATGTTATAAAAGAAAGTGTTTTTTAATGATTAAGTAGCCTTGAGGACTTGGGATGCATTCGTGGCCAGTACAGCTACTGGAAAAGTCTGTTATCGTGTCTGGGGATGGAGCGGAAATCCTCCAAGGACATCTCCATGAAGCTCTCCTGGAGGTACTCTAAAAGCCTTTGCAGAAGTTTTCTGGGGAGAGCAGCCTTATTCCATCCTCCATGGTAAGACACTTTACCACACCATGCTAGTAGCAAGTAATCTGGTATCATTGCATGACAAAGCCTGGCAACGTATGGTCCTAGTGTTTGCTGGCATTCAAGCAACATCCGTTCTTTATCTCTCTGTGTTATCCTCAGGAGAGTGATATTGTTCATGGTAACCTGGTTGAAATAGGGGAATTTAATTAAGGGGACATTCAGAAGTGGCCGTTCCTACTGGGCTGTTTGCCTGTGGCTGAAAAGAAATCCTCCTCGCAGTTAGCCACGCGGTGGGAAGGGGGGGGGCATTGGCACTGAGCTGTTCGCGTTTGGCTAGCAGGGATCTTCCCTGATACCAGCCACGTGGTGGGGTGAGGGGTAAAGCAATCATCCCAGAGAATTAGATTGCGGGGGGTTAGTTTGGTTTCTGCTGCTGCACGTTAAGAGGAAAACCGCAGCACTAAAAGGCCTACTCAGCGTGCTTTGCTTGGTATGGGAGAGGAGGGCGCTGCTGTTATGAAGGTTACAGAAGCCAAAAGACTATGGCTTACCATGGCCACCTGCAAACTGAATTCTGTTGCCCGGCACTGCGTGTGTGATCTATAACACCAAAGCTGCAGGCACTCAATGTAAGATGCAAAATGCGACCTTGTACCAAAATCATATGTGCTATGTAATGTGAATAGTGTTGTTCACCGTGAAAGAATATAGCCATTGTTCTGTAAAATGTATCTTTTTAAATACTTCGCTCCCTTTTTTTCCTCAGCAGCTGCAAATGTTTCAAGCCTCCCTCCTCCGTCCCAAAGACTATCTCAGATAAGGTGGCGAAAAAAATGCACGTGCAATGAAATGTTCTCTGTGCTCATGCAGTCGTCCGGCACTGACAGAGCTCAGCAGAATGTGTGGAGGGACACAATAGCAGAGTACAGGAAAGTGGCCTATGAACGTGAGGAAAGGTGGCAGCAGGAAGATCAGAGGAGGCATGAGGCAACACGGGCTACTGCGGGATCAAACGGACATGCTCCAGCATCTGGTGGAGGTTCATGAATAGCAGCAGGATCACAGACTGCCGCTGCAGCCCCTGTTAAACCGCCCTCCCTTCTCCCCAAGTTCCATAACCTCCTCATCCAGACGCCCAAGAACGCGGGGTAGGGGGAGGCTCCGGGCACCCAACCACTCCACCCCAGTGGACAGCCCAAGCAACAGAAGGCTGTCATTCAACGAGTTTTGAGGTGGCCTTTTCCTTCCCTCCTACCCTCCTCCCACACCCCACCTGGGCTACCTTGTGAGTTATCTCCCTATTTGTATAATCAATTAATAAAGAATACATGTTTTTTAAATGATAGTGACTTTATTTCCTTTGCAAGCAAGCTGTGATCGAAGGAGGGAGGGCCGGTGGCTTACAGGGAATTTAGAGTCAACCAAGGGGGCGGGTTTTCATCAAGGAGAAACAAACAAGTGTCACACAGTACCCTGACCAGTCATGAAACTGGTTTTCAAAGCTTCTCTGATGCACAGCGCTTCCTGCTGTGCTCTTCTAACCGCCCTGGTGTCTGTCTGCGTGTATTCAGTGGCCAGGCGATTTGCCTTAACCTCCCACCCTGCCATAAACGTCTTCCCCCTTACTCTCACAGAGATTGTGGAGCACACAGCAAGCAGCAATAACAATGGGAATATTGGTTTCGCTGAGGTCTGAGCGAGTCAGAAAAACTGTGCCAGTGACCCTTTAAACGTCCAAATGCACACTCTACCACCATTCTGCACTTGCTAAGCCTATAGTTGAACAGCTCCTTACTACTGTCCAGGGTGCCTGCGTATGGCTTCATGAGCCAGGGCATTAAGGGGTAGGCTGGGTCTCCAAGGATAACTATTGGCATTTCAACATCCCCAACAGTTATTTTCTGGTCTGAGAAGTAAATCCCTTCCTGCAGCCATTTAAACAGACCAGAGTTCCTCAAGATGCAAGCGTCATGAACCTTTCCTGGCCACCCCACGTTGATGTTGGTGAAACGTCCCTTGTGATCCACTAGTGCTTGCAGCACTATTGAAAAGTACCCCTTGTGGTTTATGTACTGGCTGCCCTGGTTGTCCGGTCCCAAGATAGGGATATGCGTTCCGTCTATAGCCCCACCACAGTTAGGGAATCCATTGCAGCAAAGCCATCTAGTATGACCTGCACATTTCCCAGAGTCACTACCTTTGATAGCAGCAGCTCAATGTTTGCGTTGGCTACTTGCATCACAGCAACCCCCACAGTAGATTTGCCCACTCCAAATTGATTCCCGACTGATCGGTAGCTGTCTGGCGTTGCAAGCTTCCATAGGGCTATTGCCACTCACTTGTGAACGGTGAGGGCTGCTCTCATCTTCATATTCTTGTGCTTCAGGGCAGGGGAAAGCAAGTCACAAAGTTCCATGAAAGTGCCCTTATGCATGTGAAAGTTTCAGATCCACTGGGAATCATCCCAAACCTGCAACACTATGCGGTCCCACCACTCTGCTTGTTTCCTGGGCCCAGAATCGGCGTTCCATGGCATGAGCCTGCCCCAGTAACACCATCATCTCCAAATTACCGGGGACCGCAGTTTTAGAGAAATCTGTGTTCATTTCCTCATCACCGCGCTGCTGTCACCTCCTCGCCTGGTTTTTCAGGTGCTGGTTCTGCATAAACTGAACGATAATGCGCGAGGTGTTTATAATGGTCATAACTGCTGCGGTGAGCTGAACGGGCTCCATGCTTGCCGTGCTCTGGCATCTGCTTGGGCAATCCAGGGAAAAGGGCGCGAAATGATTTTCTGCTGTTGCTTTCATGGAGGGAGGGTTGACTGACAACATTTACCCATAACCACCCGTGACAAATTTTTGGCCCCATTAGGCATTGGGTGCTCAGCCCAGAATTCCAATGGGCAGCGGTGACTGCGGGAACTGTGGGATAGCTACCCACAGTGCACCGCTCGGAATGTTGACGCTTGCCATGGTACTGTGGACGCACACCACCGAATTAACGCTGAATTAATGTGCTTAGTGTGGATGCATGCACTCGATTTTATACACTCTGTTCCCAAAACCTGATTTCTGTAACATTGGAGTACTTTTGTGGTGTAGACATGGCCGAGCATCCAGGAGGAAACATTATAAGAACACTTACTTCCATATCTCAATTTTTCAGGGACACAGAGGATTCCTCAGGTTCATCATGAACCATGTGCACTGTCAGTTTGTGGTTCTCCTGTTCAGCCTGTCACTGGCCCCTTGGGTGTTCATGCAGTGTATGACAGTCGTCGCAGGCTTCCTGAGAAGACAAAGGGGTTCAGGTCTACCCTTACCTTGATGACTGACTGCTGGACAGAGGTTGGACCAAGGTCCAGGTGGAGTCCGATATAAAGTTAATCCAGACAACATTCCAGGACTTGAGCCTGTTGATAAATGTGCAGAAGTCTATCCTCTCCCAGGGGTGAAAGTGGGCCGGTATGGTGTACCGGTAAGAAGTCGGTACCGGCCCCTCCCCCCCCCCCTGCACTCCCGTTGGCGGCGCTGTGGGAGGTAACATGGGCAACAACATTAAAGCGCTTCCCCCACACACGCACACACACTCCTAGACCTCTCTGTGGAGACGCCAGTTCTATTTCTGTAGCCAGACCTGATCTCCCAGGACCACAGCTGCCTGCCTTGAGTCCCTTCATCTGACAGCCTGGAAGCTCCATGGCGGAACCCCACAGAACTAGCATGCTCAGGATACATTTGTTAGGTACTTCTAGAAAGCAGAAAGCCGTCCACCAAAGCTACTTACCTGGCAAAGTGAAAAAGGTTCTCAATCTGGTGTATCGCAGAAGGGTGTCTCACTTATGCAGTCCACAATACCATTTATTTTGGACACCTTACTACACCTGAAACAAGTTCTAACTGTGTCATCTCCTAGGGTTCACCTGGCCTCAATCTCAGCTTTTCCCCCATGGGTGAATGGCCATTCCGTCTTCTCAAACACCATAGTAATTGGTTTCTTAAAGGCCTTGAGGGATTGTACCCCCAGGTATGGCAACCAATCTCTCCCTGGGACCTCAACCTGGTATTGTCAAAACTGACAGGACTTCCATTTGAGCTGCTGGCAACATATTGTCTGCTCTACCTGTCCTGGAAGGTGACCTTCCTGGTGGCCATTATGTCTGCCAGAAGGGTCTCAGAGATCCAGGCCCTCACTTCAGAACCACCATATTCTTCAGAACCATGGTATCCTTCAAGGAGAAGGTCCAATTGTGTCCTCATCCAGCTTTCCTTCCAAAGGTGGTTTCACAGTTCCATATAAGTCAGGATATTTTCCTACTGGTCTTCTATCCAAAACCACATGTCAACAGAGAAGAACAGAGACTCCACTCACTAGACGTCAGATGTCACTGGCTTTCTACGTAGAAAGTACTAAGCCATTTCGGAAAACTACTCAGCTATTCATGGCCATTGCAGACAGAATGGAAGGTCTTTTCATCTCAGCCCAGAGAAATTCATCATGGATCATATCCTGCATCTGCACATGCTATGACCTGGCAAAGGTCCCTGCTCCTCCTCCTGCCCTAATAGCACATTCCACAAGGGCCCAAGCATCTTCGGCAGCATTCATAGCACAAGTTCTTGTCCAGGACATTTGTAGAGCAGCAATGTGGTCATCAGTTCACACTTTTGCATCTCACTACACCATCACCAAGCAGGCTAGAGACAATGCTGTATTTGGCCAAGCGGTGTTGCAATCAACATGTCAGACTCTGAACCCTCCACCTGCACCTGCTTAGGAGTCACCTACATTGGAATGCACAAGAGCAAGCACGCAAAAAAGAAAAAAATGGTTACTAACCTTTCTGTAACTTGTTCTTTGAGATGTGTTGCTCTTGGCCATTCCAAGACCTTCCTTCCTACACCTGTGTCAGAGTTGGCCGGCAAGAAGGAAATGAGGGAGCTGTAGATTGGCAGGACCCTTTATGCTGGGGCTATGACTGCGCGACTCCAGGGGGAACCAGAGCTGACCCGCTGGATACTATTGAGGGAAAACTTTCTGGCGGCTGTGCTCGGGGTGAGCACGCACCTTCATTGGAATGGACATAAGTAGCGTATCTCAAAGTACAAGAGTTACAGAAAGCTTGGTAACCATTTTTTCTCAGACCTCATAATATTGTCTTTTCAATCACTTCTGCATATTCCCATAAAGAAAATCTGTTTGACATAAAGAACCCAAAAATACTCAGTCAGGGAAGCTCCAGTAAACAGCTTAGATGTTGGTAGACTATAAGACTTTCATTAGCAGTATTCAATATTCTTTATCACAGAGAGAGAAAAACCTACAACTTCTGAATATGCATGGGTAAGATGCAGATTTAAATAGTGGGGCCTAGCAACAACATAAAACCATTTTTTTCAGGATGGATTTGCCCTGCCACAAATGTTCCTTGTAAATGTGTTTCAGCCATATATGGATATATTCATTATGGGACTGAGGATAGTATGCCAAGAATAAATTTCACTCTTACATCAAACATTTCAAATTGTTTTTTCTTCTCTAAGATATCAGTTTCCTTTATAGTAATGAAATTTCAGCTGTTATGTCTCACTGCATATTATAGAAGAGATAAAATGCTATTTTAAAATGTTCAGTGTTTCCATATATGCAGTATTGCAGCTTCTACTCATCCACAGCAAGTAAATTACTTGAGCAGTTGAGTAGAATCTGGTGCTTCATCTGTAGACTGTGCTGCCAACTCCTCTAAGAGCTGCCTTTAGTAGCCCTCTCAAAATGCAGTCATCTATACTCTTCTTACTGTTTCATTCTCTTCCTAGAACTCTGCATCCGGAATATAGGTGAGGATAGCTCAAGGCTGCAAAGAGCTGGAGGAGGAGATCCAAGAAGCCCCAAGAGAGTCTTCAACAGACCTACCTTAATCATGTTGTGCGGCTTTTGGTGCCTCTACCACTTCACCCTCCCCCAGTGGCAGCACTCCTTGCACCATCACCACATCCTTCTTCCATAAAAGCATGTTCTCTCTTCTTCCTTCCTTCCTTCCGCTTACTCACACAATCACCACATCATCTCACTTTCTCCTCTCCAAATAACTAGCCCAGACAGTACTTTTCCATCTCCCACTACAAAGTAGGCTACATTTGCAAAGTTTACACAAATCTTACAAACACAGACTGGAATAGCAGGTATTTCCTGGTCTAGTACGTTTTTGCAAGGCTGCATTAATATTGTAGTCAGGTAGTTCTTTCAGATAAAAAATAAATATTATGGAGTCACATCTTGTTATAGATCAGGATAAACTTTCTCTAGGAGTGTTTCATAAAAGGTTTATGAATGATATTGTAAGTATTCTGGTGAATGAAGATAATTTTGTGTTTCAGAGTAACAGCCGTGTTAGTCTGTATTCGCAAAAAGAAAAGGAGGACTTGTGGCACCTTAGAGACTAACCAATTTATTTGAGTGTGGTTTCATTCTGCAGTCCATATAGACTCGAAATGTTGATTTCATTAAGTAGGAAGTTAAACACAATAAAGAGCTACAGAACTGGGCTCTCTGCAGCACTTTGGAATTCACATTCTATGTTGAAAGGGGCCCAATTACAAAAAAAATACCAGAAAATTTTTATCCTTTACACCCAGAGTAATTTACCAGACATAGATACAGGAGCATTTATCTTGAACTGAAGCCCTCTGAGTTAATCTAAATGCTTTGCTGTTTAGAATTCTTTTCTAGTCATTGTTAAATATTTCTGAAGTACTATTTTTTGTTTGTTTTTTTAACTCATACAAAGTGTAGAAAAATGGAGTAACGGTAAGGTATTTAGTAAAAGTTTCTCTTTATTTCCATAGCCAGAACAATGCAAGAGACAAAAGAAATGGTATAAAAGTGCATTGGAAGAAGCAAACAAATTACTTGCATTTTCTGCTCCGCAAAGACTTGAAATGTGCCAGCTATCAGAAAATGGTATAATTCATATTTTTCAGCACTGTTTGTCAATAAAGTTATAGTCATATGCAGAGAGGTTTTTTCAGTCATAATGATGGAAGATTTTCTTTTTAAGAACATGCTAATATTATAATAGGAAAAATGTAGTGTGTGTAGTATAGTATATGTCTCACTCTCAATGGATTTCCTTCACAGATGCCCTTATATTGAAAGGAGATGTTGATTCACAAGTAATTTTATAATTGAGTATTATTAAAATAAATTACTTTACATGGCTAGTGAGAAAGTGATGTGCAATTACTCTTGTCTAAGATATTAAAAAAAATTGGTTGGTTTAAAAGGACCTTGCCATTCATAAGCCGAAGGTTATGACAAGCCTTAAGTTTAAAAACTAACCTGTTTTATCTAAGCATAAACCATAAAAGGCAAAAAAAGACAAAAGGAAGTATACGGTTGATATTTTTTTCCATGACCAGTCTGTAGTCTATAATGTAGTTTGTAATGAGATTGATAGCACAGTTAGTGCTAGTCTGGCTAGGGAAACTGAGAAAATCATTTTAGCACTGTTCTGAGAAAAACAATATTTAAAAATCATCTTTTTAGCTTGCTTTTGTCTTAGATAATTGATCTAAACTTTTGTTTAAAGTATAGTGTTAAATTACATTAAAACAACCATATGCTCGTTTCTTCTTTTGGAATATTGCAGACAAACATTTTCAGTTAACCTTTAAGTTAGCTTTATTTTTTTATTGTTCTGTAAGCAGTAAAGTTCTGTTGACTTTCAGAGCTGGGGGAGTAAGCTATTTTGCGTTTTTTGTTTTTGTAATGGGGTTGGTATGCCTAGTGCTCTGGATGAGTGCTACTTTTTATTTTTCTGTAAATCCGGAGAAATAACATTAACCATCGCAATTAAACCAACAAGTACAATATTATTAATAAAAAGATAATGTGCTAAGAATACATGTAGTTGATAGCTAAGAGTAGTGAGGCATGTTCATCAAAAATAGGAGTCTTGTGCATTGTAGCTGTATTTTCATATTGTGTATCCAGCATTATTTAATCCCCTAGGAGCTCATCAACTTAAAGTTATGATGTAAACACGTGTTGCTTTTACAAATTGACAGCATACTTTGAGGTTATCCCAATGTAATTCTAAGCCCCAACCCATGCTAGACAACTATGAAGAGATTTACCAGTGGGAACCTCAGGTAATATTGTTTTTCAGGTGTATACCGTGCCTCCTAGAGTGCAACTACTGCAGTACTGTTTGACAAGATGCTCACTTCTGCCTGAACTGGGCTAGCAGAGTGTATAAAACATTGGAGGACCTGGATTCTTCCCATCCACTCTGGGAAGCTAGCACTATTAGCAGCATTATCTTAGAACAATCCTTGTATTCATCCTCAGACCAGGGACACTAGTAAATGAAGGATCCTTGTATTCTATCTCCATCCCCCTGTATACCTGCACAAAGCTGGGCACAGTCAAACACTGTTCTAAACATTGTATATATGTATTTGTTCCTGAAGTATTTTACTCAAAATGCAGAATTTCAGTTTGTGTAATATTAAATGCACCACAGCATCTCTCCAGTCTGGCACTTAAAGACTTATCTGCACTCATTTACCCCAAAGTTAGCCGTAGTGCCATTTATTTTGTCATGGGAACTTTTCTTCTATTACTAAAATGTTAACATCTCAGAACCTCACAGATAACATTTCAGCTGGGTTTTGCACAAACAGCCTTTCCAAAACACTCCTTGAGTATCTTTTCTCTTTTGGGACTCAGCTTAGCCAAATTAAATCACTTTATGGGAAGGGAGAGTTTGTGTACCCTCTACACCAAGAAAAGGTTCTGTAATACTAGTAAATTAAATCTGCTCCTGTTTAAAAGCCAAATCTAAGCAATAATGCTTAGTAAGTATATGAAGATAAGATGGTTACTCACCTTCTTGTAACTGTTGTTCTACGAGAGGTGTTGTTGACATCCATTCCAATGAGGTGTGCATGTGCTGCATGCACGGTCGTCGGAAACTCTTTCCTTTAGCAGCTCCCGTCGGATTGGCCAGGGAGCCCCCTGGAGTGGCTCTCTCATGGCACTCAGTGTATGACCCTGCCAACCTGATCCCCCTTCGGTTCCTTCTTGCTGGCTACTCCGACAGAGGGGAAGGAGGGTGGGTATTGGAATGGATGTGAACAGCACCTCTCGAAGAACAACAGTTACAAAAATGTGAGTAACCATCTTTTCTTTGAGTGATTGTTCACGTCTATTCCAATTAGATGACTCCGAAGGTCTCCCATGGGGGTGGGGTGATGGTATGTGCTGTGGAGTCGGTTGAGTGAGGCCTTCAGAGATGAAGTGATGGTAGGTGCTGTGGAGTCGGTTGAGTGAGGCGATAGTATGTGCTGCAGAGTCGGTTGAGTGAGGCCTTCAGGGATGTCCTGGCAACTGCCTTGTCCGCCACGACCAGATCCGAGAACTCAGTGTTTGAGTCAGTGGGAAGTAACTCCTTATATTTTGACATGGAGTCCCACGAGTTAAAATTATACTTGCTGAGGATAGCTTGCTGGTTAGCTATCCTCAGCTGTAGACCTCCTGTGGCATAAATTTTCCTGCCAAAGAAGTCCATCCATTTGGCCTCTTTGGCCTTAGGAGCTGGTGCTTGTTGACCCTGATGCTCCTTCTCATTTACCGCAGAGACCACCAGGGAGCAAGGGTGTGAGAACAAAAATTCATAGCCCTAAGAGGGAACAAAGTATTTTATTTCCACATCCCTGGCAGTCGGTGGAATGGAGTCTGGAGTCTGCCACAAAGCACTATAATTGTTGCCAATAGTCTTAATTACTGGCAGTGCCACTCTGGAAGGGCCCTCCAGTGTAAGAATGTCCACCACTGGGTCCTCTGGCTCAATGACTTCCTCCGCCTGTAGGCCCATATTATGGGCGATGTGGCAGAGTAGGTCCCGGTGGGCCCTGTGGTCGATTGGCAGAGGACCTGAAGTTGAGGCCACTGCCTCATCAGGTGAAGACAAGGAAGAGGCCAGGGGAGGCACACTGTCGTCATGGCCCACCATGTGCTCAGGTTGGTCCTGGGCCGCGTTGGTGCCAGTTCTGATGTGCCCTCTGTAGTATGCGGGGGCAGTCTGGATAGAGCCGCCTCTGTGGTACGAGGGGTGGTTCTGTCCACTGGTGACTGTGCCCGGTGATGCCCCAATATAATGGACCTAGAAACCCTGGAAGGGGTACCCTGGGCCTGATGGTAAGCCCAAGGGGTCCAGAAGGGCCATTGTGCAGTGAGTGGCCATTGAGGTTGCCAGGATGAAGGAGCATGTCTCCTGCGCTTGACCGACCTGTGTCTACTATGCCATGAGTAGTAGGAGCCGTCTTCAGAGTCCAAGGATCCTGAGGGCGACAACGACGGCGGTGCCAAGGATCCCTGTGCTGGCGGTTGGTGCTGAGAAGAGGAAGTCAGAGATTGGTGCCGCAACAACTGTGTAGACGAACGATGTTGACTTTCCTGCGATTAAAACTTGTTCCGCAAGTCCGGTGCCGGGGAGCAGTTCCTATGTTCCGATGCCATATCATGGTGCCAGGCAATAGTGGGTGATTGTGACCGGTGCTGATTCCCTTGTGCCGGAGATCCCGAGCGACGCGCTCCCTGGGTCTTGCTGTCATGTACCCGGGCTGGGGGTGAAGAAGACCGGGAACGGTGCCATGAAAGTGCCGGTCTGGAGAGGAAGATGGCCTCATCAGTGGCGGTTTGCCTCTAGATGGCACCCATGAAGGTGGTGCCGTGGGCTTGTTTCTAACAGCAGGGGGCTGAGATAGAGTACTTTCTACGAGGTCCCTTGCTGCCTCGAAAGTATTTGGTGTGGAGGGGGCTTCCAACTCCTCCATCAATTCGAGCCCTGCCAGAGAGTCACTGGGTGCTGGACTCAATGGTGCCGACTGGGTCACCGGAGTCGATGACATGGGGTCTTGCTGTTTTTGGAAGTTAAGTCATTCTTCTGGGGCAGTAAGGTCTCCCCTGATGGTCTCGGTTTCTGAGGAAAGCTCCCTCTGTTGGCTTCTTATGGCACTTAAGGGGCACCAGGGATGTGGACCGGTGCCGGGGATCTTCGGTACCGAGAGTCTAGCACCAGAGCCCTTCCTCGGTACCGGTTTACGAACCGGTGCCAGGGCACTGCGCACCGAGCTTGAGCCCGGGACTTGGTGGTCGGGTGCCATGGGACGGAGTGCGGCTTCCATCAGTAGTTGTTTCAAATGGAAGTTGCTTTCCTTCCTAGTCCTAGGCTTGAAAGCCTTGCAGATCTTGCAACGCTCAGACTGGTGCGCCTCCCCGAGATACCTCAAGCACAAGTTGTGAGGGTTACTGTTTGGCATAGGCTTCTTGCGTAGACCGCAAGATTTAAATTCTTGGGCTTGAGGCATACCCCGGAGCCCAAGGCAGGGTGAGAGGAATGATCCACTCACTGACTATACTACTACTAATAAGTAACACAAGAAAATAAAGAAATATTTCAAAAAAGAAAACTAAGAATGGATAAGGGAAGACTTGCAGGTGACCAAGCTAATGCAATTCGAATGTTGCCACAGACGGTAAGAAGGAACTGAAGGGGGGTTGGGTCAGCAGGATCATATATTGAGCACCATGAGGGCACCATTCCAGGGGGCTCCCTGGCTGACATGATGGGAACTGCTAAAGGAAAAGGTTTCCAATGACCGGGCATGCAGCACGCGCACACCTAATTGGAATCGACGTGAAAAATTACTCGAAGAAGAATTATTGGTGCTTTGTAAAACTCTAGTGGAAAGAGACTGGAAGCTCGGTGCCATAATAACGTTGCCCCATTGAGAATAGATTTTGACATAACAAGCATTAGGCCTGCCATAATTTGTGTTTTAGACCCATATCTTTCCTGGTCCAATGGGACAAAGACTTCTAATAGAGATTGTCAATGCCCCTTTTAAGGATGGCAGAATGAAGAAAGCTCTGAAACAGGATTTTCCAGTCTTTCAGATTTTTCCTTATGAACATTTTGCAACTACATGCTGTTAACTTGGCAAGACAAACTGATAGTCCTCTCCTGTGAGAGAGCCCTGCAACTGGTTTTCTCTAGCTAGTTACTCAGTAGATTTTGACTGTCCCTGAAGAAGGAATACACCGTTTTTGTTGCAGAAGTCTTAAAATTCTCGTTCCATTTTCAGACTCCTATCTCTGTGGGCTCGTCTACACATACATTTAGTTCACAGCAAGTGGAGATGTAAATCTACTGTACACTAACCTGCTGCACATGTAGGTGTCCATGTGGACCCTGCTGCTGTGCTCTATAATCTAGTCCTCACCTAGACTAGATTAAGCAGGACTAGATTAAAGCACTAGGAAATTGTTAGCGTACAGCAGCAGGGTCCACACGTCCATCAATGATGGACTCACTAAGTGCCTCTGTCTGTTTGAAGCACATATAATATGCAAGAGCTGTGCATGTTGCTCCTTTTAAAAAAGGACCCAAATGTCCAGAGAGTCTCGCCTAAAGCTCTTACTCCTTGAGAGATCCATGACGGCTTCTTCAGTCCCAAAGGTGAGAAGACTGCTTGAAAAGACCCTACCATCTCTGAGTGCTCCAGGAAGCTGATAGTCTGCGCAGGGTTCCAGAGTCCATTTGTCATTGAGGAAGTCCCAGTTGTCCACCATGAAGGAGAGCGAATCCCAGGTTTCTGTTGAATGCTCTACTGATCTCAAGGTCACTTGGTGTCACTCATGAGGTATAGGCGGTGCAAGCTAGTAGTTGGAACAGGAGACAGAATAGAGCTGACGTCGTGGTCAAGAGACAGCCAGAGGTTGGAGCCAGTGGGCTCAGAAAAAGGTAGAGGCTAGGTCTGGAGTGGGAACAGCACAGTCTTGGAGCAAGGACCAGTAAAGGAAGCAGATCTGGCACAGCTGCAGGTGTAGAACTCATTGAGCAGATGCTGTGTTGTTGTTGCTACAAGGCTTAAATGATGATCTGCTGGCTTTTCTTTCCAATCAGGGAGCATAGTCCTTTAGTGAAGATTTATGGGGCCCAGCTGGTCTCACTGTGTTGCCAGGCAACTGCAACCAGAATCAGCTGAGTTCCTGATACCAGGGCTTATGTATACCTACTCTCCAATTTCCTTGATAAAGAGAGTCCTCAAGAAGATTATGCAGGACATAGCCTAATAATGACAGCCCTAGCATGGCCCAGACAATTCTGGTATTCTGACCTCATGAAGCTGTCAACACAGCCCTCAACTATACTTCCAATACACACAGCTGTGATCACTCAGTTGAAGGGACTAGTCCTGCATCCAGACCAGACATGGATGCTGAGACTCATGGCCTGGATGCTGTTGTATCTGACTAATGAACAGACTGGTTTCAAGATAAACTCTTTATTATGAAACAGGAATTATGTACAGAAATGAGGTAACAAAACTCTACTGTTCTGTGTAGCTGAAGACTGCATCTGCCCTATCCTGGGCTCCTTTGTTTCTGCCCCAGCAGAAGGTATTTTCCAGGAAACCAAAGACTGCCTCTAGAGTGTACAGGAAGTGGGGCATCTCTACAGTTCCTGAAGGACTTCTCTATAGTACATCTTTCCTTTTTAAAAATTTCCCGACAGAACTAAAACATTAAATTAAACTATCAAACTATTACAAATACAAGAAGTGACAGCTCTTCTGGTTGCTTAAATATAACACTGATACGTTTCGATCAATCTCTTAGGGCATTCCAGCAATCTCCCTGATCTGTATTGCAAAACTGTAGGCAAAGCTTGTGTGTAACCAACTGTTTAGGTTTATGGTCAGTAACAGGATCAATTGTATGTTTTCAACTTGTATGTCTGCTCTCACTTCATTTGTCTCGGTCAAGTTGTCAAGTGTCTTGAGCAGATGTTTACGATTCTTTTGTAAGATTTTTGTTTTCATCTGTGATCACTGATTATGATGATCAGTGCAGCATTGACTGGTCAGTGCCCGTGTTAAGTTCTCAAGGAGTCTTTGTATTTAAATTGTGGAAGAGGTCTTGCTCCTTTATTGTAATATTTTGTCTGATTGTATTTTCCCAGTCTTTTCTTCACTATCAGAGACTCCTTATTCATCCTGTTTTTGTCCCATATCTAGTCATTGAGTATTTATATGTCTGTAGAGGAGTTCAGAAAGTGACTTCCCACATTGCAGCAGTGTAGCTCTATATTTGAGTAGTGCTAAATATGGATCTTCTCTTCCATCCATTGCCTTTTTGAGCATGTTCTTTCCTATACATACTCCACGTTCAGCTAATCCATTGGCTTGGGGATGCGCTTTAGATGTTACACGTTTTAGCAAAGTCCAAGAATTCCCTATTCTTGAAATGTCCACTGTCAGTTATTACTATTTTTTGAATTCCATGACATACAAATACAGATTTAATGTGCCTGACAACTGTTGATGCTGTGGTAACTTCAAGTGTGATGACTACTTGGAAACTGGTATAATAGTCCATTACAGCCAGGTGATTGTGTCCTTCTTCTTCGAGAGCTGTCCCTATGGGTGCTCCACTCTAGGTGACGGTGTGTCCCGGCGCCGTTGATCGGAGATCTTCAGTAGCAGTGCCTGGTCGGGACGCACGCACTCAGCTGGTGTCTCACGGTCTCGTTAGAATCTGCCTGAATGCGCACGTCTCGCACCTCCGCAGTTCCTTCTCAACCGTCCTCAGCTGAAGATGGGACTCGGGGCAGTGCTGATTCTCTTCCCTGGTCTCTCTAGGAAACAGTTGCAAAGAGCATAAGAATAGTTGTTAGTAACATCCCAGTTGTTTCCCTTCTTTTAGAATAGTTACATAGTTTAGTTACTTAGTTTAAAAAAAAAAAACTTTTTCGCCTCAGGCTTGTCTCCTGCTGAGACACTCTCTCCTGCCATTTCTAATTCATAATGCCAGGGACTTCAGGATTTAAGTAGTGTGTTTCCTGTCAGGACTCCATGCCAGGGTCTGATGGGCACTCATGCTGTGTGAAGTGCCTCGGCGAAACACATGTCCCCGCAAAGTGCCTCCACTGTACGAGCCTCAAGGCCAAGGCTCGTCACAACAGGGACCTGTGGCTTAAAATGCTATTAATGGAAAAATCTCTACGGACACCTTCAGAGACGGGGAAAGTGAAATCCTCTCCCTCACGCTCCCCGGCCAGATCTGAACCAATTGGGAGCATGGCTTCACCCTCTCAGGAGCAGAGGCAAGAAGCGCAACAGTCTCAGAGGAGAGACTTTAACAAGGGTAAAGGGTCTCCCACGAGATCCTTACTCTCTGTATTGACAACACAGAAGGCAGATGCCTCAGGCTATCACAACGCTTCAGCTGCGGCTCCCACTGAGCGCAGAGGCAGGGACCCGATCTCCCGTACCGGGAAGGTCTCCTCGGCACCGGTCCGCTCAGCACCAAAACAAATGCGGTGCCGACAGCGCTCTCTGCCCCAGTGCCGAAAAGAAGGCTGGCACTGAGCCTGCCTGCTGCTCCAGTACCGGCAGCGGACCCCCTGCAGGGCACCTCCAAGCGACCCGTGGCACTGGAAAAACTCAGACTCGGTAATGTGCCTGAGTGCAGATCGTGCTCAGAGCAGCCCAGGGAGCAGGAGCAACAGTTTCTCAGTCAATGTGACTTCTCAGTGGCACCTGAGCCTAACTCTCCGCTCCTGGATACACAGGGCTCACTTTTTGAACAGCCACTCTCCCCACCTGACCTGGCTACCTTTACTGACAGCGAACCAGATATGCAGCAGCAGGCAGAGTTCTCCCCACCGGAACCTTTTCCACCTCAGGTCATGGCTCACAACCACCAGCCTCAGTTTCCCTACTTCACCCCCCGCCATGGGCAGTGCCTGGGTTCTCCTATCCTATGCCTTGGCCTCATGGTACCCTTGGCCACCTCCTACTGCCACTCACCCTCAAGCCCCTTCCACCAAACCTCTACCTCCTTCTGCGCCTCGATCTCCAGCTCCGTCTACTTCTAGAGCGCCTGAATGCCCCCCCCCCCCCGAGAACGTGAGCTACGGACCATATCCTGACTCACCGACCCCTAATGCTCCATCAGCTCCAGACAGAGCCCTCTTCCCTCCTCCTCCACATAACGTGGGCGACTGTAAACAATTTCGAGAACTTTTCAAGAGGGTGGCGCTCAGCCAAGACATCCCCTTAGAAGAGGTTCAGGAGACACAACACAGACTCCTCAAAATCCTCCAACCCTCTGCGCCCTCAAGGATCACGCTCCCCATAAATGATGCACTCCTGGAACCAGCTGACACTCTCTGGCAGACTCCAGCCTCTCTCTTATCAACTTCCAAAAAGTCTGAACGTAAATACTATGTTCCCGCTAAGGATGCTGACTTTTTATTTTCTCATCCACAACCGAACTCTTGTTATGGATGCAGTTGCACAAAGGATGAAACAGCCACACCATCGACCCACCCCGCAAGACAAGGACCTTAAATGCCTTGACATCTTGGGTCACAAGGTTTATACGTCTTCCGCTCTACAATTCAGAATTGCAAACTATTCTGCCCTCCTTGCAGGCTATGACTTCAATAATTACAATAAAACTTTTTGAATTTGCCTCCTATATTCCAGAGGATAGGAGAGCAGATTTCAAGTCAGTCCTTGTTGAGGGCCAATTGATTTCAAGAACGGCCCTACAAGCATCTCTAGACACAGCGGACACAGCAGCCTGTACTACTGCAACTGCTGTGGTTATGCGCAGATCTTCATGGCTCTCTGCATCCGGCATCCCTAAAGATCTGCAGACCAAAGTAGAGGACCTCCCCTTTGATAAAGATAAGCTCTTTTCCATAAAAACCGATGAAGTCCTTCGCACCATGAAAGATTCTAGAGTGACACTGCGCACCCGGGACATTCATCCATCCCTTCCCAGGAGACAACAATACCAACCTTATCAAACACCACGCACACAACCATATTACCGGCCTCAACCCAGACCATATGATATAACCAGGAATCGCGCTAGACCTCCTAAGCTCAGACAAAAATCAAGCAGAACCAATCACCTCCCACCCATCAGGAAATAAACAACAATTTTGAAGCGTTGGTCGAGGGTCTGCACGACCACCCCTTGATTCCACCACCTACTTGCTCATTTGGCCACAGCCTCCAGGGTTTCCAACATGCCTGGCAGCAGATTACGCAGGACCGTTGGGTCCTCGAAATCGTTCAGTCCGGTTACTCCATCCCTTTTATATCCTACTCTCCTACCCTTCCCCATCCCTCTTCGGGGACCCTTCTCACAAGCTCTTACTTTGCACAGAAGTGGCTCACCTTCTACAACTGGGTGCATTGGAACCTGTGCCAACACAACATCGAGGGAAAGGGTTCTACTCTCATTGCTTTCTGACCCAGAAAAAGACTGGGGGATGTAGGCCTATACTAGACCTACACCGACTGAACAAATTCGTGAGGATACAAAGATTCAAGATGATCACACTGGGCACAATAATACCTGCACTGGATCAAGGGGACTAGTTCACAGCTCTTGACCTACAGGACGCTTATTTTCATATATCAATTAATCCAGCCCACAGACGCTTCCTACGATTCACAATCAGACACAACCATTTTCAATACAGAGTTCTTCCTTTCGGACTCTCCACAGTGCTGAGAGCACTTTCCAAGACTCTAGCCGTAGTCGTGACTCACCTCCACAGAGATGGGATCATGCTTTTCCCTTACCTAGACAATTGCCTCATCAAGGGCAACTCCTATGGCAAGATGCTACATTTCACCATCTCCCTTTTCCACAGCCTAAGCCTCCAAACAAACGTCCAAAAATCCACCCTGACACCTACACAGGAGATTGAGTTCATTCGAGCTCATCTGGACTCAATCCGAACCAGAGCCTCACTCCCACATCATAGATTCCTAGCTATCACACAGCTCATACGCACGCTCTTTGTTCGTCCCAGGATGCAGGCAAGAATTTGCCTATAGCTCCTTGGTCACATGGCAGCCACCACCTTCATGGTCAAGTACGCCAGGCTACACATGAGATGTCTTCAGGGCTGGCTCAACTCCAACTTCAAACCCAACAGACACACCTTAGGTTTTGCTGCTAACTATTCCAGCCAATGTTCTAGCTTCCCTACAATGGTGGACAAGACCAGAAAACCTCTGCACGGGCATACCCTTCCAGCAATGATCCCCAATGCTTTTATGCTCACCACGGACGCTTCCCTAATCGGTTGGGGAGCGCATCTAGGGGGACACAGGGCACAAGGCCACTGGTCCGCATCAGAGACACGCCTACACATAAATCTTTTAGAGCTCAGACCAGTGAGACGAGCTTGCCTTCACTTTCTTCCCCTCATAAAGAACAAATCTATTCGGGTCCTAACAGACAACGTAGCATGTATGTTCTACATCAACAGACGGGGGAGCCTGATCACATTCCCTATGCATGGAAGCCATCCGGCTATGGAATTGGTGCATACAACATCACATAGAAATCATCGCTTCCTACCTACTAGGCTGCCACAACACTACTGCCGATGCACTCAGCAGGCACTTCTCGACAGAACATAAATGGGAACTGCACCCGGCAATACTTCAACAGCTCTTCTCCCTCTGGGGCACCCCATCAATAGACCTCTTTGCCACAACCCAGAATCGCAAATGTCATCTATTTTGTTCCAGAGCGGGACTTAGGACTGCATCCCTAGGAGATGCATTCCTCATGTCGTGGAACAACTCTCTCCTGTACGCCTTTCCACCAATCCCTCTGCTACACAGGGTTCTTCGCAGGATCAGAGACGAGAAGGTCCGTTATTGCCCCAGCGTGGCCAAGACAGACGTGGTATCCGTACCTTCTTCGCATGTCCTCCTATCATCCATGGACTCTCCCCAGCAGATCAGATCTGCTTTCCCAGGACAATGGATGGGTTCTTCACCCTCAGCTCCAGAAGCTCCACCTGACAGCGTGGTTCCTTCATGGTTCCAAACCCACAAACTAGTTTGTTCCGAGCAAGTTCGATACATCCTCCTTCACAGTAGAAAAGACTCCACTCATAAAACTTACCTGCAGAAGTGGAAACGTTTCTCCCTCTGGTGCTCACATAACACCTCATATGGTAACCCTCCCTAACATCCTAGACTACCTTCTAAAATTGAAACAGGATGGACTCTCGCTCAGCTCCATCAAAGTACACCTGGCGGCACTTACCACCTTCCATGACTTGTTAGAAGGCTACTCACTCTTTACTCACCCCACCATAAAATGATTTCTCACGGGCCTACAAAATCTCTACCCAGAAATTTATCCAACGGCAGCTACATGGACTCTTAAGCTCGTTTTTCATGATCTCATGAAACCTCCATTTGAGCCCTTGGCTACCTCCTCTCTTCCTCATATGTCCATGAAGGTAGCTTTCTTAGCTGCAATAATGTCAGCAAGGAGAGTAGGAGAAATAAGCACCCTGATGGCCTCTCCTCCCTACACAATCTTCTCCAAAGACAAAGTCACCCTGAGACCACATCCTAAATTTCTTCCACCTTCCACCTTAACCAACTCCTATACTTACCTACTTTCTATCTAAAACCTCACAAGGCTCTGTATGAGGCAACTGTGCATACTTTCTATGTCAGGCAAGCAATTGCTTTTCATTTAGACAGGACTAAACCATTTCGTAAGTCCCCGTGACTCTCTGTCTCCATTACCGAAAGATCGAAAGGTACGGCTATCTCTAGGCAACGCCTGTCCAAGTGGATCTCTGACTGTATCATATCCTGTTACCACATCCAAAATATTCAACTGCCCGAAGGTATTAGAACTCATTCCACTTGAGTCACGTCGACGTCCGTTGCCTTCTTACATAACATACCCATTCCTGACATCTGTAAAGCGGCTACGTGGTCATCTGAACACACGTTTGTCAAACACTATGCTATCACACAGGATACCACGGCAGACACCATAGTGGGTCATACAGTACTCTCTACAGCAGTGGTTCTCAAAGCCAGTCTGCCGCTTGTTCAGGGAAAGCCCCTGGCAGGCCGGGCCGGTTTGTTTACCTGTCATGTCCTCGGGTTTGGCCGATCGCGGCTCCCACTGGCCGTGGTTCACCGTTCCAGGCCAATGGGGGCTGTGGGAAGAGTGGCCAGCACATCCCTCAGCCCACCCCGCTTCCCGCAGCCCCCTTGGCCTGGAGTGGCGAACCACGGCCAGTGGGAGCTGCAATCGTTCGAACCTGCGGATGTGGCAGGTAAACAAACCGCCCCGCCCCATCAGGGGCTTTCCCTGAACAAGCAGCAGACCGGCTTTGAGAACCACTGCTCTACAGTACTCAGTACCGTATCTCCAAAGTCCCACGAACCATAGTGTGTACTGCTCCACATTCACCTAGAGTGGAGCACCCACAGGGACAGCACTCGAAGAAGAAGAGAAAGTTACTCACCTTGCAATAGCTGAAGTTCTTTGAGATGTGTGTCCCTGTGGGTGCTCCACTCCCCACCCTCCTCCCCTCTACTTTGGAGTACTAGCATGATTTCTCCACGGTAGAGAAGGAACTGAGGTGGGCGCGGGACACGCGTGCTCAAGCAGATTCTAACAAGACCGTGAGACACCAGCTGAGTGCGTGCATCCCGACCAAGTACTGCTACCAAAGATCTCCATTCAACGGCACCGAGATGCACCGTAGAATCATAGAATATCAGGGTTGGAAGGGACCTCAGGAGGTCATCTAGTCCAACCCCCTGCTCAAAGCAGGATCAATCCCCCACTAAATCATCCCAGCCAGGGCTTTGTCAAGCCTGATCTTAAAAACCTCAAAGGAAGGAGATTCCACCACCTCCATGGTAACGCATTCCAGTGCTTCACCACCCTCCTAGTGAAAAAGTTTTTCCTAATATCCAACCTAAACCTCCCCCACTGCAACTTGAGACCATTACTCCTCATTCTGTCATCTGCTACCACTGAGAACAGTCTAGATCCATCCTCTTTGGAACCCCCTTTCAGGTAGTTGAAAGCAGCTATCAAATCCCCCCTCATTCTTCTCTTCCGCAGACTAAACAATCCCAGTTTCTTCAGCCTCTCCTCATAAGTCATGTGCTCCAGTCCCCTAATCATTTTTGTTGCCCTCCACTGGACGCTTTCCAATTTTTTCACATCCTTCTTGTAGTGTAGGGCCCAAAACTGGACACAGTAGTCCAGATGAGGCCTCATCAATGTCGAATAGAGGGGAATGATCCCGTCCCTCAATCTGCTGGCAATGCCCCTACTTATACATCCCAAAATGCCATTGGCCTTCTTGGCAACAAGGACACACTGTTGATTCTCATCCAGCTTCTCGTCCGCTGTAACCCCTAGGTCCTTTTTTGCACCGTCACCTAGAGTGGAGCACCCACAGGGACACACATCTCGAAGAACTTCAGTTACTGCAAGGTGAGTAACTTTCTCTTCCCAAGCTGAACATGTCAGTTCCAACTTTGTCCCAAGGAATTGTTTGTGTGAGATCATTGGTTCTTTCTGCTGGGAATCGCTGTACTTCTGACATGATCCACACGTGCTCACCATTTCTTCAATATCACTATTCATCTGTGGCCAGAATACAACTTCTCTAGCTCTTCTTTTTGATTTAGTCATTCCCCTTCATGTATTCATTCCAATATTTTCCTTCTCATCACTGTGGGAACCATAATCTGTGTTCCTTCCAAGAACACGCCTGAGATCACTAAAAGCTCATTTTTATAATGAGAACACACAGGTGGGATTTTTCCCTCCTTATCACTTTTATCACTACTTGCAGCATTTCATCTTTAGCTGTTTCTGTCCCCAGTTCATCCCACATGCCTGGAGATACAGCACATGGCACTTTTTATCATGTTCACATGTATGTTTCCTGCTTGTTCCAGATCATCAGGCTGTATTTTGTAAGGTAGAGCATGTGCTCTTGCCACTATGCCTGCCATTACTAAGGGGTATCCATGTTGGAACTCCAGAATCTTATCATATTTCTGTATTTTCAGAAGTAGTCGTATCCTTGATGGTGCTTCTCCAAGTCCATTTTTGTGTATTGCAATGAGTGGTTGTGATCAGCTTCTGCTTTGAAGCTACCACCAAAGAGAAAGTCACGGAATCTTGTACATCCATGCACCAGACCTAGAATATCTTTTTCAAATTGTGCATAAATCTTCTCTGTAGCTGTCATAGCCCTAGATGCATTTGAGACTGGCAACCAATCCATTCCATGACACTGTAATAGTACTGCTCCCAGCCCTCCTTTCAAAGCATTTGTGGAGAGAGTGATGCCTTTTAATGGGTCAAAAAATTGCACACTGGAGCTAATAGAATGTGCTTTAAATCATTGAATCCCTTCCATGATCTGGCATCCATGCCCATTCGGTGACCTTGTGGAAGAGATGTGTTAGGTGAGTTGTGCAAACTCACTATTTAAGTATGAACTTGCTGACATAATTCAACATTCCTAGCAGCTTTTGAATTCCCTTTTTATTTTCAGGTATCTGCATGATCAGTCTTGCTTGACTCTTTAATTCATCAGACAAGAATCCCTTGGAATCAGTGTCTCTCCCAAGTATGTTATTTCCTTTGTTTGAAATTGACATTTGGACGTACTCAGTTTAAGGTTATTAGCGCTTGCAATTTCCAGGACCCTTCTCAATATTCAGTGGCCGTGCTTCCTCAAAGTTTTATGTCATCAGTGTACACTTTAACATCTGTTTGACCCTCTTGCATCTGGTTTACTGTATGGTAAAATAGTTCTGGAACTTAACATATTCCAAAAGTAGTCTTAGGAAGCAGTGTCTGCCAAGTGGTGTGTTGAAAGTATAGATTTTGGTGTTCTTAGTGTCCAAGGAGATCTGCCAAAATCCAGCTGATGCATCTAGTTTGCTGAAGAATTTGTCTTCTGTTGTCTCAAACAACAGTTCACTTCTTGGGGTCAAGTGAAAGAGTTCTCTTTTTATGTTTTTGTTCAGCTTCTTACTGTCCATACACAGCTATAGTCCCACTCCTTTTTTCTCTTCAGTTACAAAGGGAACCCAACTGTTGGTTCTTCTGTTATCCAGATGATATCATTTGTTTTGATGTTTTGTATTCCTTCTTATAGCCTCTTTCTTAAGGCTTGTTGAACTTTTCATGTAGCATGTACCACATGTTTTGCATCTTCTCTAAACTGTATCTTGTGTGTTAGTTGGAAGCATCCATTTCCTGTGAATACATCTTCGTATGATGCTATTAATACTTGCATATCTGGTTCTATATTGTCTGTCTGTCTATGGTATACATCCTCTTAACTTAAAGACCAAGCACCTTATGTGTGTGGCCCAAGTCTGATTGCTTGCCTCTGTTTACTACCCCAAACTCTGTTTTCTTCTTAGAGTGCTTGCCTTAGCAGTATCTATAGGGTTGGCTGTGGTGCCTCCTGGAGTGCTGCGCTCATGTGCTGGTATATTAGGCGCCACCGGCCCTATACCCTCTCAGTTCCTTCTTACCGCCTGTGAGGGTTGGTTGGAGCACCTCGTCTTGCATTGCAAGAGCGTTAGTGGTTCTTTACAACCCATTATCTATCTTCTTTGTATATGGTTCGTAGGTACTTAGTTAGCCATTAAGTGAAGTGTTAGGTTAGTTTGGTAGTTAGAGTCCCAGCTTGGACTTCACCCTGGAGCCATTCCCCCGGCTTTAAACCATGCTTGTCATGCACCAGGATGATACCTATTAGTGACCACCATGACAGCTGCTTGAAGTGCTTGGGGGAGTCCCATATAAGGGACAAGTGCAAGATTTGTAAGAACTTTTGTCCTAGAACCCAGAAGGAGCAGGGTATTCACCTGAGGGCCCTCCTCATGGAAGCTGCGCTTTGTCCTGTGTTGGAGCCCTCCCGCTTGGCCTCCACTCCTAGCACCTCAGCAAAGGTGTGGAATGCACTACCAGCATCTGGCTCTGCCCGACACCATTCCACCTCGCTGGTGCCTAAGAAGTGACAAAAGAAGAATGGCTCCCCGGTACCAGAGAGGAAGGGGTCTTCCGGCAAAGGACCTATGTCAGGCCATGTGCCCACACCAGAGGTTCATGGAGGTACCACTGCAGGCGGACCCCCTAGCCCAGCCAGGGATCCGACTCCAAAACCTGGGTGCAGCAGTGGACCCCAGCTTCTCCTAGGGCTTTCGTTGCCCAAAGCGGCTCTGGCAGCTAAAGAGCAAGTAGGCCAGCTGGCACTGCAGATGCGGCACCAGGTGTCAGACTCAGCTAAGACTCCAACATCCACAGGCAAGCTGGTCATGGGACCACCCCATAGGACGGTGGATTATTCTTGATCCCTGGATGGCAGGCATAGATTCCCATTGTCATGGCCTAGGACCCTGGCACTGCAACCTCAGACTCCGGTCAGAAGACCCTGGTCGTGTTCTCTCCCTACGAGGCATGGAACACCAGTCTCCCTACCCTCGGTACCAGCAAGCTTCCTGCCAGAGATCACCACAGTACAGGTTACCATCGCCTAGACGGTCTCCTAGGCGTTGGTCCCCATAGGGGCAGGATCGCTCCTAGACCCAGCACCAGTCTCCACCTCCCTAGTACTGCTCGTCAGGCAAGCACTGATCCTTGCTGGTCACCGATGAGGGTTAGTCTGCAGACTCAGGCTGCCACGGTGCTGCCCTTGTCACCAGAGGGACAATGGTCCAAGTTGGAGCAGGAGTTCAGCCCCTTGCCAAGGAAGGGTGAATCACCGCTAACCCACGAGACTGACACGGCATCTGCAGCAGCGGCGGAGGAGTGGCATTAGGGACTGTGGCCCTCTCGATGGCCATACTGGAATCTGTAGGGCATACCCATGATGCTAGTCCCATGTTCCCATCATTCCTCCCTGGCCGCCTTAGACAAACTGCCCCCTGCACTAAATCCAATGCAGGGGCAGCACAGCAGGCTTCAACACCTAAGGAGTCATACCCAGAGAGGGAAGGGAAATCCACCCTTCCCCCATGGGGCAATCGTCCTCATTTTCATAGTCTCCGGACAAAGTGGTGGCTGGCCCCTCCCAAACAGGCAGTGCCTCCCACAACTTCAAGGAGCACCAGACCCTCCTTAAAAGGGTGACTACCAATTTGAACTTGGAGATTGAGGAGTTGGTGGAAGACTTTAATGTTATATTCTCAACCTCTTTAATGTTATATTCTCCGCATGTCATGTCTCAGGACGCAACTTTTCCTCAAAAAGCCTTAGGACCACCTTATAGTGTGGCCATGTGAATTGCAAAATACAAACAAGCATACACCATTTTTGAGACCCTTCTACTTCCAGCAGCAACAGACGTGTAGAATTATGATTGGGGAACAAGCAGCCATGGCACTGAACACCATTACTATGTCAAATAATACCCTTTATTGACACATAGATGGCCTTGCAGAAAACTTCCTGAACCAGATGATAGAACATGTTCTAAGAAGAGTCAGTATTTTGCACTGCACCTTGATGAATCCACAGCCAGCCAGCTTCTGGGTTATGTGAGGTTTGTCAAAGCAGGTATAGTAGTTGAAGAACTTCTATTTAACAGGCCCATTCTTAAACTTTGTCTAAACATGCCAAAATATGTATTTTTCAGATTATAGTTTTAAAAACCAGGATTAGAGAGAATTGTGTAATTAAACTGTATGTAGTTGAATAAAGTTGCAAAACCATCAGAACTCTAGTGTCCTGAACTCTTGAATCTAGTGTCTCGTGCTGGTTAAAAAAAAAAACAAAAAAACCGGTACTTGGTTGTAGGGAGCTGCTTAGTTTTAAAATATCTGTAGGAGTGCCACAGTGCCAAAAAGCTTGAGAACCACAGCTCTATAGCACAGATGCTGTTTGGCTAATATCTAATAACTGATTCTATTCATTAGCAGTGCAAAATAAATGGAAGAGGTTCTCTGTCTGGGCACTGATTGCCATCCTGGACTACCTACTCACCTTAAACTGTTCAAGACTCCTCAACAGCTTTTTAAAAATGCACCTGATGTTTATCTCTGTTCATCACCCCCCAGTGGAAGACTATACCACCTTCTTTCAACTAACAGTAGTTAGATTTCTCAAAAGACTCATTAATGTCTACTTTCCAGTCAGAGACCCTGACCTCCTGAGACCTTAACATTGTTTTAACAGGATTGGTGAGACCTCTTTTTGAACATTTGGTGACCTGCTGTTTGTACCACCTCCAGGAAGACCACCTTCCTAGTGGCTATAAACTTGGCCAGAAGGATAGGAGAGATAAAAGATCTCAAAGCAGGGCTACTTTATACAGTATTGTACAGTATGACTTTGACTTCATCTGGTTTTTTTTGGGGGGGGGGAGGTTGTTTGTTTGTTTGTTTTTTTACAGGAAGTGGTTTGACTGTCATCTTAATTAGATGATCCATCTACCAGCATTCTTCTCCAAGCCTCATCGAAGCTTCCACTTAGGGAGAACCTGAACTTCACATGTTGGATATTGTCAGGGGTCCTTCATACTATTGGTACAGAACAAAGCTGTTCCAGAACTCTTCTAGATTGTTCCTAGCAGTTGCTGACAGAATGAAGGGTTTTGTCTCAATGACTGTCAAAATAGTTCTCTGACTGTATTAAACCATGCTGTGTGGTGGCTTATGTAGACCAACCTGGACAGGTTAGGACCCATTCCACCAAAGCTCAGATAGCCTCTACTGCATCACTGCAAAGCTTCCTAACAGCAGAGAATTGCAAAGGAGCTACCCGAAGTTCAATTAGCAGCTTCATTCAGCATTATCATAGAAGATTAGGGTTGCAAGAGACCTTGCATGGTCATCTAGTCCTGCTCAAAGCATTACTGCTTAGTATAAGCTATAGATCCAATGCCCATTTTGGCAGAGCTGTCCTGCAGTCATTATTTCAGAAGAATCTGAGCTCTAATCTCCAGGACATGAGTTACTTCTTGCGAGTCACCACATATACATGGATGGTCACTCAAAGAAGAAAGTAAGTTACATATCCTACAGTAATTGTAAGGTGTTTTGTCCACATATATTCCACAACCTGCCTTCCATCCCTGTTTCTGTGGAGTCCTTGTCATTGTGAATTCTATTCTGGGGAAAGAATTGAAGAGTGGCTGTGGCCGCTTCGCACCCGCCCTTTACAACCTCAGCTACAGAGTGCTCTAAATCATACAGGGCACAGGCGCAGCTCCAATTGACACTATTATTCAAAAGATTCTGATCTCATGTGCATGGGGCACGTGCACCAGAGATGTCAACATGTAGTCCAACATTTCAAAGAAGAACAATTACTGGAGAGTAAGTAACCATTCTTTCTTCTCAAGGATCTCTGTGCATTTGCAGACTTGGTTCCGCTGGGGTCAAGCTCATGGAACCTCTGATGAAGTCAGAATCTTTTGAAGCTAATGACTTGGGTGTTTGACATCTGAGGCTATGAGTGCAGACTCTAATCACTTCTGTTCCTTCTTCTCCACAGTGAAGAATGTTAGGAACCCACTCTTTTAGGTCCGCCTAGCAGACACTCTGAGCATCTTACTTTCTGTAGACCTCATCTGGATGCAGGCCACAGTACCATTGAGAGCATGTCCTCAACCACTGTGTGCCCTTGCTCTGACTCCTGGCACTTTTTCTCTTCCTGACCCTTATGAGGTCCTAAAAAGAAAGAAAGGAAAAAAAAGGAGGAAATGGCACCAGCTGCCTTATGATGCCCTGGCATCACTGCGGGGAAGAGGTCTCAATGTTCAATCTCCCTTTGCACTGTAGAAGACCTGCATCTAGTATGTTTTCCCACTCCATAGTTACCCAATTCCTAAAATGTCTTGTAAATATCTTTTCAGTGTAAAGGAGCCTGTCCCCCATGAGGGAATTGAGGACTACATGCTGGACACTCTCTCTTTCAAGACTATATTCCTTGTACTTATTACCTGAATTTAGAAAGATTAGTGAGTTGCAGGTTCTGATGGTGAACCCACCTGTAACAGAGTCCTTGATGGTTCCTCCCTCAGAGAGTGGGGGAACCTGACCGACCCAATTAGCTACACTCTTAGTGGTCACAACCCAGACCCCACTTCCCCACCATTTGCAGAGGGGTGTTCTGCCTTGTGTGGGCATGCTTAAGTCTCTCTGACTGGGGTATCAACATGCAAGTCACAGACCCGCACACTTGCAGGGGTACTCTGTGCTCCCAGCAAAAGTGAGGGGTGGCAAGTCTGTGGTGCTGCCAAATCAGCCCGATGGGTTTGGAGACATCACTCTGGCTAGGTCTCTGAGATAGGCTCAGCCTGTCTGTCTTACCCTCTGAGTCCGCTGTACTCTCTTTAGGAGAGTTTCCTGCCTAGGAGTTCTCTCCCTGTCTTCAGGAGTCACTCCTGCGGTATGCTGCTTAGGGCAATCCTGCTCATTCCCCCTCTGCTGACTGCAGTTTCCTCCTTTTTAAAGGCCTTCTCCTTATCATGCATGCTTGACAGGGCCAGAAGAGCGTGTCTCTGGCCCCTTCCTTTTCTGTGTGAGGCCTATACATTTAGTCACACCACCTTACATGGTTATGCACAAGGTGGCAGTGGACTTCCACATCAGTCAATCAGTCTCTTTCTCACTGTTCCCCAAACTTCACTCTCACCTTGGTGAACCCCACTTTCACACATAAAAATGAGCAGAACTCTGTTATACTTAGGACTAAACCCTAGCATATTTATAACAGATTGTTTGTGGTCTACAGGAAGAGAGCCATGCAAGGGACATGGACTATTTATACTCAGAGGTTGTCTAAATTGATACTCCAGGGGGAATTCAGTGCCCCTGCGCATGCTCAGAATTTATGTCCCCTGTAGATTTCTTTGCTTCCCCACAGAAAAATGACTTTCTGAAAGGGAAGCAAAAGGGAAGCCACAAGAGCTGTCATGTGACCCTCCTCAGAAATATGTTTCAGATGCCCAGGGCAGCTGGCAGGGAGGTAAATCACTGTTGGGGCAGGACTGGGGAAGACCTGGCTGGTGGCTCTTACCCTGCGCCGGGCTCAGCTGCTAGTCCTGGCTGGGCTGGGGAGGAAGGGACTTCTTCTTCCCATGAACGGCATCTGGGGCTGTGTCAGACCCATCCCCAGATTTCTCCCCTGGCCATAGGAAGCTCTGCAAACTCTCTCTCTTTCTCACATACACACACACACACACACACGCACCCTCCACGCTTCCTGCACCCATCACTCCTCAGCTTCAGGGGGAGGGATCACTGTGCAGGGAGCTGCTCCACCATCTGCCCAACCCCTGTGCATCCAGACCTCCTCATACCCAGACCATCCTGACGAGCCTCACTCCCCCCGCACCCAGAACCCACCCCCCGACGAGCCTCACTCCCCCGCACCTGCACCATCCCAGTGAGCCACCCGCACATGGATCCCCACCGGACCAAGCCCCAACCAGCTGCACCTGGATCACCACCCCACTGAGCCCCATTCCCACACCATCTGGACCCACTGAGCCCTCCACACCCAGACCCTCCCCTGCTGAGCTCTGTACCCCCCCACACACACCCAGATACCTCCCCTGCTGAGCCCCAACCACCTCCACCTGGACCCCCCTGCAGTGTCCCATTACCGTTGCACTCAGAACCCCCCAACAAGCCCCTCTGCATCCAGATCCCCCCACTGAGCCACCCTGCATCCAGATTGCCCCACACACAACCTTCTCAATTCACACCTGGATTCCCCCACACTAAGCCTCACACTTGGATCTTGCCTTGCTGAGCCTGCCTGCCCTCACCTGGTGCACTTGGCATGGAGGGGCATGGCCCTGGGGTGTTTCTAGGGCAGGCCCGGTCCTTGCGCTGTGTTAGGGCTGGGTGTAGCCTCACCGGTGAGTCCATGTCCCACCTCTGTGCAGCCAGTGGCCTGTGCTCCCCAGTGTGATGCTGGAGCCTCCGCATTTATTTGACAAATAAAATTTGCAGAATTTTAAAATGTGCGCAGAACTTTAATTTTTTTGGTGCAGAATTTTTATTTCTTTGGAACAGAATGTCCTCAGGAGTAAATGGATTACTTTGGGCCTTTGTATCCTAAGCCTAAGGTTTCCTTCCCAATAGGAGTTGAGCCCATTCCACACCAGCTACTTCTGCCTCGATGGTAGTATGTTTAAGATAAATATTGATAGGAGAAATATGTAGGATAGCCACATTTCGCAGCTTCAATAAGCACTAATGCCTCACCTCCTACTCAGATGCCAGGTGCAGGCAAGCAGTGCTTCAGTCCTTGTTTAACTAAAGAACTCAGCCCACCCTCCATTTTGAGTAGTATTGCTCACTACACTCTCGCAGGTGGGAATGCACTCAAAGAAGAAAGTAGATTTACTTGCTAGTAACTGTTCTTTGAGACAACAAGGAGTCCGGTGGCATTTTAAAGACTAACAGATTTATCTGTTAAGCTTTCATGGGTAAAAACCTCACTTCTTCAGATGCATGGAGTGAAAGTTACAGATGCAGACATAAATATACTGACACATGAAGAGAAGGGAGTTACCTCACTGGAAAACCAGTGTTGACAGGGCCAATTCGATCAGGGTGGATGTAGTCCACTCCTAATAATAGATGAGGAGGTGTCAATTCCAGGAGAGGCAAAGCTGCATCTGTAATGAGCCAGCCACTCCCAGTCCCTATTCAAGCCCAAATTAATGGTGTTAAATTTGCAAATGAATTTTAGTTCTGCTGTTTCTCTTTGAAGTCTGTTTCTGAAGTTTTTTTGTTCAAGTATAGCTACTTTCAAATCTGTTTTAGAATGTCCAGGAAGATTGAAGTTGTCAAGCTTCCTTCCCCACTCTGAACTCTAGGGTACAGATGCGGGGACCTGCATGAAAGACCCCCTAAGCTTATTCTTACCAGCTTAGGTTAAAAACTTCCCCAGGGTACAAACTTAGCCTTGTCCTTGAACCGTGTGCTGCCACCACCAAGTGATTTAAACAAAGAACAGGGAAAGAGCCCACTTGGAGACGTCTTCCCCCAAAATATCCCCCCAAGCCCTACACCCTCCTACATCTGGGGAAGGCTTGATAATAATATCCTCACCAATTGGTACAGGTGAACACAGACCCAAACCCTTGGATCTTAAGAACAATAAAAAATCAATCAGGTTCTTAAAAGAAGAATTTTATTTAAAGAAAAGGTAAAAGAATCACCTCTGTAAAATCAGGATGGTAAATACTTTACAGGGTAATCAGATTCAAAACATAGAGAATCCCTCTAGGCAAAACCTTAAGTTAGAAAAAGACACAAAAATAGGAATACACATTCCCTCCAGCACAGCAAATTTTACAAGCCAAAAAACAAAAGGAAATCTAATGCATTTTCTAGCTAGATTACTTACTAACTTTACAGGAGTTGGAATCCTTGATCTGTTCCCAGCAAAGATATCACACAGACAGACAAAAACCTTCCCCCCCCCCCGCCTCCAGATTTGAAAGTATCTTGTCTCCTCATTGGTCATTTTGGGTCAGGTACCAGCGAGGTTACCATATCTTCTTAACCCTTTACAGGTGAAAGGATTTTGCCTCTGGCCAGGAGGGATTTTATAGCACTGTATACAGAAAGGTGGTTACCCTTCCCTTTATGACAGAAGTGTTCTCCCACTGGCTTTTGTGTGTTGCCATTCCTGATGTCTCATTTGTGTCCATTTATTCTTTTACGTAGGGACTGTCCGGTTTGGCCAATGTACATGGCAGAGGGCATTGCTGGCACATGATGGCATATATAACATTAGTAGACATGCACGTGAATGAGCCTCTGATGGTGTGGCTGATATGGTTGTGTCCTCTGATGGTGTCACTAGAATAGATATGGGGAGTTGCCTACTCTGTCCCCAGATCTACTCTAGTGACATGTTTCCTGCTCTGTCCCCATATCTACTCAAGTGACTAAACTATAGATATTTAAGTAACATACCTATTGATGTAACATTGTACCATGTAACACACACCTACTGCCCACCTTTTAAATTTCTTAGAGGTCTGACAGTAGTGACCACATCTGAGATGGAATGTTCATATAATGAATGCTTGCTTTAGGGAAGAGAGACAGTGCTCATAATGAAATCTTAATATCTATATCAGATTGCATACAGATATCCTGAAAGGATGGATATTTGAACAATCCATTAAGAAACTATAGAAATTATAGTCACACATAATCCATTCCTTGTTAAGAAGAAAGTTTCTATATGGCAGTTTTGTAATATATGGTATGTTTCACATCTTGGTTCATACCTTTATTCAAGAAGAATCCATCTCTGTTTCTACCCTGATGTGTATAATCTATTTTGTAGTAGTAACTATGTAGCAACACTGTAAAGAACCCAACATTTATTTGGGTAATATATTGTGGATACAAATTGTTCCCACAAGAAAGGTTCTTTTTTGAAAATCAGAGTCAAAATGATTTCATACAAACCCTTTGATTATTGTAATGTTAATGTGACCTACTAAAATCAATTATGACTGTACTGTTCTATATTTCAATGGTGTAAATATGTTTATAAACAATTGCAACAATTTATATTTATTTGCCAAGGATAATAATCTGTATTTATTTTGTATTGGTTTCACAATGTTTTTCAGGAGCAGGAGTGTTAGAGGATAAAACAGAAGCCAGTAATGACACAGTGGTATCCAAGAGAAGAGTAAGACCTTATCTTTTAAAATATAAGCTTAAACGATCAATTCCCATTTCCTTTTTGATTAAAAAGCCATATGCAAGACATTTTTTCAAACTCATTTTTGAAATATGTCAATTTAGCCACTGTCAACTATTTTTAGGCCCTCAAATTTTCATGTACTTGAAAAAATTATTCTTCTTTACTTTTTTTGGTAGCAGTAGTAAAAGTATTATTTGCAACTCATACACTAATGCAATGATTCAGGTGTTTTATTCTCAAGTAATCTACAAGTGAATATTAAAAACAATTGTAATATGATTTCAGTCACGTGTTTTAGTGACCATAAGGTGAAATTAAAGCTTCTGGTTGGTTCTTTTATGTCTGTTTCATAGGTTACATCGTATCACAGAAATGTAGGACTGGAAGGGAGCTTGAGGGGTCATCCATTCCAGACCCCTGGGCTGAGGCAGGACCAAGTAAACTTGGACCATCCCTGACAGTGTTCGTCCAACCTGTTCTTAAAAACTTCCAGTTATGGGGATTACACAACCTCACTTGGAAGCCTATTCCAGAACTTAACTACCTTTATAGTTAGGAAAATCTTTTAAATATCTAACCTAGAGAGATCTCCCTTGCTGCAGATTAAGTCCGTTACTTCTTGTACTACCTTCAGTGGACATGGAGAACAATGGATCATCATCCTCTTTATAACACCCCTTAATATATTTGAAAACTTTATCAGGTCCCCCCTGAGTCGTCTTTTCTCAAGAAGAAACATGCCCAGTGTTTTTAACCTTTCCTCATAGGTTAGGTTTTCTAAGCCTTATCATTTTTGTTGCTCTTCTCTAGACGCTCCAATTTGTCCACAGCTTTCCTAAAGTGTGGTGCCCAGAATTGGACACGGTATTCCAGCTGAGCCTCACCCGTGCCAAGTAGAGCAGGACAGTTGCCTCCCGTGTATTAGGTACAATATGCATGTTCCTACACCCTAGAATGATATTAGGCTGTTCCACAACTGCATCACATTGTTGACTCATTCAGTTTGTGATCCACTATAACGCCTAGATCCTTTTCAGCAGTACTACATCATTGCCATTTATTCCCCATTTTGTAGTTGTGCATTTGATTTTCCTTCCTAACTTTGCACTTGTCTTATTGACAATCTTATTGATTTCAGACCAATTCTCTAATTTATCAAGGTCCTTTTGAATTCTAATCCTGTCTTCCAACCGCTCTCACCGTGGTGTCATTTGCATATTTATAAGACTACTCTCTATTCTGTTGTCCATGTCATTAATGAAAATATTGACTAGTACTGACCCCTGTGGGACTCCACTAGATAAAACCTCTCAGTTTGACAGCAAACTATTAATAACTACTCTGAGTACAGAGTTTCAACCAATTGTGCACCCACATTACAATAATTTCATCTAGACCACATATGTACTCCCTTGTATATTTATTATTTAGAGTTATATTCACCCCTCTGAGTTACATATGAATGTGTTCTAACAACTGGGATGTAAAGTTCCTTATTTATGTATGTATATGCATGGTTGCTTAACCTAGCTAGCCCTGTAGTACAGAGGGGTTTTTTTTGGTTTGATCTGTTAAAATTGGTTATACTATGTGTTACAGGTTACCTTTCTAGCATTTGATAAGTCTTTACCAAATGGTAGAAAAATAAATCCCTAACAGTTCAAAGCAAAACACTGAAAAAATTAAACAGTGCCCTATGCATATGCCCTGCCTCCTTGCTACAAGCCCCACAATGTAGGCCTCCAAAGCCTCAGATTTGAGGCTAGTAATTGTGGAAAACCCCACTAGGTACAGTCAAATATAGATGGAGTTTTTAAAAAAAACAAACTCCAAGATCTAGAGTAGATTTTAGACACACTAGAACGCACAGGAACTCTCCTGTGCCTACTAGTGAGCCCTGATAATTCTCAGGCAGACAATCAGGTGTTTAACGGCTAGATTTTTGAGAGAGTTGAACTCCCATTTAGGTTATGTCTAGACTAGGAAAATAAATTGTGTTTAAAAATGTGTTAGCTAACATGTTTTAACTATTTTCTTAATCTAGCTATGGCTTGAAGCTGTGAGCTATTAACATTTTCAAAAGAACTTAGAGCCCAACATTCCAGTCTTTTGGAAATCTGGTCACTTATTTTGGTGTCCATGGCTTTGTCTATCCTGCAGTTGGAGGTGTGATTGCTGTGTGTGGTCATACATGAGCTAGCTTTAATCCAGCTAGCACAGATACAACTAATAGTGAAGTGGTAGCAGCATGGGCTAGCTACCCAAGTAAGTATTCAGGGCCCTGGGCAGGCTTGTACAATTACACTATAGCACCTGCTCCTGTGGTTTCATTTCTGTCGGTACCTCAGATAGATAGGGTATGCCTATCTGTGCTGCAATCACATACTCCAACTGCAGGGTGGACACACTCAGACACCAAAATGAGTGGCCAGATTTCCAAAAGACCAGAAGGTTGAGAGCTGAGCTCTCTCTTGAAATTATGGCTGTAAATGCAGGTGGTGAATTCTTTGGAAAATCTGTCCTTTAGTTTTCATTGAGAACAAGTGGAGTTGCCATATTTATTTAGACTATATAAACTATTTAAAAATGCACACACCCAAAGCTCCAAGTGCCTTATCCTATAAAATCATTATTAGTAAAGTTTCCAGATGACAGAGACATTGGTGGAGTAGTAAATAATGACGGGTATAGCTCAGTAATACAGATCTATCTCGATCGCTTGGAGAGGTGGGCTTTTCTGAACAATTTGTGTTGTAATGCAGCAAAATGCAAGGTCATACATTTATGAAGAAATAATATAGATCAGGCTTAAAGATGGAAGACAGAATCATGGAATACAGTGACATTGAAAAGCACTTATGAGTAACAGATAACCACCTGAACATAAGATCCCAGTGTGATGGAGTAGCTAAGAGAGTGAATGTCATCTTTGTTCTTGTAAGCAGGGAAATACCAAGTAGGAGGCAGTGTCAGGATCTCAACAAAGGCAGTCAGGGCCAAGAGTCAGAGCAGGGACACACCTGAGGCTGGGAGTAGCAGAGGAGTTCATAGGTTCCAGGCCAGGGTCGGAGTCCAAGTCAGGTTTCAGGATCCATGTCGAGAGGCAAAGTTCAAATCAAGTCAAGGTCAAAGCCAAGCATTCAAAAACAGTGATGGCAGTTACAGGAAATTCACACTGTTTCTTGGAGACTTTTTCTCCGACACTGGAATGCCTCTTGAGTTTATATAGGGCAGGGAGCCAATCAGGAGCCATGAGGCTACTGTCTGTCAAACCCTCCACAGACCGTGTGGAGCTACCCATGGTCTGTGTCCACAGTGGGTCACGGGAAGTGGAGAACAAATGAGTTACAGCTGCTGCTGGGTGGCAGGCAGGAGAGGTCAGCTGCCTGGTATCTCTGCAGGTCTGGGTTCTAGATCTGTGGAGACCTTCTAATAGGGAGGTGATACTACCTCTATAGATGGCATTAGCAGGATACAGTGTCCAGTTCTGGTTTCCACCCTCAGAAAAGATCTTGAAATATTGTAAAGGGCTCAGAAAAAATCTTCAAGAATGATCTGAGGTCTGGAAAATGTCTTATAATGAGAGATTTTAAAAGCTCAATTTATTTAGTATATCCAAGAGAAAGTTAAAAGGAGATTGATAAGTATGTACAGGGGGAAGAGATGGCTCTGTAGTTTACCAGCAAAAGGCATAACACAATCCAGTGGTTAGAAAGTAGAAAAAATTAATTTATTTTACTAACATGTTTTATAATACCAAGACTATGGAAACAGTTAAGTCTCCTTTCTTTTAGACAACATAACTAGAGCTTGAGTCAATCCCTCATTCATTCTGTCTTCAAATAAGTCACTTCCTTTTTTCTGCACTAGGATATCTTTCTTGAAGATAATAAAGGTAGTGTGATATTCCTAAAAATACTAGAGCCAACCACTTGATTTCCTGTATGTGGAGACTTAAGAGCCAAAATGCTGCATTTCTACTGCATGTGGGAACGCAATCACTGGACAGTGCAGGGAGATATTGGACTTGTTGTGGAGCCAAGTTGTGTGGGGACTGTGTACAATCCTGGAGAGTGGCAAGGAAGTGGCTGGTAGGACTGTCTCAAACCATACAAAAAGGGAACAGGTGATGTTGTGCACCATTCCCCCTCATATCTTGTCGTATGCATTCCGGTTGCTTTTTGAGGCTAACAATTCCATTTCTCACTCTCACTTCTGAGCACATTTGTCTTAGTACACAGCCCATTTACTTGGAGAAATGGAGCATATAAAACCTTTTACTGGTTAGGCTAGGAAGGGATTGATGGTCTTCCTGGAAGGCAGGTGCTCGGATCTGCTCTACCCTACAACTCCTGGCAGAAGTGCCAAACCTGTAGGGAAGGTTGTCTGGCTATACTTAATAATTGGGGAAAATAGTAAATAAAAGGAAACAGACCTCAGAAATGTCTACTTTGATAAAATGAGAACACAATTCCTTTAGGCCGAAACAATTCTAGTTTTATAAGTCCAGGAGAGTGCAGTTAGCTAGGGAAAATTGCATGTTCCTGGAGAATAAAAACTTTAGTTAATGTATTGTTTAACCATCTGAAGAGTTGGAGTGACTGTCTAAGTTTTCTTGAATTAATCAAAAACCAGGGAACAAACTGGGTTTTGTTCCCCCCCGCCACTTCCTGGGTCAATTTACAGTAGGGGTTCTCAAACTTTTTTTGCTGGGCCCCCGTTTGAAAATATTTCAGGCTGTGATGACTTTCCCTTTACTTCTGTGCTGCTTTTTGTGGCAGCACTGTCTTCAGAGTTGGGTGCTTCTTTTCCAGCCTCTTGTAGACTTTTGATGTTGTGGGTCTGGGTTCTGTTTTTTGGAAGCTATACATAGTCTACACTTGGCATCTTGAAGTACAGCAGCACATCATTTTCCTTTCCTCATTCTTTTTATTTTTCTGTTTTTTCTTCTAGTGCTTTGTATGCCATGGTGAACAATTTTAAATTAACACATTTATTGAAAAAAATCTAAATAAAAGATTTACATAGGCTCTCATGTTTGGGAACATTTTCTCTTGAAAATAACAGAACTACTAATCACTTTACCATGGTAACATTCCTTGTCATTATGCAGAATATCAAGAACCAGGGGATTGAGCTAGCCGGGTTCCAATTTAGAGAACTCTTGGCCTAGAGGACAAATAATACTTTTATACTGACTTGATTTCATAAGGTGATATACCTTGAATAAACGTAGGACTAAAAATGAAAGCTTGTTAAAGCTGGTGACTCAGGGTCTGCATTTCAAGCTCCGTCACCATTCTCGTCACTACCACCATTACTAGAAACACTGAAATAATTTTTGTCTATGTATTTATACCACAATTGCTACTATGGTATTTGTGTTCCTGACAAATTTTTGTCAGATGGATCAATAAATTGCCTCCTTGGAGACTTTTAACACAAGATGGATTAATTAAAAATTTCATTGATAGAAATCAAAATAGAAATTTTAACATCAAAGGTGGATAGTTTAGATTATCAAGTGGAGTCCATTAAAATAGGACAAAACACCCTGAATAAAGACTGTAAAAAACCCAAAACAAATCTCCCCACCATATAATGCAATTCTGATAGAAGTGATTTTCAGAACTAGATAAGAAGAAGAAATTTAAGAGTTCAGTGAAGTTTCTGAATTATATAATTTCAGACTCACTGATAACTGATACAGGAAATGTTTATTTTGAACGTATTGTAATGCTGTAGAATTCCACTGCAGAAGCCAATCATGAGTTCAGAAGGAAAGGGAGGCCCATAATAGGGCAACAGTGGAGTTATCCTTATGTATACTGTTCAGTAGCTTACTTATGTAGAAATATTATAAATGTTATTTAATTTGCATTATCATAGCTCTAATCATGGACCAGGACTCTGTTGTGCTAGGTGTTGTACAAACCCAACAAAAAGACAGACCCTGTCCCAAAGACCTTACAAGCTAAGTCTATGACAAGAGACCACAGATCAATATAGACAGATGAGGGAGTACAAGGAAACAATGAGACAGTATTGGTCAGCAAGATAGGAAGTGGTCTCAGCATACCAGCACCCTTACCCTTATTATTTTTTTTTGTAAGCATCTTGACTGTGGAGAATTTTGAAGAAAGATAATGAGTTAGTTTTGTGGATGTTTATGGGGAGTTCCTCTGAAGTGTGAGGAGCAGCATGGGAGAAAGCATGAAGGTGGTTATTTGAGTATTAACAAGTAAGTGGTACAGGGTAGCGTCATGGGTCAATTGGAGGTGGAAGTTGACCTCTTAGTGCAGAATGAGAGACAATAGATAGGGTGGAGATAGGTTGTGAAGGACCTTGAAAGTGAAGTTAAGTAGTTTATGTTTGATACAATAGTGAAGAGGGAGCCAGTGGAGGGATGCAAAGAGAGGGATGACATGGTGACAGACTGAGAAAATTGTCTTTGCAGCAGCATTCTTAATGGATATGATCAGGGCATTTGTCAAGGCCAGAGAAAAGAATGATGCAGTAATCAAGATGTGAGATGAAAATTTGGATGTGTGGATGGATGGGAAAGGAGTTATCTCAGAGGTACTGGGCAGATAGAACTAGCAAGACTTAGACATAGTCTGGATGTGAGGTCCTATAGACAGTTCAGAGTTGAAGATGATGTCCAGGTTATGGGCTTGAGTTATGGTGGTATTGTCTGCAGTGATTGAGAAAGGAGGTAGTAGAGATGGCTTGCGGGAGAAGAGAGGAGAGATTAAGCGCTCTGTTTTAGCCATGTTGAGTTTGAGCTGACAGCTAGACATCCACAAAGAAATGGCAGAGAGACAGACCAAGATTTTAATTTGGACAGGAGAAGACAAGTCTGAAGTAAAGAAGTACATTTGTGAATTGTCCACATAGAGATGGTAGTTGAATTTGTGGATGAAATTATTCCAGAGATAAAGTATAGAGAGAGAATAAAAGGTTACCAAGGATGGCCCCCTGTGGAACTCCCAGAGTTGGGGCAGGGGGAATGAAGTGTAAGCTGAAGGAGGAATTAGAGTGGTAGGTGGAGAACCAGGAGAGGACATTGTTACGGAAGCTAAGGCAGGGCAAGATTTCAAGCTAAGCGTGACTAGTGGTGTTGAAGGCAGCTGACAGGTCAATGAGGATGACATAGAGCCATGGTTCTGAGCTTTGGTGACGAAGAGGTCACTTTTAGGGCAGTTTCAATGGAGTGCAAGGAGCTGAAGTCAGATTGAAGGTCTAGGATGGAATTGGAGAAGAACTCTAGACAGCAATTATTAATAGCATGTTCAATGAGTTTATCGATGAAAGGGAGCTGGGGTGGTCGCTGGAGGGACAAGTAGGGTCAAAAGTAGATTTTTTAAAGATGGGTGAGATTAAAGAAAATTTGTATTGTTGATGGGAAAGAATCAGAGGCCAGATCTTCATGACTGGCTGTTTGGCCATAAAGGTTTATTAGTGTAAATTGATTTTAGAAATCAGCTATGACCAAACATCATAATATATCACATAATATCATTCTGTAAGAGCAGAATTTACAGCAACAGACACAAAATCAAGAGTTGTTAGAGCTGATGAGCAAGTGTGAATACAGATTCATATTAGGCCTTATGCACAGGGTTTTGGGAAGCTCAGTGATCTGTGATGCAATAAAGACAATTTTTTCTTTAAAGTTTGCTTAAATTGTATGTGAATTTGATGCTCATTATAGTACAAGTGTACTGTGCAAGATACATTACATTCTGCACATTATCTGTCCTTTACTCCCAACTTGCAACACTGTTGCTGTTTCAGTCACAGCAGAATCTTCCTATCATGCTGAATTGTGCCACACTGGTGTTTTTTGACAACTATCCAGTAGAGACTAGAATGCTACTGTCAAACTCATTTTAAAAGTTGAACCCTTATACAGTAGAGACATAAGGCTACAGCAATAGCTCACTGCAGCAACTAAGAAGGAACATCTTAAGAGAAATCCATTATACTTATGCAAAAGTAGTATTTTTCATATTAATTATATCTAAAATATATGCTCGAGATTTTTTTTTATTTAGTCTCCTGCAATGTGCTATATGTAACTATAGATGAATTCTGTTCTATTTCTGTTCCTTATTAATGATATAAAATTTAATTAAAACTAAAAAATACCTTAATTTACTGTAGCTGCTTCTACTCTATAATTAAAAAAATGAGCAAGGTCTTGGCACACTATCATTTTAGCAAACCTGCTTTGAAAAAAATAGTTTAAAAATTCTGTTTGGGCAGCAAAGCCTTACCATTTGTACTTACCAAGAACTCAGTTTAAAGGTCAGTTCTACTCTGAAAAATGATTCAGTAAAATAACATTGAGAGATTCCTTGTTTGTATCTAAAAGATTTCTAACACACATGCACTCAATTCACAAGTTTACAAAAACACTTTTCTAACAGACAGTCTTTCAAACTCAACACGGACACAGAAAGTCAGGCTGGGTCATTTCAATGATCATCAATAAAGAAAAGTTTGGCAGACCAAATTATTCGCTCAGTAGCACTCATAAAAGTCTTTGGTGGGATTGAATAGGTATGAGTGATGAGAACCTAATAAACAATTGTGATGATAATGCAAGAAGGAATAAAATCCAGCTCATGCTCTCTTAGCTGTGCTGTTCTGCAGTGCTAAACAGGATATGTGACATCCCTGGTCAAGCTCTCCCTGTTTGATACTTCAGGTTGCTGTGTTTGGATCTCATCTTTTAAGCTTCCCTTGTTCTGGGTAGGCTGCGGCACTGGCTCTGGCCTCTCTGGCACTCTTCCTGGGCATAGCCGCTCTGATACCTGCTCTGGGCTCACAAGACGAGTGCTGAACCCCCCGCAAGACACTCCAGTAGCTTAAGCACATCCTTTTCCAGAGCTCCCCTGTTGAGGGTTTTCTGTTTATAGTTTACCTCTGTAGGGACATGTGGTAGTTGAAACAAACAGGCATAGGCTTTGCAAAGGATTTCTGAAAAGAATCAATTCTTTACTTTAGACAGCACAAGAGAAAAACAGATCTAGGTAAAGCAATAAATGCCGGTGTGCCATTCCCTGCCTCAATTACCTTACCACTCTTGAGCATTCTTTGAGAATTGGGTTAGGGTCTTTTCAGTGTTCCAGGTCCTATCTGCTCGGCCGTTCTTCGCCAGCTCATGGCTTCTCCTCTGAATCAGGGAGTTTATCTACACTCAGCTGCCTTCAACTTTGGCTGGTCCAACAGTCAACAGAACCTGTCTCCCTCATATAGCTGTCCCTTTTGTTCCTCTTTGTCTCTGAATCCCTCTTTGTCTTAAAAGGGCTATAACAGCACATCAGCCTCTTTAGTCCCCTTTTGGGGAAGTTCCACTGCTTGTCCCCTTCTTCCCCGAAAACAAGCTAGGTCAAACTGGATCCCCAAGGCTTCAGCCATCCCATTGTTCTATAGTGCTTCCATTGGAATGGGATCCATTCAGGTTACTGATTCTCTGTTGTCCCTAGTCTGGGAGAAATGTGGCACAAGCCCTGGTAGCAGATAGCACATACACCGAGGCATTTAGTAATATGGCAATTTCATAAAATCAACCAGAATTCATAAGCTGTATAATTCTTCAAATTGTCACAGGAGTGAAAAGCAGTAAAACTTTATTAGCCACTAAAATAAGCAGATATGACTGACAACTCACAATAAGCAGATCTGTTGAGTAAGAATGTATTTTTACACAGTCATCTTTCAGAGTAACTGTATTTTCAGCATTTCACTTAATTCTCCCTCAGACTTCTCAATAGGAGGAAAGTCTGATGGAGTATTAAGTTTCCTCTTTGATCACTTCTGACAAATATACAAAGGATGAAATTTTCATTTTTGGCAATCTTGGCAAATTTCCCATTTCAATAGTGATAAAGGTCTGAAATTAATTGGGGAAAAAAGATTAACAAATCATTTCTTATATGAAGGCAAAATTCAAGGGCCAAAGTGAATCCAGCTAACAAATTTGTGTAAACCACCAGTGTATTTGAGATAATTTCAGAGTTAGAATGAATATATATATCTATTTGTACAAATATGGATAAACGCCAAAGGTATTTACATTTAGTGTAGTAGCACAGTACTTACATAAAAAGTTATCTTTTGATTTGTGTTACTTAATAAGGGATCTTAAACTGATTATCCCTGAGAAGTACTGATGTTTTGGAATATTTTATATTATCTACCAGTTATGGAAAGCATAAAAGTAAGTTTGCATATATAATATATATACTCATTTAGAAAATCCTAATAATTAAAAATGTTATTATTTGTATTACAATAGGGCCCCAAAGCCCCAACTAATCTCTGAGGGCCCATTGGGCTAACCACTATACAGACACATAGTGAGAGGCAGTCCAAAGTTATCTTATAAATAGACAAAGTATTTGAAAAGTCAGAAGGGAAACAAAGGCACAGAGAATGAAATTACTTGCAGGTCAGTAGCAGAGCCAGCAATAGAACCCATATCTGCTAACTTGTACTCCAGTGCCCTGTCCAAAAGAGCACAGTGTTTGCTTTCCTTTTATCATCATTAACCTGTATTTAAAAAAAAATCCAAACAGAGTCTTGATGAAAAATATATATTATCTTTTTGAGATGACAGTCTAATCATCCTTTCAAGAATACTGTAGCATGAATTAATCTATCATTTTTTTTTCATATATTCATACACACAAAACATACACTCTACATATCTGAAGAAGTGAGGTTTTTACCCACAAAAGCTTATGCTCAAATAAATCTGTTAGTCTTTAAGGTGCCACCGGACTCCTTGTTTTTTTTGTGGATACAGACTAACACAGCTACCCCCTGATACTTGACACGCTACACAGTTCAAGGTATTTTTAATATAAATTGTGTATATACATTCTTATAACATGTGACATACCTGTCTTATAAATCAAACTATAAGAGTCAGAGAAGAAGTCTACTAATATTTAGTATCATAATGAAAGCCTGAATCCACTTAAGGGATCTACAAAACATTACTTGAGTTGGTATAATTGTTTTATTGGATTTTTAAAAACTGTTTTGATAAATAATTTTTCGTATTTGTAATTACAAGTTTAAATTTGTCTCTTGTAAAAGTTCATGTAGTTATAGAATGTACTAATATATAGCTGAAAATTACTTTAAAATGTTACAGCGTATTAAATGTTACAGCATATTACCACTCACAAACCAAGTTTTCTTATTTTTGTGTCTCAGATAAAAGCTCAGAAAAAGCAAGTTGTCAAGAAAAATAGAAGTGGAATTGGACAAAAAAGAAAGTAAGATTTGGGTAGTTCTTTTTTAAAGTTTTTACTATGTAATTAAATAACTTCCAATGACTTAGTAGCACTGTGATTAGTATATCATGCAATTATATGAGACTTATTCTGTCATTTCTGAGAATGTGGGTGCTGCAGTAGGAAGAGCACCTCCTTGTCCTAACTAACAATATCCAAGTCAGTGCAAGAGTACTGCTGAAGGGAAGATATTTAGCACTCTGTGGCCAGAAGGCGTTGCAACAGCAAATCCTGAATGGGAGATGTGTAAATCAAGGGTGATACATTAGTGGAGAATTCAGGAGGACCATCAAGAAAGAAATATAAACACTGTTTTTTCAGAGCGTAGAAACATTTTTAAGCATGATTTCAATCGTCTTTCACAAATTCACTGCTACTTACCTTGCTAAATAATTTACTGTTAGTGATAATTGGCTAGATTTTCAGCAGGCTTTCATTTTTGTTCCTGCAATTATGCAGATGCAAATAATAAAAGCAGTTTATTTGTGTGGAGGAACAATTAGGTCACTTAGATGTTGAAGTACCTGATTTGTGGGTACAATAAGGTACGTAGATATCGATATTAGCTAAATTTAGCCTGGACAATTTTTGTGGGTTAGAGTTTGGAAATTTGGCTCTACATTTGATTTTTTTCTGAGTATAAATAGAAATTGCTTCTCAAAATACATTTCTTCTTACTGCTTATCCAAACCCTTGGACCAAAACTCTGTTAATAATACGGGATAAACAGAGGATTGTACCTATAATAAGTATTATTACCAGGAAATGAATGAGAGAGACAGGTCTTTTTCACAAATCAATATGTAGCAACTATTGTCAGAAAGAACCTAGAAAAATGTTGTTGTATGAATAAATATAATATTTTAAAATGTCCTTTAACTCTGCGTCATTAGTGATTTGTATTACATGTGTGAAAATCTTTTTCTAGGAAAAGTATGTTAAGATGCTCTCTTGAAACAATGGTTTCAGATGACTTCCTGTCAAAAGAAAATCTGGGTATGTATAAACTATCTGTGGTTTAATTACAAGTGTCCAGTGACTTTGAATAATATTTACATACATTTAGCATCTTAAATATATTTAAGCGTTTGATTCCCTTTTGTGTTGAAAAGATTGTCTTTCATGAACAATAATATTTTAGCATACAAGCCATATGTATATATATACAGAACAAAAAACAAATTCCAAGACACCTGTTGCTGCAACGTTAAATTCTCCTTAGAGTCATTGTGCACATATACATTCCACTGTAGGTGTATGTGTACCCAGTGCACTCTAGTCAGAGACTTTTGCCAGCAGTAATAGGGGGTGGCTCACGCGCCCCTGCCATTTTGTGTTCCAAAGGGTTGTGGCTGCTGCCTCCCTCTCAGTCCCTTCTTACCATCCATGTCAAGAGATGGGGCTCCCTGTTGAGCTTCGATTTTCTTTATTTGCCGGATTTTAAAAAAATATATTGTACATATTTTTTTCATAGATTTACTGTTGTAGGTTAGTTAGAATTAGTTAGATAGTTCACTCTTTGTGCTCTGGGTGTCTCTTACCATGCAGAGATCCCCAGGACGTAAACAGTGTGCCACCTGCAGGGCAGTAACATCTGTGAGTGATAGGTACTCGAGCTGTCTTGGAAGAGGGACATGTTAGGGACAAATGTCCATACTTACCTCTTTCCCAGCAAGGACCAAAAAGTTGAAGGAATTCCATATCAAGATTCATTTGCTTGAGAAGTCGATGCACCCCACTTCAGAGCCTAACCCTGACTACAAAGGAAGGGAGAGTTCTTCTATGTGGAGTGCACCTCTGGTTGCCCAGGCCCCCAAAACAAAATCTGATAAAAGAGATCTTCTTCTTCTTCTCCTGCAGCTTCCTCAAAGCAGAGGAAGTTTCCTTCACCATCTGAAGCTGATAGACGATCTAGGTCTTCTATGTTGACCCACAAATGGGACAGATAATCTAAAAGTCCTTCGTTACTGAATTGAAGTCTGGTCATAAACACCGTTTACCAGTACTGTTTGACGTAGCACTGTCAACTCTGGTGGGGCCATCAAGAGAGGTACCTTCATCATCTTCTACTCGAGCACTATCAGGTGCTGTCTGTGGAGCACTTACCTCCAATTACAGTAATGTTGATGTCACAAGCATTCTTTGTGACAAAAGGCTTATTGTGCCTTTTTGTGCCTAATTCACTGTCTGGTATCAATGGCAGCAGTTTCATCCACATCAGCACTGTCCGCCTTGTCTGCTCAGTCAGCATGGTTGGCACCATCTGTAATGCTGGCCCCATTGGTGCAATCCATATACCAGTCAGCATAGGTTCCACCTGAACAAATAGAGTCAGCTTTGACACTGGTAGTACTGACTGTGCAGCAGCATGCCTCACCAGGGCTGAAGCATCTGCTGACACCCACTGGAGCAGCTTCTCCATTTCTTGAGGAGAGCTACATCATCTTCTCCTCAGATTTGAAGCATGACCAACACATTTCTCCTGCAAAGTCTTTTAAGTCATCTTGGAGATCACATTCTAGCGATACTGCTCAGACCCATGGGATGGAACAGGAATACTACACTTATAGGGATATTCCAGTGTAGTGTCCACCACTGTGGGTAGTACAGAGATTGGATTACCAGCCCTTGCCATACTGGGCATGCTGACTTCTCCCAGAGCTTCTAGATACCCATCTGCAATGTGGTCCAGAAGAAAGTCTGCATCTCAAGCGCCTATTCCTGTTAGAGAAGATCCAGTCCATCAGTCATCCCCAACATTGGGATTAACTAAGGAAGAGGAACACAGGGAGGAACCCACAGATCTACCTCCTCATGTTTCTTCCCTGATGAGGTTGTAACACCAGAATCTTCCTCAACGCCTCCTGAAGACTTTAAGATCTTTCCCCAACCTACCTACCCCATCCCTTTTCAGCGTCCGATCTCACAAGGCTGTTTTACTTCAAGAAGTACAATCTCTTCTGGAATTGGAAGCAACAGAGGAAGTTCCTCACCAGCACAAAGGGAAGGGCTTTTGTTCCCATTACTCCCCCCCACAGCCCCACACCCTGGGCTCCAAAAAAAAAAGAGGTGGTCTAAGGCCTGTTTTGGATTTGAGAAATCTGAATAGATTCATCAAGAAAATAATATTTCAGGATGGTCATCCTCTTATCTGTTATTCTTTTCCTGGAGATTGGTATGCTGCCCTCAGTTTGCAGGGCACTTTCTTTCACATAATAACACATCTAGGACACAGAAAATTATCTTGATTCATTGTCAGGAACGCAGACTGACAGTACGCAGTGCTGCCCTTTGGTCTGTTGCAGGGTTTGGTTCCTGGGTTGGTGTTTTTGTTCTTAAAACTACAGTACCCACCTGGGGAAGTGAAGAAACAGATTGACAGAGCCAGAAGGGTACCCAGAAGTCACCTACTACAAGACAGGCCCAACAAAGAAAGTAACAGAACACCGCTAGCTGTCACAAATCTGACATCAGGAATTATAACATTCAAAAACCAGTAGGAGAACATTTCAGTCTCCCTGGTCACTCAATAACAGACCTAAAAGTGGCAATTCTTCTTCAGAAAAACTTCAAAATCAGACTCCAACGTGAAACTACAGAACTGGAATTAATTTGCAAACTGGACACCATCAAATTAGGCCTGAATAAAGACTGGGAGTGGTTGGGTCATTACAAAACCTAAACCTAATTTTCCCCACACTAATTTCCCCTGACTGTTACTCACACTTTCTTTTGAACTGTTTGAAATGGGTCACTCTCATTACCACTACAAAAGTGATTTTTCCTCCCTTGGTATCCTGCTGTTAATTGAATTGTCTCATTCGACTGACCTCACACTTGGTAAGGCAACTCCCATCTTTTCATGTATTTATACCTGCTCCTGTATTTCCCACTCCATGCATCTGATGAAGTGGGTTCTAGCTCATGAAAGCTTATGCCTAAATACGTTTGTTAGTCTCTAAGGTGCCACAAGGACTCCTCGTTGTTGTTGCTGATACAGACTAACACAGCTACAACTCTGAAACCTTTCCACTAGGGTTCATTCCACTTCATCAGCCTTTTTGAACAACATACCTATAGGGGACATTTGCAAAGCAGCAACATGGTCATCTGCACCTACCTTCTCCAGACACTACACTTTTACTTAAGCTTCCTGAGCTGAAGTGAACTTTGGCAAGATGATGCAGCAGGCTCTCTTCGAATAATTAAAGTCCCACCATCCTCAAGGGTAACTTTTGCTGAGTCGCTTACAGTTGAATGTGTATGTGCACAACTATTCAGAGGAGAAAAAACTGTTACATACCTGTACAGTTAACTGTTGTTCTTTGAGATATGTTATGCACATATACATTCCATGTCCCTTCTGCTTCCCTGTTACTTTGAGTCTTTTTTGGATGGTCATGTGAAGGAATGGAGAGGGCAGCAGGGACACAGCCAATTTATGCCCTCAGCTCCATGCACAAGTGTGGGAAGGGGCACATGTGCCAGCCAGTACGGCTGGCAAAAGTCTCCAACTTGAATACATTGGGCACAGATATACTTACAGTGGAATATGTATATGTTCACCACACATCTCAAAGAACAATAGTTATTGTACAGGTAAATAATTTTTAAATTATTATTTTAATAGTTTTAACACAGTGTGTATTACAAAACCAAGTAAAGATCTTAATAGTTAGCATCCACATCTGAGTGCTTTAGTGTCAATGACATATTCAGCATGATATAGGAACCTTGTGGCGGAACAGGGGACAGAACCCATTCTCCTCAGTCCCAGTCAGTGTCTCATAGCATTTGATCATGTAATTAAAGACTGTATCATTCATCTGTGTTTCTCACAGTGTTTTGTTGAGGTGGCTGTGCAAGAGTTGCTCCGTTTTACAGAGAGAATAACTAAACACATAAATTTGGCTTAATCTAATTGAGAGACAATGTGGCTAAATTAGTGAGATTTAGATCTGCCATAGCAGAGATCTGGGTCCTATTCCCAGCTCTGTCAGATATTATCTTTCAGAAATGATCACGTGCAACCTCTCAGATCATCAGTTAACTCATTTATCCTCTTAAGGTAATGGCCTAAGTGAATATGGGCTGTGAAGGATACAATTGTTAACAATGATCAGTGGAAGGGGGGAGACTCAAAATCATCATGTCCTGGGTTCCCAGTCCAGTACATCTTCACCTAAGCCAAGAAGTATTTTGTCTGTGTCTTGTCTTGAGCGCTGGCTTTGTGCATTTCATATGTAGGAGGACAAAGAAAAAAACAAAACAAAACAAAGGTACTTAGAAAGTACCTGAACTATATGTGGTGTTAGTTGGGCTGGGTTAATTTTTTCAGACTAATAGTTTATTTCACACACACACACACACACACACACACACACACAACGGAAAAAAAAACCTCAACAGTTTGGTTGACTCAAAACTATTCACAAATTTGATGTGAATAATTCCAACCAAAAATATTTTGGTGGTGGTAGCCATGGCTAATTCCTTATAACATTTAGCCCAGTGGTTAGAGCATTCATTGGGGATGTGGGAGACTGAGGTTCAATTCCCCACTCTGCCTGATGTGGAAAAGAGATTTAAAAATACTCTCCTAGCTCTCAGGAGAGTACCCTTACCACAGCATTATGGGATATTTTGTAGTGGTCTCTCTTAGTCTTTCCTGTGGAAGTTCTTCTTTTTATTGGCGCACAGACGTGAATTTGCCTCTCCCACATTCTAGGTGAGTGCCCTAGCCACCGGGCTACAGTCATTCATTTGCTCTGTCTTTCTGATCCAATGACTATTCATTGCCATTATGAATAACTATGAATTGACATTATGAATGACATTGACTGCTATACCATAGACTGATATCACCATCGCCTCTTCCTCTTCCTCCTCCTGCTGCTTTGTGAATCTAGCCCTTTAAAAATGCCTGAAATAGAACATTCAACCAAAAGCAGGTTTTTTTTCAATTTTGCCAAAACATTTCGCAATTTTTGGATTCAGTTAATTTAGAACTGTTTTTATTTAATTGCCAGCAAAAAAAAAAATCAGTTATTCACCCTACGCCGGTTCCTACTGCTCCATTTATAATGAATGTGTCCTCTGAATAAACAAACAGTAGGCAAAGTAACCTCAGAATTACAAAGAGTGTTTTTCAATATGACATGAAAAGCACTACAAAGAAAGAATAATTACAACAGCCCCATGATTATACTGGAATCACTGTAGGTGGAGTCCCAGTAGTTTATTTGTCAACAATTTAAATCTTTTGTATCAGTTCTATATCCTATTCTGATTAGACTAATTATTCATGTGCTTTCCAGTGAAACAGTTAATAGACAGAACTAGGATATCAAAATGCTGCTTCACTTAATGAAATACATTAAAGATTGCTTGGACCACTTGAAACACTTCACAGCTATTTCTATATGGTATATTATAGAGCTAAAACTTAATATTTTGGATTGACTCAGTTATATAGTTTGTGTTCTCACTGGTGCTGCACCTGGAATTACAGCACATAAACATATAAGAAAATATGTCTGGCTATGGAACAAACTCTGCATTGCATTGTTACAGATATAAAATAGACTGAATTGTGATTAATCTGTTATTTGCCCAGATTTACTTGTCTAGTATCCCAAGTTAGGCTAGGTACAGTCTAATATGAAAAATGCTCCAGAATATTGGCTGGAAATGTCATTTTTATAAGCACATCTTTCAGAAGAATTCTCCTGTCCTCAGCTATTGTCCGGATATATGGTCTGAAATGCAAAAAATAAAATTCCTGACAATTCTATACCTACTTCACTTGAGCACACTAAATTCAGAATTCCCCATAGCTTATCAGGATTAAGCTTTCAATTACTGGGAATTCCAGGCTTCATACATTTCTTTGATTTAAAAGAAAAAAATAATGTTTAAATAGGAAACATTTTGGATCCCCAAAACTCCTTTTCTACAGTAGGCTCCATGGCATTATAGTTAACACAGATACTCTGTTTGGGCCTTTCTCAGCCCAAGAACAACTCCTCTTACAAAGTAGAAAAGGAAAGGCCTTTCATCTTCTCTTTGCTCAATCCTACTAAGGTCTCTATGGGACAAAAATCTTCATTTATGTGACTGGACAGTATAAGGTTTTGGCAGAATACTAGCAAACAGTACACTGTATAAAATATAACATCTTGTATTTTTCAGTTTTGTAAAACAAGTTAGGATACAGTTCATATGAAAGATTATATAAAAATGTATGTATGTATCTATGTAACTGTAAAGTATGTTACCCTTATTCCTCATAAGCACTACTTACATCGGGGTGGCCAACCTGAGCCTGAGAAGGAGCCAGAATTTACCAATGTACATTGCCAAAGAGCCACAGTAATACGTCAGCAGCCCTCCATCAGCTCCCCACCCCTGTTCCCAGCGCCTCCCACTGGCAGCTCCGCTGATCAGCGCCGCCTTCTCCCTCCCCACACTTCCCGATCAGCTGTTCCGTGACATTTCGTGGCGTGCAGGAGGCTCGGGGTGGGGGAGGAGCAAGGGCACGGCAAACTCAGGGGAGGGGGCGGGAAGGGGTGGAGTGGGGGCAGGGCCTGTGGCAGAGCCAGGGGTTGAGCAGTGAGCACCCCCTGGCACATTGGAAAGTTGGTGCCTGTAGCTCCAGTGCCGGAATCAATGCCTATACAAAGAGCTGCATATTAACTTCTGAAGAGCCACATGTGGCTCTGGAGCCACAGGTTGGCCACCCCTGACTTACATGGTTAGTCCAAGAAAAACACACATTAATGATTTGGAAACACATTAAAATGTTATACCAAATTTATTGAATAACATATAAACTACAACTAATGAAAATGATGATTCAGCTACCAGCCAAAAACACTGTGGTAATACTGATGATATTCATTACATGAGAAGAGCTGAAGAAGAGTGTTGTGAAGCTTGAAAGCTTGTCTCTTTCATCAGCAAAAACTGGGCCAATAAAAGATATTACCTCACCACCTTGTCTCTCTCAGATCCTGGAACCAACATGGCTACAACACTGCAATATATCAGTAATGTCAGACTTTCCATGAAAAGACATTTTTAGGGTTTATGAAGCTGGTACTGTTGTGGAAACATCCATGTGGGCTTTACTGCACATTTTGACCAGAGAAGTTGGTACAATTATTGATATAGTCATTTATGAGGGTAGTATGTAATAAGTTTACTTGAGAAGGCCTTCTTCTGGCAGCCTCTAAAGCCTCAGTAAGGTGTGATGAAACGGTCCCACCTAGAAATTAAATTGGTTCAACTAACCTTCAACCTGAAGGTTGCACTTAATACTTTATTAGCACAACAGAATCTCTTTATAATCTTATCAAAGTTGTTTACAGAATGTCTTGCTTTGGAACAGCTTCCTGTGTTTTTTTCTTCCAGCTTCTCTTTAAAAATAATTACATTAAATAAAGTGCTTTCTAACATTTTTCACTAAAACCTACAGTGTTGAAACAAAAATAAAAGTTTTGCGCCAAATACTGTTAGTTTGAATTTACTTAATTTCAAATCAACTTTCACAGTGAAAAACTTTTGTGTTACACACTGGAAAGAAATAAGGCTGGTCAGAAGGGACTGTTTGAGCTTTCTCATGGTAGCATTGTGTTGTGTCCATTTATGGAAAGGTGGGAGATGACCTCATGTGGCCTCCTGCCCCCATATTCCTGCTGCCTTTGGAAAAGGCTGCTTGCAGCTGCCATCATCCTATTTCTGTAGGAAGGAGAAGAAAGACGACCAGTGACCTATCTCCAAAGAGCTCTGCTTCAGCAGAGCCTCTTGGCGTTGTGAGATTTGTTGCATTTTGTATCTCCTTTCAGAGATTTTCTATCCAGAAAGCTCAAGAGGTATATTTTGTAAAGTAATTTAAGAAGCAACTTTTTATTTTTGTTTAAAAAATTTTCAGGCAGGTTTCTACCCGTATCCGGTATAAGAGTGCTATACAAATTGCAAGAATTTTGGATAACAAGATAACTCTTACTATTCTTCACTTAATCTTGACAGTTGTGTTGATTTCAAATCATTAAAGACCAAAGGATGAATTGTTCTCACATTTGAAGCCAGTAAAGTTACTTTGGATTTTAACCAGTGTCAGTGATAGCGGAATTTAGCCCCATATGGTTTTACCACAGGAAATCCATTTTCTTTTCCATGTTTGGAGTAGTGATTTTCCCTGTAGATTCTCTGTATCTGTTCCCCACTGTTTTAATTGACTGAGTAATAAATACTATTTCATTAATAATATTGCATTAATATACATCTATATTTTAGCTAAATTATGTATTTTGTTGTTTTATTAGTTATCTCCGAGACAGAAGTTATATTAAAAGATCTAGAACAAATTCTCAGGCGTGTTGCAGACCCTTTAAAAACAGCTTGTGGGTTGGACGGAAATGGAGAGGGAAAAGATACAGGAGAAAAGGTATGAATTATACATGGTATTGCTAACTAGTTCCTGGAAACATTTTTAATTTTAGTGGAATTTATGCTAGTGATTAAGAAAGACACTTTTAAATATGTTTTAATGGCTATATAATGTACTTCTGAAAACAATGCATACTGCCCACTTTTTGAATGCTATATATTTAATTAATTTATAATAATGATATAAAATAAAATTGTTTAAAGAGCACATTTAATACAAACCAGTTTCACTGTATCCTACATTTAAAACAGAAGATATTTGAAATTAATATTCATGATTGAAATCCCAGTCTCAGGGAGATGCATCCACTGATAGCCCCATTATTAATTATACTGCAGATGTCTGCATGTGGACAGACAAGTAGATCTCACTTGAAATAGTCGTATACCTATATTTCAAATTTGGGTGCAGTATATCTAGCTAGGAGATGGCCTCTAGAGATCCACACTCTCCCTACACATGGTCCAGGATCACCAAACAGCTAATCTTGTATCTGCAACATACTTAATAAGTTACCTTCTTTATTCACGGGCCCGTTTAGCTAATGTTATTTTGTTCCCCTTTATTGAGGTGTTAATAAAAAAAGCACCTTATCAGATCGTCTTTGAGTGATTGTCCACATCTATTGCATTATTGGTGCACATACACAACGTGTGTGAGAGTACAATCTTTTAAAATAGCATTGTCTTTCAGGGCCATGTCTGCACCCTCTGGTACTCCATATCTGAGGTCATAATGGTGAGGTGACCTTCAGTTCCTTCTTACTGCCGAGGGCTACAAGATGGAACACCTTCAGTGTCGATGCGCAATGTACAACTGATTTTCTAAGTTAGTTCTTAATTAGTTCTCTAGCTATAGTTGGTTTTGTTTAAGCCCGTTGGCAAAAAAGAAAAGGAAAAAAAGAAAGGGGGAAAAAAACCTCTTCAAGTTAAGGATATGCTTTGGAACCAGACCTTGCCCCAGACATAGTGAAGTCAAAGTCCCCTAGATTCAAGACCTATGTCTCTTGGGAGGCAGCTGTTCCTATTATGGACACCCTAACTGCCTCTTCTGCCTTGGGGAAGTACTTATATCATGCAAGTTTCTCTATGCTGCTTCTTTTCCAAAAGGATCCAAAAGCGAGGGAATCCCACCTGAAGCTTTTCCTCTTAGAGAAGTCCATGATGGCCTTGTTGTCTCCTGAAGGACAGACCAAATTACTGGATCACACCAGGTCTGTGAGTTCTCCAGTAAGTCAAGTATCTACCCCAGGCACTAGAGGTCATTTGGCACTGAGGAAGTCCCACTCCTCTACTGTGGAGTCAACCAGAGCTTCCCTACCCTCCTTCACTCAACACTGAAGAGAGAGGGTGCTTACTGGTGATCACAGACACAGATCTCCCTCTCTGTCACCGAGCAGATCTACCTTAGGAGGCAGTTCAAGGCCCAGATTGGATCCTGCTGATGCTTCAACACTGAAGGGTCACCAAATTGTCTTAATGCAGCTTGGAGAAACTACTTGCGTGCCTGGTACTGACAAACAAGAATCAAAGCATCTGACACTAAAGCAACGGGAATTGAAATTTTAAATGGCAGAGCTTCCCATGCCAGCACCAAAGCTCCTTGCACTAAAGAATCCAGTGTAACCTAAGCTGTCAGTCCTAGTACCATGCCTCTGGTACCTGCGATGGAGCACCTAGCACTTCACTTTATGGTACCAACCTCGCTTCTCAAGGTGGAGGGAACACTACCCTCTCTTTTTGTGGTACCCATAACATTTGTAGTACCAGAATACCTAATGGTATCAGACCATAGGTATATAAATCTAATGTTATCAGAAAGATTTATATCCCTTGTCCTCCACTTCAGAAGGGCCAGAAGTGATGTCACCAATATATTTACCTCAGTAGATGCTCTGTGAACCAAGTTTCCCAGACAGAGAATCCAATGGGCACACTTACAGAAGAGGGCACGGAGACACTTGAGAAAAGCATCTCTTGTGGTATCCTCTTGTGGCACTGCTGTACCAGCAGAGGGGCAACTAGCTACAAAGACCTCATTATAAGCTGCCTCAATGTCTCTGATACAACAGCTTGTGGTATGGTGACTGCAATAATGATGCACAGGACCTCCTGTTTACAGTCCTTAGGAATTCCAGAAGAGGTTCAAACAAACATTGAGGCCCTTCCCTTTGAGGGTTGTGATCTTTTCAACAAGAACTGACAAAGCCTTGCACACATTAAAGGACTTGAGAGCCACCTTATACTCCTAGGCATGTACATGCTGGCTCTCAGAAGGAAACAGCGTCAGCTTCAGAAATATCAGAGACGGAGACAAGCTTCCCAATGCTATTATGGATACACAGATCCAAGCCTGAGAGGAAGAGAGAGAGTTTTCAGAGGCAGAGACCCTCTGCCTCTTCCTCTTCCACTGCACACCCTGCATTCACACTGTGCCAGCAAGTTTGATGGTAGGGTCAAGAGTCTCTTAGAACATCTAGCTTCTCCTTCTCACTCCCCACCCCCTTTTGGAGCCACCTGTTTTCTTATTGAGAAGCCTGGAACCAGATAACCTCGGACCAATGGGTCCTGGAAACAGTGAACAAAGAGTACTCCATTCAGTTTTAATCCCTCCCTACACACATATCCCCTTCCTTATCCTCCTTCAGGGTTCCATTTCATGAAATATTGCTAAGAAAGGAAGTGAGGCAGTGGAAGAAGTGCCTGTAGAATTACAGGGAAATTTATTCTCATTATTTCCTACTCCCAAAGAAGAAAGGGGGCTGGCATTCTATTCTGTAACTTAGATGACTCAACAAATTCATCCATTGTTTCCAGTTCAGGATGGTGATTCTAACATCTATAATTCCTACCCTAGATCCTCAAAATTCGTTCACAGCTCTCAATTTAAAAGATATCTACTTCCGTATTGCTATTCACCCAGCCCATAGGTAATACCTCAGGTTACTAAAGGAAAACATTCATTATCAGTAGAGAGTGCTCTCCTTTGGTCTCTCCATGGCTTCAAGTATTTTCACCAATTATCTAGTAGAAGTGGCAGCACACCTGAGAAGACAAGGGATTCAAGTCTACCCATACTTTGATAACTGGGTAATTTGAGGGCAGTCATCTCAATAGGTGAACAGCTCAGTCCAAGTAACCCTGGAACTCTCCACTGCTTTAGGCCTCAGACTCAACAGAGGAAAGTCTACTCTTAGCTTTAGTCAAATAATTGAGTTCATAGGAGCAGTACTGGACTCCACAGTGGCAAAGGTCTACCAACCACAGGATAGGTTCCTCACCATTCTAAGTCTCATTGATCAACTTCAGGCCCACCCAAAGACATAGGTCATGACTTGCTTCAGGCTCACGGGATACATGGCCTCCCGTGTCTTTACATGACATAATTTATGAGATTTCACCTGTGCTCCTTGCAAGGGTGGTTGAAAGCAATGTATCTCCCCAGCAGACACCACATACATATTGGTCACAATTCCTCAGGAAGTCCTCGCCTCATTAGATTGGTGGAAGGACACTCTAGACATATACAGCAGAGTGCCATTCCCACCACCTCTTCCCACTGAAATGCTGGTGTCCAAAGCACTCACACTAGGATGGGGAGATCACTTAAGAGTCAGGGACTCTGGTTCCCTCAGGAGTTGAAACTTCACATACATATCCTGGTGAGAACTGTTCATCTATCATGGACAGCAGTCTGACCTGTACTCTGGTGACAGCCAATGCTATGTACTACATCAAGAAGTGAGGCAGAGCATGCTAATTGCCTCATTGTCATGAAGCAATCCACTGCTGGGACTGTTGTATCAGCCCTCAAGTCACACCAGTGGCTCTATACCTCCCAGACCTCAAAAATACACTAGCAGATCAGATCAGCAGACAATACTCAAACAGTCACAAATAGTCAATCAAGAATTCTGTTCTACAAGACATCTTCCACAAATGGGAATGTCCAAGAATAGACCTGTTTGCTTCAGACCAGGACAAGAAGTGTTAGAGATTCTGCTCCAGAATAGCAGCCAGTTCAGGCTCTCTGTCAGATGACTTCCTGACTTCATGGACTCTAGGACTCATGTATGCCTACCATCCCATTCCTTTGATACTGAGGGTCCTGAGGAGGCTCAGATAGGACACAGCACTGGTGAGGATGATAACCCCAGCATGGCCCAAGCAATTTTGGTATTTGGGCCTGATGACGTTGTCAACACAGCTTCCAGTCATGCTTCTGATACACCTGGGCATCCTAATGCAGACAAAGGGCCAAATCCTGCACCTGGAACTGACACCCCTCCAGCTCACAGCCTGGATGCTGGCTGATAACCACAGACAGATCTTGCTCCACTGCAATCCAGAATAGCTTAGTTTGCAGTAGAAAAGACTCAACAAGGATGACACGTGAATAAATGGAAAAGTTTCTCTATTTGGGTGACACAGAATCATTGACCACCTTGGAAGGCTGCAGCAGCCTCCATTCTCGATTACTTGCTAGCCCATAAGCATTCAGGTCTCTCCATCAGGTCCATAAGAGCATATCTGGCAGATGTTATTCTCTTGCTGAAAGCTACACAAACTGGTCACGTGCAACAAATGGCCGGGTTTCTCATTCACTTCTTCCCATCAGTCAGGGACTCTGCCCCCTGGGGCCCCCCTTATGGTAGGACCACTCTATATGATATTCCACAAGGACGAAGGGACATAAAGACGTCATTTGAAATTTTTACCTAAGATAGTCTATGACTTTAAACTCAGCTTACCAGTTTTCTTTCCCAAACGTCATACTACTCAAGGGAAAGCCAAACTTCACACCTTAGTGTAGGTAGGCCTGGCCTGACATGAGTAATTAAACACATGGGGCGAGGCCTCCTTTTTGGAGATAAATGAATCATCAGGCTGAAAACAGGACATTTGAGCTAAATAAGATGAGTAAATAGATCAGTAGGCTAAAAAGACAGAATGTCTGAGCGAGATAGGAGAGAGAACACCCAGGGAACCATTTACTATGAACAAGATAACAAGGGACAAGATAAATTAGGAATGTAGAGATGAGGTAAGGAGTATGTCAAGCATGGACAATGCATGGACAGAGCATGCTGCACAGGGATTGCTTCCTGCAAAGTAACCAAGTCAAAGTGTGGTGCAATGTATAATAAACGCAATGAGATATGTAACGTATATAAAAGGACAGGGTTTCTGTGTAACTTTGGAGCTGTGATGTACTCTGCATCCACCCCCCCCTACATTTGAGACTGATCAATTCAGTGTAGTGTTGCTGTATGCCAAATAAAGATACCTGAGTGATGAAGTCTGGAGTCAAACTGAGTTCTTGGGAAGCTGAGTGGAAGGAAGTCTCGTAGGGAATCCCAACACTTAGCTGTTGTCAGGTCTCTTGGCAGCCTCTGCAGTTTCTCTTTTGGTGTTTCAATTTCAGAGATTTGTAAAGCAGCTACTTGGAGTTCAGTCCACACCTTCATTCATCATTACTTTTTGACAGAGGGCTCCAGAACTGGTGTCTGCTTTGGCAGAACTGTATTACAATCATTGTTTCAATCAACTACCCCTATGGGACTTGAATTACTGCTTGTGAATCACCAGAAGTGGAATACATGTGGATAATCACTCAAAGAAGAAAGAGCAGTTACTTACCATACAGTAACTGTAGTTCTTTAAGATGTGTTGTCCACATGTATTCCACAATGCACTTTCTTTTTCTGCTGCTGCAGAGTCCTTGTCAATATGGATTCTGTTTTGGCAAAGGAACTGGAGTGGTTGCATCCATATCACCCTTTATGCCCTCAGCTATGAAGTCCCAAAGGGCATGTAGAGCACTATTCAAAAAGATTCTAGTCTCATTCACATGGGGTGCATGCACACCAGAAGTGGAAGACATGTGGACAACAGATCTCAAAGAACCACAGTTACAGTAGGGTAAGTAACCACTTTATGTGGGTAATCCAAAATAATATAAACCAATGGGAAAACTGGCTGATTAAACCATGGTAGTATTTCTAAGGAAGCATTTGCTGAATACCTTATTATCATGTAATTCTATCTACTGTCCGGTAAATCTACTTTAATTTCCTATTTAAATAATGGAAGAGATGTCTAACAGAAAAATCGGCATGCAACTAGAGGATAATAGAAACATGTGCAATGAATAGCATATATTTATAAAGAAAAAACAAACAAATTTGATAACTTTTTTATCAAATTACAAAATCAGTTGTAAAAGAGAATTGATTACATATAAGATATCTGAACATTAGTTAAAACATTAGACACTGTTCCTTATAAAATCTTACTTGAAAAATTAATCCAAATCGGATTGAACATGAGTGTTCTCACATGAATTGAAAACTGTCTCAGGGATTGTAAATAAAGAGTAATGATAAACTGCATAGGCTCCACATCCATTGGGCTGCTAAAGTACAGAGCCATAAGAGACAACGGGGAATGGTGATCTGATGGCAAATTGATAGAATTACTTATATCTTCTTATAGTTCCACTGGTAGTTACAGGCTTACCTGTTAGCAACACAGACCAGAGTTGAAAGGCAAATGTTACATCTGACAGAGAAGTGGTGTTTTCCAACAGTATCTACCCTCTTGGCTTGCCTCTTGTGCCTGTGCTTCCAACCTACGACCAGGAAGGAAGCTTTCAAATATTTTGAGCTGTTAAGAATTCATAATGAGTCTTATGTCTTTTGAAGTGTCTTACTGTCATAAAACAGATCATTTCTGATTGTTTTTGGAAACAGAACTTCTTGCACTTCAATAGGCAAGCAGAAGACACCACAAATTTGGTCATCTTAATGTACCCTCTCTACATCAGGGGTGAAAGTGAGCCGGTACCGGCCTGTACGCAGCCCACATTAACATCCCTGCCCGTTTTGCCTCTCCCGTCGGTGGCCGTGCTGGTAGGGTCCATACCGGCAGGGCTGCAGACGTGGGGGAAGGGGCAGCAACTTTAAAGTGCAGCTGCTGCAAAGGACCTTGCTTACAGGCCGACGACGGGGTGGGCAAAGGGAGCAGCTGCCCTGGGGCTGGCGATTTAAAAGGCCCTGGGGCTCCGGCCACTGCTGCCGCTACCACAGCAGTGGCCAGAGCCCCGGGCCCTTTAAATCACCACTAGAGCCCCAGGTGGCACGGGCCAGGCAGCCTGGAAAGGCTGGCTGGGGGATGCTGACACCCCAGTCCTGCCCCTCCCGTCCGAGGCCCCTCTCATTCCAGGGTCCAGAGGCGGAGCTGGCCCCAGCCCCCATACCAGTAAGTCTTCGGAGTTACTTTCACCCCTGCTCTACATGCATGCACATGATACATCATTTGAAAGCTTATTATGTCTTAAGATGAGGTATGATGTGGAGCTGTCAAGTGGTGCCATTACCATAGAAATGGGGTAAACAATGACACCATCAACACGTAAAAATTACCTCTTTGAAATACTTGCATTTGTTTCTGTTAATTTAATGACTCTATGTAGTATTTCAACCTATTGCATCCAACCTTTAGATTCTGTCCAGTGCTGTCTTTCTGCAGTTTTCACTTATTGTTGTCATATCTGTCAAAGACTTCAGTTTTAGTTTTAGCTTTGTCAAATCCTTTTAGGACCTGCCTCAAGTACTCAGCTTCCAGTTCATCAAATCTGTGGAATTTGTCTCCAGCCATCATTTGTATGACAACCATGGCATCTCTGATGTACACTGTGGTTTCTTTGTTGCATGCTCTTAGCTTATGGATGCTTTCAGCTTGAACTTCCACCTGATGTCCTAATTCAGCTTTTCCTGTTCTTCTCATTGTTCCATTAGCATGCAAGGGGGACATAGACACAAGTCTTATTGGGAGACTAAAAACAGTTATCATTGAAATATATCTGTGTCTTGCTAAGGGTAGGGCTCTGTGGAAAACAGGTTATGGCCTGAAAGCTGCGATTGTCCCTCCCTTGCAAGACTTAAATTTGGTCTTCTTGGACATGTGATCAAAAGTTTTGATGCCAGATTTCTTGACTGGGCTGAAGAAGCTATGTGTCCCATGAGAATCAAGTGCTCTTCTCACAAATTTCTTCATTTGTTCTTCACCAATATCTGCTATTTTCAGTAGAGACTCTTTACATCTGATATTACATGCAGTTCAGTAGATATGTTGATAAGCACCTCTTGGATGTGATTCAGGATTAAATGAATTTGTCATATTGTTGATGACATTATTTGTAAGAGCAGTAATATGTTCTTCATACCTCTTCAGTGCAGGGGCAAGGACTCATTTGTAGACTTTGTCTTCACTACTTCTTGTTAGGCCATTTCTTTCTCTATTAGCTTTTGCATATTCATAATATGAAACTGTGCATTGCCTATCTGATACTAATTCTGACCTATGCATAAGTGTCACTGTATTAAAAAGTTAGTTTCTAGAATATTTCAAAGGCTAGTACTGCATGCATAGGCAATTACAAGTTAAAACCTTCTACCAAGCAGATACTACATTATATGTACAAAAGCATACAAATGGAGACTCATTACATTAGGAATTCATGTACATTTATAATTACCCTCTATGCAGTACAAACTATGGGTACACAATCTACTGTTACTGGTGCAGAAACTTAAATATGAGACTGATATGGTCAGAAAATTTCAATTGAAAATATAGAAAATTATCATAATCACTTGTGAGATACTTTGACAATTAAGAATATGCAATGTGAAAACATTTAATGTTAGTATATTGCAAAATGTTGATATTTGCCATTTTTGCCCTGCTAAACAGTGTCATCATTTATGAAAAAAAATACTTGCAAATTGAAAACCAACAAAAATCTTTTAATACATTGTCATTTGGTAGCTTTGACCAATAAACACCACATTAAGGGGTTGAAATTTACTTAAAACAGTAAAAATTGTAGTCAGAGTCATGTTGCAGTGTTTCTGGAAATATGCAAAAAATGACACTCTCATTTTGGGTACCATTGTTTCACTGTGCTTACAGGCTTATAGCACAGCTTGGAAGTTCCACATCCTACCTCATCTAAACATATATAAAATAAGCTTTCAATTGATATGTGATGTAGATGTGTGTATTATGGTACATTAAACACCAAAAATATGGCCCTTTTTGGAAAAGTGCCACCTGCCTACAAGAGGATTGTCTCAATTTATAGCAACATACTCGTAAAACACAGCATCATACTCCTTCATCCTTTACTGTTGTTATGCCTAGTGTTAGTCTTTTTTATTTGAAAAGGAAATAGTTTTGCAGGATGTTTTATTCTCATGGGCTCTTCTTCAGTGGGATAGTGCCTGAAGCCCTTTGAAGCTTTATCCCTGATACTCCATTCTCTTCATAGCCTTTGGAACATTAGTTCCGTGCATTGCCACTGCATTTAAGGTTAGAGTCCTTCTACCCACTCCCTGCAACAGTATCCGGGTACTCCAGTGAACACAGGGCTTAATTAAGTCTTGTTTAGAGCCCTCTTTTTTAATTCTAAGGTTGTTTCTTAAAAAACACTGTTCCTTTGATTCTCTTGGGCTGTGGGCCTCTTAGCTCCCCTTTGCTGGGCTTTTTCTTCTAGGTTTTGATTCCATGTGCAAGATAAGATGATACTTTAGGTCAAAATGGTTTCAGAACTGGTAAGGCCATATTTATTGGCTCTTCCTCTGGGAAAAATGTTGTGTACCTATTTGTACTTTAAATGATGGGATATGCGTAGTACCTCACATAGCCTTTTATTTTAGCCAAATTTTGGAAGCAAGGAATTGGGATAGGTTTGCACTGCCCAAAAATTCTTAGTTTAGCCTTGCTACATCCTTTTTTTCTTTAGAAACTTTGTACTTCATGGGGATATGGTGTACAATTATTTGTTGATCCTTGTGGGAATTTGCCATGAGAATTTTGCAATGTGTATTTAATAAAAGCTTCAAAGAATAACTGCTATGATAGGAAAACTTTCAGATCTATTCAGTTCTGACATAAACTGAATGTCCTTCTAAATTGTCTGTTTTAATTATTCTTGCTAATTACAAAATCGTTTGTTTGCAGACAAGGGCTTTTTCCCTTTTTAGCAATTCTCCTATTTTCTCTTGCAATAAAGTCATAGTGCAGGGCGAAAGGCTCTCCCCTCTGTGAGATAAATATAAATAGGCTTTGCAAATGGAATCTGGAAGGATGAGTTGCCTCCCTCCTCCAACTTCCTCTTTCCTGTTTATATAGAGTCAGTAGAACTGCTACATGACATGGGTAGGGAGGGATTTGACTGGTTGGCTATTTATAGCTTTAAATTCACTGGCCATATCCATGCACTTCTCCCTGCACATCACTCCACCAATATAATCACTCCATACTACTGAAGATGAAAGATGGAGTCCCCCGATCTCCCCCCGCAGAGAACTATTTCTTAGGAACACAGGAGTTGATCAGAGGTCCATCTAGTCCAGTATCCTGACTGTTGATAGTGGCCTAGACCAGATGCTTCAAAGGAAGTGTAAGAAGCCTGGTCCGATGTGGGATAATCTGCCCCCTGCATTAGGGTAGGTTAAAAAGGTGTTTAGGCACCTAAAGATACAGATAGCTCTTCGTGGTGTTTACAAAAGCACATAAGTAGGTTAGCCACCTAACTCCCACCTTACCTGCTTAGGTACTTTTGTAAATTCCTCTAGGTGCCTATATTCATCTTTAGGTACCTAAATACCTTCGTGAATCAGGCACCAGGTCTCATCCTGATCCTGGAGATTGACAATCCCTGAAGCACAAAGTTTAATATCCTTTCCAAACTTTTTATAATTAATTATGAAAACTCTGGATAGCCATATAAATATCCAGTCTTTTTCACTCTCATGTTCTTGACCTCAGTTTATTCCTGTGGCAATAAGTTCCAGAAGTTAGTTTTATAAAGTGCTTCCTTTTCTTGATTTTGAATGTTCACCTTTTAATTTAATTGATTATCTCCATTGTTCTTTATTATTATTATTATTATTATTATGAGACAAAGGAGAACAGAAATTCCTGATCTGCATTCTCTATACCATTCATTGTTTTACATACTTTTATTGTGTCTCTGATCATTCTGATCATCATCTCCTTTCTAAGGTAAACAATCACAGTCTTTTCAATCTCTGTTCTTGACAGACCTAGATAATTTTTGTCATTCTTCTCTGAACTCCCTCTAATTCTGCAATATCTTTTTTGAAATGGATAAGGCTACACCATATATTTATATAAAGGAATTATAATATTCTTTGTGTTATTCACCATTCTGATCCTTATCCTAACATCTTGTTAGATTTATTGACCACAGGTGCATGGTGAGCAGAGGTATTCATTGAGCTGTCTATAATGACACTTTCTTGACTTGATACAGTTAACTTAGAACCCTGAAAGGTGTATCAATACTTTAAAATTTCCCCTCTAATATGCATTATTTTGCATTTATCAGCATTGAATTTCATTTACCATTGTGTTGCTCATTCATCTGACTTGTGTAGGTCTCTCTGACGTTCCCAATAGTCCTTTCTGATCCTGATTAAACTTTGTGTCATCTGGAAATTTTGCTACTTCACTGCCCACCCCAACTTTCCAGATCATTAATGAGTATAATGACAAAGGACCTTGTATAGAACCTTGAGGCATACCATTGTTAACTTTTTGCCATGATGAAAATTGACCATGTCATCCTGCATTTTGTTTTCTGTCTCCTAGCCAAGTTTTGATCCATGACAATACTTTGTTTTTCATTCCATAACTACTTAGTTTATTTAGACTTCCAAAAAGCCCTTGACAAGGTCCCTCAAAAGAAGTTACTAAAGAAGCTATGTCAAGTGGTTCTCCTTTATCCACTATTTTATTGACTCTTTTATTCAATAAACTGTTCATTCTAAGAGTTTAGTGAAACACACTATTTTCCTTTACAGAAACCCATTGAACCCTTTTAAAATATAGATAGATCATTTGCTACCCTCCAATCCTTTGGAACAGTGGCTGTTTTTAATGAGAGCTTCCATATTTTTTAACAGCTCATCTACTTCACACTTAAACTCCATTGGGGCTGGTGACTTAACACATTTTAAATGATCAGTTTGCTCCATTTCCTCATCTGATACCTCAGTCTCTGAGACTGCCTCATCTTTAGTAGCAGAAAAGAGCAGGTGAGGAGTAGATATCTCCCCAGAATTCTCAGCCGTGAAGACTGCAGTGAGCTTCTCAACAATGCATGTATCTTCCTGAATTGCTCCCTTAATTGCATACCTACCAGTTCTTTCACCAGCTTCCTGCTTCTCATGTAATTAAAGAGTTTCTCGTTATTTTTGTTTTATGCCTTTAGCTATTTGCTCTTCAAAATCCAGTTTGGCCCTTCTAATTTCCCTTACATTTGTTGCCTACTGTAATTTATGCTTCTGTTTATTGGCTTCACTAGGATCAGATTTCCAAAGTTTGAAGGATTTCTGTTTGGATCAACAAGCCTCTTGAGGCTTGCTATATAGCCACATTGATTGACTTTTTGTTTTCCTACTATATTTATGTTCTTACAGTTTTGCATTTGTATTTCTATAGATTCAGCAATCTGGTCTTAGATTCATCAATGCAAAGATGAAAAGGGACCATTGTTATCTTCTAGTATGACCTCCTGTATAATACAGCTATAGAAGTTCCCCAAAATAATTCATAGAGCAGATCTTTTAGAAAAACATCCAATCTTGATTTTAAAATTGTCAGTGGTGGGGAATCCACCAAAACACTTAGTAACTTGTTCCACTGGTTAATTACTCGCACTGTTAAAAATTTCCAGTCTGAATTTGTCTAGCATTGACTTCCAGCCACTGGATCATGTTATACCTTTCTCTGCTAGATTGAAAAGCCTATTGTTTAATATTATTCCCCATGTAGGTACTTATTGACTGTAATCAAGTCACCCCTTAATCTTCGCTTTGTTATGATAAATAGATTGAGCTCCTTGACTCTAGTTTTCTAATCCCTTAATCATTCTTCTGGCTTTCTGAACCATCTCCAATTTTTCAATATCCTTCTTGAATTTTGGACACCAGAACTGGACAGAATATTTCAGTAGCAATCACACCAGTGCACAGTACAGGGGTAAAATAACTTCTCTACTCCTATTCAAGATTCCCCTGTTTATGTACCCACGGACTGCATTAACCCTTTTAGCCATAGCATTACACTGGGAGGTCATGTTCAGTTGATTTTCCACCATGACCCTCAAATCTTTTTCAGAGTCACTGCATCACAGGATAGAGTCGCCCATCCTGGAAGTATGGCCTACATTCTTTGTTGATAGATGTATACATTTATCCACATTAAAATACATAGTTTGCTTGTGCTTCATTTACCAAGAGAACCAGATTCCTCTGTATCAGTAACCTGTCCTCTTCATTATTTACCACTCCCCCAATTTGTATGTCACCTTCAAACTTTATCAGTGATGATTTTATGTTTTCTTCCAGGTCATTTATAAAAATGTTAAATAGTATAGGATCAAGAATAGATCCCTGAGGGAGTTCATTAGACGACATCCACTCAATGATGATTCCCCATTTAGAATTGTCTTGAGAGCTATCAGTTAGCCAGCTTTTGATCCATTCAACAAGTACCATGTTAATTTTGTATCTTTGTGTTTTTTTAATGAAAATGTTGTATGGTACCAAGTCCAATGCTGTATAGAAGTCTGTTACATCAGTACTATTACCTTTGTCAATCAAAATGTAATTTCATCAGAAAAATATTAAGTTAGACAGGATCTATTTTCCATAAACCCATGTTGATTGGCATTAATTGTATTATCCTCCTTTAATTCTTTATTAGTTGATTGCTATATCAGCCACGTCACTATCTTACCCTCAATCGATGTCAGACATGATAGGCCTATTATTACCCTTTTTAAGTATTGGCACAGCATTAGATTTCTTCCAGTCTTCTGGAACTTCTCTTGTATTCCAAGATTTATTGAAAATCATAATTAATCATCTTGTGAGATCTTCACACAGCTATTTAAAAATTCTTGGATACAAGTTATCTGGATCTCCTGATTTTAAAATGCCTGACTTTAGTAGCTGCTGTATGACATCCCCCTGAGATACTAGTGAAATAGAAGGAGTCTTCTCCACTCAGAACTTTTATCTCACTGGATTCTATGGAAATCTTTATATGCAGTGCTATTCCCACACCTCTTTGCTCTAGTCTGTCTTTCCTATATTGTTTACAACTTGGATGCAGAGGATATGCCTTCCCCTTCCATCCCAATGGATAGACTCATCATTGTCTGCTCTCTTTTATGGGAGTATGGTTACTTTCTTGTGCAGGCAGGTTTTTTTTTCCATTCCGTTTGTGAAGATTCCTGGGCCATCTGCTCAGCTGAATTACTGAAAGAGACCGGGGGCTTTTAAGGATGCTCTAGGACCTGGTAGCATTTAGGGAATCTCTGAACAGATCTCACATGTTAGCTATGCTTGGTCCTTACCTGAATGGACAATACAGTAATTGTATGTGCATGTTCACAAAAGATATCATAGATTAGACTGTGCACTTTCTGAAGCCTCTGGGACTTCTTCTTTTCTGCCTTCTACAAGATATGGTGAATTGTCTATTTGTGTAAACGTGTTTTGATGAAAGGCAGTTTGACCTAAAGCATTGCCTCAACAGGCAAATTTCCTCCTCCAAAATATGGACAAAATGAAAGTCATGTTGTGGGGTACTAAACATCATTTTTCTGAACACAATACCTTCCATAAGATGTGGAACCACTGGTTCTGAAGGCATTTTGACTTAAAGCATTGTCCAGCATGTGGGGCCAAAACTCAGAAAAAAAAAAATAAAGCCCAGTAAAGGAGAGTCTTTCATACTGTACTCACTCACATACAGAATACAGGTGAAAGGATTAGATCTAAAATGCTGAATTTGTGAAATCACAATAATTTCTGTGGCAGCCGATTGTGTTATGACAAGCAAAATAGATTTTACTCTAGGATCTAGAACAAGGTAAACTAAGTTGGGAAGGAGAAAATTTTCATTTAACCTCCACCCCTCATTTTTCAACATGGAAAGCTCCATCAAAATTTTAATTACAAAAAGAAGAGAAAAATATTAACTAAATACATTGCTTCCTCTATAAATGTTCTCTTCTTTCCAGTTTTTCCTGAACTGCCTTTTACTGAATTCAAAATTTGTACCCAAAAGGAAAAAGAGGATTGGTTATATGATGAGCCTGTCAAATGAGTATCTGATAAAAGTATTGAAGCTATATTCTCCAGTAGATAATAATGTTATCTCAGCTTTTGGCATAAGTCTTCAAGAGTAGCATAAGAACATCTTATTGAAATTACTTAACATTTTATTATTAAAAAAATTAAGCTACATACCTCAGGCTATGTTCATGCTTTCCTGAGAATGAGTATGCAAATGCAACAGTAGGAGGAAAGGTCACCTAAATTTTGTTTAGAAAGTTGGCCACTCCTTAAATGCCTCTCTGATGAAACTGGAATAGGTCAACATTAGCAGAAGGCTCTCCTACCTTCCTCTCATGTCCTACACTCAAACATTATCCAATGTTTTAGTATTCTCTTAAAATGAAAAATGGACTGTAGAATTATCATTTTGTTTATTGACCTTCAGCATCCTACAGAATGCTGTTCAGCATTATAAATGTGCTACATTCCACAAATCAATGACCTCTTTTGTTCTTGCCCATTCCAGAATCTCTCATTCAATAATGTTTTTATCATTCTGTTCCTGCTATAGTTTTGTGACATCAGTTTGTGTAGCATACAAGAAAAATTTTACATTTTGTTTAGCCTCCCAGTCTACAAGTTTAAAAGATAAGAAACAATTACCATGAATAAACAGTTTGAAAGTATTTAAACATTTTTATGACAATCAGCATTTATGAGCCTAATAGTAGTCCTAGTGGTGCATATCATGCTTAAACCTTACTGGAACTCTGGAAGCCCTGAGTTGGGGCTGTAAACAAAACAAATGTCCATTCTGCTTTAACACTGGTTGAAAAATCTTAAAAATCAATGGCTTGAAATTATATATTAAATATTAAAATTAGTTGTAGGATTGTTTAATACTAAAGCAAGGTGAAAACTTGATTTCATTGAAATGTTATACTGTCTGTCCTACAAAATTGTCACTTTATAGCAAGATTAATGTCATTGAGAGTCGACTCAGATATGCCCATTATAATTTTGTTAACGACATGAGCGCTTTCCAAATTGTTCAGTTACAAATGGGAAAAGGTGAGGGCAGATAGCTTCTACTTGTGGAACAAAGTGTCCAACCCCTTGACACTACAGGTGTCTTGAAATCCCTATAAATCTCAAGACACCCTCGGGGGACAAGAACATCTGAGCTTGTCTGCTGTTCCTTTGGCTCCCCATTTCCAGTGTCAGCTCCACTCCTTTGCAGTGGACTGTCACCCAATTTAGGAGTATGAGGAAGGAGCTCCTGTCTATTACAAATCCATCTAATTCCCAAGGACTATGTCATACACAAACAGTTGTTCTCACTTTGGGGGTTGGGTCCATAAATTCAGTAGTGATGGGTTCTTCAGTCTCCATTTTTTCAGTAGCAGAGTCAGATGGTTTGATGGTCAGGCTGACTCTCCAGATAGCTTTTTCCACTTCTGAACCCCTCCAGAATTTTCTCTGCCTCCACAAGTGAAGCAGGTGAAAAGTTAGGAAATCTGTAATTTGGCCATAACCTGATTATTTTTTTCTTCTTTTTCCTGTTTTTCTAGGTTCTTTTCCCCCCACCTGTCTGGTTTTTTTTCTTTGTACAGGGTTACTGTCTTTTTAAGGGCTATTAAAATTCACCTCACAGAGCTCCAATCTCTCCCCACAGATTATCCCTGATATTGGCTGAAAAAGCTTGAAAGAAGGGTCAGGACAAGGGCTGAGTGTATTGAAGGGGAAAAGTTTCTTTTGCTCCTCCAAACTTGGTGCTACCAGGATTGAAAAGCAAGCTGTTGGCCTGCCTCATAGGATAGTGTGGTAGTAGCCATTGGCAAATGGGGGCCCCAGTAAGACAAGGTGCTGAAGAAAGTGTCACAGAACACTAGAGCCCAATCCGTGACTACTGACATGGACCAGGCCACATTGCCAGGTATCCCGCTGCAGGAGTGTGCACTGTGGAAGCCACCAGGAGCTGAAAAACAGCCAAGGACACCGGGGCTCAATCTGCAGTCATTGATGCAAACTAGGCTCCATCGCTGGGTGAACTATGGAGGCCCCAGGAGCGCCAGTCAACAGAACTGGTGCATGGTAAAACTGCAGGACTCCAGTCACCTTCACTCCATCCCTCCCCTCCACTAGTCAAAGGATCATGACAGGGAGCTATGAGTGTTGCAAGGACCTCCCTTTGTCCTTATCATACCTCCTTCCATTCAAGGGTAGCCCCATGGGATCTTTTCTAATATTAAATGCTTGGGGGGGGGCGGTCAATTTTTGACCCACTCTCTGAAGTGTCACTATATTTCCTGACAATTAAGGTCACCTTTCTAGTGGCCATAACACCCACATGAAGGGTATCAGAGTTGAGAGCCTTCCCTGACCCCCCTCAAAATTATGTTTTTTTCTATAATGAAAGAGTGGTTCGACAGACAGACCCATCATCCATTCCTGAGATAATTTCCTTCTTCCCCTAATCCCAGGAGATTTCGCTCCCCTCTTTTTGCCCAAATCCAGACCATCCAAAAGAAAGGGTTTGGCACATCTTAGATGTCTAGAAGGCAAATTAAGATTTATGTTTACAGTACAAAATCCTTCAGTAAAGCTTCCACTTTGTTCATTGTAGAATACCACATAGCTAAGGGTCGGAAAGCTTCCAGGTCCTCCATAGCAAGGTATATTGGAAGGGGGGAGATTTTCCAAGGAATATTAAACTAAGGGTAATCTCTCTCATTCAAGTTTAAAGCCCATTCCAAGAAGGCAATGGCAGCTTCACGGGACGTTTAGTCCAGTGCACTATATGTACAGTTCTGCAGGGCAGCAATCTTGGGTGTCCCTGCATATGTTGGCTAATTTCTGTAAGATTAATAGACTTCAGTTGGCTGAAGCAGACTTTTGTAGGAGGATTTTCTAAGCCATAGCTCACTCTTAGCCAACCCAACAATTGGTAGTGATGGGGGTGGGTTGGTAGTATTGCTACAAAAATTGGATGACTACTGAATTTATGAACCCATCTCTCAAAGTGAGAGTGAAAAAAAATTGTCTCACCTGGAAATTTTTGTTCTGGGTAGGGGGATAGGTCCATAAATTCATCCCGCCCTGTATTTTTTCATCTCCTTCTTTCGGGCAGTTATTGCTCAGTAATGTTGCATTGTTTTCTTCCCTTTTTAGGGAGAGCTGAGGGATAACAGTATGACCCTGGGGGTTATCCCAGTTTATGTGTTTTTGTCAGGTTAGACAGTTCTACTTCTTAGAACTTCAGTCAAACTTTTTGGCCTGAGGGCCACATCGGGTTTCAGAAATTGTATGGAGGGCCAGTTAGGGGAGGCTGTGCCAGGCTGGGCCCCTGCCCCCTATCCACTCCCCATTGCTTCTCGCTCCCTGACAGCCCCCCCCCCAGGACTCCTGCCCCATCCACCTTCCCCCACGTTCCCTGTCCCCTGACCAGCCCCAGAACCCCTGTCCCTGACTGCCCCCCAGCGCCCCATCCAACCCCCCCTCCTTTCTGACTGCCCCCCTGGGACCCCTGCCCTCATTCAACCCCCCCTCCCATTCCCTACCCTCTGACCGCCCCGACTCCATCCAAACCCCTGCCCCCTGACCACCACCCTGAACTCCCCTACCCTCTATCCAACCCCTCCTGCTCCCTGCCCCCTTACCACGCAGAGCAGCGGTGGCTGGCAGTGCTACAGCTGCACCGCCCAGAGCGTTGCGCCAGTGTAGTGTAGTAAATTGCTCTCCGTAACTGCTACCAGTAGCACATTCCTACACGGAGCAATTTAATACACTACACCATCAGCATGGTGCGCTGAGGCTGTAGGGGAGGAGGAGGAACAGTGAGGGAGGGGCCGGGGGCTAGCCTCCCGGGCCTGGACCTCAGGGGCCAGGCAGGAGGGTCCCGCGGGCCGAAGTTTGCCCACCTCTGTCTTAGATGCCGGGCAGATTTTTGCTATTGTTAATATGTGAAAGTGTTTTATTCAGATTCGATAGCAGCTTTGGAAGCAACTCTCTGGAGGGGCTATTCCATGGGAGGCGTTATCTAGAGAGTCAGCTCAGCCAATCAAAACACCTGACTCCACCTCCTATAGCAGGGAGACTATAGAACTCATCACTATTAAATTTATGGACCCATATCTCTACCTAGAATGACATTTTCTGGGTAAGTGAGACAAATTTTCTCACTTAACTAGTCTACCTCTTAAGGTAGTTCCTTAGTTCCCTCTTAAGTTCCCTCTTAAGAACCATAGTGCCTAAGACTTAGAGAGGCTTCTGTATCTGGAGTTGAGGAGAATACTGCGGAGGCAGTGCCCTGACACATACATTCATTTGGGGGTCTTTGTCCATAGTTTAATAATCTATAGGTTGCATAGCGAAGAGTAGCATTGCTTCCCTTTGGTTTGAGATACATTTCACAATATTCTTGGTAGAAAGTGGTTCTTACATTTAAGCTTCAAAAATTAAGGTCTCAGTAAAATGATGATATAATAGAAGAGATTTTGGTTTATTAAGGGCACATCTATCGGAGGACTTACTGTGCAGTAAGCTGTGGTGTAAATCTACAGTGCTCCAGCATGTCATGCACTAAGGGTCCATGGGCACTAAAAGTTTCAAGTGCGTTGACGTGCTGTGGTTTGAAACAGCAGTACATCAAAGTGCATTAGGGAATTTTTCCTGTACATCAGTAGGGTCCACACAGACAGTTAGTGCATGGCCTACTGGAAGTGCTGTAGATTTATACCTCAGCTTACTGCGTATTGCTCATATAGACATACCACTATATTCCTCCAGATGCTTTACATTTACCAAAAAGTATGTCCAGGCAAATTCACAGTTTGACTGCTTGTGATGAGAGTTTTATATATATTTGGACTGTGGATTGTTGACATGTTGACTGAACTTGATAACAAAGCATATTGCTTACTATTGTTGTTTTTAAATTTAATGTAATGCATCTAGAGAATGCATATTTGCTTTTCAGGTAACTAAATGCAGCACAGAGAGTACTGAAGGAAGTCAAATGGAAAACGACACCCAAGAGGATTGTATTATTATTGATGGGATAGCTTTCAGGGCTGGGGAGTGTATTGAGAACATAACCAACAAGTTTAAAGAAATAGATTCTTTAATGGCTGAATTCCAAGATAGCTTTTAAAAAAAAAAGGAACCACTCTATCCACTTTTCTATTTAGTCATAGATTCTTAAGTGAATAATTTGCATAGTTACAAAGGCAGTTATTTTAATTAATGTTAAATGTTACCTGATAACATTGCTAACAAAAGTAAAATATATTTTCAAGTTGATAGGAGAGACTTAAAAGTAAATACCCATTTATAATTTTGTTGTTATTTACATGGAATATTTTATTAAGGCTTGAAACAAATTGTAAATAACTGAAAACGATTTAAAAATAAAAGCAAATAAGCTTGGTGTAATGATTCTGAACACATCTTGAATTCTGGAGGGATTCTGGCAAGGATCTTCAGATGTTCAGAAGGAACTGATTAAAGTAAATCCTCTAGTAGTCATAAATTGCATTTCAATCTTATAAACTTAACTACATGCCTTTCTCTAATATGAAACATTGATGGAGTTTGTTAGTCCTTTGACCCACCTGTGTAATTCCCATTGGGTTCTATTCAGCTCAGATTCACCTCTGGGTAACTCATCTATGGAGGCTGCATACCGTTCCTAAGAATACTTCCTTCTTCTTCGAGTGGCATCTGGATATTCACACTTGTGGATCAAGGAGCCTGCACCATGAGCTTCCAGAACCTTCTTGAAAGCAAAGTTCACTGGGGCCAGTTGCATCTCTCATCCTGGAGAGTTCTGAAAGGGGAAATGGCCACAACTGTTCCTCAGTTCCTTTCTAACCACTGTAGGTACAGGAAACTCAGATCGCACACAGTGTGCTCAATGCTTCCATCATCTGCATTTCTTTTCTCTCTCTTTTTTTATTCTTTTTGTTTATATTTATATAAAATTTGTTTATAGTTAGTCTGTCAGTTAGTCAAGTTTTTCTTTTAAAGAAAAGAGGAGATGCTATGTGCTTAAAGTGGCCTTCTGGCCATTGGAGCCAGTTTCCAGAGGATCTATATCCACAGACCAGATCCGGATCTGGCAGCCAAGCATGGATTGGAGGCTGAAAAACCTGAATCCAGATCTGGCAGCCAAGATCTGGAGGTACCAACCTCTCCCTCCCCAAACCAAACCAAAAAACGAAACCCAAGCTGGGTACAGATCCCTGGCTGACAAGTATGGATTTGGATCCAGATGGATATGGGATCAGAACCTGGATCTAGATTTGATAGCTAAACATGAAGTCCTCCCCAGCATGGGATCTAGTTATCTGGGATCCAGCCATCATGAAGATCTGATATCTCTGACTTTTGAGAGCCTCTTATCTAATAGTTCTGTACCTCTCTTGGATCCGGCCCCAGGTCAGTGGAGTGTGTTACTAGATTTCCAACACCATGATCTTTCCAGAATTATTTGGCTTATTGATGCTGTTCCCAACATCCACTCCCAGCTTTGTGAATTCAGTGTGAGATGTGGCTCCTTGTAAAGGCACTAGAGCTGAGAGCTGTTTCTCTGACTTGCAAAGGTTTTCTACACTGCATGAAATTAAAATCTGTCTAAATTCTGATGGGCAACATTTTGGGAATATATTGCACAGACCACCAAAGAGGGATTTGCTCTAGCCAGTTGTGTCAGGGAAATTACCTGTTCATAAAGTTAAGTATCCTCATTGTATGGATCCAGGGAAGGATGATGTATTGATAGATTCTTTGAGAAGAATTTTCACTCAATAGTATAAATGAGGTATCAAGGGTTCTGTCATGTATTGTCTTGTTTGTACAAATGGGGTAAATACCAGTTATGTCCTTTCCCTTAGGGAGAATGTGCTTTTCTGTGGTTCTGATCCAAATGTGGGATCTGGGGATTTTCCCGAGTGGGTCACGTGCCTGCTATATAAGTGACAGAAGAAGTGCAGAGGAAGTGCTGCTGCTTCACTCAGTATTCACGAGAGCTGCTTGAAAAAATTAAGGATCCCAGTTTGCAAATATTTATGCATGTGCTTAACTTATACTACTGCAAGTAATTCCACTGATGTCCTTAGGGCTATTCCCAGGAATAAAGTTAAGCACATGTCTAAGCTCAATATTGCACTCATTTTCTGCACTCTTGATTCTATTAAATTACAGGTTTCAAATGATGGTTCAGTTGATACCAAGTTATAGTCAGTAGCCCTGGTTAGAGATTGGCAAGTCTTTCTGTGATGGGGTCCGCTCACCACAGTGGTGCCTCCTGTTGACCGTCACAGGGATTAGCTCTGCCAGCTGGTGCACCCTCTCCAGATGGTGTCTTTTCTGTCATTTCTCTGCTGCAGACCCACCTCAGTCCAAGGACCGCAACATCCTCTTCATGACTGAGCCCTCCAGCTGGGTCACCATCGGTGTTTCCCTCTTCTGGGGGTGGGTCCCACTGTTCAATAGTCAAGCCACTTCCCCAGTGGTGAATAGGGGTGACCTGGGCCAGCCCACTGCTCCAGGTCCCGACCCAGGGACCCTGTAGATAGAAGCCTTCTGCTGTGTCTCCTCATCTTCCTTCAATGCTGCTTCAATTCCCTGGGCCATTTCCCCGTGGCCTCAGTGCCTTCTTTGCACTATTCTCGGGACATTCAGTCAGCAAGTCCCAGCAGCCAGCCAGGAGCTCCCTATTGCTCTCCTGGTCCCTGCCATCAACTGCTCTGTCCAAGGTGCTACCCTTGCTGCTAGGAACACATTCCTCACTCCTTGGGCTCCCTGCAGCAACTGACCCTGTTCTGCCCCAAAGGTCTTTTTGTACTAACCTGCTGGGCCTGATTGGATGCTTCATGAACTCTCTTGAGGGTGAGTGTGGCTCTCCTGTGGCCTGCCTCAACTTCCCCCCCTTAATGAGGTACAAATGAAATCACTTAAACAGCCTGGTCAAGGAGAAGCCAAACTCTTTACAGCAGGTTTCAGAGTAGCAGCCATGTTAGTCTGTATTCGCAAAAAAAAAAAGGAGTACTTGTGGCACCTTAGAGACTAACAAATTTATTTGAGCATAAGCTTTCGTGAGCTACAGCTCACTTCATCGGCATCCTATGCTTATGCTCAAATAAATTTGTTAGTCTCTAAGGTGCCACAGGTACTCCTTTTCTCTTTACAGCAGTATCTCTCCGTTTAATGAAGCCTTCTGAAAGGAACATTTGTACAAGGGTTTAAAGGTTGTTACCTCTGAGCCCAGATAAAACTTCAAAGTCCCAAAAACTAGACTCTAAGTTCCAGCAGCAGATTTGGAGTCTTTTCCCTGCTTGTTCAGAGTCTTTCCCAGGCCTCCTTACCTGGAAAGTTTTTGCCTAATTCAGGCTTTCTGGGAGCTCCCCTCTTCTGGAGCTTCCTTTCTTCTTCTTTTCTTTTCTTTTCTGTTTTGTGGTGAAGGAGATGCACCCACGGATAACTGCCACTTACTATCTTCCTTGTACAGTCATGCCAATATACTCTCTTTACCCTGTGCTATATCCTTAAAACATTTTCGAGCTTTTTGACTGTTACCTTACTTTCCCAATACTCTTCCTAAATCCTCCATAGTATATTCTGTCACCTTAAAGCATCTAAATTCTCCATAAAAAGCCTTTCTTTCCTGGGAAAACTCCCTGCATTCCCATACCAGATGATCAACTGTTTGTTTAACCTTACATGTGCTATATAACCTATCTTTGTGCTCAGTAAATATAAATTTACAAGGGGTGATGGGGTATACCTGCCCTGCGCCAGAGGGGCTTGACTTCACTGGCCCATTCTTTCAGTATTTCATTTCTCTGAACTCTGCACTGAACTTAAAGAGAAGTGAATTTCACCCTGAATTACTTGTTACGAAAATGAATAAATCTAAAATAAAAGTCTTCACTAATTTTAACATACATTTTAACTGCCTCATTTAAGCCTCTGATAATATAACTCCTATTTGCCTCATGTTCATGTTTAAAAAGTGAAAATATTGCTAACTCACTGCTATATGCTTATAATTAAAATGTAAAAGGACTTAAATTCAAGAATGCAAACAGAAATCTAAACTAAAAGTGGGACTGTAAATATTGTACATTCCTTAAAATAAAAATTGTTGCTTAAGATTGGAGGGTAGCAAACCTGATGCTCATCTTTTAAAAGGAATCAGAGATGATCACAGGCTTGCAGACTCACCTCAGCATTAGGAAAACTGACAGAATGTAATAAAGGTCAGAGTAATGAAATGCTTGAATACGTATATGCTGATAAGATCAAACCAGCTTAGTTGCAGGAAGGGTAAATTTTGCCTCTCTGACCTGTTAAATTCTATTATTCTATAACATAATGGATAAAGGGCATCTGGTGGAAATAATTTATTTGGCTTTCAAAAGGTTTTCAATAAAATCTTTCACAAGAAACTAGTAAAGAAAACAAGTAACCGTGAAGTAAGGGCTAAAGCCCTGTCAAGGATTAAAAATGAACTAGCAATAAAAAACAGGATTCTAGCAATATAGAGGAATTATTAGCTATGCACGTGAGGCACTTAAGAACAGTCAGGTTTCAGTGGTTTCACCCAGCAGGTAATGTTTCAGCCTGGGTCATTATGACTGTATCTGTGCTGGCAATTTTCAGGAAATCTCTCATCATTGCATTTCCACTAGCACTAACAATAGTTGGAGCTCTGATGTATTTTGGGCACAAGTGTTTTTAACCACCATGTTTTCTAACTCTGCTCAGAGGAGGTCATAAAAATGATTTTGCTCAGTCTACGCTCACATTCTAGTTATTGTTAGTACAGGTGAAAATACAATGGTGAGAAAAATGAAAAATGGTGAGAAAAATGAAAAATGCCAGTGCAGACAACGTCTCTTACTACCATTATGTGACCCTGAGGAAAATCAGCATCTGCTCAGTTAGTCTTGCTATGAGTCATTAGTCTTTACATAACCTTAAGACACACAAGACCTGTCTATTCTACCAAAAAGTACAACTAGGAAACCTTATATTAAAAATAATTTAAAATAATTTGAGCTAGCATAGTTTTGCCTCCAGTGTAGACAGGTCATAGTGAGGCTAACAGATTTTAACACTGCAACAAAGGCAGTAATCTACTCTTAGTAATGCTTTTCAAAAATCATTTAACTACACTATGATCTGTCTACAATGAGAACAAATCTGTCAGAGCTGAAACCATTTTTTGAAATGATTTTCTATCACCGTCTTTTTATAAGATAGACAGGGCCAGGTTGAGCTGTCTTATTCTCCCACTTCAACATATGGTAATTTGAAAGTTCTCCAAGTAAACAAGATATGTGCACAAGTCAAAGTTAAAAAATAAATAAATTAAAAACCAGGTACAGAAATTAATTACAATTGGGCTTGGTTGATTCATTACCTGTCAGAAATTTTAAAAATACTACGTTTAGAGGTTAATCAAAAGCAAAAACTAATATTAATGCAACAATAAAAGAGAAAACAAGCACATAAAAGTCTGGTTAAGGTTTACATAGCAAAATTATATTGAACTCCCCGAATATTTTATAATTGCACATTAAGCAACGTAAACAGCAATGTACTAAGGCAGCAGTTCTCAGACTGTGGATCACAGATTACTTGTGGTCTATACAACCATTGCTGGTGGTCTGTTTAGAGCTGGCTGGTCACATAATGTGGGCTCTTCTTGTTCTCCTTTAAGTGGTTGCGGGTATGTATTCTGCTGAGGTGTGTGTGAGCCCAGCATACCAAAGCTGAAGAATTTTGCCTCACAGTATCCCTAGCAGCTGCGCTTATGTCCTTTCCCTCATAGCCCCTACCATGGCTATATAAGGTGGTGCCACCTTGACTCCCCTCAGTTCCTTCTCACTGCTTATAACTACATTTGGAGCTATTAGTGTGATCTTATCTCACAATTGCCTTCACAGTTTTCTGTGAGTTCCTTTGTATGTAGTTATAGTTATTCATAATGCCCTTTGTTAGTTAGTAGTAGTACTTAGTGGGTAGCTTTTCCTGGTGGGATGCCCTCGTCAGGGTTTAAACATTGTCCTTGGTGTGGAATAGCTATCCCCAATAACAGCCCCACATTAAATGTCTGTTGTGCTTTGGGGAGGGGCTCATTAAAGAAAGATCTCCACCTATAAATCCTTTAAAAAGAGTATAAAGATATTAAGATTAAAGGCAGCACCTTCTTGAGTAGGCAATGAGTTATGCCTCAGTGCAGGAGATCACTGTAGAACATCAGGCACCTCAAAGAAAGCCTGAGCTAATATGGACTGGGACTTCTCCACCAAGCTCAGATTCCTCACCCAGAAGGAACAGGGATTGCTCAGGGATTGCTCTCCTTCATTGGGTCCCCTGAGAAAAAGAATCCACAAAATGGACCAGGGCCATTCCAGAGCTTGGGGAGATTTGTCTTCACCTTCTAGGGCAAGTACAAACCAGCGCTGTGAGTCTTCAGATACATGGGATAGAGTTGGGCCACCAACCAGCTCTACAGTACTGATGTGGGACAAGGGGGACACTGTACCATCAACTCTGGTACTGCCTCAGGGCTATCGGAGTCGGGTAAAAACAACAGAGATGGCAGCACTATCAGTTTTCACTCTGTACCAGGCAGCAACAGATTTGCCTCTGTGTCCCTGACTCATCACTTATTCAGGACTGCAGTGGCGTCATCCTCAGTGTCCTTGGCTCCCCTGGGACTAGTGGCAGAATTATCGTCATTGCCAGCTCTGTTGTCAGCATCCCAGTTTACCTATAGTGTAGGGGTGCAGTCGGCTTCCTGCTTGGCACCGAGGGTTTCACTAACATGAATAGAATCTTCAGTACTGACTCTGATTATGACACAGTCTGCATACGCGAGCCCGGGACCAGCTTTGTTTTCAGTACTGATGCCTGTTTCTGGTCCAAATATGAGTGCAAGGCTGGTACCAGTATTCAAGGAGCCATTGATGGTTGGTTGGACCACAGATGATGCAGGGTACTTGGCGCCAGGAGCAGCTCCCCTGCCATCATCAGACTACTTATTGGGGTCTTTACAGTTGAGCTCAGAGGCTTCTCCCTCCCTTTGCCCCTCTTTCTATCCATCTCAAACGTTGTTCAGACACAGTGGGAATCATACTAGGTACTGGCATCAATACAGTTCCCACAGTAGAGACAAGGGCTCCTGGTCTAGTTCCTACTGGCCGCCGATGATGTATCCTTATCTGCAGTGGCCTCCAGGGAATCCCTGGAAGGCCCTGTGTTCATCTAAGTCCTGGTTGTATGCTCACTCTAGGAGAAGATCACCTGGATCTTTGGTAATCTTCCTGTCAGGACCACTGGTCCTGCAGCCACTGGCAGAGGGGGCTCCCTCTGGGTTGGAACATCCTGAATCTTTGAGACTGTCAGATGTTATTCCTCAAGGAATTCTGTTGATCCCATATAGAGCCCACCTACATCATCTTCCTCATCACCAGATGATGCAGCAGTGATAAGTCCTCATCTTTGGTACTGGAGGATTTCCGATTGTATCAGGATCTGCATAACATCGGCATTAGGTATTCAGGCCAAGTTTATTCAGAAAATCACCCATAAATTGATGGATATCCTCCAGCCCTTGCTCCTAGGAGAGTTGTCTTCTCTATAAATGAATTGATATTAAAGCCTGCTAAATCCCTATGTAATATCCCGGCTTTGTTAATACCCAGAGGAAAGCATACTGTCCAAAGATGCTATGTGCCTGTAGCAAAGAGGCATGGCCTCTTTTGGAGATTGACAGTGAGGGAAGGCCAGATGTCCCGTGGTGGGTGGAACCAGGAAAGCCATGCCCGCCACACCAGAAGCAGAGGGGCAGGACAGGAACAGGAAGTATAAAAGGCGGGACCTGTAGCTCAGTTGGGGGAGAGACACCGAGGGAGGCAGATACTTCCATCCTTCTGCTGGAGCCAGAGCCTCCTGAGGACTTCTGCTGTCCTGAGGACTCCAAACTTCCTGCACTACCAGACATGCCAGATGCTGAGGAGCGGATGGGATTACCGCTAGCAGTGTACCCAGGAAAAACGGAGGACAACCCCAAGATTCAGGTACACCCTGAGGAGAGGGGAGGAAGTGGCTCTGGGGCAGCTGACTATGGTCCATCAGGGTTACTGAGTCCAATTCAGCATGTTGTGGCTGGATGCCTGCTGACCCAGGGGCAGATGACTCTGCTACTGTTGGGGCCCTGGGCTGGGACACGGTGGAGTCAGGTCCCCCATCCCACCCCATCCCTTGCAACCTCCCTATCTTTGGACAGGAGGCCTGTGGGAGTCTACCATCTGCTGAGCTCGCCCCCTAGACTGTGCTGGGTGTTCATCTCTACCTGAGGGCTGGAGCCCTAGACTGCTGGTACCCCCCTACCCCGCTTGAGGGCCGGGTCCCCGTATTATTCACTGCTCTGCTTTGCCTGAGGGTTGGGGCCCTAGAAAGTACTCGATATCCCACCCTCTCTGAGGGCCTGGGTTCCTGGACTATACCTGGCTCTACCCTGCCTGGAGATTGGGCTTTAGACTATTTAGTGCCCTGCCCTGCCAGAGGGCTTGGGCTCTTGGACCATTCGCTGCTCCACCCTGCTGGAGGGATCGAGCCCGGGGTTGCTAACTTCCCCCCTTATTTTAGACCGTTACTCCAGGGGTGTGCCAGCAAATAGACATGGCCTTCCTCGGAGATTGACAGCAAGGAAGGGCCACGCACGCCTACAGTGTCCATGCAAGATTTTGAATACTTTTCTCTTATCCAGCTCCAAATTCTCTGGTTGTGACAGCAGCAAATGAACAAGCAAGACAGGGGAGATATAAATCTATGTCTAAAGAAAAAGATTCAGAAAGGCTTGGTTTGATGGGGAGAAAGATCTATTTGACTTTCACCTTGCAGATACGTATTGCCAACCTGCAAGCTCTATTATTGAAGTATGATTTTGTGAACTGGGATGCTATGTCAAAATTTGTGAATAAGTTACCACAGTCCTCCATAGAGGAGTTCAAGACCTTTGTTACAGAAGGCGAAGACATCTTTACAGTCAACTACAGTGGATGCTTTGTCCAGCCTTATGGCCTTGGTCATAACACTGAGACGGATCTCATACAACTTTGGCATAGCTCCTGAGATCCATCTGAATTGGGAAGGGACCTGATGTATGCTTTCCTCCCATCCCTCTGATCCCTCAGGTTATCCTAAAGCTCAAACTGGATCATGTCAAACTGTTTCTGATTGCACCAGCATGAGGCAATATTGGTTTTCTGACCTCTTCACTCTTTTGGCTTGACCTCTCCTCTTGACCTCTCCCTCTTCTTCCCAACCTGCTCACTCAACATCACAGCCAGGGTGTCCATCTGGCATTGAGCAGTCTACACCTTACTGTGTGGATGCTGTGTGGCTAGATGAAGAGGAGGGGCAATGCTCAGGAGTGGTTAGAGATATTCTGCTTAGTAGAAGAAAACCAGTTACAAAGTCCACCTATTTGTCTAAATGAAAATGGTTCTCGAGTTGGGGAGTGTCAAAACAAATTCAGCCTATGTTAGGCCTGTCTCTGAAGTTTCACTTGACTGCAATCTCAGCTTTCCTTCTTTCCATTCACGGAAAGTTGGTATTCTCAAACCCTATGATAGTGAGTTTTTTTAAGAGTATAGTCTGCCTTTTTCCACCAGTGAAAGAAATGGTGCTGTTGTGGGACCTTAATTCAGTTCTGGTGATGCTGATGGGTTTGCCAATTGAACCAATAGCAACATGCTTGTTGGCTATCCACTCCCAGAAGACAGACTTCCTTGTGGCTGTTACATCTGCAAGAAGAGTTAGGAAGTTCCAAGCCTTAATGGCAGATCCTCCATGCACTCAATTTTTCAAGGACAAGGTGGCAGTTTTGGTTTTTTTTGTTTAAAGTGGTATCTCAGCTTCACTTTAAGGGAATTTACTTATCTATATTTTTTCCCAAACAACATTCAAGTGCGGAGGAGCAGCATCTACATATCTTAAATGTCAGGCAGTGCTTAGTATTCTATTTAGAAAGGCCTAAACTGTTTTTTTCATCACCTCGACTCTTCAAGTCCTACACTGAGCAGATGAAAGGACAACCAGTCTGCACTTAGACCATTTCCAAGCAGATAACTGCCTATATTGCTTCATCTAATGGAGTTGCTCAGATGATGCCCCCACACTCATTATGGGTTTATTCAATGAGAATTCATGTGACATCAGTTGTGTTTTTTACAATGTCTCAATAGTGGATATCTGCAGGGCTGCAACTTGGTCTTCAGTGCATACTTTTGCCAGACATTACAATATCACCACGGCATTGAGATCTGATGCAAACTTTGGAAAGGCAGTTCTGTAGTCACTATTTAAATAGACTCCAAGCCTCACCTCCTGCGGAGAGACTGCTTGTGAGTCATCTGAGCGGAATACATGCATGCATGCATTTGAAGAAAATACAGATACTTACCTGAATTGTAAGTGTTCTTTAAGATGTGGTGCAGATGTGTATTCCACAACCCAACTTCCATCCCCTCTGCACTGGAGTCTCCAGCCTGGGGTTTTGGTGCAAAGAAAGTGATAGGGATTGGGGCAGCACTGCTGCTAAATAGCCATGGGATGGGCTATGAGGGAAAGGATACAAGTGCCACCACTACTACTATTGCTAGGCAAAATACCCCAACTTTGGTATTTTGGGCATGCACACACCTGAGTGGAATAAGTGTCTACACTGACATCTTGAAGAACAACAGTTACTACACAGGTAAGCAACTGTCTTTTTCTTTGAGTGGTTGCAGACATGCATTACAAATAGGACAAGAGATAAATGGAAATATCATGAATGGAGGTAGTATCTAGTCGGCTGCTACAGAAGTTTTATTTTATTGACTATTTTTAATAGGCACTTATATGGCACCCTTCACAGTAGTGTCGGTCATATTGTATATGGTTTAGATTACAAGTATAACAACTCCCAAGAATGAGAAGCAAAATTCTGAACAACTCTCCCATCCCTTGTAATCTCTTATCTTTATTGAACAGAGACAAGAAAAGCTTGATAATAGGTTAAATGTTGGTGAGAAGCCTAGACAAAGCAGTGCATCTTGCAGAATTTCTTTATTGTAGCCAAAATCAGCCTTGGATGTACTTTTGGAAGAAGAATTCCAGAAATGAAGACCTACCACAGAAAATACCCTGTCCCCAGCATACAGTGGGAGAAGGTTGCCCTAGCATTCTGAATGAAAACAATTAAAATGGGAGAGGCAGTCTCTGTGGTAGCTGGGTACTTAGCCATTCAGGGGTTAGTAGAAGGTAAGCTCCTTAAATTTCACCCAATTAGTAACTGGCAACCAGTGCAGAGTGCCCAGTATGGGTGCAATTTGCTCTCTGGCCATCTTGCTCAGAAGGTGGGCAGCCACATTCTACAGTAGCTGAAGCCTCTAGGTTCCTTTCACTGTTGGAGCCAGGTAGTGTACATTGCAGCAGTCTAGTGTAGAGCTAACAAAGGAACAGATGACTGAGTGGAAAGGGCCCGTCAAATGTAAAAAACAGTATTTCTGGCTTCTTTTACTATCGAACAGTCTATTACATAAATTTAGCAAAACCTCAGATTGTGACCCATTTAGACATTGGGCAGCCCTTAGTTGAGGGAGTGGTTATAGACATTACCAATTCCTCAAAACCTACTACTTTCCCCCTCCAAACAGCATCACTGTTATCCAGATTGATCTTTAGCCAGCCTGCTTTCTTCCATTTCCTTACCTGATCCAGACATTGGGAGAGCAAAGTAATTGCTCAGTCCCATAAACATGTCTTATATAACATCTGTATTAATAACCTGGAAGTGGAGGAGTGGAGGTTAATGAGCAAGCTAGCAAAATTTCCAGATGATACTAAATGAAGACATAAAAATAATACAAAAAAGAAGGACCAAGCAAGGTTAGACATACAGGAAGGAAATAACAAAAGGAAATTAGATTTTGCTTTGAAAATTTAAAACTAATATACTATATCTGGGGGAAAATAATGTGAAACACAGACATTCAATTAAAGTGAGAAATCTTGGAAGTAGTAATGCTAAAAGATCGAGGTATGATAACTGGGCTGAAAGTTATATGTGAGTTTGAATTGGAGTATGACCAAAAAAAGCCAATTTGATTTGAGAGAGACACATGCCAACATTGGGAGTGGCATGATGGTAATAATAATAATCTCTTCCTGATTGCCTGCAGGGGTATGCTTTTTCAGGATAGTGCATCCTGCTATATCCCAAGTATACTTGGACCAGTATTTAAGATGGTTGCAAAGGAGAATGCAGAGTCATGATCCTTCTCCCCTTCTGCCCCTTTCAGGCTCTATATATTTCCATTGGAGAATTAGGGGCAGCAGTCCTAGTGCTCTGAGTGTAGGGACCGCAATTATGATTATTATAGGCTTCTTACATACTCTGCCCATACTTCTCACCTGTATCTCATTTTAAAAGATGTTAATTTTAGTCCCAAAGTTAACCATGTTCCATGCATATGTATAATCCTTTTGCTTTTACTGTTGAAAATGATTGACATCAGAAATCAAGTATCGTATAACCTGAGGTGATACAAGAGTCATTGCCACTACGGGAATGAATACTACAGCATTTTCAGTTGCGTACGTGAATAATTTTGGGGTCTCATTTTGAATTGTTGGCATACATTATGTCACACGTTTGGGCATTGGCAGGTAGAAATGTATGTCTCTACCACACTGCACAAGAGTCACTCACCGTCTGGACAATAGTGTCATAAACAGGGAAGTGATAAACCCTTGTCTTTAATGACACCACACGTGGAATGTTGTAAAAATAACACTGTTAGCACTTAAAAATAATACAGTTAAAGTTGAGATCTGTTATAAGCATCTCTATTGGAGAAAGAGAAAATATTGATGGAGTTCAGAGAAGAACAACAAAAATAATTGAAGTACTGGACAGATTTGTTTATGAAGAAAGAGTAAGAGTTATATGTATGACCTGACTAAGTGACAACTGAGAGGAACAGGATAACCACCTACTAATATCTCAAGGGTGTAAACACCATAGATGATAAAAGTGCAACAAAGAGAAAGTGGTGGTGTTTGCACAGCTACTGTGCTACACGGATTCTGCTAGGGGAGGGCAGCTTTAAATTGCATCAGGATTTCATTGCATCCTTTCTGGCAGAGGCTGCCTTGGAGAGGTTCTGGATCAATGCACCCCCAGGCTGCCCAGGCCTCATCCCTTCCTTAGGACTGTAATAGTAATCTCCAGATCCTAAGCTCCAAAGTGGAGTAGACATGGGGACAAAAAGTTTCCAGAAAAGAGGACAGACCTCTGACCTTTCAACTACTGATGCTCCTCTGCATCATCCCTTCTTGGAGTCAGTGGTAAAATGGATCCAGGAGTTAGAGGGTGACATAGAGAACACCACAGAACCTTTGTCTTTTACCCAGTAAGACCGTGCCTCCACAGCTCTCACAACTCTCAGCCTGGCTCCATAGCACTGCCATATAATGCACTTTGTACAAGCTTTCATGTATATGTTGAAAGGCCTGGAGAGGAAATTATTGTTTCCACCAAAAGTAAATTACAGTATTCTAAACATCATGGGAGTATCCCTTAGACTTCAGTTTAATATGCAGTTAGAATAATTATTCAGTTATTGATATGCAGTACCATGTAATACAGTAACACACAATCAAATGGGGGTAAGCTACAGTGAATCTTATTATTCAACTAAGTGACATGCATTGAATGAGTGACTATGTAAGACTGTGCATAAATTAACAGAATATTGGATTTATGATTATTAACATGGATATTGTTTTGTTAAATTTTTCTTTATTGATTTTAAAGGAATTTTTAAGCAACCTCATTCATTAAAGAACTGAGAAATATTATGTAGTCACATAATATGCTTAATGATAAACAATCCTTTGAGCTTTAGAAACAATCTTCTCTTCAGAGTAGGTTCTTTAACAATTACACAGCAACAAAGCCCTACAGATCCAATGACTTGAGAAATTCATCATTTAGCAGGAAGGGCTAAGCAGTATATTGTACATTACCCTGTATAAAAAAAATCAAAGTAAAACGAAAAGAAACAAAATGACAAAGACAACAAAGCAAAAAGGCCTCAACTGATGGTACTGTTGAGGATCTAAGATTCCATAATCCCTCTGCTAGCCCCCAATAGGTATTAAATGCAAGAAAAACAAAAAGGAAATCTTTTCATTTTAACTAGGCTTCTTAATCCTGAGAAGTATTTAATCTTATAGAAATGCCTCAGTGGCACAGTGCTGATGGGCAACCAGTGAAGGCATTTGCCCTGTCCCCTAGGGAGTAAATTCAAACCAATGTGCCTAATCTCACTCTGTGGAAAAAGTCAATGTGACTGGAATTTGAGAAACCATCTGGGTATATCTCAGATGCTACATACATACAGAAGACCTCCAGAAGAAGAAGGGGGAACGTCCATGTACCAGCAACGCGGATACAGGTAAGTAACCGTTTTCATGTTCTCTCCACAGGTACCATTGCGGGGAGTGGCCCAGATGATATGTCTGGGGGAAGGGAGCAGAATGAGACTCCACCAGTTGAAAGGCATGAGAGGCACTGTCCTAAGGTTGGGGGTTCCACGACCACCACTCCCAAGAGAAGGAAGCGGGTGATGGTGGTCAGGGACTCTCTCCTCAGGGGGACTGAGTCATCTATCTGCCGCCCTGACCAGGAAAACAGAAGTCTGCTGCTTGCCAGGGACTAAGATTCGCGATGTGACGGAGAGTCTGCCGAGACTCATCAAGCCCTCGGACCGCTACCCCTTCCTGCTTTTCCACGTGGGCACCAATGATACTGCCAAGAATGACCTTGAGCAGATCACTGCAGACTACGTGGCTCTGGGAAGGAGGATAAAGGACTATGAGGCGCAAGTGGTGTTCTCGTCCATCCTCCCCGTGGAAGGAAAAGGCCGGGGTAGGGATCGTCGAATCGTGGAAGTCAATGAATGGCTACGCAGGTGGTGTCGGAGAGAAGGCTTTGGATTCTTCGACCATGGGATGGTGTTCCAAGAAGGAGGAGTGCTAGGCGGAGATGGGCTCCACTTAACGAAGAGAGAGAAGAGGATCTTCGCGAGCAGGCTGGCTAACCTAGTGAGGGGGGCTTTAAACTAGGTTCACTGGGGGAAGGAGACCAAAGCCCTGAGGTAAGTGGGGAAGCGGGATACCGGGAGGAAGCACGAGCAGGAGCATGTGAGAGGGGAGGGCTCCTGCCTCATACTGAGAACAAGGGGCCATCAGCGGGTTATCTCAAGTGCCTATATACAAATGCACAAAGCCTGGGAAACAATCAGAGAGAACTGGAGGTCCTGGCAAAGTCAGGGAATTATGATGTGATTGGAATAACGGAGACTTGGTGGGATAACTCGTATGACTGGAGTACTGTCATGGATGGGTATAAACTGTTCAGGAAGGACAGGGAGGCCAGAAAAGGTGGGGGAGTTGCACTGTATGTAAGGGAGCAGTATGACTGCTCAGAGCTCAAGTATGAAACTGCAGAAAAATCTGAGAGTCTCTGGATTAAGTTTAGAAGCCTGAGCAACAAAGGTGATGTCGTGGTGGGAGTCTGCTATAGACCACCGGACCAGGGGGATGAGGTGGACGAGGCTTTCTTCTGGCAAGTCGCAGAAGCTACTAGATCGCATGCCCTGGTTCTCATGGGCGACTTCAATCATCCTGATATCTGCTGGGAAAGCAATACAGCGGTGCACAGACAATCCAGGAAGTTTTTGGAAACTGTAGGGGACAATTTCCTGGTGCAAGTGCTGGAGGAACCAACTAGGGGTGGAGTTCTTCTTGATCTGCTGCTCACAAACTGGGAAGAATTAGTAGGGGAAGCAAAAGTGGATGGGAACCTGGGAGGCAGTGACCGTGAGATGGTCGAGTTCAGAATCCTGACACAAGGAAGAAAGGAAAGCAGCAGAATACAGACCCTGGACTTCAGAAAAGCAGACTTTGACTCCCTCAGGGAACTGATGGGCAGGATCCCCTGGGAGAATAACATGAGGGGGAAAGGAGTCCAGGAGAGCTGGCTGTATTTAAAAGAATCCTTATTGAGGTTACAGGGACAAACCATCCCGATGTGTAGAAAGAATAGTAAATATGGCAGGCGACCAGCTTGGCTTAACAGTGAAATCCTTGCTGATCTTAAACACAAAAAAGAGGCTTACAAGAAGTAGAAGATTGGACAAATGACCAGAGATAAGTATATAAATATTGCTCGGGCATGTAGGAATGGAATCAGGAAGACTAAATCACACCTGGAGTTGCAGCTAGCGAGTGATGTTAAGAGTAACAAGAAGGGTTTCTTCAGGTATGTTGGCAATAAGAAGAAAGCCAAGGAAAGTGTGGGCCCCTTACTAAATGAGGGAGGCAACCTAGTGACAGAGGATGTGGAAAAAGCTAATGTACTCAATGCTTTCTTTGCCTCTGTCTTCACGAACAAGGTCAGCTCCCAGACTACTGCACTGGGCAGCACAGCATGGGGAGGAGGTGGCCACCCCTCTGTGAAGGAAGAAGTGGTTTGGGACTATTTAGAAAAACTGGACGTGCACAAGTCCATGGGGCCGGATGCGTTGCATCCGAGAGTGCTAAAGGAATTGGCGGATGTGATTGCAGAAACATTGGCCATTATCTTTGAAAACTCATGGCGATCGGGGGAAGTCCCAGAAGATTGGAAAAAGGCTAATGTAGTGCCCATCTTTAAAAAAGGGAAGAAGGATGATCCTGGGAACTACAGGCCGGTCAGCCTCACCTCAGTCCCTGGAAAAATCATGGAGCATGTCCTCAAGGAATCAATTCTGAAGCACTTAGACGAGAGGAAAGTGATCAGGAACAGTCAGCATGGATTCACCAAGGGAAAGTCATGCCTGACTAATCTAATTGATGATTAATCAATTAGTCATGCCTGACTAATCTTCTATGATGAGATAACTGGTTCTGTGGATGAAGGGAAAGCAGTGGACATGTTATTCCTCGACTTTAGCAAAGCTTTTGACACAGTCTCCCACAGTATTCTTGTCAGCAAGTTAAAGAAGTATGGGCTGGATGGATGCACTACAAGGTGGGTAGAAAGTTGGCTAGATTGTCGGGCTCAACGGGTAGTGATCAATGGCTCCATGTCTGGTTGGCAGCCGGTATCTAGCGGAGTGCCCCAAGGGTCAGTCCTGGGGCCAGTTTTGTTCAATATCTTCATTAATGATCTGGAGGATGGTGTGGATTGCACCCTCAGCAAGTTTGCGGATGACACTAAACTGGGAGGAGTGGTAGATACGCTGGAGGGTAGGGATAGGATACAGAGGGACCTAGAGAAATTGGAGGATTGGGCCAAAAGAAATCTGATGAGGTTCAACAAGGACAAGTGCAGAGTCCTGCACTTAGGATGGAAGAATCCAATGCACCGCTACAGACTAGGGACCGAATGGCTAGGCAGCAATTCTGCAGAGAAGGACCTAGGGGTGACAGTGGACGAGAAGCTGGATATGAGTCGACAGTGTGCCCTTGTTGCCAAGAAGGCCAATGACATTTTGGGGTGTATAAGTAGGGTCATTGCCAGCAGATCGAGGGATGTGATTGTTCCCCTCTATTCGACATTGGTGAGGCCTCATCTGGAGTACTGTGTCCAGTTTTGGGCCCCACACTACAAGAAGGATGTGGAAAAATTGGAGAGAGTCCAGCGAAGGGCAACAAAAATGATTAGGGGACTGGAACACATGAGTTATGAGGAGAAGCTGAGGGAACTGGGATTGTTTAGTCTCCGGAAGAGAAGAATGAGGGGGGATTTGATAGCTGCTTTTAACTACCTGAAAGGTGGATCCAAAGAGGATGGATCTAGACTATTCTCAGTGATAGCAGATGACAGGACAAGGAGTAATGGTCTCAAGTTGCAGTGGGGGAGGTTTAGGTTGGATATTAGGAAAAAAATTTTCACTAGGAGGGTGGTGAAACACTGGAATGCGTTACCTAGGGGGGGGGTGGAATCCCCTTCCTTAGAAGTTTTTAAGGTCAGGCTTGACAAAGCCCTGGCTGGGATGATTTAGTTGGGATTGGTCCTGCTCTGGGCAGGGGGTTGGACTAGATGGCCTCCAGAGGTCCCTTCCAACTCTGTTATTCTATGATTCTATGATTCTAAGAAATATTAATACAAGCTTTGTTCAGTTCACAGTTTAGCCCTATTCAAGTATCTCCCAGGAAAAAAAGAATCAATTCTAGTTAAATGCTAATTTTAAGATGGTCTCTGAGTCTTATCCCCTGGAAAGGAATTAACTTGATCATCACAACCCAGAGTTTCACAGGAAACAGTAGTACTACCAAGACTCAAATTACAGATAGTATTGCCCATCATTTTTCATTATAATCTGTTTTCAGTTGCTTATAGCTTTGCCATGTGTTAAGCATTCGAGCAGAAATTTTCTATGCCAGTTGTCTACCTCATGCTGCATTTTTATTTCAGCCAAAGCAGTTCAGAATGCTTGCTTGCTTGTTTGTTTGAAGGACCGTGTGCTGTGGCCAGCAGTTGGAAGCTGTGAGCTTCTAAACAAGGTTTGAAATCTAGAAGCCTCTGTTCATTGGCTGAGCCTTAGTCAGGGGCGGGGCTATCAAGAAGGCCAGGGCTTTATAAAGCAGTGAGCAAGCAACCAGGGAGCTTTGCAACCAGGGACCGCTAACAGGGAGTTTCGAGAGGGAGTTTGGAAAGGGGGCGAAGTACACTTGCCATTCTTTAAAAACCTTTAAACTAAACTATAATCTATAATAAAAACTAAACTATAATCAGAACTTCTTGATTTAAACAAAAACCCTATCTTTAACCTAGGTAGCTGTAGGAGAAAATACAGGCAGAAGCCCAGCAGCAGAGTGGGGGCTATCCTGTATATTGCACTCATTGCAGCAGGTATGATTACCTGCCCTGTGGACGCGTGGCATATGTGTGTATTCGGTGCAAGGAGCTCCTGGCCCTCAGAGACCATGTACGGGCTTTGGAGGCCAGGGTGGTGGAACTGGAGGAACTAAGGGAGGCAGAGAGGAATGCTGATGAGGCTTTCCGGGACACTGTAGATTTGTCCCACCTCTGGTCAGACAGCCCCTGCACTGTTAAGTAGGATGAAAGGCCCAGAGAAGGAGAGCAGTCAACGGGAACAGAGGGAAACCTTCCCATAGTTGGGACCCTCCTTCCAGATGATGATGGAGTATCCTCTCGCACGGAGGTTACCTCTGCGGGGGAGGGAATTCCAGTCATTAGGAAAAGGCAGGTGTTAGTAATGGGAGATTTGATCATTAGAAACATAGATAGCTGGGTTTGTGATGACTGGGAGAACTGTATGGTAACTTGCCTGCCTGATACGAAGGTTGCAGATCTCTTGATGCATCTAGATGGACTTATGCGTAATGCAGGGGAGGAGCCGGTGGTCGTGGTACATGTAGGTACCAATGACATAGGGAAGGGTAGGAGAGGCATCCTGGAGGCCAAATTTAGGCTGCTAGGAAAGAGACTGAAATCTAGGACCTCTATGGCGGATGCTTCTAGTTCCACGCGCAGGGCCAGGTAGGCAGGCAGAGCTTCAGAGTCTCAATGCGTGAATCAGACAAGGGTGTAGAGAGGAGGGGGTTAGATTTATTAGGAACTGGGGAAACTTTTGGGATGGGGAAGCCTATACAGGAAGGATGGGTACCACCTAAACCAAAGTGGATCCAGACTGCTGGCACTTAACATTAAAAAGGTTGCAGAGCAGTTTTTAAACTAAGAGATGGGGGAAAGCCAATTGCTGCAGAGGCACTCGTGGATCGGACAGAGACTTCTCTTAGAGGAGAGTCTATTGATAGAGATTCTCTAGGTTTTAGTGAGGAGAAGAGGATGGAAGAGAATAAAGTATGGGCCAGATCGTATGAGAAACATTCATATAAAGAATCTGACACATCAGAAAAGGGCAGACAAACAAACAGGGACAAGTTTTTAAAGTGCTTGTACACAAATGCTAGAAGTCTAAATAATAGGATGGGTGAACTAGAGTGCCTCGTGTTAAAGGAGGATATTGATATAATAGGCATCACAGAAACCTGGTGGAGTGAAGACAATCAATGGGACACAATCATTCCGGGGTACAAAATATATCGGAAGGACAGAACAGGTCATGCGGGGGGGAGTAGCACTATATGTGAAAGAAAATGGAGAATCAAATGAAATAAAAATCTTAAATGAATCCACATGTTCCATAGAATCGCTATGGATAGTAATTCCATGCTCTAATAAGAATATAACAGTAAGGATCTATTATCGACCACCTGACCAGGACAGTGATAGTGATGATGAAATGCTAAGGGGGATTAGAGAGGCTATCAAAATAAAGAACTCAATAATAGTGGGGGATTTCAATTATCTCCATATTGACTGAGTACATGTCACCTTAGGACGAAATGCAGAGACAACATTTCTCGATACTTTAAACGACTGCTTTTTGAAGCAGCTGGTACAGGAACCCACAAGGGGAGAGGCAACTCTTGATCTAGTCCTGAGTGGAGCGCAGAATCTGGTCCAAGAGGTAACTATAACAGGACCGCTTGGAAATAGTGACCATAATATAATAACATTTAACATTTCTGTGGTGGGAAGAACACCTCAACAGCCCAACACTGTGGCATTTAATTTCAGGAAGGGGAACTATGCAAAAATGAGGAGGTTAGTTAAACAGAAATTAAAAGGTACAGTGACAAGAGTGAAATTCCTGCAAGCTGTACGGACACTTTTGAAAGACACCGCAATAGATGCTCAATTTAAATATATACCCCAAATTTAAAAACACAGTAAAAGAACTAAAAAAGAGCCACCGTGGCTTAACAACCATGTAAAAGAAGCAGTGAGAGATAAAAAGGCATCTTTTAAAAAGTGGAAGTCAAACCCTAGTGAGGTAAATAGAAAGGAGCATAAACGCTGCCAAATTAAATGTAAAAATGTAATAAGAAAAGCCAAAAAGGAGTTTGAAGAACAGCTAGCCAAAAACTCAAAAGGTAATAACAAAATGTTTTTTAAGTACATCAGAAGCAGGAAGCCTGCTAAACAACCAGTGGGGTCCTTGGGTGATCGAGATACAAAAGGAGCACTTAAAGACAATAAAGTAATCACAGAGAAACTAAACGAATTCTTTGCTTCAGTCTTCACCGCTGAGGATATTAGGGAGATTCCCAAACCTGAGCCGTCTTTTGTAGGTGACAAATCTGTGGAATTGTCACAGATTGAAGTGCCACTAGGGAAGGTTTTGGAATTAATTGAGAAACTTAACAGTTACAAGTCACTGGGACCAGATGGCATTCACCCAAGAGTTCTGAAAGAACTCAAATGTGAAGTCGCGGAACTATTAACTATGGTTTGTAACCTGTCCTTTAAATCAGTTACTGAACCCAATGACTGGAAGATAGCTAATATAATGCCAATATTTAAGAAGGGCTCTATAGGTGATCCTCGCAATCACAGACCGGTAAGTCTAACGTCAGTACCGGGCAAATTAGTGAAACAATCGTAAAGAATAAAATTGTCAGACAACCTAGAAGAACATAAATTGTTGCGCAAAAGTCAACACGGTTTCTGTAAAGGGAGATCATGTCTTACTAATCTATTAGAGTTCTTTGAGGGGGTCAACAAACATGTGGAAGGGGGATCCAGTGGACATAGTGTACTTAGATTTCCAGAATGGCTTGACAAGGTCCCTCACCAAAGGCTCTTATGTAAATTAAGTTTTCATGGGATAAAAGGGAAGATCCTTTGGATTAAGAACTGGTTAAAAGACAGGGAACAAGCGTAGGAATAAATGGTAAATTTTCAGACTGGAGAGGGGTAACTAGTGGTGTTCCCCAAGGGTCAGTCCTAGGACCAATCCTATTCAACTTATTCATAAATGATCTGGAGAAAGGGGTAAACAGTGAGGTGGCAACGTATGCAGATGATACTAAACTGCTCAGGATAATTAAGACCAAAGCAGACTGTGAAGAACTTCAAAAAGGTCTCACAAAACTAAGTGATTGGGCAACAAAATGGCAAATGAAATTTAATGTGGATAAATGTGAAGTAATGCACATTGGAAAAAATAACCCCAACTATACATACAATATGATGGGGGCTAATTTAGCTCCAACTAATCAGGAGAAAGATCTTGTCGTCATTGTGGATAGTTCTCTGAAGATGTCCACGCAGTGTGCAGCGGCAGTCAAAAAAGCAAATGGGATGATAGGAATCATTAAAAAAGGGATAGAAAATAAGATGGAGAATATCTTATTGCCCTTATATAAATCTATGGTATGCCTACGTCTTGAATAGTGAGTACAGATGTGGTCCCCTCATGTCAAAAAAGATATACTGGCATTAGAAAAGGTTCAGAAAAGGACAACTAAAATTATTAGGGGTTTGGGATGGGTCCCATATGAGGAGAGATTAAAGAGGCTAGGACTTTTCAGTTTGGAAAAGAGGAGACTAAGGGAGGATATGATAGAGGTATATAAAACATGAGTGGTGTGCAGAAAGTGAATAAGGAAAAATTATTTACTTGTCCTCATAATATAAGAACTAGGGGCCACCAAATGAAATTAATGGGTAGCAGGTTTAAAACAAATAAAAGGAAGTTCTTCTTCACTCAGCACACAGTCAACCTGTGGAACTCCTTGCCTGAGGAGATTGTGAAGGCTAGAACTATAACAGGGTTTAAAAGAGAACTGGATAAATTCATGGAGGTTAAGTCCATTAACGGCTATTAGCCAGGATGGGTAAGGAATGGTGTCCCTAGCCTCTGTTTGTCAGAGGGTGGAGATGGATGGCAGGAGAGAGATCACTGGATCATTACCTGTTAGGTTCACTCCTTCTGGGGCACCTGGCATTGGCCACTGTCAGTAGACAGGATACTGGGCTGGATGGACCTTTGGTCTGACCCAGTGTGGCCTTTCTTATGTTCAGACATGTCTCAGAATGAGTTAGGGGAGAAAGTATTGTTTTGCCCATGTTAAAAATTCTTACATCTGTTTAATTGAGAAGCTATAGATCATCGGTGTTTTGGAGCAGAGACTTGAAATTTAGCTGGGAGTCTCCTTTATGTCATGTTTGTGCCTTTTGCCATTCCTGTGAAAAATTGCCAAAATTCGATCAAGGTATGAGCCTATGAAAATCTCAGTTCATGCATTCTCAGTAGTTAAGAGTTGAGCAGCTAACTTCTCAGAAGATTCCATCTGACCCCTGGCTTGGCACCTGATTCTGTTTCCAGCTCTGACCTTTGGCTTGTTATCGGACACTGTCTTTGTTGTTGACCCTTGGCTCCGACCACTAGGCCTGACTCCAGCTCTGACCAGTAGGCCTGACTGCCCACACTCTGGTCATTGCAGCTTGTTCAGATCACTGTGAACTGCTCCAGCTGGTCCAGATTCCATTGTTCATGAATCAGTGCTGCTTCTTGTTTTTACTTTGACTGCAAATGTATGCTTTTGATCATACCAAGGTAGGCCTGGTAGTCAGCCTGCTGACAGGGGAGGCGTTGGACTGAGTCTCTCCCCTTTTGGAAGCCAACAGGCTGGTTCTGTCTAAGTGGGATGCATTCCAGTGGGCAATATTGACCATATTCAATGACCCTAACCACACCCACTCCACTGAGCCCCTCTGCAGAAACTCCAACAGGGGTCAGGTCAAGCCACTCCGTATGTAGTTCACTTCTGCTGTCTCATATCAGAAACAGAATAGAATGAGACGGCCCAAACAGTTTCAGTGGGGCCTCCGGGATGAGATGAAGGACAAATTGACCTGAGTTGAGAGAGACCCCAGTGGGTCTGGATGTCTCCATAGAGCTCATCATCCATATCAACAATCATCTATGTGAACAATGGGTCGAAAGGAGAGGGCACTGCGAGTGTGCCCCCTGCTACTGGATTCCACCCAACCAGTTGATCTGAAGCAGGTAGACCCAACATGCCAACAACTCAACCCTCAAGAGAGTGCCAGCAGTGCCTTAACTTGTACTACTACTGTGGTGAGCTGGGCCATGCTATCTCCAATTTCCTCATGAGGAACCCTGTCCAGAAGGAATCCGAGAAATGAGCCAGCTTAGGCTCAGGAAAGGGGGCTAGCCTGGGTGTCCTGACAGAGTATCCCCCGAAACCACAACTGAGGTCCTGACAGGGAGGTGTGCTGGATTCCATTAATGAACACCGCACCTACAAATCCCAGTTGAGTTTCAAATCCCAGGGCATTTCCAATCACTTCCTCCACAGCAGGCGCTCATTGACTCGGGTGCGGTAGACAGTTTCCTTGATGCAGAGATGGCCTGGGCAATACAGATTCCCCTGTGACCCAAAACTGTTCCGGATCTGGTAGAGATGATTGACAGGTCCCTCTGAACATCCAGACCAGTGGCTACAGAAACCATTCCACTCAAAGTTACAGGGGCATTGAGAGACCCTGTCATCCATTCCCTATACTTCCCTCTGATCCTGGATATCTTGTAGCTGGCCCTCCACAACCTCTTTAACTGCTGACATGAACTGAAAGTTTGCATTCCTTTCAGAATTCTGCCAGCTGCACTGCTTGACCCTGGGAATTGGGCAGCGTGCAGTAGGTCCCCAACAGTTGCACGCCAGGGTAGCAGGCCCACCAAAGCTGCACACCGACTCTGGTCCTCAACTTCCATCCAAATACAGTGACTACAAAGATGTATTTGAAAAAATAACGCTGACACCCTGCCCCTGCACAGAGACTATGGCTGCCCACTCAAGCTATAACAAGGGACAGACAATCCATTTGGGCATATATACACCATGACAAAGTCTCAACTAGCCATGCTGTGCACCTACTTTCAAGAAAACCTAGACAAGGGCTTTTTGCATTAATGCACATTTGTTAAAAAGAAGGATAGGAGCCTCCGTGTCGACTAGTCGGCCCTAAATCTGGTCACCATTAGAAACCAGTACCTGCTGTCATTAATCCCCAAACTAATGGACTGCATGAGTACCACCTGGGTGTACACAAAGTTAGACCTCCAGGGGCCTGCAACTTAGTATGCGCTAGATCTGCGGATGAATGGAAGACCACCTCTGGAATGCATTGTGGCCACTTTGAGTATCTTGTGATGCCCTTTGGGTTGACAAACGCAAATGTGACATTCTGTCAGTGTCCAGTGCCATGGAACGTTCTTGAACTACAGTGCTTCTTGGGGTTCACAAACTTCTATCAGTGGTTCATCCTAAAATTCTTGAGTGGATTGCCCCTCTCACTGCCCTGCTCTGCAAAAACACCAGGTTCTTCTTGTCTCCTGGGGCCCAATAAGTCTTTGAACAATTGAAACTTGCCTTCCCATATTGGTCCACCCCAACACCATGCGAGCCTTCATCATCAAGGCAATTCCTCCAACTCAGTGATCGGGATGGTGCTATCCCAAAGGCATGCGCCTCAACAACTGCTACATCCGTGCACCTTCTATTCCAGACACTCTCTCCTGTAAAGCAGAACTATGACATTTTAGACAATGAACTCCTGCAATTAAGACTGCTTCTGAAGAGTGGTGCCACTATCTAGAAGGGGCCCAGTTTCCAATCCAGGTGTACACTGACCACAAGAACTTTGAAAATCTGTGTAGTGCCAAGGCCCTCAACCAAGGGCAACTTCATTGGGTCTTATTCCTTTCCTGCCTTAATTTCATGATCTCGTTTTTTCAGGAGCCAAACACAGCATCACTGATGCTTTGTCCCAGAAGGACCCAAACCTGAAAACCTCCTGAATCCTCAAGCCTCAGAACTTTCTGGGAACAGCTCCCTGTTAAGATCTGCTCAACTTCATAAGATCAGCCTCAACCCACGGGATCCTTCCAGTTAAGCAGAAAGCCACATGTAAGGAACTTCACGAGGTCCGAGATGAGGTAACCTACATAAAAGGACACATATATATATTCCCTTCGGCCTCCAAGGACTACTGCCCTAAAAATATGTCATGATTTCCCCCCCAGCAGGACATTTTCGCTGTTTTAAAACTCAGCAACTCATCTCTCGTGTCTTCTAGTGGCCTCACATACAGACCACAGTGCAGGCCTACGTGGCCTTTTGCAATGCATGTGCCTGCTCCAATGCATCGCACAATACACCCCTAGAACTCCTGGAAGTCCTTGAGATTCCACTTGGCCCCTGGACAGTTATTGCCTTAAACTTTTGTGGTAGAACTACCCCAGTCCACCATCAACATGACAGTTATGGACCACCTCATGAAGATGACACACTTCAGCCCATGCACTGGCCTACCCTCCTCTCAGGAAACTGCCTGGCTCTGGGTGGGCCAAGTTTTCTGCTTCAAGAGCCTCCTAGAGCACATTGTCTCTTACTGCAGCACACAATTTGTCTCACATTTCTGGCGAGAAGCTCTCTGGATTTTGGGCATCTGCTCCTGCCTCTCCTCAGCCTATCACCCTCAGACTAATGATCAAGAGGAGAGAACCAACCAGATCCTGGACCAGTATCTTCAGTGTGTTGCATCTGCTTCCATCAGAACACTGGTCCTTGCTGCTGCTCTAGGCAGAGTTTGTATGCAATAATGCAGAACATGTCTATGGGGCAAAGCCCTTCTTTTTTTTCAAATTACGGGTTCCACCCCATGTTCTACCCAGAGCTACCTGCAACTTCCCACAATCCAGCAGCCCTGGGCTGGATACAACAGCTATGCCAAACCCAAGATGACTTAAAAGTTCATCTGGAGGGTTCCAAGAAGAGCTATAAACAATATACGGCCCACCAATGACAGGAGGGGCCCACCCTGTCAGTAGGGTATAAGATATTGCTGTCCACAAAAAATGGACATAAATAGGCCATCTCATAATTAAGTTCCTTGGACCCTACCAAATTCACTGGTAAATTAATACAGTTGCCTTTGAACTCGACTTGCCCCATTCTCTCTGAACGCACCCAGTTTTTCACATATCACTCCTGAAGCCATTTCCTCACCACTCGCAATCACCCACTTCTACTGATATATGTTCAAGATCATGATGAGTACATCATCCATGAGAGCCTTGATGCCAAAATTAGATGGGGTAAACTCTGGTGTCTTGTAGATTGGGAAGGCTTCAGACCTGAAGAGTGTTCCAAGGAACTGTCAGAAAATGTCCACACTCCTGACCTGGTAAGTGCCTTTCACCAAAACCCACCTGAAAAACCTGGCCCACAACCACCCAGAGGGCACACTACGGTATGGGGTAATTTGAGGGATCACAGGCCTCAAACCTGGGCCCAGGCAGTGGGCCCCACCCCCAAAGCTCCACACTGGGGAAACATCCAAGTGCCTGATTGGCTGAGGGACTGTATATAAACTAAGAAGTAACAGGAAGCTGTCTGAGCAACTAAAGTAATCCCTGGCAGGTGACTACTTTGGATCCCTCCTGATTACCAGAATCCTGAGCCCCCCTTGCTGCCTGGTCCTGGTTCCTGTCCTCCTATCCCAGACTCCCGTCTACTCCCAGTTCCTGCTGCCCTGCCCTACTCTAGGTCCCTGCTTCTCTGTCTTACCTCTGATTCTGGCTCTGGCACCTGACACTGGCTCTGGCTCTGAGCTTTGGCTTGGTAGCTGACACTTTCTTTGGTGTTGACCATTGGCTCCAACTACTAGGCCTGACTGCCCATGCCCCAGTTGTGGCCGTTCCCTTACCTTAGTAGTGAAGTAGGATAAGTGGAGTCTTCATCTGAGGAGCTAGGGAGAGGTATGCATTTTTGCATGGATTAAATGTTGACTTTTCAACATGAAATTATCATACACATATTGGCAGAGGAATAGAGGGAAGTTAAAAAGTCAAAAACCAAACTAAAAACCATGATTTTATTTTACTCTTTAAAAATATCTCATGATTTTTGGGGGTCTGACCCATGATTTTGGATCTTGAGGTTAGCAATACTGCAGTACTTAATACAGGGTTTGGACGGTGTATATTAAATAATGCATGGGAACACACATTTAATGATGAGGATAAAAAAATCGACTAGCTAACCATTCAGCTTGCAGCATCCACACTGTGTACTGAGTGATTGTGGAAAAAATATATGTGATCATGTAATTAAAGACTATCACACTGATTCACAGTAGGGGGTGAATTACGGTTAAGTGGGAGACCTTAATTCGGACATTTCCTAATTTTTGAGTGATTGACTTTGCAACATTAATGTTCTTTTAATTTACAGTTTCATAAGTATTATGTATTTACTCCAGCAGAAGTATAGACTAATATTTTCAGAGAATCCTAAAAGAATTAAGTGCTGAATCCCATTGGAGCTCAGTATGAGTTGGGCACCTAATTTCCTCATGGGAAAAACCTCATGGGCAAACATTCATATTAAATCATAATATAGCAAAGATGAAACTGAGTAAACTGAAAGAGAAGGGGCAGTAGATGGGTCAGGTATTTAGCCATCTACTTTGTCTTTTTTCAGATAGGGTCAACACCTCTGTGTATTATTCCTTTTAGTAATGTATTATTTGTAACAAACTGACGTGTGCTAGATGGCTAGTATCATTGAAGAGAACTTCCATTCCCTGCTTTTGAAGAGTGGTGGCTAATTATATAGTTATCCAATAGACATAATATATATTTTAGAATGTACATGATGCCCTAATTTTTCAGTAGAATGGATGCATGATCCCATACTCATCTTCTAGTATGGACCACTCCTGAATCATGGCTCCACCTATCACCTAGAAGGGGGTCTCCCCTCTCAAAGAGAAAGGTGAAGTGGCCTGGGACAGTTTTAATACCACAGGAGTGGCAGCAGGGCCTCCTCCCTTTAGGAGAAACAGGGGTCTACCTGTATTTAGTGTAGTTGCCAGGAGTATCTATGTAGGAGATTGGACCAGGCCCACTGCATCCTGATCCTCCTGCCACATGCAGAGTCCTGTGTTGTGGTGATGGGATCTCCCAAAGCACTGAATCTTGGAGATAATACGATGCACACTTCTCAGAACTGTCACTTCAGGCTATCTGCAGACTCAGGCAGTGACTTAAGTCACTACCTAAATTGTGCTTAATTCATGTTTTCAAGCTTTTCTTTGCAATCATGAGGGATAAAAAAACGATGAGGATTACTGTTTTAAAATGAAAGCTGAGAGTCTGGTGTAATCACATGACCCCAGGAGCTGGGACTCTAGTCATGGGAGTATGGTGTTTATACCCTAGTCCAGGCCTGACTACCATTTTTTAAAGAATTAGGTACATTACTCTTAAACCAAATTACATCTACCTCAACTGACAGAATATGTCACTGCTCCGGGAGGCCAGTTCAGCAAAACAAATTTGAGTTGCTGAGAAAGAGAGAAAGGGTTGCTATCAAGAGGGGCTCCCTTGGAAATAAAAGACTCACAACCATCTGGTTGGTGGTGCTACTTTCCATAATGTAATGAGGAGTGTAGCCTACATTCCAGACCAGGGCTTTGGAGCTGAGCCCGGAGCTGGAGCGCGGAGCAGCTCTGGAGCAGTGGAGCTGCAGGTTTTTGCCTGGAGCTGGAGCGGAGCTGGAGCACAGCTCCAAAGCCCTGTTGCAGACTTGTGGTCTGTATTATAGAAAGTCATTTTACAAAATTAGAACAAAATCTTCTTTTCTCAGTGCTGCAGGGTGAACTGCACTTCAAGGGAGTAGGGATTCAGCTGCACTTTGTGCCAGACTCAGCCTACCTCCCAGGGTCACATTGTAGTAAAATGAGACTCAGAGCAAGGCCAGCTGAGATATAAAAGACAGCCTGAATTCAGAGGGAGAGCTGTAGGGCATAGGCAGGTTTCTGTATTAGAGCCTAGGGTCAAGGAATTGATTTGAAGGGGCTTGCCAGCCTAGCTAGGTGAAAGTCCTGGCTGGGATACCTGCTGCATAGGTGGCAGCAGGAAGGACCACTCTGCAGGACCTGGCTTACCTGTTTTGATGCTGAATTGTGTTTGAGTTTGAACAGTAAATGTAACCCTGGGAAATGGAAAGGAAATACTGACATTGGTGGAAGCTTCATTGACACAGCTGGCCAATGTGTTGTCTGACAAGTTTACATGATTGGAGGAACTGGCAGGCTGATACCAAGATTGGGGAGACCCCTGTTTAAAGTCAGTTTTAATCCATGATTAATATGCTGTCCATTGACTCAAATTTATCTAGGGCAAAATTCTGAACTTTAAATATATATCAAAGCCTAACTAGACATTCTTGAAAACTTATTTCAAAATCTAAGGAAGTTCCAAGTTAAAAAAAAGAAGAAGCAATGAACACAGCATTAAGGTTGTAAAAGCCTTGCAAGTCAAAGTCAAGCTTATACTTAAAAAATAACAACCAAGTATAAGCAGTTAACAACATCCTACTTTACTGAAAATATTTTAAAACAGAAGTACACAATGACATGAGTCATACCTGAATACATTATTACAGTAGATCCCCTATTTTACAAACTAATTGGGAATTGAGGAATTGTACAATAGAAAATTTCATAAAATTGAAATCTCAAAATTACAGTAGGTATGGTGCATGGAGTCGCTTTCTTGTCCTTCAAACCACTGCAAAGCGAGTACACTGAAGGCAGCAGAACGTGAAGGGATGTCAATTTGTTCTTCATCGACATCACTTTCATTATGTAAATTCCCCCCCGCCCCCCCATTTGGGATTTGTATAACTGATTCATCATAAGATTGATGTTTGTAATAACGAGGTTTTTACCTCATATCAAGAAAACAAAATTGCATAACTACCATCTGTGTTCATTTGTGGCTAAATTGTAGCTTTGCTCTCAGCAAGGGGCATCTTGATGTTGTGCTGTCCATGGAGCACACCAGAAAGCAGATTGTAACTCCTGGGATCTCCCTTGAAACAAGGGGGAGGTACCCTGATTCATGTCTATAGGTGTCAGAGCATATTTCCTCCAGATCATACAACTATATTGGCCAGTTTGGGGTCGGGTGAGGGGTGGGGGTGGTAGGAGCCAAGGTTCCATCCCTTCCATGCACCATCCTGCTCATATATGTTGAGGGGACAAAGTCACTCTATATCTCCCTCTTGCTTCTTCCCAAGGTATAGGTAGCCTGCAGAAGAGCATAAAGGAGCACAAGCTGGGCCACAAAGTGGCCTTTATTTGTTTTTTATACAATTTATCTATCAGTTTCTGTAAGCTCATTTTCAAACAATTGAAATAACACCAATAACAGTTTCAAATGTGAAACAACAAACAACACTGTAATAACATAGAAATTTAATATTTTGAATAAATCTTCTGTTAGACTCTATCCACAGACCTTTGTCCACCTGAGCTGGTTGCCCTTGGAAACATCCCCCTCTGGGATAGTGTTCGCTGAGAATTGTTTTTTTGAAAACATCAACAAAAACCACAAACACATATGTGAAAAATTCTATTGCAAGTTTTTTGGAACATGTAAGCTGAGAAATAATGAGTTATTGCCATGACTAAGAGAAAAGGGACTACTTCTGTTGTAAATTCCTGGCAATCTTCATCTCTCAGACATCATGGCTAATGAATAATCATTTGTCTACAAATAGGCTACACCATCCTATAGTAACTGGCTGTCTGCAAAGCTAGATCATATTTATTCCTGTCTGAAGGCTTCCAATAAAGCTTCTAAAAATATTTCCTTTTGACCACCTGGCATCTTTAAAGATCAAATTCATCTTAATCCCTTTGGATACCACATTAGTTACAACTTCTTATCTCAAGGCATGTGCTCACAATCTAGAAATATCAATGCCAGTTTCTTTGAAAGCTAGTTTAAACCAGGCTTTAATTGTGTTTAATTGAACAGGTCCATTCTTTTGTAGAAGAGATAAATAATTTGTCAGGTTTTTTTCCTAAAATCTTAGAACTATCTATCAGACAACTGACAAGCTTTCAAGATTGTAAACAATGAGTTCTCTCTAGTTGTTAAAGATGCTGAGAGTGAGAGGTAAAATCAAAATGTGATTACCAGAGAGCAGATGGCCATCATGAGATGGCTATTTATCAAGTAAAATTTACAGATTTTAAGAGAAGTTTTTGATACTTCACTCATCTTTGAACTTTCCTGAACCAAAACATCTATTTCTGAATTGTAAGAAATGGTTGATATAAGATTTCCTCTGAAGAACAGGAATTTCTGTTACAATGACAAATGTTGGTTTGATAAGGGTCCCCCTTTTATTTATTTTATTCCGGCACAGTGCCCATTTCATTAGACTTCTGAAGACAAAATCTATCTACCAGATATTAGGCAGATAACAAGAGGATTACTTTGCTAATACCACTAAAGACCTGATTGCTCAGGCAAAAGTTTTAAGCCTAACTATCGATTTTTGAGACGGAAGAGATTCCAGAAAAACAGATATTTTGGCAGCTTCTCAACAAGAAATCAGCACACTTTCATTGATCTATTTGGAAATCAAGAGCCATTTCATCTCAAGAATACTTTTTGATTAAATAAAGTTTTTGTTACCCCAAGTACTATATACCAAACATGTTATCTAGGATTGGAGCATCAAAATAATCCAAATTAGGTGTTCCAATGTAAACCAAGATCCTTTCATCATGAGGCTCTATGAGGTTTTTTAATACATGCATCAGTAAGTCTACAGTTTCCAGCTGAAGGTAGACTCCCAATGGAAAACCCATCCAATTTAAATCTCCTTTATCTAATACTCTTGAATCACAGACTGTATCCTGTCTGCCCTATCCATTACAACTAACTCTAGCCTCGCCTCCCCGGATGTGCCTGCTGTTGATCTAATATATGCCCACAACTCCTCTTTGTTTAGAGGCTCAAACAGCTGATCCTGAGTTACTATTTCATTACTTGATTGTTTAGAGACTGATGACAAGCTTACAGCACCAGCTACCCTGCACCAAGAGGCCGGCCAAAGGTGGAGACTTCCTGCAGTATCATGCAGTATCGTACAGAGCAATACCACCTCCCACATTAGCATCTTTCTCTTGGCTAGTTTCAAAGGGAGTTGAATCAGGCCCTTACATTGTAAATGCCTTGGGGGCAGGAATGTATCTTCCTTTGTATTTTGTAGGGTGCAATGGCCAGTGATGGTGCCCAAAAAATAATAATAGTATAATAAGCTACTCCAAGGAACAAGCAAATGTTTCTTGTGATATATTCATCTTTTACCTATCCCACACTGTTTATAGGACTTAAGGTTTGCATCAGTGTCCTGTTGTCTTGCACTTAACTAGTGGGTTTTTGTGTGTATTCTTGGTTTGTGTGTGTATTCTTGTTAGCGTTGCACATGCTGGTCTGATGAACAAGCTGAAGAAAATATATTTCATATATTACTTTTGAAAAAAAATACGTGTTTCTTTAAAATTTCCCCACATTTACTTTTTTTAAATTAGCATACTATAGAAATAGTGAGACGTGTGGTTTTTTACAGTTAGGGGACTATCCATAGCATTTTTATATCCAAATTATGTAGGAAATGCTTGCTTAATTAGAACACTTAAATGGGTGATTGTTTAGCTGCTGTTCCAAAGCAAGTTGAACTACAGACATTCTCTCTTGTAAGTTAACTTACAGACCTCAGTTCAGGATCCTGTGTTTCTCCTGTGACATTGGGCCCAGTCCTTCAGTTCATACTCAAACAGCTCCATTGATATCAAAGGACAGCAGTACTGGACCTATCATTATAACTTAGAGGTGTGAGGACTGTATTCTTTAGACATAACTTTTCCCTATTCATTAACTTGAGTGTGCTTTGGATCAGGCCTTGAATGTAATATGTAAAACTTGGAACCTTAAATTACCTGGAAGTAAAGGAATAACTGATATTCCACATGTCTGTAACCAATTTTTCAATTTTTTTTTAAAGTTGTAATTATTTTTAAAATATCAGCTTATGTTTTAGATAAGCTTCTTATTTTCCTTTCTGGACTAATTACCAGGCATCTAAATATTTTTCAAGGGTACTATGGTAATGAGAAGAGTGGGGGCATATCTTAAAGGGGACAGAGAATGAGCAAAAGTTGGAAGAAGTAGCCAAAATGAGCAATTTGTTAATTCAAAAATTAAGCGCAGAAACATTTTAAAAAGGGTACTTATGTTCACATCGTGAATGCAGAGAGAACCAGATGAATTACTCACTTATTTTCAGCACCAAGAAAATCTTCCAGTCTTCAGTTTTGACAGTTTTAAACAAATACCATCTCCCAAGCTCAAAACTATACTTGCATATACACACATACAGTCTGCTACAAAAAAAAAAAAAGCTATTAATACATCAAGCCTTATGCTTGCTTCTACTGTGAGGTGTTGAGGAGAGCAAATGAAAATAAAATACAGTAGAAAAGACCTAATATAGAAAGAGGACTGGGGTAGGAGTGCAGCCAATGCTAGATCAAAGCCAGCTTGAGCAACAATAGCAATGTAGCTGGGGCCGCAGAGGCAGCAGTACAGGCTAGGCTTCTGAATACAGCCCCACCCAGGACCCTGGGTACAGACTTGAGCAGCTAGCCCATGCTGCAGTCCCTGCTACTGGACTTACACTGCTATTGTTACTCAAGCTTTAATGTAGGTAGATCAAAGCTAGCTTGGGTATGTCTATATGTGCTGCTGCAATCAGACCTCCTAGTTCCAGTGTAGACATACCCTTTGGTTCCAACCAGCTTCAGTGGCAATGGAGTCATGGTTCCACCCTTCGCTGCCTGCTGTGTTGCAGAGGGACAATTGGTCACTCAGCCCCTGCATTCCTCACCTAATCTCGCAATCTGAGCATGTCTAATATGGCTGCACAGAAGGGTGAGTGGAGAGGGTTGTTCCCTTTAATCTCCTGTGGTGGATGCATTAGACCCAGCCATAATTTAGCCCATGAAAAGTGAATAAGTATATGTGCTTGTTCAAGGAACAGATATTTATTTCTCCATAAAAAGTGCTTATCCTAAGGGAAGATTAACCTCAATTTTACAAAAGTCTCAGGGGATATTTAAAACATTCATAAATTGGAATGTCATATCATCAAATGAATTGTGATTATGATAAGAGTTTTGAGTAACATGGAGATTTGGGGTTCATTTCTATGTCAAATTCCCAAATCATATATAAAATTAAGAGAGGAGTATAGCAAAGGATCACATTATAAAAAAGTTTTCAAAATCTTATTTATTTGGCTTCATTTTCAACCATGCCCTCTTCATGGAAAGCTGTTTGCAAAGCAGGATACTAAAGTATTTTTGCTACTAGTATAATGTGTGCAGGCTATGCCTTTATTTATCATGAGTCTGATTCTGCTGCTCTCAGCCACACTAATTAGTACCTTACTTCATAAACTGTCAAGAGAACTATTCACAGAATAAAGCAGCACACAGTTAAGGAGTTGGTGGTAGCAAAATCAAACTTCCTTGTGCTGACCTTACAACAAGAGCACATGATTTTATGACCACAAAGTTAGATGGATTTTTCACATCTTTAAGAATTCTTATGTATATTAGTACCTATATTTGTATTATTTCTTTTAAAATATAACCTTGTATGCAGTCCAGTGCAACCCAGTGCAACCACACATTCACCACCACCAAGTCACTGGATAGTGACTATTCCATGTGATAGAAAAAAAAAATCTTAGTGGACCCCAAAAGAAGAGTCAGGCAACACATGAAATAGCATATGCCATTAGGTTAGATTATCACCACCTTGCTCGTGCTGGTGATGCTCTCTTTATGAAATTACTAATTCATCCATCAACAGGCAATGGTTGGGTGCAAGAACAGTGGTTTACTAAACTGCAAAGCCAAGTAGACTATGGAGAATCACAACTTTGCAGAACTCGGGATGTCTATGTGGGCTCTTGTCCTTAGTTAGCTATGCTCCACCAGCAGCCTTTGGGGGCACAAACAGTTCCCATCTTTATTGTATAAACTGCAGAGGAGATAATGAGAGGGTTAACCATTAATTCCCATGTGGATTTCCAGAGCTTTGTGGTCCTGAGGTTAAAATGCCATGCAATGTGTCTGCTCCCTGGCTGCATGCCCTTCTGTCCCTGGCATGTCCAGTGAGATCCTGCACAACCACCACCCTGTAGCTAGGGTGGAGGTTGCTGCCATAGGCTGAGGATCAGGGAGCAGCCACAGTATTGAGTATAAATGATAGAATGCAATATCTAAACTACCTGATTTGTGGGTAGAAAGAGGCCAGTTTTGAAAATGTAGCCTGGAAAATTTTCTTTTTGTAAAAAGGAAAAAGGTGAGGATGGTGGAGCTCCGGGAATAGGTTTACTCTTTATTCTGTAAGTATTTGGCAAAGGACATCAGTGGCTTGCCTTTTGTCCTAGTACTATTATGTTGCTGTGCAGTATATTTTAGGATAACCTCCACTAAGCTTAGACAATTACCGACCTTTTAAGCTAGAAATATCTGTATACGTGAGAGCTTGAATGTGAAAGTAGTCCCAAGGTTGTTGAATGTTTGCATACTAGCAGTAAGACCCTTTCGAGAACAGAAACAGAGAATGATGGATGGGAAAATGACTCAATGAACGTCAGTATCAGGCACTTTGAAATGTATAGTACAGATCAAATTATCAATAAGATTAGAATCTTCACAAGGAAGCAACTCTGTTTGCAACTCTTATCCGAGAGAAAGAAATATCCTGGAATGCAAGTTGACAGCTATGGTGTTGAGTGAGGCCCCAAGGAGTCTGAGTTGACAGAAGGAAACCTTTGAGTTGAATTGTCTGAGGGTAGCAAAAGGTCAATATTAGTGTCAAATACCGATTCTGGCTAGTAGGTGAGTCCTGAACCAAAAGTCATGTGAAGAAATGTAAAGTCAAATGCACCACATCACATGACATCCGGGGCTACATTTTTTGAAAGGTTGCATATAGCCTGCATATTTATAGTAACCATTTTCAGTCATAATAATTTAGATCCACAAATGAGAGCAATCAAGTTTTTTTGAGATGCAGTGTATCTTCAGTTCACCAATATTAACTTACATGAAATGTGCATGGAAGAGGCATGGAAAAATATTTGCATGCAACAACTGCAGTTTTCTAAAGCAAACATCTAGTTTTTATATGAATGATTAAGCAGAAGTTTCTGAGAACTTGTTTTTGTAGTATTCTTGTGATAAATACATAAAATGTAGTCAAAATCACAGGCATAATGTGGTCCAATGGATAATGTGGCTTGGATTGGGACTCAAGAAGATGGTGTCTGTTTCCAGCTCTGCCACGGACCTATTTTGTGACCTTGAGCAGATCATTTTACTTCGCTGTGCTTCTGTTTCTACTCCCACTATTTGCCAGTCTTATTATTAGGATTGGAAGTTCTTCAGTGCAAGGTGTCTCTTTCTGGGTGTTACTATAGTGCCTAACATGATAGGGACTTAATCCTGGTCTTGCAGTTATACCAATAATATTGCTTTGAACCATTGGCCCCCACTTCAGTCCCATCATGTAGTCTTATTCCTGTCTTTTACATTAAACTCGTAACTTCGTTGTAACCAAACTTTTATCTTTGATCCATGAAGGCTATAGTTGGTCCTGAAATATGTTACCTTTATATTTTAGGGTATGCATGTTTCTAGAATCTGTTTAAGCAACCGTTATAGACTACACCTTAAGGAAGAGCATAGCATGTATGGTAATGAGCTGTAATATTGATTGCACTTGCAATATTTTAATGCCATTTGTACTGAAAATGAACAATAGAACTGAGCTTTCAGAAATTTTTGATTTTGTGCTGTATATCGTAATATACAGTGCATATTTAGAAATGTGCCTTATTATGGTTTTACAGTACTGAGACCATAGTTAAGGTTGCTTCAGACTTCTGTGTTTTACAGGGTTCTGTACCTTAGTGTCTCAACTTTTTTCAGAACCTTTTTTTTTTAAACATGCCATGGGGAATTTGAACCAAGCTAATTAATGTCTGTGTGGAATGATCACCAATGTGTAATTTTGAATTAGTATGTTGTTATTTTTAGGAAATGTGTAAAAGCTAGAACACTAAAAAAGCATGGATTTTTGGCACATTTACTGTCTCCCTGCTACTCCGTGAGCAGTAACATTGTGACATGAGAGAAAATCAGCTACTCATCACTCCCTCCAATTCATTTGTATATTTGGGTAGAATTACTACTGCCCTGGTTGTCATGGCAATGGCTGCCTTTGATAAATGATTGACCTCAGACTGCCATAACATTATGACAAAGATGGGTCACAGGAGGAGCTATAATGAAAGCATGCTGGGTTCTGATAAGCTCCTGCTGTGCTCCTTTGGGTTTGCCCTGTGGTAAGGTACGCTGTTTCTTTTCAAAGGGTAATTGTTTGTTACTTTCCTCAAAAAGGGTACATGAAAATAAAATATAAAATTACAGCTCCTTTTGGATATAGAATTACAGCTCCTATTGTCATCTATTTCTTACAAACTGGGGGCTTTTTATAAAAAAGCTGGGGATTTTAGATCTGATTCCCTATTCAGTTTCTGTTACACAGCTAAAAAATCCTATCATGTGGAAGTTGCAGTAAAACTGAAGCTACATTTAAAAAAACATGTTTTGTTCGAATAAATTTATATTTAGGCATTAGATTTAATGTCAATGTATTGGTCGACATGGTAATCTGGAACATCACAGAGATAACAATGGCAACAAACTATACATTGAAGACAACAAACTTGTGTAAGTGCTTTATTATTTAAATAGCGCGCGTGCGCACACACACATATATTCTTTCCGTTAAAAACTAAGAAAATTAACAAAAAAAGCCTTCATTTAATGTTAGTTAAGGTTACTCTCAATAAACTAAATATAATACAGCCAATCAATAAACTAAATATAAAAAAAATAGGAAATACAAAGTTAAGGATTAAAAGGGTGCAAAGTCAAGCACTCTCAAGTAAGAAAATGCCAGAATGACTGTCACCTGTGCAACCTTATTTCAGCCCCATTGTACATATACATTATGGTACAGTGTTTAATTACATGATTGCATATTTTTTTTTGCACAGGACCCCTGGTTCATTATGCTGTGGGGATGGATTGGGTTTGTGTAGTAAAGGAATCTGTTATCTGTAGGATCCCTGCCTCTTTTACTGTAAAAGTTAGGTTTGTAGTAAAAGAAGCCTGGGATTTCAGGAAGAGAAAGGATGGTCTTTGTCACTGTTTCAGGGCAACTGTACCTGTAGTCCCCCTCTGTTGTCCAAGGGCATCCACTTTAGACTTCTGGCTCCGAGCTGTCACCTCTCTTGGGTGGAGACCTGTGTCTCACTCACTCCTGACTGGGAATTTTTAGACTGCACCACTCCCTGCCTTACCTTGTGATATCCTTAGCAAGCCAGGCTGCCTAACAGGCCAATGGCTATCCTGTGCTTTTCTGTCCAAGGGTTATGGCCAGTATATTGCTCACAGTTATAAATTACCAGCTCCTTCTAAGCACATGCCTTTATTCTTAATGTAAAAGCTTTTACGTTAAGAATAAACATATTAAAACAATAAAAGAACCTACATGCATGCTAAAAAGCTTACCAGAAGTCAACCTCAACTCTGTCCCAGGACTCTGGTAGGTTTTCGTCTTTCAAAACCCACAGCTGAGCAGATTCATCTGCATTTGATCCAGAACCAGAACAAAGACCGGGCAGGTCAGCCATTTCTTTATACAGCTTAGACCTTTTATCTTGATGTTCTGTAACAGGCTTCAAAATTCTGGGTTCTTACACAACTGGAGTTAGGGAATTTGCATTAACCTCTTCGTAGGGATTCCCCAAGAAATCCACTTATCACTTATTGTCTCAAAAGTCCATACTTGTCTGGCACATTTTAAATATAACTTTTGAACTCCTAGGTCTCACATTTATCACATCTTCCGACTAGTGAGATTACATACAATCCCAGTCCACAATAATACATAAAACTTAATACAATAAGGACTTTCAAGGATATTGCAGGAAATTGTCATGTCTGTGATAGTCTCATGGTTAGGGCAGTTGAATACCATCCTAGAGACCTGGATTCTATTCCTGCCTCTGCAGCCCAGTTCCTATGAGATGCTGGGCAAGTGCCTTACAGCAAACTTTTCACAGGTAATCTCTTCTGCATATAAATCAAAGGCTGTATCATAATGCGTACACACAAGGAGGCTAAATTAAGGTTGCAGGGACAGTGTTCATTCTGGCATTTCCTAACTTGAGAGTTCTTTACTTTGCGACCTTTTCATTGCTTTTAATCCTTTGTAATTCCTAATTTTTTGTGGTTTACTTTAGTTTAGAGAGCAATCTTAACTAACTTTAAACTAAGTTTTTTGTTTCTTTATAGAGTGCCATAAGAACATGGCACATTACCATTTCCATTACCATGGATGAAAGAAATAGATCCATGCTGCTTCTCTCAGATCTATCAGCACTTCTGGATTCCATTGATCCCCAGAATATTTTTACTTACCAGTGGGATCTTGCTGGTATAGATGGAATTACCCTCCAGTGAGGTCAGAGTCAGTACTGCTGTCAATTGCTTGTCCTCCCGAAAAGTCCTCACAGGCAGTGTACCACAGGGTTCCATCTTGTCAACCCCACCCCTCAGATTTACATTGTCAAGCTGCCTGGAGTGGCTCACAACCGTGAGTGCAAACCTTAGGACAATCTGTTAAGAAATAGGGCACAAACCCAAAACTGGTTGTGTGTTCTGTACTTCGGTTTCACCAATCAATTATCAAGTGTGAATTCCTCCAAGATTACAACAGCCTTAACATGGAGTCAAAGACAGTCCCATTGGAAGCTGCTAAGTCTGCAGTGTCATCAGTATTCAGAAGATGCTCAACTCTATGGCTTCTTTTCATAATTATGTTCTGTAGTCTCATTACTTTCTCAGTGGCTTACTAAGACAGAGTTCTGGATGAAAGCAAACCTGGTTCAACTCAACCTGGATGCTTGTTGGAAACACTTAGAAGATTGGAAGAAGGTGGTAGCTGCACATTATGCTGAGAGCGTATGCCTGTCTTTCAACAAAATTGCTCATATTAAATCCATCAGTACTCCTGAGTTTTTAAGTAGTAGTAGTATTATGGCTTGAAGCATAGCTGATCTTGAGCCATCATTCCTCTCAAACAGACCTCACGCTGGTCATTCACCTTTGTCATCTTCAGTCTAGTTTACTACAATGTGTTGTACTTAGAATACACTGGCAATCCACCTACAATCTCTGTCTGGTGCAGAAGCCAGCCTCCTGAATGAGAAGAGCTATTGTGAATACGTTATTATGATCAATTATTATTAATAATTATTTTATGTTTACAGTGGCGTACTAGGCATTTTGCAGTACAAAGAGAAAAGTCCCCACTCAAAGAATTGAGCTTAAGTCTTTTTACTGACTTCTGAATAGTTTGCAATAGGTTGTCTAGAATCTGCTTCCCTCCCTATTCCTCGTCATGGCCATGGAGGGTATGTCTACACTGCAATGTAAGCTCAAGGTTAGTAGAACTCGAGTTAGCAGATCTTGGGTTTCTTAGCCTTGGGCTTGAGTGTCTACACACATTTGTAACCCCCAGTTAGGAATTGTTGAATCCTGGGTCCCAACCTCGGGCTCCAATGTCTGCACATTATGCAGACCCAAGTCCACCCAGACTTCCTAGCACCCTCGCAAAATGTGGCTGCTCTAGCTCTTTGTTCGTGGTGCAGTGTGAGAAAACTTGACTGTCCACTTAACTTGACTATCCAGAGGGCAAAGAAAACCAGCCTGTGGGTTTGTGGGATTTTAGCAGACTTTCAGAGCATGAGTCCAGTGGGGTTGCATCTACACTGCAGAGCAATAGGATTTGAACCCTGGGTCCTGTCTTGACTCAGGCTTGGACCCTCCATCTCTGCGGTCCTGCGACCTTGGAGTAGCACGAATTGTATGTAAATGGAAGAGGGGTTAGGCTTGAGCTACAGTTCTAACCTTGGGTTTATGTTGCAATGCAGACATACCCTACGGTCCTGTTGATTTCTGGGGTTAAACACTCAAGGCTTAGTGTAGAGCTTTCTCAGTCAAGGGCACTGTCTTTGGAATTAGCTTTCCTTGGTTGTCTGCCAAAATCTAGTAAGCTTCAGAGCATATGGTAAGATGTTTTTATTTCATTTAGCTTTTATCTATTTTTTAAAAAAATTGGGGATTTGGGGGGATTTTGTGTGTGTGGGAGTGTTGTCTGAGTTTGTTTTCCAGCAAAATGACATTGGTTCTTTAACGTTTGTATATAATTTATCACTTTACTAACTTTGTAAATAAGTGCATAGATGTTGTGGCAGTAGTTGCTCTATGAATCAAGACACTATAAAGAAGACAATACAATTATTTAAAAATATTATTAGTTATGCAATCAGTCAGCCAACTAATGTTTGCTCAAGAATATCAAGAATTACATTTGCTGATAATATGATTCTAATGTAGGACCCAATTATATACACTTGTGTAAAAGCCATTACACTCAACATCAGGTATGCACTATAGGAAAAGATATCCATATCCTGGATTTGGTATGAGTACAAATAGGGAAATAAACAGTTTGGGGCAGGCCAGAAAGTGGAGGCTGGCCATCTTTTTTCATATATGACATTCAGGCAACCAATCAACAGCAGACAAATATAGATGCCAAACTCTATAAGCAAGGAAAGTTGGGTTCACTGGATGCCATTAGTGTAATATATGCATTTGGGAAGCAAAATCTCATCTTTTGCACATACTGCAGAGCAGAGCACCTCAGTGTATGTATGCTTTGAGGAACACTGATATGGCCAGAGGGTGATGGACACTTCTGTATATTGGAATGCTGGCACTTTGGGAGTAGTGAAGACATAACAATGCTTTAGTGGGGAAGTGGAGAGCAAGCACAGCTTGGCAGAGCTGGGCAGATGGTTGGATGCCACTTTGCATGCAACTGCTTCTCCATAACCCAGCTCTGAGGCTCAGGGTAATATGGAATCATCAGACAGGATTGGTTGGTTTTTCACTGCACTGGCACTCAGTCTCCCAAAGAGAGTGGTGATATTGCATTTTCGTATGCCCAGAGTAGCTTTTCTGTCCTAGGGCAAATGCTGTGCATAGCACCATGATGGTACAGTAAGATCTAAGCCGTTACCACCGACATGAACATGGTAAACACTCTTCGTGCTGTCGCCAGGCCAAATGGGAGGACTGCAAACTGCTAGTATCTGTGTCCTTGAAAGACGGCTATGTGGAAGTACGTGTCCTTCAAGACAAGGGCGGCATACCAGTCTCCCAGATCCAGGGAGGGGATAATACAGGCCAGGGAAACCATGTGGAATTTTAACTTCTTTAGGTACTTGTTGAGGTCTCGTAGGTCCAGGATGGGCCGACCACCCTTGGCCTTTGGGATTAAAAAGTACCAGGAATAGAACCCCTTGTTCCTGTACTCGAGAGGAACTTCTTATACCACACCTAGCTGTAGCAACCCCTTTACCTCCTGCGCGAGGAGACGCTCATGAGAGGGGTCCCCTATGGATACTGCTGAGGGAAAAAACTTCCGACACCGGTGCATGTGGCGAGCAACCCCCTCCCCCCCGCCCTTTTGCAGCCTATGCTGTTGAAAGTACTTTGACCCTGATCTAGCAATGTACTTAAGAACATACATAATATCATTATGCACATATTTAGGTGCTTGCTGGATTTGGGCCTTACTGTTTAATGAGTGTGATGGTGGTTTCACAAGCACTACTGATTATGGGGTAGCTTTTATTTCATGCAAGCCAGCTTTTTTGATACTGACAGGTACCCAAAAGAACCCATAAACATTTTGCAAACTAGCACTGCTTTTTATGAGATTACAGAGTAGTAGTAGTATATTCAATGCTGGACATTCAAATCCTCCCCAAATAATATGTAGATTTTTATTTAATTAATTTGATTATAAAATATACAGGATCTGAGTCTCTTCTCATTTACGTCAGTTTTAAATTGAAATGCCAGTGATTTCATCAGTTACTCCTGATTTACACTTACCATTGTAAGTGAGAGGAGAACAAGGCCCACATTTAGCAAGGTATGCTTTTTTATTCTTTCTTTTACTACTCAAATATTTTTAAAGGTTTCTGTTTTAAAAGGTTTCTATTTTAAAAGACAATTTGGCTTTGTGATACTTTTTTTTTCAGTGTTACAAAACTACCTTTGCCCTTTACCCAGTATGCTGTTGCAATAAGACATGTCAGGGTACATGTAGAAACAAACCCATGTGGGATGTAATGAAATCCAAGGGAAAGAACCAAATGGCCCCACCGAATAGCATATCCAAAATATCCTGGGCCAGATCCTCAGTTGATGTAAATGGTCAAAGCTCCTGAGTATCTGGCACTATATCTTTATGGAGTGGATTATGGCTATTATAAAGTTCCACACAGACTTCCACTAGATGTTTCCAGTTAACTTTTAAAGCAGCAGCTCCTCAGGACAATGTGGTGTTATTTTTAGAAGTGCAGGCTGGTCATCTGATGGTGTCCTGATTTAAGAATTATCTGGTCTAAATTCACCATTTTTTTTAAATTAAAGATAAACAGTTGGCTGGATTGGGTTTCAATATTATTCTTATTATTTTATAATTTAAATATTCTTAATGAGATTGCATTCTCCCCACCCATGCATAACTTTCAGTCTAAAGTAGCTATCATAGGGAATAAAATAATCCTGTATGTACATTGTAGTCTCGCTTGATTTTAAACTATTTACACAGGATTTTTTTCTCTCTCTCCTATATTTTATTTATTTGGTTTTAAAAAAATAAAACTCGGGAGCCGGTGGCTGGTACTGGTTTAGATTTCCTGCCTGAATTTGCTCTTGTTTTTCTCCTTACTCCAGTTCTCCTTGTGCAATGCTGCGTGGCGCTGGCAGATTGAGAGAGAGGGAGCTCCAGTCACACACATACACACAGATCACGGAGAGGAGATTAACATCAAGGAGACCACGTTTGCTATAGAAGGGAGGTGGGGTTGGCCGGGGTGGGGTGGGGGGGGAATAAAGGCAACAGTCGGATAAATGCTCGTCTGCCCTCCTCGTCACCAGCACCTTGCTCAGGTCTGAATTCGCTTCTTTTCCTTTGCTGTATTGTGCTTGCCTAGGATCTGGAGAGGAAGCGGGGGGAGGGGAGAAAGGGGGAGGTTTAACTTTTACTTGACATTACCGGGTTATTGTCAGTTTCACGGTGTTAAATCCCGGCGATTTCCCCTCGCCCCCACCCTGTGCTTAGCTCCCGCCAGTTAACTTTGTTCAAAGGGCTGCAGCCAAAAAGGCTTGTACGGGCCTGGGACATAGATAGCATAAAGTAAATAATCACCACAATTAGACTGGGGCAGGGAGTTGATCTGAGTCGCTAGCGATCTGCTTAGTTAGCGTTTGCTGTTTAGGGGCGATTGAAGGCCATCGCACCAAGGACACACACACACATACACACACACACGCTAGATACAAAAGTCTGGAGGATCTAGGGGGGAATTGCAGCCACCGGATCGGTGCAGAAGAGGCAGCCAGAGCCATGCGTGCCACGGCCTCCTGAAAAAAGGAAGACGCTGGGTGGTGGAAAGTATTTTGTCTGCTTTTGTCTTGAAATACAGTGAATTGGAAGATGGAGATGGATGTTAAGGGAGTTTCTCAGTGCCCAGAGCCCATCCCCCACTCGCAGGGGTCTGGAGGCTGTCAGCAGCAGCAGCAGCAGCAACAGCAGGATGGGCAGGCAGGGGAAAGTGCAACTGCTAGTGACAGTAATAATCCAGAGAAGAGGCAAAACAGTGAGAAAGAAGACAAAAAGGTAGGTCTGCCGCCTTTAAAACGGTCATCGCCAAGCACAGCAGAGGAGCCTTGCGGTTAGATACTACGATCGCTTGCGGTTAGATAGGAAATTAGAGTAGGGGTGGGAATCCATTCTGTAGGGAATGAAAAGGAGGATGACTTTGGGAAGTGAAAGCATCTAGCCTTACCAGGAAGAAGTGTACCCTGATTATGATTATGATGTTTTATGACTAAAGATGGTTATTTTCTATTTAAATGTAAAGAAGAGAGATATAAAGACAGAGTGGAAGGTTGTTTAAGGACAAGGGAAATGAGGAGGGTCATAGCAAAATAGCAATGGATAGAAAGCACTTCTCTGCCCATTCACACATAACTGATGTGCATTTGTCTCAAATGCATTGTTCTGTGTACAGTGCGTTGAAAGTGGCTTTATAGAGCTTGGATTAGGAGACATTGAAAATGATAAAATGTTGGCACTAAAGTTTACCTTACTTTCAGGATTTAGTACTGTGAGTGCCTCTTCTCCCCTAGCATCCTTTTTTAGTTAAGGGCAAGGGGCGAGTTACCTGTAAGGAAAGAAGCCTAGTAAAGCTGTTTCTTCAACCCTGCTGTGTCATTGTAGACTAGGGGACAGCTGCTTACTACTGTACTGAATGAAAATCTTTGGGTAACTGAGATCAATGAGAAATGGGTCAAATTGCATTCTTTGGTGCTTATATATCTTCTGCTAAATGAATCATAAAGTAGGGAAAATGGAGTAGAAAATATTGCCATTAAGATAATGTTAGTGGAGTGCATTGATCAGTGCTTTTGTCTGTAGGCATTGTCTTCATTTCCATTAATATTTCCCAGCACGGGTTTACTTAACTGAAGCCTATAAATTGTATGTGTATAGGTATGTAACAGACACATACTGACAAATGCATAAGTTTTAATATAATAATGAATTTTGCAAATAGTAATCTATGTAAGATTAATGATAAAAATTCTTAAAGTTTCATTGAAGTGTGCAGTTTTCTAAGTAAATAGAGATCACATGAATAGATTTTAATCTTGTTTCAAAATGTTGCATTGTACTGGAAGTGAGCCATGTTTCATGAAGTAGTTTTACTATGTAGTACAGTTTTATTTTATGTTAGAAATGTGGAAGCAAACACTTATACAATGAAACAATGTAAACCAGTAATTAAATAAATTTGTGCAACGAATATGTCAGGCCACATATTTCTATAGCTAGAGTTGGATTATCTTGATAGATATTTTTAAATCATTTTATCTTTTACTGGAGACCGCTAGTTCACAATATTTACATATGTGTTTCATAGCTGAGATACTTTTTGATTTGTTGACCATCTTCTAAAATCAGTACAATTGTTTTGATTAAAAAAACAGACTATCAAAGATTGATCATTTGAACAGGGCCTGTATGGCTAAGTAAGGTGGATAAAAGGTTTTTATTTTTTAAAATGATAACTGATGGCTTTAAATATTCTAATATATGTAGATAGCATTTCAGTCTCCCTTGAGTGTATGAATATTTAATTCTGTCATGAATGCATATTACTGTAACATATTTAAATGACTGTGTATGTTCAGTTTTAGGAATAATTTTTGTGCATCATGTTACTAACAGAACTTTAAATGTATTCCTTCAATATTAGTTTACAAAATAATATGTAGAGCTAATGCTGCCATTTACATATGTGTTGGCTGTGCCAATGCCTTGAGTATTTAAAAATCCTGCCATCAGCAGAAATATATGCTCAGTAGTTACTTTTGATGCATCACATAGTCTGTCTAATGTTCTACCAGCGGTGGGTAGCAGGAAGGCAAATAACACATATGACTGTAGGTGAAATGAGAACTAGAAAAGATCTGACTACATTTAGCTAATTAACAGGTGTAGATAACTGAGTATTCTACTGATGATTTCCTATGTATTAATCAGCAATTGCTTGACATAGATACAAAATACTTTTTTTCTAGGTGTAGTCTTTCAAAGGTATTATGATGTGTCCTTTTCTTACCCACCATGGGTGCTATTTTAACCCTGCTGTTGCCAAAAGTATTTGCAGTGCCTGCAGGTTACATTTGTGGGGAGCGCTATGCTATTTCAAACCTCACTAACTGTATGAATCTTTTCTGGGTGCTTTTCCAGGACAATTTATACTTCTCATTAATGCCAAAGTCTTTTGGGTCTCTGATTAAATGATTACATTGAAAATGTGGGAAAAAGCCATTAAAATGGTAATACAATCCAACACATTTTATATTTAACATGGGAAAATAAATACTTTTCTAAATCAAAATCCAAAACCCCCCAAATATTGCATGAAAATCATATAAGATCTTTCTAAATGGACAAAAATAACATGATCTTTGCTTATTTAACTATTAAGTAGACATCAAGGGCACCTTGATTAAGAGCTGCATTTCATAGCTGTAAAACACCCCACATGTAAATGATAAAGAATATAAGTAACAATGAGATCTCCTGGCATTTTATAGATAGATATATACTCACACACACACATTTTTTCCTAAAATTTTCCAAAAATTAGGATTTCAGGGTATTTCAGGATTCCACCTTCAGCACTTGCTTCCCAGGATTTTACCGGAGTAATAAAAAGCATTATGTTTTAGGGTCCACTTTCACTTTCACTGAAGACAATGGAAGTTTTGCCATTGACCTAAGTGGGAGCTGGATCAGGCTCATGACCAGTAAAGCTATGTTTTTCACAGTGTCTCAAAATGAAACCATGTCAAATCAGCTGCCTACTGAAAATAGACACACCTTTGAATTTTGCAGGATACCCCATTACAAAGGTGTTTCAATGTCTTTTTAGTGGATCTCAGGTTTCTCTGGTCCATCAAACATTCTGTAAGCCGTTAGGCCCCAATCTAATAAAACATCAAAACACATGCTTACCTTTAAATATGTGAGTAGTTCCATTGACTTCAGTGAGACTACTCACATGCTTACAGTCATAATAAAGGAGTGGTATCTTTGAAAGCATTTATTTAGTCAAGGATTTGGCTGTGAAAGATATCTGTGGTAACAGCAACTTGTGACCCTAACATGTCTCTATACATGCTAGAACAGACACTAAGATCAAAAATTTTAAACGTAGGCAACTAAAGTAAGACTTCTAGGTCCTTACTGAGACACCTAAATAAAAATATTTTGATTTTCAAAGATGCTGAGCAGCTGCGTCTCCAGACCTATGGGTTTTCAGCACCTTTGAAAATCAGGCTCTTCAATAGGTGTCTACATAGGGATTTAAGTGTCTAACTTTACACATCTAAATTGGAAATTTTTGTTCTATTTTTAATTTTAAACAGTGAGGGAAAAATCTTCCATAATTCAGTTTTTTCAAGTATGTACAAAAGAACCCAGTGCATTTACAGGCACATCCACATCTTCCACGTTATACCCAGACTGCAGATGCAAGAACCCCGTGAAACAGCTGCACATTGAAGAACTTTCTGCATATTTACATGAAAATGGGTATACTAAGGTTACAAGAAAAATAAGCCTATTTGTACTGAGAACATTGTATTCTAGTTCAAAAGCTATTGTGCTAGTGCTTGATTTAGGAATTCTGAAGTACTTTTTATGCTTATTTGGATGCCATTACTCAGAATGCTCTTCTACCTCATATCTATGTGAGAGTGGTGCTAGTGTGTAAGCTCTGAGAGGAAAAAGACAATTCTTTGAGCATACTGTTGAATGCATTCAGTATTAGGCTGGAAATTACCTCCTTATAGAAATCCAGAAAGTACCACAGCCTTTTAATATTACCTTTTTCTCCATATTCTCTCCTTGGGGGGGGGGGGAGGGGGGAGGGCTGTTTGTTTTAAAATACAAAGATGTATGTGGAATCATAGGACTCCAGCATTTGATATAACTTCTGTACCGCTCCTCTGTGTTTGATGTACTCTCAACTCCTATACATTTATTGTGTGCATCTTCACTTCTACTGGAATTTACAATTCTACCTTAATTGTATATTGTCATGAGAAGTTACATATACTTTCTGTCAGTGTATGTTACTTCTGGCTGCTCCTTAACTGCTAAGCGCTAGCTGTCATCTCCATGGGGGCTGGCCTAGTGGGTGGAGCTGGAGTCAGCAGCCTGGAACCAGAGCTGATGGTCAGAAGCCTGGAAAGGAAGCAGGGCTGGAGCAAGGCAGGAGCAGAAGGGAGCAGGGCTGAATTAAGGCTGGGAACAAGGCTGAAGCAAGATCTGTTGTAGCAGCAAGCTGGGGAATCTGCCTAGTTGCACAAACAACTTCTTGGTGTCCCCTCCAGGCATAGGTAGTGTGCCTGGACCAATCAAGGACCCTGAGAGCATTGTCAATCAGGCCTTCTGTGGCTGGCATATCCTGTGGTACTTGGGACCTGTCAAGGATCCTTCCCCAGTCTGAACTCTAGGGTACAGATGTGGGGACCTGCATGAAAACCTCCTAAGCTTACTTTTACCAGCTTAGGTTAAAACTTCCCCAAGGTACAAACTATTTTACCCTTTGCCCTTGGACTTTCGCTGCCACCAGCAAACGTTTAACCGGTTACTGGGAAAGAGTTGTTTGGAAACGTCTTTCCCCCCAAAATCCTCACCAAAACCTTGCACCCCCCTTCCTTGGGAAGGTTTGATAAAAATCCTCACCAATTTGCATAGGTGACCACAGACCCAAACCCTTGGATCTTAAGAACAATGAAAAAGCATTTAGTTTCTTAAAAGAAGAATTTTAATAGAAGAAAAAGTAAAAAGAATCACCTCTGTAAAATCAGGATGGTAAATACCTTACAGGGTAATTAGATTCAAAACATAGAGAATCCCTCTAGGCAAAACCTTAAGTTACAAAAAGACACAAAAACAGGAATATCCATTCCATTCAGCACAGTTATTTCCTCAGCCATTTAAAGAAATCATAATTGAACACATATCTAGCTAGATTACTTACTAAGTTCTAAGACTCCATTCCTGTTCTGTCCCCGGCAAAAGCATCACACAGATAGACACAGACCCTTTGTTTCTCCCCCCTCCAGCTCTGAAAGTATCTTGTCTCCTCATTGGTCATTTTGGTCAGGTGCCAGTGAGGCGCTTCTTAACCCTTTACAGATGAAAGGGCTTTTCCTCTGGCCAGGAGGGATTTTAAAGGTGTTTACCCTTCCCTTTATATTTATGACAGGCCCACAAGGCTGAGAGCCTGTTAATGGCTGCTCTGGAAGAGCTGGTGGGTAGTGGCATAAATGCAGTAGTTGCTCAGAGCCAGCAGATCCAGGTTCTAGACACATACTAGCTTTTCTTGGTTGTTGCCAGCGTTATCAGTTGTTTTGAGAAGCTATTTCAGTTTGCTGTTATACCTTAAGTGGATGTATCAAATAATAAAAACCTAAGCAAAAGAATATGTATTTAGAATCTCTTCATTTACAAGTGGTGTATCTAGAGCCCAGCAAGAGAAGAATGAGGTCTTATACCATTTTTACGTTAGTTTTAAGTATAAGGTAACAGTTGTAGAGGGTGGGGAATCAACTTCTGAGGCCTCTCAAACATTGATAATGAAGCAATGTTCAGGGTACATCAAACACACAGGAGTGGTGCACAAGTCATATCAAATGCTGAAGTCCTATGATGCCACATAAATAAGTATATCTTTGTACTTAAAAACAAACAAAAATCTCCCCAAAACAATGGAGACAGTATGGAGAAAATGGTAATATTAAAAGGCTGTGATCTTTTCTGGTACATTGATAGAACTCCCAGGTAGGTTTTGTAAAGTTTTATGAAGCACTAGGCACTCTGCAAGAGGAATATTTTCTTCTTCTTTGGCTCCCATCCTTCAGCTCAGCTGCAATTATGGGGCCAAATGATGTCTTTCCATCACTTTCTGTCTTGTGCCAGCTTCACAGCTTTGTTCACCTTTAAACCTTTTTGTTTTATGTCATTCGTCACTATGTCTATCCAATGCATCCTTGGTCATCTTCTACTGCTAGTTCCTTGCACATACCATTGCATGGTATGTATTGCCATGTATAGTATCCTTTTTGGGTCCATTTTTGACCCTTCTCCAAACCATCTCAGTCATCCTTCTTGAATCTTCTGTAAAAACATTATTTTATGCCCTAGCCATTTTCTTGTCACTTCATTTTTTATTTTCTGCAGTCTTGAAACTCTCAGTATCCCCCCAACCAGTTCAATTCTTCAGTCAATATATTTCATTCATTGGCTTTCCTCATACTTCAACATTTAGACCCATATAGCAGTATCAGCATAACAGTTGTCTCAGATACACTAATTTTGGTTTTATCTAAATGTGTTTAGCCTTTCAGATCTGCAGAGTTTTCCAAATACTGTCCTTTTTCTTTTGTAGAGAAGCAAAGTGTGTGTTGTAAATGGTTTGTCTAGTTTTTGTAAAGTCCCGCCACAAGGAAGTTTGTGTGGAAGGTTGTTTTTTATGAGAGTATCCACTTTTGAGAGCTCATTCTTAATCTTTCCCTGTTTGCCATAGAGGATGTTGATCAGGTGGTTGCGCAGTTTCTTTGAGAGCGTGTGGCACAAGCTGTCAGCATAGTCTGTGTGGTATGTAGATTGTAATGGATTTTTTACCTTCAGTCCTTTTGGTGTGATGTCCATCTGTTTGCATTTGGAAAGGAAGATGATGTCTGTCTGTATCTGTACGAGTTTTTTCATGAAGTTGATAGATTTCCACTCCATACGGCTAAATTCAGTGCCTTGCATAATGACAGGTTTCAGAGTAGGAGCCGTGTTAGTCTGTATTCGCAAAAAGAAAAGGAGTACTTGTGGCACCTTAGAGACTAACAAACTTATTTGAGCATAAGCTTTCGTGAGCTACAGCTCACTTCATCGGATGCATTCAGTGGAAAATACAGTGGGGAGATTTATATACATAGAGAACATGAAACAATGGGTGTTACCATACACACTGTAATGGAAAACTGGTAATAGCTCACCGTAAGTGATCACTCTCGTTACAGTGTGTATGGTAACACCCATTGTTTCATGTTCTCTATGTATATAAATCTCCCCACTGTATTTTCCACTGAATGCATCCGATGAAGTGAGCTGTAGCTCACGAAAGCTTATGCTCAAATAAGTTTGTTAGTCTCTAAGGTGCCACAAGTACTCCTTTTCTTTTTCCAAATACTGTAGCGGCTAGTCTGATTCTACTTTTTATGTCATCTTTACAATTCCCATTCTTTAATACTAGTCCTCCAAGGCAAACAGATTTTTCCGTGTGTGTTCTAGTTCTCTGCCTCTAACTCCTTCCTCTAACTTTTTGCCTCTTGTCTTCCAATTGCCATATTTTTGTCTTCTTCATACTGAACTTTTCCAGAGTTTCTGCTTTCCTGGTCAGTAATTCTCTGTAAATCTTTGGTCAGTGAAATGAATTCAATATCATCTGTAACTCTAAGATTATTTACTGTCCTCCCACATAACATGACTCCTCTTTTTTCATCTCTCAGTGCTACGACCATTACTGCTTCTAGTACCAAGTTGAACAAATCTGGTGATAGGGAGATATACTATTTTAAAATGATTCTCCCGTTGAATAAATAGCAAGAGAATTTTTTGGGCTAAGAGTGAGCAGCAATTTAAATTTTTCATCTAAATGATCAATAAGCGGATGAAGCTTGAAAGCCAATCACACAGCGAATGGTTCCTGGGACAAGCACAGATATTTTCATTGTAATGTAGGAATTTCATTAAAACTTGGTACTATTTCTAGTCATACTCATTACAGAGGGAAATGAGGAGTTATTGATACATAAACTGTTCATTTTTTTTCTCAGTTATACAGCTCCCTGGCATCTGATTGGTTGTGGGACTTTCATTCACATAATGACTGTAATTATTTCTCACTAGCTGTACAATATGCGAATCCCTATACTCTGACTGGCTGCCAGACATAATTACCCAATCAGAGAATAGGGATTTACATATTCACTATACAGTTATTTCCCAATAACGCATTCTCAAAAAATACTGATGAGCAAAGAAAATACAACTGAAACTGATCACAAGGAAAATAAATAAATAAATATGTGTTCAAGTAATACACAGAGCCCTCAATCAGGGCTCGGTTGCACTGTGTGTTGTAGAATAAAAGACAGTCCTTGTCTCAGCTTAAATATATTAAAGGTCTCCATAATTAATGTCCCACCTTTCTTTCTTTCCCCATTACTCTCTTCTCCTATCTCTCTTCCTCTCCCAGTTCTTTAAGGCTCCTGTCCCTAGAATAACTGTTGTATATTTGTTTAAATTATTTGTTTACATAACTTGCTGATAGAGGCCTTTTCTGTTATGGGAAAATGCATTGTGTCAGAAACTGTTTACTAACACATTTTAACTAATACAACATAAACTACAATTTAGCTCTTAGTGCAGACAAGGACAGTCATTTTAACATGTGATAGGTAGCCATGATTAACCAGTACAATACAATAATTATTCAGTAGCTCATCATGACCAGCTAACATGTTTTGAAACATGCCTGTCCTTTTCATTTAAAAATCTACTAAATAAAAATACATCCTCTTATGTAAATGGTAAGTAAAAAGCTCTGTTGAATTAAATTCAACTCTTTGGGTAAATAAGTGTTGCAGGATCAGACCCCAAAGCCTAGGCTAATAAACAAATAGTTCTTTGGCCTCAGAGTTCATTTGCTATAAACATCTTGGCCTACAGCTCCAGAGTTTATTTCTGTAAAAAGGATTCACCTTCAGGTAATTGTATTACACAAGTTGGTCAGAGCAACAATATTAGCAATATCTGAACATACTGTACCAAGAACATACTGTCCACATTAGTTTCAGGTCACCCACAAATAACTGTTATGTTTGATTAGAGGGTGAAAAAAAGGAGTGGAACCTCTGCCTCTTCTATTAACACAGGCTCTCTGTTAATTGATTTCAGCAACTGTCTCAAGCACCATTGACACCTCCTCTTCACCAATAACTAATGATTGTGTCCTCACTGAGGATATTGCTAGGACTGTACTCACTGCCAGACTCTTCTGGCAGAAAATGTATCTCTGAATCCAAACCTAATGCAATTACAAGATTCCTGCATTTGATGAGATGTAATTAAAGTTGTAAATATCTACCAAAATTATTACTTATTATTATTGTATAACATCATAGATGTGCATTGTGCTCTACAGAGATTTTAAAAATGCCAGGTCTCTGCCTTGAGGTATTTACATTTCAAATTAGGCAAAACACAGCAGGGATGACTATAAACAAAAGATGGGGAGGTGGGTATGGGAGGACAAAGTATAAAACAATGAACAGTCTACTCTTGAGATACATTAACATTGGAAGAGCGTGGAAGGAAGCCCAGGGAGAATGTCATTGCTGGAGAGCTAACTGAAAGCAGTAAGTTTTGAGTAAGGATTTGAAGGAGGTGGTATATGGTCCACTTTGGGATCAAGAGAACTTTATTAAGTGGGCATCAGGGCCAAGTTCAGTACAGGAAGTACACATCATAGAATCACAGAATATCAGGGTTGGAAGGGACTTCAGGAGGTCATCTAGTCCAACCCCCTGCTCAAAGCAGGACCGAACCCCAATTTTTGCCCCAGATCCCTAAATGGCCCCCATCAAGGATTGAACTCACAACCCTGGGTTTAGCAGGCCAATCCTCAAACCACTGAGCTATCCCTCCCCCCGTCATGCAGTATAGAAAGTCACATCTGGGCCCCACAGACATTATAAAGTGCCCTGATGCAGCCTATTTAACTTTATGGAGTGTGTTTCTAGGACATGCAGACTTCCTGAGGATCTGGAAACCACTTTTGATAGCTAAATATTTCCCTCCCATCTCTCTTGGCTCCATATTTAATCAAAGGGAAAAGTTTGTCCTGACCAAGATCAGCAGATACTAAAACATTTAGTTTCTAAGGCATGGAGATATGAAAAGCTAAAAAATAACTTGGCAAATGTCAAGAAATGAAATCACTCTCATTTTTTGACCCATCATCTTGCCCAAATGCTTCATATGATTTTCTCCAAACTTTGCAGAATAATTCTACTTTGGATTAAGAGGCGATTTCTGGCACATTGGTCCAGTATTGGTTACTAGTGGTCATGTGTGTGTCTGTGTGCAAACTGAGTTTGTAAGTGGAAGCAAGTTTTAACCTCAACTGTGTATAGAATATTTAATATCACCCAAATATCTTGCCAATATGTCGCTTCCACAGCTGTCCCAGACTATGTGGAGACTAGGATCACTACATAATCTGGGGCAGCTGTGGCAGTGCTAGGTAATGAAACATATTGAAAATGTCAGATGTTAAACTGATTTGTACCTTAAACTTACCAGTTTCCATCCATGTATTTATTGGACCCAATTTGTGCATGTGCAAATGATTTCACAAGGAAAGATAATCTGGCACATCATTTTCAGAAAAGTCACTTAAGGACTTAATAAATTGATGTGCAGAATTGGTGGGCTTGCTGGCATGGCTTCAGAGGTAGGCATGTACAGTTTATTTTCAGAGATGTATGGCAGTCATTTATGTATGTACACTTTCAAAGTGTGGTTTTCGTGCACGTGTGCATGTGTTCACATGAATACAGAGCCCTTAAATTCAGGAAGGAGTATGGGTATGTTTGCATGGAGTGAGGAGAAAGGATGAAGCTAGAGAGCTTGAGAGGAGGAGGAGGAGGAGGAGGAGGAAGGCACAGTGTTTGGGAAAAGTGGAACACAAAAGCAAGCAGCAAAGGTACAAGCAAGAATACTGAATCTGAATCCTGCCAGCTCCTGAACTGGGGAGATGAAAAGGTGATAAAAGGTCACATTTGCCCTCCTCCTTGGGTCCTTTACCAAGAGCAGCCCAGTTAGATCTGAGAAATGGGGCCAATGTGTCAGCTTCCTGAATATGCCAGAAGAGTGGGTTCCTCAAAGTAGAGAAACAAATGATGAATACCTCTATGAGAAGCTGTATGAGGACCTAGAGAGTTAAAGGCAGCATATTTATTTTACATTAGAGGCAATCAAAGCCTGGGAATCTTGCCAATAGGGTCATGTCACGGGGCCATCAACAACACCACTGGTATCAGCCAGCCAGTCACCTCTACCTCTGAATCTGAATCCTTCTCATGCTGTCAGACATTGCTTAGGGCACAAAAAAGGCTCTGTCATCCCTATCTATACTGAGATGCTCTTTGCATGTCCTCTGTTTTGTTAAGTCCCATACATTTTTCCTCTCTAAATATGGTTTGATAGACCGTTTCTTTCTGACCTTTTATGTGTTTCTCCAGCTGCCCAATGGCATGCTTACACTAATTCCTAGGAGTACTTCTTTGGAATCCTAATTGCTACATTAGTTTCCCTAAATATAGATAAAAACACAGGTGTGTTCTGAAATAACAAAGTTTTTATCTGTCGAGGGATTCTATATTCACGTCTCCAGAGGCCACTCAGAGTGACATAGGCAGCCTATACATACAGGAAATAATCATACTCCATAAACAAGATGACATTCTGCAGTGCTAAACTGCTGTTCACAGAATCCATTACCCAGGACCATATCATGACTTTTTCCTACTCATACATTCAAGTCTGACAGGACTAATCAAACCTAGACAGATTCAAGTTCAGAGGTACAGGATAAGTTTTTCCAAAGGCACTTAACAAACACACAGCTATATGTTTATAAAGTATTAGTGTGTATTAGTTACACATTGTTCTTTGAGTGATTACACATGTGCATTCCACTCATGGTGTGCGTGCGCCCAGAGCACAGTCACCAGAAATTTTTCCCTCTCTGGTACCCACTGAGGCAGCTTGATCGCCCTCTGATTCATAGGTGCCATAGATATTAAGGTCAGAAGGGACCATTATGATCATCTAGTCTGACCTCCTGCACAATGCAGGCCACCAAATCTCACCCACCTACTCCTGCAATAAACCTCTCACCTATGTCTGAGCTATTGAAGTCCTCAAATCATGGTTTAAAGACTTCAAGGTGCAGAGAATCCTCCAGGAAGTGACCCATACCCCATGCTGCAGAGGAAGGCGAAAACCCCCCAGGGCCTCTTCCAATCTGCCCTGGAGGAAAATTCTTTCCCGACCCCAAATATGGCGATCAGTTGAACCCTGAGCATGTGGGCAAGGTTCACCAGCCAGATACCCAGGAAAGAATTCTTTGTAGTAACTCAGATCCCACCCCATTTAACATTCCATCACAGGCCATTGGGCCTATTTACCATGAATAGTTAAAGATCAATTAATTGCCAAAATCATGTTATCCCACCATACCTTCTCCTCCATAAACTTATCAAGTTTAATGTTGAAGTCAGATAGGTCTTTTGCCCCCACTGCTTCCCTTGGAGGGCTGTTCCAGAACTTCACTCCTCTGATGGTTAGAAACCTTCCTCTAATTTCAAGTCTAAACTTCCTGACGGCCAGTTTATATCCATTTGTTCTTGTGTGCTACTGTGTGCCAATAGCACCAGTGTAAAGAAACCAGCTGACCCTTGCCTTCTCAGTTCCTTCTTACTACCTGTGATGGTCGCTGGAACTGGCATCCTTGCTTTGCAGGCTCTCTCGGTGGTCTTCTTTTTCTGTACATAGTTAGTTAGTTGTTGTTAGTTGTAGTTAGTTTTTGTCAATTTTATCTAATTTTAGTGAAGGTCTGTGACTTCGTGTTTTACTGGAATTTTTGCCTATTCCCCAGTGCCAAGGCATGCCTTGTTCACCAGGCTTTAGGCCATGCAACTCCTGCAACAAGGCTATGCCCCTGAGCATCCCACACTCAAACTGCCTCAATTCCCTGGGAGAAGCTCACACTGGCAACCGTTGCCAGATCTGCAGGGACGTTAAACCTCACATGAAAAAGGACCAGGAGGCCAGGCTGAAGTTTTTGCTCATGGAGGCAGCACTGAGACCTTCTTCTAAGCTAGGCTGGTCAGACTCGGCACCAAGTGCCTCAGCATTTGTAAGTAGTGCTCTTCTTACCATCCTGGAGCCCCAGCACTGATCACCATCCCCAGTGCCTACAAAAAGGTATAAGAAGCAGCCAGCTGAGAGGGGGCAATCGCTGGCACCGAAGACAGCCAGGCATGGGGATCAGAGTAGAATGCGATCTAAATCAAAGCACTCCTCTGCCTCAGTACTGCAGAAGTCGACAGTGTTGACTCCAGCACCTGAGCAGGCACTGTCAAGTCTGGTACCGGAAGAGCCATCTGCATCTGTGGCACAGTACGGTACCAATACTATCTTGGTACCAAGCATACTGGAGGCATTTGCCACTGCCAGAGACCTTCTCTTGCTGTCGGTACTGGTATCACCAGCAGTACAAGTCAGTCTCCATCACTGGTGGGAATGACACCACCGTGGTCACCAGACAGAGACTCGCTGTCTTCCAAGTCAGAGGTTGGGTCTTACTCTTCCCATTTGAGGAGCTATTCTCACTAATCCTCCAGGTATTTCTATTGTTCCATGGATCGGGGCACAGGAGTACCATCGAGTGCATAGCCAGGAGGTCACTGGGGACCTTAGGTGGTCCAGTGACTCTTTTGGAACCCATGGTTTCCCCCAGTTTCCAGGGCTTATTCCAGACATTCCTATTTGGTGGCCTTGGAAAGAAGGGCACAATCGTCCCATTGGGTAACACCTGGTCCAAACTCCAGTACCGAGCCCAGTACCATATTGCAAGAGCTGGCTCAATGGGATCCTGCTGAGGCAGAAAGAGAGAAAGAACTTCCATAGTTGGTGCTGGCCTCCTCATCCTCCTTCCTTGATGAGGCAGTCTCAGGAGGGGGTGTGTCGCATCCCCAGGTTGACTATAAGGCTCCCCAAGAGTTATTGAAGAGGATGGCCTTAAATGTGAGCATTAAGGTGGAGGTTGTGAAAGAGTCCTCCCATAGCCTAGTTGACATTTTAGCTGCTGTGGGCCCTTCAAAAGTAGCCCTGTCACTCAATGAGGGCATTACAGACTATGTTAAGATCTTGTGGCACACCCCTGCATCCCTTCCCCCCACATCAAAAAATGCTGAGCAGAAATACTTTCTTCCTGCCCAGAGTTATGGGTTCCTGTACACCCATCCCCACACCTAGGATCCTTGGTGGTAATGAGAGAGAAAGGCAGGGAAATCAGGGCGCAACCTCAAAATCAAAAGACTCAAAAATTAGACTTGTTTGGTAGGAAATTTTATTTTACTGGGGGGGTTACAACTCGAAGCTGCAAACCAGTAGACGCCTGCTGGCCAGGTATGATTTTAACATGTGGGACTCCATGCAGAAATTCAAGGACTTGCTCCCACAAGAGGCTAGGCAAGAGTTCTCCTCACTGGGTCTAGGGAAAATCAGTGGCGAGGACCTCATTACAAGCTGCTTTGGATGTGGCTGACTTGATGGCCAGGTCCATGGCTTCGGCAGTGGCCTTGCTCAGGAGTTTGTGGCTACAGTCCTCGGGACTCCCACGGGAGGTCCAGCAAACCCTTTAGTACCTACTTTTTGAAGGAGCTTCAGTCTTTTTGGAACAGCCGGAGGCAAAGCTTCATAGTCTAAAAGACTCCAGGGTGTCCCTTAAGTCCCTTGAATTGTACACACAAGCTCCTTCAAGGAAGCACAACAGGCCTCAACAGCCCATCTGCTCCTCAGCCCTGGCTTCCCATCAGGATCCGCAGAGAAGGAGAAGCAGGGGTTAGGCATAGGCCACTCCCACCTTCTACCTCGATGACAATGCCTGCCCCTCCCAGACTGAATGTTCTAAGTAGGCATTTTGACGGGACGCTCAAGGATGCTGTACCAGTTCCCATGATGCCCCTTTATTTGCAAACCGCCTTTCCGCCTTCCTCAGTGCATGGTCCTGTATCACCATGGACCGTTGGGTGTTGAGCACAGTGGAATTGGGATACAGCCTCCAGTTTATTTCTACCCCTTCTTCCCACCCTCCCTTCACATCCATCTCCAGGGACCCCTTTCATGAAGAACTTCTGGTCTGGGAGGTTCAATCCCTCTTTCAGATGGGAGCCATGGAAGAGGTTCCACAGAATTTAAGAAGGAAGGGGTTCTACTCCCATTATTTCATAATATCAAAAGCCAAAGGAGATCTCAGACTGACTTTAGACCTGCGTCAACTCAACAACTAGTTCAAGAAAATAAAGTTCTGCATGGTCAGCCTAGCATCCATTGTCCCCTCCCTGGATCCCGGGGATTGGTGTGCTACTCTCAGTTTAAGAGAAACCTATTTTCATATATTGTTGAACCAAGGACACAGAAGATTCTTCAGATTCGTAGTGAGCCACTCACACTACCAATTCATGGTCCTCCCATTCAGCCTATCTGCAGCTCCGGGGGTGTTCACAAAATGTATGGCAGTAGTGGCAGCTTTCCTGAGGAGGTTGGGGTGCAGCTCTACCCTTATTTAGATGACTGGCTAGTAAAGGGCTGGTCCAAGACTTGGGTAGTGTCCAATGTTCGACTCATCCAGTCGATGTTCAAGGCATTAGGCCTTCTGATAAATGCAGAAAAGTCTACCCCCATTCTGGTGCAGAGAATAGAGTTCACTGGGATAGTGTTCAACTCTACTCAGGCCAGGGCCTACCTCTCAGAGGTACGTTTAAAATCAATCAGGTCCCCGATAACACAAAGGTCATCCAATTACAACAGCCCAGAATTGCACGAGGCTTTTAGGTTACATGGTCTCATGCACGTAGGTGATACAACAAGCAAGACTGCACCTCAGAGCCCTCCAGACATGGCAGGCCTCAGTATACTCTCCAAACAATCACCATTTGGACACTGTGCTCACGGTACCTCCATGGGTTCTAATCTCCCTCAATTGGTGGTTGGATATGCTCACAGTTTGTGTGGGCGTTCCCTTTATATGCCCTCAACAGTCAATGACCCTGGTCTCAGACACGTCAGTGCTAGGGTGGGGAGCTCACCTGGGGCCATCAGAACATAGGACCTCTGATCGCTGGCAGAACTTTCACTCCACATCAGCATTAGGGAACTTAGAGTGGTTCTCCTGTCCTGTCAGGCCTTCTTGCCCCACGTTACATGCAGAAACTGGTTTGTTCTCACAGGCAACACTGCAGCCGTTTTACCTCAATAGGCAAGGAGGATCTTGCTCTTCCCTCCTTTGTCAAGAAGCAATGCAGCTATGCGAGTTTTGCATAGCCACTCAATCAGCCTCGAGGCCTCTTTACCCTCTGGGAACACAAAACAAGCTAGCAGATCATCTCAGCAGGCTTTATCCAATCCCCGCGAGTGGTCCCTTCGCCCAGATGTGGTGAGAGATGTTTTCCAGCAGTGCTGGACTCCCCAGATAGACCTATTTGCAAACAGGTACAATAGAAAGTGTCACCAATTATGCTCCCTATGCGACCACAGTCCGGGTTCTGCCACAGATGCCTTTCTACTACCTTGCACGGGACATCTTTACTATGCTTCCCCCATTTTTTGCTCATGCACAGAGAGCTGCTAAAAATCAAGCGGGACCAGGACCAGGTTATTCTGATAGCCCAGACATGGGCCTGCCAACACTGGTTCTCTACTCTATTAGATCTCTCAGTGGCAACTCCAATCCTGCTTGGGTTGCACCCGGACCTGATTTCCCAGGACAGCTGTCAACAGCTCCACCTGAACCTGAGTTCCCTTCATTTAACGGCCTAGAAACTCCATGGCTAAATCCCAGAGAGCAGACTTGCTCAGAGCAAGTTCATCAGGTCCAATTGGTAGTAGAAAGCTTTCCACCAGGACTACTTACCTCTCAAAGTGGAAGCAGTTCTCTGTTTGGGGGTCCCAATGCAGAGTCTCACCCACACGTTCATCCATACAAGCTGGGCCGTCCCTAGCCATTTTGGTGCCCTACAAGCCCTCCTGTGTGGGGGCTGTGTGGGGCCCCAGGCCTCTGCGGCGGGGGGGCTGGCTTGGGGCGCAGGAGGGTGTGGGTTGGGGCCGGGTCACTCCACTTCCTGCAACCCAGTGAGTGCAGGGCGGGCCCAACCCCGCTCTCACAGGGCGGCGGGAAGTGGAGTGACCTGGCCCCAGCCTGCTCTGCTCTGCTCCCCTGGCTCCCAGCCTTCGGGCTCAGGGGGGAACCACCCTCCAGCACTCACCAGTGGAGCAGGCTGGGGCCGGGTCGCTCTTACTGCTGCCGGTGAGTGCGGTCCTCAGGGGAGTGGGGGCGGAGCAGGGGTGGGAAGAGGTGGGGCTGGGGCAGAGCAGGGGCTGGAGCAGCACGCAGCTGTATAGGGCACCAGGTGCCCCAAATTTCCTGGTGCCCTACACAGCTGCGTACTTTGCATATGAGTAGGGATGGCCCTGCATACAAGACATACTTGAATATCTGTTGCACCTGAAACAACAAGGCTTAGTAATCTCCTCTATCAAGGTTCACCTTGCAGCAATATCAGCTTTCTACCCTCGGGTGGATAACCAGTCTGTTTTTTCAAATAACGTGTCCGACTGATTCCGCAAAGGCCTAGAAAGGGCTATACCCTCAAGTAAAAGAGCTTGTTCCTCTCTGGGACTTGAACTTAGTCTTATCAAAGCTTATGGTAACACCATTTGAATCATTGGCAACTTGGTCCTTATTATACCTCTCCTGGAAAGTGGTTTTCTTAGTGGCCATTACTTCGGCCGAAGGGTCTTGGAACTCCATGCCCTCACATCAGAGACTCCGTATACAATCTTTCTTTAAGATAAAGTGTATTTACGTCCTCACCCCAGTTTCCTCCTGAAAGTGGTTTCACGGTTTAATAGCAGTCAGGCAATTTACCTAACTGTTTTTTACCCAAAGCAGCATGGAAATAGAAATGAACAATGTCTTCACTCATGGACGTTAGACAAGCCCTAGCTTTCTACATGGAAAGCACTAAACCGTTTTGAAGGTCCACCCCACTGTTCGTAGCTATAGCTCACAGGATGAAGAGTCTCCCAATCTCTTCACAGACAGTTTGTCCTGGATCACTTTATGTATTCAAATTCGTTACAATCTGGAGGGTGTTTCTCCATCAGCTAACCTGACTGCGCATTCCACCAGGTTGCAAGCATCCTCAGCAGCATCCTTAGGGCAGATCCCTATTCAGGATATTTGTAAAGCAGCAACCTGGTCATCGGTGCACACATTCTCCTCCAATTATGTCTTCACTCAGCATTCCAGAGATTTTGTGAAATTTGGCTGAGCTGTTCTGCAGTCCATGTGCCCATGAACTCCAGTCCCTGCACCTAATCAACCGCTTGGGAGTCACCTAATGTGGAATGCACATGTGTAATCAATCGAAGAAGAAAAAACGATTACTAACCTTCCTTAACTGCTGTTTTTCGAGATGTGTTTCACATGTCCATTCCATGACCCGCCCTCCTGCCTCTTTACACCAAAGTTTCTGGAAGGAAGGAACTGAGGGGGTGCAGGGTCGGCTGGATGCTTTTACTGGCACTATTGGAGCATGGCAGCAGAGGGCGCTCGAGCCACCTCGATGGGTACCATTGAAGGGAAAATTTCCAGCGACTGTGCTTGGGGGATGCACACACCTAGAGTGGAATGGATATGTGCAACACATCTCAAATAACAACAGTTACGGAAGGTTAGTAACAGTTTTATCCTAGAATTAACAGGTGACAGAAACTTTCTTGGGTGCCCTTAGCTGATGACACAGAAAACCTGTTTGCAAACCTTCACAGAGGAAAATTCCATTTGGGTCTTAAAAAGCTTCCAGATCATCCTTAGATAGGACACTTGCTATTTTTAAGACACACTTCAAGTGCTTTGATAGATCTGGTGGGCAGTGGTGGCACATTCCATAACTACGAGAAGATCAACCTGGTAATCTTGTGTACTTGTCATGCTGTGTATTTTATGTGTTACCATGGGTCATGGAATACCTTCAGTTGCTAAGGCTGAGATTGCCACTGCTAACCAGAATGAATCTGAGGAGGGGCAGTGGACTACAATGATCACATTCAGAATTCCAGACAGTTGCAGTGGACACTCAATGAGGTGAATTATTAAGGTGAGTTGCTAAATTATAATACAGAAGTGCAGCACACACTTATACCTCTCTGTGTGTGAATCATATACAATGCAAACTATAAATGCTTAAGTTCTGCTTCCCAAGAGGATTTATTATATAAATAAAGCTACATAAATAAAACAGAAAAAAAGCACCAGTGCAGCAATTATCCTGGAATAATGAATCATGCTTAAAAAGTCAAAACAATAGAAAATGTACAAACACAATAATGGGAGCCAGTGATAAAAGCCATGTGTAAAATAAGAGGGGGAAAAAAGAAGAGGAGCATTACCCTTCTTCCTCAGCTCTATTGTTAGTAGCTTTGAGGCTGGTCAAAGGGCCACCTCTATAGCAGGGCACCATGACAGCTTCCTGCAGGCTCTGAAGAGTCAAGGGTCACTTTCACCATGGCTTAGTCTTCTGCTGAGGCTCTTATGGTATCCTTACTTCTCCGGGTGGATATTGATGCCATGACAACATGAGGCCTGATGGGAGGCAATGTGTTACGTCTGGTCTTCAGTCTGTTGCTGTCCCCTTTTGGCAGACAAGGTGTTTCCCAGTCCCACTCAGAAACTAGCACCAGCATGTGCTGCCAAGCAATTAGTTATTGGGTATAATCCACAAACTGGCTGTGGAGGCACGTGTGTTACTTTCTCATTTCTAAAAGGGCCTGTAGTCTGTTTGCTGTAGGCCTGGATCATATTCTGTGTGAACTCCTCAGAGGGAGGAAATGGCCCGGCTGCATGGCAGATTCTGCAGACCTTTGGTCCTCTGGGCTGTTGGTGAGTCAGGAATGAATTCAAGGGGATTGGGATACAGAGCCTGGGGTGGGGAGGATTGGGCTGTAATGGGGGTGAAGGAGGAGCTTGCCTGGCATCATCAGAGGACTGTTAAGGGCTGATTGATGGTGGGCTCTAGTAGGGGCATGGAGAGGAAAATGCACTGGTCATAATCCTGATACTGTGCTCCTCTTCTGTGGGTGGGTGTGGCTGTCCTTGGTGTAGTGATGATGGCAGGATGTGTCTGCTGGCCTCAGAAGCTTGTGAGGTTGCAGCAAGTTGGTTAGCATTCCTGGAATTATCTCAATGTAACAAGAAAGCCTTTCAAACTGATCAATACCAGCAACGCATTTCCTATCTGACTCCAGGGAACTGTGATAGACATACAGGCCACTAGAGATGCACAGCTATCTGCTGTAATAACTGAATTATTCTGGAGGAAACCTGGCGTTGAGCAGTCGCATGGGTCATGGGAAGGGGGATGTACAGAGCATGACTGATATTCATGTAATTTTTGTACTTACACAGATAAATAAGGGGAATTTATTCTCCCCTTGCCACTGGCTGTTCTTCTACATGCTATCCAGACCCACACCCTCCATGTTGTGCCTCAGAGTGAGACAGACTTTGTCCCTCTCACATTGGCTTGTGGTCTAGGCAAGAGCCCATTACCGTGTGGCCAGTTTACCTTTGGCCTGCTTATCTTTAGCTCTTCTAAAGTCCTGTGATGTCTCTGCATAGTGCTAGTGCTGCTTCAAATTGCTTATGTATCCCAAATGTTAGCCTTTTGGGTAGCAGTGAGTTCACCAGAGAGGTCATCTAACAGCCTTCTCTCTTAACAGATGTGCAATATATTCCCTCATCCTGGAAGTTCAGCTACATATGGGATCCTCCACTGCTGCCAACATCAGACTGAATTTCAGTTGAGAAAGGATGAAGTATAGGACGATGGAAAATATTTTGAATGTTTTTTTAAATTTAACTATATTGCAATAGTTTCCATTTCTACTCAGACTACCAAATGTTGTTTTAAAAAGGGGATAATAATACTGACCTCTTTTTTAAAGCACTTTGAAATCTCTGTTGAAAAGTGCTATACAAGGACTATATATTATTGTTGTAAATAAATCATTATGGTATGGTTACCAAAATATTGTATAAAGTGAATCCAACTGTAGAGAAAATTACTTTTTTGATGTTAATAGGACTACTCATAGCTAAAGACATGTGCGGGAGCTTTAGATTATGAGTTCTTTGGCACAAGAACACCATCTACTACAGTGGTGCTCGAACCTTGGGTGGGGCTCTAAGCACTGCCTGGAATACTAATAAATAATAAAATCCAAAGCATTAGGATGAATCAGGAATGTAACTAAGACATACAAGTGGAGTACTATATCTTTGAGATCCTATTGACCTTAGAGAGCTACCGTAAATTTAAATTATATTCTTCTGTACTGTGTTAAGAACATTTTTATAGTTTACTGAAAGCAGTATGATATGGAAGTGGAGTTCTAACAAAGTGTATCTTTCTAAAATGTATTTACAGTAGTTAATAGTTCATATAAAGTACTGGCATAGTAATTGAATTAGAGATTTAAAGTACCTTGAAGAATAAAAACATATTCTGAAGTTGAAACTGTCACCAGAAATTGCATTCCCTTAGAGTGATATGTTTAAAGAGACATGCCATTATAATACAATCTTTCAAATTCCAAGGGCTCCCCCCCGGTTTTTTTTGCACAGAAGGATTACATAATGATGTCAAATATTGATATCGATACTACAGAAGGTTAGCTTGGGTAACCTTTATGTGACTTGAATGCTTTGTTCTGTTACCATGTGCATCAGTATCAAGAGTAATTCTGTGATAGACTCAAGTAGGGTTTTTTCGTCAGTGGTTGATGGTGACATTCTTAAGAAAAGGCCAAATTCTTGTAACTACAAATATAGTTGTCAACAAAAAACAAGCATGCACGACACAGTTCAGTCACATTTTGTTTTCATTTCTTCTGTTTTGTACTTTCAGCTGAGTGTCAGCTTTTTAATAATTGCTATAGCATGTCAGCCCCTTTAAAATGAGTGCATATCAACTGTTTAGCATACTGACTAAGGGACATGGATATTGGAATTCCACCCTGTGACCTACCTGAGTTGCTCTCTGTGACATGTGGCTGTTGTATTTTTGGTCACAGTTTTGCCACTATAGCTGGAGTCATCAGTGTGTGTTTGAAGTGAGTCCATTCAAGTCAGGAGAGTGAATTGATTGAACACAAGGGACCAAAAAGAGAACAAGAGGAGTGGGATGACATGGTGAATGTATTTAGCAGGCTAGCTGGTGGGGTAGTGATCAGTCAGCATCACATGTCTAATCCCCTCTCTCCAGTTCATAGCCTCGCCTGTGAACGTCTGCACAGCCGGGAAACAATTGAACTTAAGTCTGTGTAGAACCAATGGAAATTGAAGCAGAAGTTGTTGTCTATCTGTGTATTTATATGGGACCATCATTATAGTATCCTAGCACCCTTCAAATATTTAAAAACAGAAATAACAATAACCATCTTTCTGTTTGGCATTGGTGCCACAGATCTTGGGCTGATCAGTATGAGGCTGAGGTCCCAGTGTCTGTCTGGTTTTGGACCTGTGGGAGGTTCTATTTGCTGGTTAGACCAGTTTTTTCCAGGAGCTAGCTGGTCTGTCCTCTGTTTATTTTTTCGTATTTTGACTTGTATTGGGGAGGGATGCAGGTGAGTGATTGGCCTCACTGGCAGTGGTAGTGAGCTAGTATTGGTGTGCCTGTTATCTAAAGGATGGCAAGGCTCCTCCAGGCCCTAGGGGACTGAGTTAAGGTGAGTTGTTGGTAAAAATCAGGCAGTGCGCTAGATGCCTAAGCTGTGACAAGTGTACTCAGAACCCCTGAACACTGTGCTGCTGCTGTGCTCTAGAAAGGGGAAAAATTCTGCTCCGTGACAGTGAGAATGCAAATGGGAGTCACTGGGTTTTTTAGAGGTGTAATAATAATAATAATATACAATATTTGGCTCTCATAGAACAGTTTTCATCAGCAGATCTCAAAGTGCTTTAAAAAGGAGGTCATTATTGTTAGGTGTTGGGTATGAACAGGCTGGATGAGTAAACCTACTGGGGATTACAATTTGCGGCCAAAGCAAGGCTGTGTGTGAACTGTCTGAGAGACACATCTTGTCATTCAGATGAGAGGCAGCACCACTGAGAAACCTAGGCAGTTGAGGGCAGGCTAACTGTGTTACATTTTTCCCCTGTTGGAAGAGAGGAGTTAAGGGTGTAGGGAAGTGTGAGAGGCCCCTACAGGTGAGGAGGACACGGAGAAGTCAGTATGCAGCCTGAACAAGGGGCAAACTCTAGCAGGAATCAGTTGTACGAGGAGAAAATCTTCTTTGCAAGTGTTCCAGCTGCTTTCACTAACTCTCTTCATAAGGGGAAAGTGGAACATTTTGAGCCAAAGTATCCAAAATACCCTTCTACAGTATTAGCTATATTATTTGCCAATTTCTGAAATGATTTGTTGGGTGGTAACTAGTGTTCTGAGATCATGGTGATTCCAGCCAAGTTAGCAAGAGAACACTACAATTTACTGTGCGAATGGAGCTGCACTTGATGGACAATCTGAGTCAGGGCAGCCAAAGATTAGAACGTCAGTCTTTTTGTATGCATGCCCGCACCTATTCACTGTAATAACCCACAGTAGAATCATTGTAGCAAGGTTCCTATTGATGGAGAGACTTTAGAGTCAAAATGTAGGGAAAACTTTTTCTGCCTTTTATTTTTAATTTAAAAAAGCAAAACACACAGTGGATTGTCTGATTTGCATGAAAATTTGTATTCACATATAGTACATCTTAGTATTAACAAGGGAAATTACTATCTTTCAACTCTATGCCCTATATATTTGATTTTTAAATATTATTTAAAAATTGTAACTTTCAATATATTTCTATTTCAAAATAATACCTCTAAACTTCCTCTGCTGCGCAGCCTAGTAGATAAAGGGGCTGTCTTCTACTGCAAGACATATTTTGTTCTAATCCATTGGCACTTCTATGAGAAATTCTTCTCTTTTTACTCTCTGCCTGTCAGATGAATTATTATAATTCAACAATTAACATTACAATTGAAATATATTTTCCATTTAATTGCAATATTTTAAAAACTTTTTATTCTATAGGCAAAATATTATATACATTGTTAAGGCCAATTTTCATTAAATCTGCATGCAATTAAATCTTGGTCTGCATTTGCAAATGAACTTATATTTGATTTTTTCAAATTAATTTTTACGGTAGATTTCATTATGTTTCTGTCACATTCAGTTTACAATAGGGGAGCTCTTTTGCAGTTAATTTAAGACTTGTGGATTAATAGAAATTTGTCTTGCCTACTGGGCAAAGTGTCTGCCCTCATATATAGGCTTGGCAAAATCCAATGTTTATTTTTTTAAATAATTTCAACTGATATCTATTTTTAAGCATTCTTCCTATTTTTATTTATTTGAATTTTTACAGTTGCCAGAAATTATGGGGAGTCAGACAATTATTTAATGACAGTAGATGTTGAGATTCAAGAAGTTAAAGCTCTGTAAGCGTTACAACACAAATTGTCAACATCACATGTCAAAATATACAAAGTAAATATCTTTAAATCAAACTATAATAAGTTTTCAAGCAGCATTTTTCTTACTTTGTCTATCTGTACATTTCAATTCTTAACAATGGAAATATTTGTGTGTGTGTGGTGAAATCAACATTTACTGATAAAAATCAAACTCTTCCCTGACTACTTACTTGACTAAACTAGTGAGTTCAGACTTATTAATTTGACTTTAAAGCACATCCCTGTGGTGGGGATAGTAGGTATCCTTGAGTACAATCACTCTCTGTTGTGCATAGGGTCTGCAGAAATTTTAGGTTCGGCCTGCTTCCTCGTATGAGTCTGGCACGATGTGCCCCACTGGAGTACATGGAGAGAACGATCTTTTTACTCCTCTGGCAAATCTTTGTGGACCAGAAACTGGCCAAGCCATGAACTACCCATCAACTTGTATTGGTTAATTAAAGGTGTGATTTTAAATTAATTTTATCAAACTGGTTCTGAACCCTGTGTGGACACATTTAATTTAATTTAATTTTCAGAAGCCACCTCGTCCTGTTTCAGTGGACGTGGTCTGCCATGAAATCAGAAAGATGTGTGTTAGAGATCATCACCCATGGCTACCCCATCCAATTCCATACTTTACCCTTCCCATCCACCTTCCCATCCCTCTTCAGGGACTCCTCTCATGAGAGGCATTTACAAACAGAAGTGACCTCATTGCATCATTGAGGAACCATAGAGCAGGGGTTCTCAACCTTTTTCTTCCTAAGGCCCCCCCCCCAACATGCTATAAAAACACCAGGGCCCAGTGGGGGCGGGGAGGGGGAAAACTCAGGGTTCTGGGCTTGGGGGGGACCCTTGGGCATAGGCATAGTTTTACTTCTATTGGGGGGGGGCAAGAGCTGGTGGGGCTCAAGCGAGCTCCACACAGCAAAGTCCAGGGAGGGAGTGCAACCTCCACCCTGTGATTCACTCAGGAGGCCACCCAGCCTGTCTGGGCTGTGGGGGGATGCAAACAAAAAATATAACTCAAAAGGGGGACTCAGGTCAAAAAGTTTGAAAACCTCTCAGGGTGCAGTGAGGGGGTGGCTAGGGGCTGTGTGCGGGAAGAGGGGTAGCTCAGGGTAGCTAGGGCTGTGTGAGGGCAGGGGTCTAGCTTAGGGTGCAGGGAGGGGGTAGCTCGGGTCTATGTGAAGTGAGGGGAGTACCTCAGGATGCAGTTAGAGGGGTAGTTAGGGATTGTGTGCAGGCAGGGAGTAGCTGAGGGTGCAGGCAGGGGGTAGCTAGGGGCTGTGTACAGGTGTGTGGAAGGTGGGGGGGCTGGGTCTCCCAGTGCGGCTCCCAGCTTTGGGCGCGCTGGGGCTTCTGGCTTCAGCCCCCTGCTGCTCCTGGCTTGTGGGGGGCAAGGGGAGGTTTGCTGGCTTCAGCTCCATGCTGCTCCCGGCTTTGCGGTGGCGGGTGCCACCTTCAGCCCCATGCTGCTCCTGGCTTCAGCGGTGGGGCTCGGGGCACCAGGTTTCAGCTGTGGGGCTCCATGGTCCCCTGAAAGGGCTCGCAGACCTCCAAGGGGCTGTGGACCCCTGGTTGAGAACTGCTGTACAGAGGAGATTTCTTAAGAATAGAGGGGAAGAGGCTTCTACTCCTGATATTTCTTCATTCTGAAGAAGAAAGGGGATCTTTGTTCTGTCCTAGACCTGAGGAGACTCAAATACATTCATCATCTCAAGTTCAGGGTGATGAAGCTAGCCTCGATCATTCCATCTCTCCAAGCTCCAACCTGGTTCGCAGCTCTGAGCTTGCACTATGCGTACTTCCACAAAGCCATCTATCCAGCCCACAGGAAGTACCTAAGTTTCACAATGGAGCATAACCATTATCAAGACAGGTTTGTGACCTTCAGATTCTCCACAGCACCAAGAGTGTTTATCAAGTGCCTGGCAGTAGTCACAGCTCATCTAAGGAAATGGAATCCATATCTATCCATATCTGGATGACTGCCTGATCAGTGGCAGGTCTAAGCAGGAAACTGAGAGAGTCTTAGATCACATCCTCTCCCTGTTCTCCGAACTAGGACTCCTTGTGAACTACGAGAAATCATGTTTCACACCATCACAAATGATAGAGCTCATAAAAGCTGTTATTAACTGCAGATCGGCAAGAGTCATCTGCCAGAGGACAGGTTCTGATCCCTTCAGTCATTGGTGCAGGACTTACAGATGAGATGGATGACAGTGCATATGTGTCTGGTGCTCTTAGGCCGTATGCTAGCATGTGTGTGCAAGACACTGCTTGACAGACTTTGCCGATGGCCTTTACAGCTGTGGCTGAAGCCCATGTACTCCCCATCCAGACATCATATGGACAAGTGGGTTATAATTCCACCCCAATGCTGCAAGAGCTCACTTTGTGGCTAGACCCGGGGAATGTAAGGAAAGGGGTGACATTTGCAGTCTGGTCCTCAACAGTGATGCTTATCTTGGTTGCATCAGGGACAGTCTGGGATACATCCGATGTGCACCTGAACCTCCTTCAAATGCAAGGCACATGGTCTCAGGATGACTTGAAACTACCCATGAGCATCCTGGATTAGAGGGACATCAGACTAGCCTGTAGAGCAGTGGTTCCCAAACTGGGGTTCATGAACCTTGGGGGTTCACGAAATGTTACAGCGGGTTCTTGGGAAAAATTCCCTAATGGTGGACAGAGCTGTCCCTAGGGACCCTGGGCAGCATCGGGCCAGCAGCCCGGAGCCCCTGGACTTCCAAGAGCTAAGCAGATCAAAGCAAGCATATCTACCACACTGAGGAGATTTAAACTTCAAGACTCCTTACAAGAAATGGAAAGGGCGGTGGATATTTTTTGCTCTTTTTAAAATTAAATAGGCAGCTAGAATTGTTTTTTAAATTATTATGAAGAACAAGTTTAAACTTTGTTGTAACATGCGTTGTTTGCCTGGACTGCTCAAGACCTGAATGCTTGTGTAGGAGGAACTCTTTGAGTTGGCTTCTTAAATACCTTCATGCTGCTTCACATCTGATACTCCTTGATGAAACATAGAAGCCTTGTCTTATAACAGGCTTATTCAAAGTGATACAAGCAACGAAAGTGAGATCTTGGAAGAGTGTTGCCATTTTCACAATGTAATAAAAATACTGTAATGATAAATAATCATTAATAATAAATAGTGTGTAATAAGCATGTCATAAAAGCAAATTTTATATTTCCAAGATCACTGCTTTTATAATTTATACTCAGGTAAAGGAGGAAATCTTTGGAAATATTCATTTTTAGGAGGGCGTTCGTGAGACTTGACATTTTAGTGAAAAGGGTTCACAGGTTGTTAAAGTTTGGAAACTTGTGCTATAGAGTATACTTTCCTGTTCTGTGGAACTCTGTGGTGCAAATTCTGACAGACAACATGTCAGCGATGCAGTATATAAACAGGAAATAGGAGCTCAATCATTCTCTGTCAAGCTGTCAAGTTCTGGCAATGGTGTCATCGATATGAGGTGACTCCACTAATACCTTCCAAGGGATCAGCAATCAGCTAGTGGACCTAGCTGCACCAGACCTAGTCTTTGGAGCACAACCTTCAGAAACCACCTTGCCTCTTTCACTAGATGTTATATGCCATGATATCAGATCCATTGGTGGGAATGAGGAATTTCAGCTGTCCTAACAGAGCCTGACGTGCTGCTCTCCCAAACGTGGCATCTGACCTGACTGCAATGTCAAACGCATAATGTTTAAGAAAAGTAAGTGAGTTACTCCACATAGTGCTTTCCAGAGCTCAGAAACTGCTATCCAACCACAGTCACTGCAGAAATCCATCTCAGATCCACTATTCCATCTGTGGGAGACCCTCACCATAGATTTGTGTTCTGTGGCAAACCAAGATTCAGAACTTATGTTCCAGAGGAGGTGTGAGCTAAGGCTCCTTGCCAGATGCCATTTTCCTTTGATGGTTACGAGGACTCCTGTATGCTTTCCCAGTGATACCCCGATCCTCGGGATAAATCCAAGACCATATGAGACAAAGCTTCTATCGTCAAGATAGCTTCATACTGGCCAAGACAGTTTTGGCTCTCAGACCTATTGCGGGTATTCCAGCAGCCTTCCATATACCTTCCAGCTTGCTCAGACGTAATATCCCAGAACCACGGTCAGATACTGTGCACAGACTGGCATTCATTGCACCTGATAACCTAGATGTTGGCTGACTGAGCATCACTAACAGAGACTGCTCCCTATAGGTTCAGAACATTTTTGTACCAAGCAGAAAACCTTCCACCAGGAAATCATACTCCTCAAAATGGAAAAGATGCTCCGTATGGGCAACTCAGAATAATATTGACCCTGTAGAGTCCCTGATACTAAAAAGTCTGGGACTATATTGTAATCCTGAAGCAAGTGGGATTAGCATTCAACTCCCTTAAGGTCCACATGGTTAGAATCTCAGCATTTCACACTCCTGTGCCGTCATACTCAGTCTTCTCTCATCCTCAGGTACTGAAATTCCTCAAGTGCCTTCTTCATATTTGCCCTCCAGTCAGACCCAACTGACACATGAGACCTCAATATCATCCGTTTAAAGTTTATGGAGTCTCCCTTTAAGCCACTCCTGCAATGCTCAATACACCACCTTACCATAAAAATGTTTTTTCCATGGCTGCTACCTAAGCATGGAGCATCAGCAAGCTCCACGTTCTTATGACCAGACCACTCTAAGCATCCTTCCACAGGGAAAAGTTGATGATGAAAGCACACCCCAAATTCATCCATAAAGTGGTCTTAGAATTTCACATAAACTGATCCATTGCCCTACCAGTCCTCTTCCCTAAGCTGCATTCAACACCAGAAGAGAAGAAGCGCCATACTTTGGACATCTCCAGAACCGTGCTGTATTACCTCAGGAGGGTTACTCCTTTCAGTGTGTCTCCCTACTTCTTTGTGGCCATATCAAGTGCACTGAAGGTCAAACTATCTCATCTCAGAGAATCTTGAAGTGGATCACACTGTGTATTTCCACCTGCTGTCAGCTGGCTTGGGAGCCTCTCCCTCTGAACACTGAGGCTCTCCACTGGGCCACAGTCAGCATCCTTCATCTATTTTAGGAACTTGTGAGTCTCTGAGATCTGACAGGCTGTTATATGGAGCAACTCACTTAACCTTTTAAAAACATTATGCATTTGATATGGCAGTCTGGTTGGATGCCAAGTTGGGAAAGCACTACTTCAATCTGTTTGACTGAGTCAGCTGATACTTTCTCTTCGGGAAGGATACTGCTTGCCAGTCACTTACAGTGGGATCCACACTGACCCATATTGAGCAAGTAAGAATGGTTACTACTTACCCTTTGGTAATTGTAGTTGGTTGAGATGTTGTCAGTGTGGATCTCACAACCCACCTTCTGTCCCTGCTTCTCAGATTCCTCAGCAATACAGGTTTTGCATTGCAAAGAGAATTGAGGGAGGGTCATGGCTGTCCCACGCTTTTGGCCCATGTGCATCCCCAATGGACACTTCTAGGTAAAAAAGAAAAATCCAATCTTCTGTGTATGCGGTCCATGTGCACCTTCAGGGGAATCTACACTGACTGCAATATCTTGAAGAACCACAGTTATTGTAGAGTAAACAACTGTTCTGTGTGATATTTTGGCCTAAAACCTTTGCTGCAGCATAGTTATTTTTATGTAAATTGAAATGTTTGGATTGTAAAATAAATCATTTCTATTCCATAGGCGTTGACTGCACCATATTTCTCTTTGACTCTGCTGCAAAATGTGTTACATAGGATACATACAAAATCAGTCATCAGTGCCTTTATATTAAATATTGCGCAACTGTATTAACTTTGTATGAAGAAAAGCTGTTTTGGAAATAAAACATATGAATATTTTTTGGGGAGGGGAGGAGCTTGCTTCTGATCAGATGAGTTGTGACCACTGTTTTTATCTAGAATGCTAAAATTTTGACACCAATATTAACATAGTTCAATATTAACATAACATACATTAACTAGAAAAAAATAAGAGAAAAATCAGCGTGTTCACTGTGAAACATCTCGTTGTAGGCAATAGTGTAGCTGTGTGTCACTTTTTAGCTATTGCAGTGTAAACTAGATAATTTGAAAATGTCTACATTTCCCAACTCCCTAGGATACTAATAAGCATACTTCTAATACAAATGCTTCATGCAATGGTCTTACCAACTAAGCCTGCAGTTGATGTGATACCAATACCATCAAATCACAGGCTGTGCTAAGTGTGATTAGGTGCTGTCACAATAAATCTGGCCCTCATCTGTTACAGAAAGAATCCAGGTTAAAGGTCATTCTTTACAGCAAAGTGTCCATTTAATGCTTTTATTTGGTCTAATTGGAAATGATAGTCAGTGAGAGTCATTTATAAACCTTGTCCAAATCAGTGATTCCCTATTTAAGATGGTGGGTGCTTTTGTCTCTGAGATACTGTAATTGCAATAAGGTTTATGCCATATGATTGTAATAGGGATCAGAACTTAATGAAGTATACTGTTACTCATTTGCACTTGTGGATAAAACAGACTTGGAAGTTTTTTTTCTCTGTTGGGAACTTGGTACTATTTCATCTGGTCTGACCTTTTATTATCCAGGGATTTAAATGTTACCCCTCTGAAATTAGTTGCTCAAGTTAAACACTTCACATGTCTGTTTAATGGTTGATAACATGCTCATATGGCAATTAATGCCCATTCAAGTACACTTTCTTTTTTAAATGCCATTAATTTTTTTACAGGATACAGCTCAGAGAACTGCTACTAAAATAATTAGGAGCTATAGGGATTGAATTATGAAGAAGGATTAAAAAAACTAAATATGTAAAGATTGGCTAAGGGAATATGATTATATGTCTGTCTGGTTGTTTGTCTATCTTCTTATATGGGTATCTGGGTGAAATTCTGTGGCTTGTGATATACAGGTAGTCAGACTAGATATTCTAATGGTTCCTCTAGCCTTAAAATCTATTACTCTAATCCTGCAAAACCTTACTTGGAGTCCAGTTCTCATTTATGTTGAGTGGTACTTTACCCTCTGAGCAGACCCATTAGGCCAAAATCTGTTTTCAAGGCTTGTCTACACTAAAGAACTTTGCACTGCTTTTGTAACTACATTGATGTAGTTACACCAGTACAAACCCCTACAGTAGACTCATTGTGCTGGAGCAAAGTCGAGTTTATATTACTGAATTAAGCTACATTGTTGTAAACCTTACTTTGGACTGATGCACCAAACTACATTAAGGGTTTGCACCTCGATATAGTTATACTGATGCAATTACACCAGTGTTATCCCTGAGTATCTCATTGGAGTTACTGTGGATTCACATCTGTGTAAATGAGAGCAGAATCTGGCTCATTTACTTCAATTGGACTACTGGTGTGAATAAGGGTTTGTAGGACTGAGACATTTATTAGCAGTGAGACTAACTTTCACCTGTCATCTCCATATGAACTGTCTTGAATTTGGGATTTTCAACTGACAGCATAATTAGTTGTTGCTGCAGTTGCAGAATGACTGTATATTATATATGAGCACCATCACTATAATTATTATTTGTCATTTATGTATAGTTGTGGCCACTATTTGCTGCCACTTTCCAAATATTTACGAGCCTCCCTCCTAAGAGATCATAATCTAAAGAATCAGTAGCTTACCAAATTTTAGAAACTGAACGTTAAAGCCAATTAACTGTATATATTGTGACAAAGTTCCTGCTCTACCTTTGTGGGTCTTGCGCTTATTGGCGGATTTGCTCACCTTGGAGCTTCACGGCAGCCCTCAGTCTGGCCGTTTTCGTGAACCCACACTCCAGGTCAGCTCCTCCTTTGTCTGACCAGGAGTTGGGAGGTTTGGGGGAACCCGGGCCCGCCCTCTACTCCGGGTTCCAGCCCAGGGCCCTGTGGAATGCAGCTGTCTAGAGTGCCTCCTGGAACAGCTGTGCGACAGCTACAACTCCCTGGACTACTTCCCCATGGCCTCCTCCCAACACCTTCTTTATCCTCACCATAGGACCTTCCTCCTGGTGTCTGATAATGCTTGTACTCCTCAGTCCTCCAACAGTATGCGTTCTCACTCTCAGCTCCTAGTGCCTCTTGCTCCCAGCTCCTTACACGTGCACCACAAACTGAAATGAGCTCCTTTTTAAAACCCAGGTGCCCTGATTAGCCTGCCTTAATTGATTCTAGCAGCTTCTTGATTGGCTGCAGGTCTTCTAATCAGCCTGTCTTAATGGTCCCCAGAAGGTTCCTGATTGTTCTCAAACCTTCCCTGTTGGAGGACGGGACCGTCCCTCGCTTGCTCCTCGGCTATCTGCTTTCTATTCTTTCCTAAAGCCCCCTGGCCTGGATTTTTCTTACTTTTGGACCCTGCTTTAGTTTCCCCCCCCGACCGGGCCGGACGCTTTGTTGATTTGGTTTGATTTTCTGTCGTTTTTGCTTTTTTTCTGAGTGCTGACAGGCTGCCATCTTGCAGCCGGCACCACCCCCCCCTCGCCTGCTTTCGGGCGCAGCTATTTGTCTCAGCTGAACCCCCGGAGGAGGGGGGGAAGATTGCCGATTCTGCTATCCGGAGGGGGGAGTGGAAGCCCCCAGACCCAGCCGCTTTGCTGGCAGCTCGGACTATCTTTACAACATTCTTAGCATGCCGGAAGCCTTGGAACACAGCCAACACAGCAGGAGAAGAAGGATTTCAGAAGACAGGAGAAATAATTCAAGAAGCTACAAATCATTGTGAAGGGGGCCGTAAGATTGAGTAATTTTTCATATTCTACTCTCGTGGGGGGGAGTTTGACTGTGTTTTAATTGCGTTTGTGGCGGCACAGGGGGTGTGGCAATAAGCTGCCCCCGATCCATCGGTGCCCCCAACTCCCCCACCATTACTACAACTGTGTCGGCCCCCCGCCGTTTTTCGTCCCTGCTGGCAATCTGCCATCTGCCTTCGGATCCAGCTGTTTGCTTTGAACTTTGCCTTTCGGACCGGACATAACAGCCGACCAAACGAGACTCTTTGGACAAACGTGCGTGGGTTTACACTCCCCCCCCCACCCGGACTGCTTATTTTACAGCCTGCCCCTATTATTGGATTCCCCCCCCTCGTTTAACCCATTTGGCATCCCCCCCCTTCCCCCGCCTGCAGCCTAGCAGGGAGGAGTGTTTCCCCCTCGCCCCTCCTCCTTCCGGTGTCTCCCTGTCTCTCCCTGCTCACAATGGCGGGGAATGAGAGGGGCGAGGCCCCTTTAACAATATTAGCTGTTCCTCCCCCACCCCCCCCGCCCAACCCCCAACCTCGCCCCCCCCCCACGATTGTCAAAATACTTGCCACCGCCCCCGCTGGGGCACCGGCAACAGGAGGCACCGGAGTGATTACTGCCGCTGCTGTGCCCACCCCCGCCCCAGGTTCTAGGAACCCCCCGCCAGCTGGCCGCAAAGGCCAGGGCGGGAAGAAAGGAAAGGGCCCCGCTAAAACATCGGGGCCCTCCATGGCAGGGGCTGCCCCCACAGCCGTGGCCTCGTCATTGACCGCGGCGCCCCTCCCCGCAGTTCCTTCCACCAGCTCTGCAAATGCCCCTCCCCCGGCCCCCAGGATGTATGCCCGGGCGCTGGCAGGCTCCCCCCTGCCTGCCGCATCGTCATCTTGCCCACCCACTGCCTCCGCTACCATCACCAGCAGCCGGGGCCCTTTCCCCACCTTGACCAGGAAGCACGGTGTCTGTTGCCTCCTGGTGCCTGCCTCGCCCCACGTGGAGACATACGTGCAGGTGTTGGCGAAGGTGGTAGGACCCACGGCTATTGTGGCGGCCTCCAAGATGTATGGGAAGGTCGTTTTTTTCTTAGCTACGGAGGCTGCCGCCCAAGAGGTGGTGGAGAGGGGCCTGACGGTGCGGGGGGTGTTTGTCCCCCTAGAGCCGCTAGAAGACCTGGGCGTTCGCCTCGTCCTCACCTCCGTTCCTCCCTTTTTACCCAATGCTGCCCTGTTACCCGCTCTCTCCGCCCTGGGGAAACTTACCTCTGTCATCAGCCCTCTCCCGTTGGGCTGCAAGGACCCCACCCTCCGTCACGTCCTTTCTTTCCGCCGGCAAGTGCAGCTTCTACTGCCGGCGGGGGTGCGTGATGGGGAGGCGCTCAAGGGGTCCTTCCTAGTCCCCTACCAGGGAGCCCGCTATCGGGTCTTTTACTCCACCGGAGAGGCCCGGTGCTACCTCTGCCGCTCAGCTGGGCATGTCCGCAGAGACTGCCCTTTGGCCCGGGGGGGAGGGGCACCCGAGACCCCCGAGACCTGGCAGGACATCGGCCCCGTTGTTGCCGACACCCCTGGCTGCCCGGCACCTGAAACCAACCCTCCTCCTACTCAGTCCATCGCTGCTCCCGTCCGGGCCCAGGAGACTTCTTCTCTACTACGCCCGGGCGAACAAGGGAGTCCCACTATTGCTATTACCACTTTAGCAGAGCCTATGGAGGAGGGTGCGACAAGGATATTATCGGGCATAGGAGAGGGCCCACCCCAAGGAGAACCCCCCCCTCCTCATGCTGCCTCACCGCTGCCCCCCCGAACCCCTGAACCATCGCCTCCACCCCCCGACACGACCCCTGCTAGCCAGCCCCCAGACGACGCTATGGAGGGCTGGAACCTAGTCCAGGGGAAACGGAGCAAGCGGAAGGCTCGAGCTCCGCTGTATCCATCCGACACGGAAGTCCCCCGGAAGACCAGGAAGGGAGGCACTGATATCAAGCCCTCCGCTATGACCACGAGTGAGATCCATCCGCTGGTGTCAGGAGGGGAAGACAGACTGGCTTTGGAGGGCAGAACCCCCCCTCCATGGGAGACCCTCCCCTCCGAGACCCCTGAGGACGCCCCTTCTGCCTGGATACCATCCGAACCCCCCGCGAACCCCGAGGCGACCGCTGAGGCGGGCCCTAGAGGAGAGGCCCCCGGGGTAGCAGGCATTGGCCTCTCCTCCGTGTACGCGGAGATTGAGGCCCTAGATTTGACCCCGGTCACCCAGGGAGAGGATGATCTACTCCCGGCTGGCCTCGAGCTGGGCAACCTCACCCCAGCCCCTCTTTCCCCATGCTCCCTCCCCCTGATTGCCTTCCCGGGCGAGCACCCTGCAGAAGGTGGTCCACCACCTGATGCCACGGCCGCAAAGACCACCGCGGAGCCAGCACCTAGCATTACTGGGAGCCCCCTCCCTTACCCCTTAACCCTCGACTCTGCTCAGGAGGCATCTTCCTTCAGCTGCTTGCCTCCTGAATCCCAGAGCCTTACCTCTTCCCCTGCCCCCTCCCCGCCCCCGCCCAGTTTACCCCCTCCTGCAATGCTATTGCCGCCCCTGGGGTCGTTTTTTTTCCGCCTTTTGCAGATTCCCCCCAGGGAGCAGTCTTTGCACTTTCTAGTCGCGACCCATTAGGAGTTGCAATTTTTCCCCCGCCATCCCCTTCCACCCCAAGGCATGAAATGGATTTAATAACCCCAGCCTGTCAGACGCCCTGTTGGTGGTCCGCACCCTGCCTACCTGCCTTAGCGGACCACGAGGCTGTATTAAGAGCCCCACCGGGGAATACCCCGGGAACCGTAACCCCACCCCCCCATGAGCTGCGGCATGCACTACGGAAGTTCTTAGAACACACCCATGGTGCCCGCAATAGGGTACAGCTAGCTCTTCAGCTCTGGGGGGACTTTGATCACATTTTTCAGGCCACAAGGGCCCTTATAAAGGAGGGCAGAGGGCAAGGCAGGCGCGGTGCTGCGGCCTACGAGCGAGCCCGCGGCTTCCGAAGCGATCTACTCATCTACGGGATGGGTCACGGGTTGCTGCGCAACCCGCCGGGGGCCACGAACACCCCCGCCACTGAGAAACCCCCACCCCCCCAGCCCTCCGCATGATGCCTCTTATTATTGCAACCTTGAATACCAGGGGTTGTAGGATGGCTCTCCGCAGGTCCCAGGTGCTCTCTTACCTTCGGGAAGGGGGGTACTCTGTAGCTTTCCTGCAGGAGACCCATACAGACCTGACCGTTGAGGACAGGTGGCGGCTGGAGTGGGGGGACGGGGTCTACTTTAGCCACTTCACGACTTGGCAAGCTGGAGTGGCGACCCTGTTCTCCCCCACCCTACGGCCCGAGGTGCTAGGGGTCACTGAGGTCGTGCCGGGCCACCTGCTGCACCTTCGAGTCCGTATGGAGGGGCTTGTGGTCAACCTTGTTAATATTTATGCCCCGCAAATGAGCCCAAAGCGGCCACAATTTTACCAGCGGGTGTCCGACTTTCTCGGCATCCTAGATTCGCATGAGTGCCTGGTCCTGGGAGGGGACTTTAACACCACCCTCGAGGAACAGGACTGCTCAGGGGCCGAGCCGAGCCCAACCGCCGTGAACATCCTCCGGGGAATAGTTGAATATCACTCCCTAGTGGACGTCTGGCGTGACCATCACCCAGATGACACCTCCACGTTCACTTTTATCCGGGTGGAGGCCCATCGGTCACACCACTCTCGGTTGGACCGTATTTATTTATCCCGTTTCCATCTTTCACAGGCTCACTCCTCCACCATTCGGCTGGCCCCTTTTTCCGACCATCATTTAGTTACTATAACGGTCTCCCTCCGTGCAGAGAGACCGGGGCCGGCCTATTGGCACTTTAACAACAGCCTGTTGGAGGACGAGAGCTTCGTGACATCCTTCCGGGAGTTTTGGCTCGCCTGGCGAGAGCAGTGGCATGCCTTTCCCTCGGTGCGGCGATAGTGGGATCTAGGGAAGGTACGCGCCAAGCTCTTCTGCCGTGACTACACTCGGGGCACCAGCCGACGGAGAAATGAGGTGATAGAGCAGTTGGAACGGGAGGTCTTGGAGCTGGAGAGGCGCCTGGCCGCCGACCTCCGTCCCTCTGCGGAGCGTGCCGGGAGAAGCGGGAGGAGCTTCGGGCCCTCGAGGACCACCGGGCCCGAGGTGCCTTCGTCCGGTCCCGCATCCGCCTCCTTCGGGAGATGGACCGCGGCTCCCGCTTCTTCTATGCCCTGGAGAAAACGAGGGGGGCCAAGAAGCACGTCACCTGCCTTCTAGCGGAAGACGGCACCCCCCTCACGGATCCGGAGGAGATGTGTGGGAGGGCCCGCGACTTCTACACAAGCCTTTTCTCCCCGGATCCGACCAATCCTGGCGCTTGCAGGGTGCTCTGGGAGGACCTCCCCACGGTCAGCGTGGGCGACCGAGAACGGCTAGAGCTGCCTCTCACCCTGGCCGAGTTCTCGGAAGCCCTCCGCCGCATGCCCACCAATAAATCTCCGGGCATGGACGGGCTGACCGTGGAGTTTTACCGCGCGTTCTGGGACATCCTCGGCCCAGACCTAGTCACTGTCTGGGCTGAGTCCTTGCAGGGCGGGGTCCTCCCTCTGTCGTGCAGGCGAGCGGTGCTCGCCTTGCTGCCGAAGAAGGGGGACCTCCGCGATTTACGAAACTGGCGTCCCGTCTCACTCCTTAGCACGGATTACAAAATCGTAGCGAAAGCAATTTCGCTGCGGCTAGGGTCCGTGATGGCGGACGTGATCCACCCAGACCAGACCTATACTGTCCCAGGTCGCAGCATTTTTGACAACCTATTTCTAGTCCGAGACCTTTTGGAACTCGGGCGGAGAGATGGTCTGTCGTTCGCCCTCCTGTCTCTTGATCAGGAGAAGGCGTTCGATAGAGTAGACCATGGGTACCTCCTGAGCACTCTGCAGGCGTTTGGATTCGGACCTCAGTTTGTGAGTTTTCTCCGGGTGCTGTATGCCTCCGCGGAGTGTTTGGTTAGGCTCAACTGGACCCTGACCGAACCGGTCAGCTTCGGGCGAGGAGTGCGACAGGGGTGCCCCCTCTCGGGCCAGCTGTACGCTCTTGCGATCGAGCCTTTCCTCTGTCTCCTCTGCAGGAGGTTGACGGGGTTGGTGCTGCGGGAGCCGGAGCTGCGGCTGGTCCTGTCGGCGTACGCCGATGACGTACTTCTCGTGGTCCAGGACCCGGGCGACCTGGCGCGAGTGGAGGCATGCCAGGCCATCTATTCGGCAGCCTCCTCCGCCCGAGTCAACTGGGTCAAGAGCTCTGGCTTGGCGGTGGGGGACTGGCGGCAGGTGAGCTCCCTCCCACCCGCGCTTCAGACCATCCAGTGGAGTGCGGGTCCACTGCTCTACCTAGGCGTTTACCTTTCCGCCACCCTTCCCCGCCGGAGAACTGGCAAAATTTAGAGGGTGGGGTGATAGAGCGGCTCCGGAAATGGACGAGGCTACTCCGATGTCTCTCCCTCCGAGGGAGAGTACTGGTGCTTAACCAACTAGTCGTGTCCACGCTCTGGTACCGGCTCAACACCCTAGTCCCGGCCCCGGGTTTCCTGACCCACCTCCGGACATCGATTCTAGAGTTCTTTTGGTCAGGAATGCACTGGGCCCCTGTTGGGGTTCTTCATCTACCCCTGAAGGAAGGAGGACAGGGCCTGAAGTGTCTGTACACTCAGGTCCGCGTTTTCCGCCTCCAGGCCCTGCAGAGGCTCCTTTACAGTGCAGGTAGTTCGACGTGGAGCATATTGGCGCACGCCTTCCTACGCCGCTTCCAAGGGCTCTGATACGACCGGCAGCTCTTTTACCTTTGTCCGAGAGGTTTTCCGTGAGACCTCTCCGGGCTGCCGGTCTTCTACCAGGACCTCCTCCGGACCTGGAAACTGTTTCTAACGACCAGGTCCGTGGCGGCCACCGCGGGAGCAGATCTCCTCACGGAGCCCCTGCTACACAACCCCCAACTCCGTGTGCAGGTGGCGGAGTCCCGCTCGGTGCGCCAGAGGTTGGTCCTCGCGGAAGTCACGAGGGTCGGAGACCTCCTGGACTACGACCGGAGAGACTGGCTGGATCCCCTGGCGCTCGCTCGGCGCATGGGGCTCTCCAGCCCCTGTACTCCCCGGCGCGTACTTCAGGAGGTGAAGGCCGCCTTGACCCCCGCTGCTCGGGCTTACGTCAACCGAGCCTTGCGCGAGGGCGCACCACGCCCATCCTCTACCCCAGGCCTGCCGGACCTTTCCATTGGGCCCCTACCCTGCCGATCCCGACAAACCCCTCACCCTTTCACTGCGAGCCGGCTGCATGAACTGCAGCCGGTCAGTTTTCAACTTGCACCACGGAAATATCTGTATACACTCACGCTTCACACCCTTCACGCCCACACCCTGGCATCCCGCCCCGACACAAAGTGGCGGGACCTCCTGCCACCTTTGGAGGGTGAGCAACCTCGGTGGGCCAGCCTGTATTCCACCTTGGTCCCGAGGCCCGTCGGAGACATCAGTTGGCGGCTCCTTCACGGAGCTGTGAGCACGGGCGTGGTTTACTTCCATCCCGGATACTTGCCCTTTTTGTAATGTGAGGGAAACCCTGGCGCACGTCTATTTAGAGTGTGCCAGATTGCAGCCCCTTTTTCGGCTCCTCACAAATATTCTATTGCGCTTCTGGCTTCATTTTTCCCCCCACCTCTTTATCTATACACTCCCCATCCATGGCCCCACAAAATCGCGGGATCTCCTGGTTAACCAGCCTCCTAGCTTTGGCAAAAACCAGAGAGAGGATGTTGGCCCATGAAACGTCCTGCGATTGTAGGGCCTTTTTCCTATCCTCAGTACATTCACGTATCCGGGTGGAGTTCCTCTGGGCGGCATCCACCGACTCCCTTGACACCTTTGAAGAGCGGTGGGCGCTGTCCGGGGTTCTCTGCTCGGTGACCCCATCCAGTTCCCTCCGTCTAACCCTTTGATTGAGGGGAAGAGCGAGAGACACCAGCCCCAGCCGTTGCCGCCGTGGATACCATCGTCACTGTCATCTAGGAGGGCCCTATAATACGTGGGTGTCTACCGCCCCACCCCCAAACTGCCCACCCCGCAGCCGTGCCCATCTTGCCGGGCACTCTCGGGGGGGGATAATCGGTGACACTGGGCGCGGCACTAGGTAACTCGAGGGGGTGGAAGACCACGAGTGTCGAGGAAGCCCCCCCGCTCTGGGCCCAGGCTAGCCTGAACACTTCTCCCTCCTGAAAGCTGCTGTGTTATACCTTCTGTTTGCGTTGTTTTGTTGCATACTATGGTTTATTTCTTTGGTAATTTCTTGTAACTGTCACAATAAAATTCTTTTCTGTTTCAAAAAAAAAAAAAAAAAAAACACCTTCCCTGTTACTTAAGCCGGGGCTAATATATCTGCCTTCTGTCACTCTCCTGTAGCCATCCGGCCCGACCCTGTCTCAATGTATATTCTCTTTCTGTATACACACACACGTGTATATGGAGAATACCTGATGGCATACTTTGGTATAAATGTTGTATTGGCACGGATTAGGTATCATTTAGGATCCAATTCAGCATCCATTGAAACCAGTGGAAACACTTTCATTGACTTCAGTGGACACTGGATCAGGTGACGAAATCAAATGGTGAATCAATATAAAGGTCATTGTAAATGAGTAGTATAAAGTTCCCATTTCTAGCCCAGAAGATTGTGAGCTATCAGTCCTTAAATCTGTCACTAATCCAGGACTAAATATTGCCCATCCTGGGCGTTGGGCCAGTGTGACTTTTGTGAAAATTCTACATTATGAAGCTTAGAGAAAGAAGAAACATTTTTTGTGGCAATTTTTAAAGAAACGGTTTCTATTTGAAGCTACTCAGAAGTTAGAAATGTTAGACATAGCCTCAGTCAAAATGGACTAATCGGTAGACTGCAGGTAGTCAAAGGTACATTGCTATGAGTAAAATCAATGGGAGTTGGGTCTAAATAAAAAGTGAGTAAGTACTTCAACATCTGCTCCATATAACATTACATTTAGTAATTTCCTTGGGGTAGGGACTATCTTTTTGTAATATGTGATATGTGTATACAGTGCCTACTGCACTGGGGCTCTGATCCTTAATTGCGGCCTCTTGTAATCTAAAGACAATTTATTATTATTGTTCAACTTTCCAGAAAACTCTGGGCAGATTCATGCTATGTATTGTTATAAATTTACTTCACATAAAAGTATACCTTAGATTTTTGTTATCTGTGCATTATACTGCAGTATGCAGGGATTCTTGTTTGTTTGTTTTTTAGTTAAAAATATTAAAAATGTAACGTGAGGCAGCATACTCTCCCCTGTCAGTTTTATTTTATTTTTGCATGAGATGATATTTCCATGAATGGACATGAGTTCTTTCCCCCCGAGACATCAGTTGACTGGCTGAAACCATCTGTTTAGATGCTTTTAGTGCCTATTTAATTGATAATCAAGATTGAGTCCTGATGTTTAGCACATTTGACTCGCCTGTTAGTAAACTGCATTCCCACACTAAACTGTGCAAGCACAGACTATACACAGAGGGTAGGTCTACACTACCCGCCGGATTGGCAGGTAGCGATCAATATATCTGGGGTCGATTTATCATGTCTAGTCTAGACATGATAAATCGATTGCCAAGCGCTCTCCCATCGACTCTGGAACTCCAGCGCCATGAGAGGCGCAAGCAGAGTTGACGGGGAGCAGCAGTAGTTGACTCACCGCCGTGAAGACTCCGCTGTAAGTCGATCTAGGTACGTCAACTTCAGCTATGCTATTCTCGTAGCTGAAGTTGCCTAACTTACATATACTCCCCCCCAACCCCCTCCAGTGTAGATCAGGGCAGAGAGAAATTCCTGAATTGTAATAAAACTGGCAATTTGTATTTTCTGCAAGTATCTATTAGTAGCCCTCTTGATTGCTAAGGGCTAGATTGTGTTGTTTAGGCAAAGCCCTGCATTGTGGGGTGGTTCAGAGCCACACTACCTGAAGGTGAACATCAGGGGCATTCTGTCTGAAGATGCCAGACTATCTCTTGGAGCTCCCTAGTGTGCAGAGTACGTATGAAATTCTGGTCCCCTTGAAGGCAATGGAAAAACTTCTGTTGACTTCAGTGGGGCTAGGATTTCATCTTATATCCTATATCTTTAAGGGGAGCAGCATACTTCTTCCCCCAGTCTCCACATGGCCAGACAGCTCTTCTCCCTGCCTCTCTGTGTCCCTTCTGGGGAACCATACACTCTGAGATTGGCTTACAAGTCATGAGATTTTACAGAGTAATGCATGTTGGATTCTTTTAGTTTGCCTTCTGTTTTTTGAGCCTTTAGGGGGTCACATTTTCAAGCTTTTCTCTGCAACCATAAGGGCTGGAAACATGTTTTTTAAAGGAAAGTTGAGATTTTCAAGTAATCACAAGACTCCAAGAGCTGTCACTTTAAGGTAAACATGAAATATTGCAAGTCTAGCAATAAAATCACAAGAGTTGGCAAGACTGAGCCATTTCCTCTCCTGTAACTCTGCATTGCCCTTACACAGGTCATATGCGATGGAAAATCCTTACTTTTATATCCCCATACATCTTGTATCTCAACTATCTAAATTGTTAGAATTGGAATGTTCGTTTCTACTACAAGAAACCTCCAGTCTGCAGGTTTTGTCCTTTATATTTTGGGAAGTGATAAAATACTGAAACAAAAGTTTGGGGAAAAATAAGCTTTCTTTGTGTAACAAACGTCACTTGGTGACTGTTATTCTATAGGAAGGCCCAGCTCCAAAATCTGAAAACCCCTGTGAGTGGTTAAGTTGGCTTTTCCCCTGCTTTGTGTTGCTTACCTTAGAATGCTAGAACGTGATCTGGCCCATATTCAGTGCAACCAATCCTGAACATGCTTATATGCATGTACGTTCACATGAGTAAAGGCATTCATGTGCATAAGTGTTTGCTGAATTGAGCCCTATTACTGTAAGCAAAATTTAAATGACTCTTTGCAGCAGAAATTGGGGGGTGAGGGTTGACCTTTTTTTTTTTTTATAAATGCATACAGGGGCCATGGCAGGTTTTTACACTTGTAGATTGAGAGCTGCGATAAAGTAATCACACAGATTTTTCTATCCTTGCTGCTGCTATCACTGAGGTTTAGATTGCAGCTAAGGATTGCTCTCAAAAGCTTAATGTTGAAAGACAGGTATTTTCAACTGCTACAGCATCTGCACATGAATCCTCTCTTTGACACACATCAAGTTAGTGACTGCAGCAATTTTAATTACAAGGTATATTATTCAAAATATTGCATATTATCTCTTCCCACTGAAACACTATACACATAATTTTCAGGGCCAAGGCACATTTGTGTGGGGCTGGAGATGGTTTCCACTGATCATGCCTATACTGTATCTGTTCTGTGAATAGAGAACTTTACTATCTAGCTGTCAGGCCAATAGGGACTCCCTCTCCCAGGTTTATTTCTAACATATAAAACCCTCTTATTTTAATAGTTTACGAATTAATTGCAAAATTTATTGGGGAGGGCTAAAATGTGGTGCTATACACATTCTTAGAATGGGAGACTTTTTTGTTGCTAAAATTTGAATTTAATCTGTTGAGCAGTTTGTTTACTTGCTTTTTAGAGAGCATTCAGTTTGGGACCTTTTCCTCATTATAACGTAGTTTATTTTTTATCATTAATATTTGAACAATCTACCTTTTAATCATGCCCTGCATGCATGCAGCAGAGGACAAAGTTTGCTCCTTTTTAGTCCATAAAAGGCTGGACCAGCAGTTCTTGCACATCTGAAGCTTCTATTGAAGTGAAGGACTCAATCCTCAGGCTTAGCTCAGCAAATTTGAAGAAGTAGTGGTGGCAAAAGTGGCTTTATGGTACCTTTTCACTGCCCTTGCTCTCTGAATAATCCGCCCCTCCTCCGGGAGCCAGTTTGACCCATTTCATAACCGTGGCTGCTTTAAATTTTGTTGGCTTGTTCCATCCCTAACGGCTGCTATGCTGTCTGGGTGCTTCAGCCATGTCCCCACTTGCCCTGACACCCATATGCCAGGGAAAGCCTCAGCTGTCTAATGCAGGATTAGACTACATATGAAATAACTCCTCTGGCTTTCCTTTTAATACATTTTCTGAATGCTAAATATCCATTACTCTACACCCACACAGCTTACTGTTTCATGGTGTTTTCTAGTAAGTATCTGTTATTTGCATAATAACTGCTCAGTGACATGTAATATTGTATTGTCAAAGATCCATGTATTAATGTTTCCATAGTTCTGATGATATGATATACTGTGTTACTGTAATTTTGGCACAGATTATGTTAAACATTTACATACTGTCCAGTGACACCAAACCTTCCAGTAGTGTGCTAATGTGGAGCTTTTGTAATTTGTCATAGAATGTATGTACAAAAATGCCAAACCTCAGAGCACTTTGATGCTCCTCCAATTGTTTGAGAAAGGAGAAGCAGAAATTCATTCATAAATTTTTCCCATTTACTTTTAGGTTTATTTATTTTAAAATTGTTTAAGCCTGGCTTATATACTGTCTTTAAGCAATGCAAGTCTTCAAGGGCCGACATGCCTGCCTTAACTCTCTTTATTTTTTTTGTTATTTATTGAATGGCTTTGTATAAAGATTAACTGACTTTACTCACTGTTTACTGTTATTTCCTTGGCTTTTAAACTAGGACTCTAAGCACTTTGATAAAGTGATTGAAAGGTTGTCTGGTTTCATTGTTGCTCCTTTCAGAATCTCTTGTATCCTCTAGTGAAATGTTATCTTGTACTTTGTTATAGTAATAGTCCTCAGTGATTCTCAACAGGTACACTTTTGTCTTATATTCTAAGAATACAATTAGGGGAGACTGTTTGTTCTGTTTCACTAGCACATCATTGTCACAAAAGCAACCCTAAATCAAGAGAATGCCTGTCACTACATGGATATCAATAGATCTCACTCCTCCTCGTGCCTGAGGAAAAAAATAGGGTAGGGGAAGAAAGTAAAAGAAGAATCTCCTCCCCCTGCCATTATATGTGACAACTGTGAGACTATTCTCATCTTTCTGAAACATAGCAAACAACATCATATGGCTTGGCAAACCGACTGTTGTTCTTGCACATACACATATAGTAGCTGACTATCCGTGGGAAGCACCTCAGATCCAAGCTTGAGCCTATAAAATTCTCCTAAAAATATGTACTTAATTTAATGATTTTATATTAGCACATCACGTTTATCTGATTTGTGTAGGTAGAACTACTGAATCAGTACTTTCAGTTTACAGATAAAACCCTTGGCTTCCAGGAAAATATTTCATCATACAGCCTGCTCTTTAATGCTGACCACTTCTTGACAATGATCTGACTTCCATGGAAGTTTGATACATAACTGCATGCTGAATCTATAGATCATGCCATTTCTGCCAGATCACATTTTTTCAGTTATTTGTATTGGGGAGAAAATATTTTATTAGGGCTAGATTGGTGAGAATTTATATTGTGAGTAAGGGTTACACAATCTAGTCCTTAGTATCTGGGCCTTTTTTGTTTTCACCTCTGTAGAGATGTGGTGAAGTTTCCAAAAGTGCCCATGTGACTTAGGAGTCTGAACTCAATTTTCCAAAGAGAGGTAGGCACTTAGAAGACTCAGGGCAAGTTTACAATACAGCGCTACATTTGAGCAGCTGCGCCTATATAGCTGCGCTGCTATACTGCATCTGGTGAAGATGTGCTATGCTGATGGGAGAGCACGCCACCTTGGTGAGAAGTGTAAGCTATGTCGGTGGGAGAGTGTCTGCCACTGACAGTGTGGGTGTGGACAGTGCAAAAATTTTGTAGCTCAGGAGGGGGGCTTTTTCACAACCCTGGGTGACATAAGTTAGATCGACGTACCCGGTAGTGTAGACCTGCCCTAAGTCTCATTGAAAGTAAATGGGGCATAGGATCTGAAGATCTGTCTACACTGCAGCTGGGAGTAAGCCTCCCATGCCAAGAAGGTAGACTCACGCTAGCAGGGCTTGAGTGAGCACACTAAAAATAGTAGTATGGACATTGAGGTTTGGGCTGCAACTTGGGCTCTCAAGTCCATCTGACTCCCTTGAGATCCTGAGCTGCTATGGCAGGGGCAGGCAAACTTTTTGGCCTGAGGGCCACATCGGGTTTCAGAAATTGTATGGAGGGCCGGTTAGAGGAGTCTGTGCCAGGCTGTGCCCCCGTCCCGCCCTTGCTTCTCACTCCCGATGGCCCCCCCCGGGACTTCTGCCCCATCCAACCCCTCCTGTTCCCTGATGGCCCCCCAGGACCCCTGCCCCCCCGCTCCCTGTCCCCTGACCGCCCTCGGAACCCCTGCCCCTGACTGTCCTCCACCGCCCCATCCAACCCCCGCTCCTTTCTGACTACCCCCCGGGGACCTCTGCCCCCATTCAAACCCCCCCCCCGTTCCCCGCCCTCTGACTGCCATGACCCCATCCAGACCCCCGCCCCCTGATCACCACCCCAAACTCCCCTGCCCTCTATCTAACTCACCTTGTCCCCTGCCCCCTTACCACGCAGCACAGAGCACCGGTGGCTGGTGATGCTAAAGTGGCGCTGCCCAGTGTAGTGTAATAAATTGCTTTCTGTAACTGCTACCAGTAGCACATTCCTACGCGGAGCAGTTTAATACACTATACCGACAGCATTGTGGGCTGAGGCTGCAGGGGAGGGGGAACAGCGGGGGAGAGGCTGCGAGTGAGCCTCCCGGGCTAGGAGCTCAGGGGCTGGGCAGGAGGGTCCCGCGGGCCGGATGTGGCCCGCAGGCCATAGTTTGCCCACCTCTGTGCTATGGCCACACTGTTATTTTTAGCCTGCTAGCTTGAGCCGTGCTTGTGAGAGTCTGTCTACTCAGGCTGGGAGACATGCTTCCAGCTGCAGTGTAAACTTATCCGTAAGTGCTGATGTCACTTTTGATAATGGGACTTCAGCTCCTCAGTCATATAGGCACCTTTGAAAATGTTACTCCTAGGCTTCAAGTTTGGCTTAGGATCCAAGTGAAATGAGGTCAGTGATTTATTGAAATGAGCTAGTAGACATTTGCCCACATTAGCAAATCACTATGCTGTTAGTAGTCTGGGCTGAAGAGAGACTAGAGTAATAGTGTTGTTTAATATTTAGTACATTGGAGTACCTGTATGGAGAAGCTTGCCCTTTTTGTGCTTTGATCTAACCAGGGGTGTTAGGCCTTCAGCTTGAGGAGTAAGAAAGTAAATTATAATTAAGAAAGAGAGAGGGAAAAGAAACAGTATATTCTTTATATATTTCATAACGTTTTTGTACTAGCATTTTCAGTTAGGTTGTTAATGATTTACAATATTTTTATATGGCTTCGATCTGTAGTGTTGTGTTCATCACTTCAAAGGGTCATAGAAAAGTGTAGTATTTGCTATATTTATGAGAGTTCTAAATAATATATTTCTCATAATAGCTATCCACGGACCACATAGATTGACAGCGTTACAGCAATTTACACAACAGCTACTGCAAAGTAAAGAGTGTGCTCACGGGCCTCAGTCCTGACCTGGAGGGACTAACTGAAGGGGCAAAAGGATAGTTTCCTCCTCTGTGCCCATCAGCCTTTAGTATCTCCACTGTGATTGCTAGTTTAATGGGTATTTATGATGAAAATAAAAGTTTCTGTACATCTGAGATAAATGTAGCAAACAGCTCTTTTGAAAGTGACTATGAAAATTAAAATGGTATATGTGCTCATTTTTCTAGGATCTCACTTGCAAATTTCCTATTGACTTCAGTGGAAGGCTGATAGGTTATCAGGGGGTAGGAGGTTGTATAGAGATGCAGAGACTCACCTGCCAGTCAGATCAGCTGGTTCCTATTACCTCTAACCCAAGTATAAAAAGATTTGAGGAGCTCTCTGGGGTAAAAGGAGTTTTTGTGGTGAAACAGAAAAGGGGGAAAAAACACTAAACAAACGACACAAAATCCTACTACAAAGAACACCACAAGCATTTAAAAAAAATGCACTAAGCTCAGGAAAACACTTATGTTTATGTTTGTTATTTAACAATAAAGGCAAGGAGGTATGTTTGGACCGTATCCAGGATAGGACTGTAAGATCCCTAATAATAATGATGATGTCAGTTGTTGTCAAGGCTAATTCCCCACTCTGGCACTTCGAGTGCAGAAGGTGGGGGCCCGCAAGGATTCTAAAAATTAATATTGGCCACTCCAGCTTGTATTAAACTCCCAAGGTTACAGCTTTTCTCTGACCTTGGATTGGTAGATCCTGCCACCACCCAAGTGCAGAATCCATTTGAGAGCCAGGAAGACGAACTTGGGCAATTCCTTCCTGTGGGGTACCCTCCAGCCCTTTTACCCCCATTCGGGGCAAGAGCTGAGAAAGAAAAAAAAAAAAGGAAATCAGCTGTTGCCACCAGCTAAATTAAACGACATGTGCACAAACCTCTTAAGATACAAAAATCCAGTTCTGTTCTAAGAAAAAGGTAAATTTTATTAATAAAAAAAGGAAAGAAAATACATGTGGGAACTCAGGCTATTGCTAGATTTTAAAGGAGCCACTACAAGAAGTAAGCACCAAGAATAGCTTTCTTGAGGTCTAGCTTAAAGGTTACAAGCAAAACGAAAGCACCCGGGGTTAGCACAGAGGAATCCACAAGCCATAACGAAATAAAAGGGATAAACCTAATTGCGTCTTCCTAGACATATCCTGATCTACTTACGTATCTGGGGTTTTAAATGAGTAGTTTCTAGGTATGATACTGATGATTTTTCATACCTGGCCCAAGCGTCTTACAGCATAGTGCTGCCCTGTCTGCCTCTCCCCGGGAGAACGACAATAGACCAAAGGGGAGTCTTTTTTCAATTTTAAAAAGTTCTAGCCTTCCTATTGGCTCTTTTGGCCAGGCGCTCACTCAATTCCTTTTACCTATGCATAGCAGTGAGACTTTTTAACCCTTTACAGAGCAATTAGAGAACATTTAGCTACTAAGAGGGATTTTATAGCTACTGGCTGGCTAGGTGTCCATAAAAGGGAGCTATCCCCCATCTTCATTTATCAAAGTTGTATTTACTGAAACCAAGTTACTGTAAAACATGATCAATTTGTGTTCTGAATTTAACAATTATGAAGTGTTAGAAGTAGTAGGCCAAGTTTTCTACTAGCATAAATTGGTGCAGCTTGAGGGAGAATGGAGAACTGCTACCTTGTGTCTAATTTTTCCAGGTAACTGATTTTTGTTTTCCTTTGGAATTCTGAACTTGAAATTGATTTCATTTATTGGCTTTAGGTTCAGGTTAAACATTGACACACATGCCAGTGTCTCACTGAGTCTGCTGGTCTGATTACCTTGAATCCTTGTTGTATGTGACCCCTTCATGTCCCAATGTCTGAATGTTTGTGTTTGTTTTAACTAGGCATGGATGAACTGGTTTGAATGAAAATTGAACTGGTCCAAATACTGGTTCCAAATGGAAGATTTTAAGAAATTTGGAAAAAGTTTTGTTTAGTCAACCTTTTTCCTCAGGATTTTTCATTTTTATACCTCTATGCTTTCTGATTCCAGTTTTGAGAATAATGCCTACAGTCAGTTTCCTTTCCAACTACTTTAAGAGAAGTTGTATACTGCGTGTGCCTTAAAACATTACTGATCTGAACAGACTAAAATGCCATCAGGAGCACATGTGTCTCTAGCTTACTGCAAAATGCATTTTAATAAGGTGTTCAGTTTTACTTTACCAGAGCCTTCTCCTTGAGACAAAGACTAATATGTCTTTCCATTAGTAATGTTTCACTGGACTTTTGTAACTAGAAAAACACTTTGATGAAAGGAGCTATATTACAGTTATCTCATACTCTAAGCATGTTACATATTTGTAATATTTTACCTCTCAAGTAGCGAAGTAATGTTTGTATTTATGCAGTGCTAACTGCTCGTGTTTTAAAGTTTATTTGTACAATGTATTAGCTTAACAAGACCCATCTAAGGCCCAGATCCTGCAAACACTTATGAATGTGCATAACTCTCTAGGCACATGAAGTCCCAATCGCAGTCAGTGGGTCTATTCATGGGTTTAGTTATGCACGTGCTAGGACTTTGCAGAATCAGGCCATAACGTGCTAGCAAACTGTTTCATTTTTCTTTAAACAGCAGCAAAAGAAAAATGGAGCTCAGTTTTCGTTCTGAAATTCCCTACTAGAAAAATTGTTGAAATACTCCTAGCTAGTTTGACTCCACTCCCTTTTTTAAAAAAAGGATAAGCATTATAATTAAGGATCTGATTCTGTCACAGAGGTCATGGATTCCGTGACTTCAACAGATGTCCATGACATCTTTGTCTTCAGCCCACTGCAGCAGTGGGCCTGGAGCAGCTGTCAGTCCCCACCCAGGAACAACAGCAGGGCCGGGTCAGCAGACACCGCAAGAGCAGTGGCCCGGGGCCCATCAGTGGCCCAGGACTGGGTGAGCCTCCGGGGCCTCCGGAGCAGAAGATGCTGGGACCAGAGCAGGGGCAATGGCTGTCGGAGCTGGAGCAAGAGCAACCCTTGGAGGGAGTGGCCGGGGCTGGGTCAATGCCACAGAAGGAGCAGTGGGGCTGGAGCAACGGTTGACGTCCCTTTGTTACGTCCCTAGGTTGCCAACTTTCTGATTGCAGAAAACCGAACAGCCTTGCCCCAGCCCTGCCCCTTCCCTTCTACGAAGCCCCCACCCCTGCCCCTCCCCTTCTCCATAGTCCCACCCCCACTCACTCCATCCCCCGTCCCTCTGTCACTTGCTCTCCCCCACTCTCACTCATTTTCACCAGGCTGGGGCAGGGGTTTGGGGTGCGGGAGGGGGTGAGAGCTCCAGTTAGGGCTGCGGACTCTGGTGTGGGGCTGGGTATGAGGGGTTTGGAGTGTCGGAGGGGGCTCAGGGCTGGGGCAGGGGATTGGGGTGCAGGAGAGGGTGCGGGGCGCAGGCTCTGGGAGGGAGTTTGGGTGCAGGAGGGGGCTCAGGGCTGGGGTGGGGGGTTGAAGCGTGTGGGGGGGCGGGGAGTGTTACGGCTGCAGGCAGCACTTACTTCGGGTGGCTCCAGGAAGCGGCAACATGTCCCCTCTGGCTTCTAGGCACAGGGACAGCTAGGTGGCTCAACTCTACATGCTGACGTTGCCCTCAGGTACCGCCCCCACAGCTCCCATTGGCTGTGCTTCCCGGCCAATGGGAGCTGCAGAGCCAGTGCTCGGGGTGGGGGCAGCGTGAGGAGCCTCCTTGACTGCCCCTGTTCCTAGGAGCTGGAGATGGGAAATCCCACCACTTCTGGGAGCTTCACAGAGTCAGGGTAGGCAGGAGAGCCTGTCTTAGCCCCACTGTGCTGCCGTCCGGATTTTTAACCACCCAGTCTGTGGTCCTGACTGGAGCCATCAGGGTCCCTTTTTGACTGGCGTTCTGGTTGAGAACCGGATGCCTGGCAACCCTACCTCCCATCCTAGGTATTTTTAGTAAAAGTCACGGACAGGTTGCTGGCATCTGTGAATTTTTGTTTATTGCCCACAACCTGTCCATGACTTTTACTAAAAGTACCTGTGATAAAATCTTAACCTTAATTATAATAGACTCACTTACTACTTACATTTACCATGCTTGGACGTATATACACAATCTCCTGGAAAGACACTACTTTGAAACAGTATAACTAGAACCTAACTGGCGTTCAGTGAAATCATAGACTCCTATACATTTTGGTGAGAAGGGATCTCACATTATCCTCTGTGCTGTTTCCTTCAGTGTTAACTAATCTCCCTTCTCTTCCATGGATGATGACTCACTGATATCTCTGAAGAGCTATTTGAATTGCTGAAGTGCCATGATTCTTACACTGGATTTCAGGAAAATCCTCCTCATTTGTCTTTAGTTTAAGTCCATTAAGATCTTCTTGTAATATTTTGTATAAGTTTTCCTCTTTCTGATACTTATTCCATTACTTGTACAGAACTACCACATTTCCCACGCTGTTGCGGTAAGCATGCAAGAACTCCTTACAAGCTCGAGCAAGACTGACTATAAACAGCTTCCCAAATGAGCAGTCACACATGTGGTTACTTAACCAAGATAAGTTGATTAATAGATACAGTTGGAAATAAACCAGAAGAAATTGACCTGCAAGAGAGACAGGACTAAAAGCAATCTTGGAAGTGCCTGCTTATTTCTCTCAGTAGCCATAAAGGCCCAAACTTACTGGAATTAATCTTAAATTGTTGGAATTCAGTATTCAAATATGAATGTGGCTGAGCAGAATGAGCTAACATTGCGGTGGTGGTTTGCACTGTGAGGCATCACATAAGTGATTCTCACCACCATGAGCCAACGCTTGTTCTATATAAAGGCACTCCAATACCTGTACAGCCAGGCCAAAGAGTTAATGCAGCACTGACCCATGCACCATGGGCCACAGAACTCTACTATCCAACATATGTTATGAAGCAACATTTCGGTGGGGAAAGGAGGAGAATGAGAATCAAGAAGATCTCTTCTTTGAGGTAATAATTAAGACACCATAGGTATAACAATTTTATTTTTCTTTGTGAGGAATTTAATTAACATGAGATACTGCATAGCAGTTGTAGTGTGGATCTGAATCAAGTGCATTCTCCCTGAAAATAGAAGGGATCTGGTAACTCACAGCATTGCAGTAGATGTGGAATATCTTTTTCCAATAAGTCAAATGATTGTGTGCTATGAAATGGAAAACTCATGAAATGTGGGCGCAGTCTAGAGTTCCAACTTGAGCAGTTCTGATGTAGCAACAGCAGAGCTTGAAACTAGTTAATCTTGCTCACTTTTTTAAGTCCATGAAGAAATTCATTGATTAGGGAGGCAGTGTGTCTTAGTGGACTGTGCACTAGACTGGGTTTCAGGAGAGCTGTGTTCTATTCCTGGCTGTGCCAGTGGGCCGTTGGGTAACCTTGGGCAGATCACTTCCCCTCTGTGTGCCTTAGTCTCCCCATCTGTAAAGTAGGAGGAATGATACTTACATGCTTTGTACAGAACTTTGAGATCTGCAAATGAAAAGTGCTACATATTGTGACAAAGTTCCTGCTCTACCTTGGTGGATCTTGCATTTATTGGTGGATTTGCTCACCTTGGAGCTTCACGGCAGCCCTCAGCTTGGCCGTTTTTCTGAATTCGCAGTCCAGGTCGACTCCTGCTGTGTCTGACCAGGAGTTGGGAGGATTTGGGGGGAACTCGGGCCCGCCCTCTACTCCGGGTTCCAGCCCAGGGCCCTGTGGAATGCAGCTGTCTAGAGTGCCTCCTGGAACAGCTGTGCGACAGCTACAACTCCCTGGGCTACTTCCCCATGGCCTCCTCCCAACACCTTTATCCTCACCATAGGACCTTCCTCCTGGTGTCTGATAATGCTTGTACACCTCAGTCCTCCAACAGTGCACGTTCTCACTCTCAGCTCCTAGTGCCTCTTGCTCCCAACTCCTCACACGCACACCACAAACTGAAGTGAGCTCCTTTTTAAAACCCAGGTGCCCTGATTAGCCTGCCTTAATTGATTCTAGCAGCTTCTTGATTGGCTGCAGGTGTTCTAATCAGCCTGTCTTAATTGTCTCCAGAAGGTTCCTGATTGTTCTCAAACCTTCCCTGTTACCTTACCCAGGGAAAAGGGACCTACTTAGCCTGGGACTAATATATCTGCCTTCTATTACTCTCCTATAGCCATCTGGCCTGACCCTGTCACATATCCCCGCCCCCCTCTGCTCAACACTACGGGGTTGGGCAACTTGGGACATCAGGCAGTGTACTCGTGATAAGCCATCTGCATTGCCATGGTGGCTTCCAGCCCGGTGTTGTATGGTGAATTGGAAAGATTGTAGGGACAGGAACCATCTGGTCACCCTTGCGTTCTTCTCTTTATTTCGCTGTATCCACTGGAGGGGTGCATGGTCTGTCACAAGGGTAAACCATCATCCCAGAAGGTAATAACATAGAGTTTCCATGGCCCATTTCACAGCTAGGCACTCTCTTTCAACCACGGCATACTTCTGCTCTCTCGGGAGGAGTTTCCTGCTGAGGTAGAGGATTGGGTATTCTTCATCTCTGACCATTTGCGATAGGACAGCTCCCAATCCTACATCAGTTTGTAAAATGAATTCTTTGTTGAAGTCTGGGGCTATAAGCACGGGGTTACTGCAGAGGGCTGTCTGTAGATCCATGAATGCTTTCTCTGCGGCATCTGTCCACTTCACCATGTCTGGACCCCGGGCTTTTATCAGGTCTGTCAGGGGACTCGCTCTGGTAGCAAAATGGGGAATAAATCCTCAGTAGTACCCCACCACACCCAGGAATCCCTGGACTTGCTTTTTCCAATTTGGCCAGGGCCAATTTTTGATAGCCTCTAGTTTGTTTAGTTGGGGCTTGACCATGCCCCTTACTACAACGTAGCCAAAGTAGTTAGCCTCAGCTAGCCCTATAGCACACTTGGCTGGGTTGACTGTGAGGCCAGCCTGTCTTAGCGTGTCCAGAACTGCTTCCACCTTTCCTAAGTGGGTTTCCCAGTCAGGGGTGTGAATAATCACATCATCCACGTATGCCGCTGCATAACTGGTATGGGGCTGTAGGAGCTTGTCCATAAGATGCTGGAAGGTGGCAGGTGCCCCATGCAGTCCAAAAGGAAGAACAGTATATTGAAACAGACCCTCTGGTGTAGAGAATGCTGTCTTTTCTTTCGCATCTTTGGCAAGGGGAATCTGCCAGTATCCCTTTGTTAAAACAAGGGTGGTCAAAAATTGGGCATTGCCCAGGTGGTCAACTAACTCACTGATATGGGGTATAGGGTATGCATCGAATTTGGATATCTCATTCAGCCGGCAAAAGTCATTACAAAACCTAGAGGTGCCATCGGGTTTGGGCACCAACACAATCGGGCTTGACCACTGACTGTGGGACTCTTCGATGACTCCCAGCTCCAACATCCTTTTTACCTTTGCCTTGATCTCCTCCCTTTTTGCTGCTGGGACCCGATAGGGCCTTAAAGTTACCTTTTCCCCAGGGTCTGTGATAATGTGGTGATATGCTTTGGTGGTCCGGCCTGGTTTGGTTGAAAACACGTCCTGGTATCAGTTGATCATCTCATTTACCTCCTTCTTCTGGTTTGGTGTCAGATCAGTGGATATCCTGATCTGCTCCTGCATATTATTTCCCTGGATCGGGGTCTCTTGGGCCACTACACACGCCTCTCGTTAGTGCCAAGGCTTTAAGAGGTTAATGTGATAAATTTGTTCTTGTTTCCGGCGTCCTGGCTGCCACACCTTGTAGGTTACTTTCCCCACAGGTTCAACCACCTCACAGGGCCCCTGCCATTGGGCCAAAAGCTTGCTTTCTGCCGTGGGTACCAACACCATCACCCGATCCCCTGGTTGGAACTGTCGGACTTTTGCCTGGCGATTGTAATGGGTTCGCTGGGCCGCCTGTGCCTTTTCCAAATGTTCCCGTACAATAGGGGTGACCTGGGCTATGCGTTCTCGCATCTGTAACACATGGCCAGTTATATTTCTCCTCTCATTGGGTTCCTCTTCCCAGATTTCTTTTGCAATATCTAGTATGCCACGGGGGTGGCATCCATATAATAATTCAAAGAGGGTAAACCCAGTTGAGGCCTGAGGTACCTCCTGGATTGCAAACATAAGGTAGGGTAGTAGGGTGTCCCAATCCTTCCCGTCTTGACTTACCACTTTCCTTATCATTGCCTTGAGGGTTCAGTTAAACCTTTCTACCAGCCCATCGGTCTGCAGATGATAGACTGAAGTTCTCAGGGTATGGATATGGAGCAGTGTACAGAGGTCCTTCATTAGCTTCGACATAAATGGGTATCTTGGTCTGTTAATAGCTCCTCTGGTAGCCCCACTCGGGCAAAGATCCCCACCAACTCTTTAGCTATCGTTTTAGAGGCCATGTTCCGCAGGGGGACGACTTCTGCGTAGCGAGTAGCATAATCCAGAACAACAAGTATATATTGGTGGCCCCGGGCTGTCTTCTCCAGGGGTCCCACTAGATCCATGGCTATTCACTCGAAGGGGACCTCTATGATGGGAAGGGTACTAAAGGTGCCCTCAAGTGGTGATGGGAACTGTGCAGCTGGCACTCTGGGCAGGATGCCCAGTACCTCCGCACTTCTTCATATACTCCGGGCCAGAAGAATCGTTGCAGGACCTGTGCCAAGGTCTTCTCTACCCCCAAATGCCCCCCAAAAAGATGACTATGGGCCAGACTTAATACAGCATTCTGGTGTTTTTGAGGTACTAGGATCTGCTGTACCTTCTGCCCCTGTACTGGTGCAACCCGGTATAAGAGATTCTTCTTCATTATGAAGTAGGGTCCTGGTCCCTGGGTTTTCCCTTCCACGGGGACCCCATAAATTTCGGTCACCTCCTTCCTAATGTTGTCATACCTTGGGTCTTCAGCCTGGTCCCGTCCAAAATTTCCTCTCCTGGGGCTAATCTGCCCGAGATCTAGGGGGACAGTCTCTGTTGCCTCTACTGGTTCAGAGGCGTTAGGGTGTGGGTCAGACTCGGGTGCTTCTCCTCCTGGGTGGCCTCCTTTTCAGCTGCTCGGGTCCGCCTACCTATGAGAGTGACCCTCTGGCTTTGGGCCAGTATTCGGGTTCCCAAGGCCTTAGCTGCCCTTCTTTTCCTTTTCGTCTTTCTACGCTGTCTGGGAGTGGAGAACAAATATGGGGATATTTCAGAGAAGGTTGGGGGCTGACAGTCTACTGTGGATGCCTCACTACTTTCAGGGCTTCCCCCTTTCTCCAATTCCCCTACCGGGAGTAAGTCTCCAAACCCTGGGAAGTCCCTCCCTATGAGCACTGGGTATGGGAGTTTAAGGACTACACCTGCTGCTACCTCAGTAGTGTTCCCCTGAATCTCAATTTTTACTGGGATGGTGGCGTAATAACCAACTGTCCCATGGACGCATGTTATCCCCGTACACTTAGCCCACAGCAGCTGACTACACTTCACGAGCTTCCCCGAGACAAGCGTGATAGCACTCCCCGAATCAACCAGTGCTGTGGTCTCTACCCCATTTAGCTTCGCTGGTCTGATGTACATATGTGGGGTTAGTGAGACCCCCACAAGGTGGATTAGGGAGCATGGGTCTGCCCAGTTCCCCAGGTTACACTGCATAGGCTCCTCGGCACTGGGACACTGTGCAGCCATGTGTCCCTACTCCCCACAGGTGTAACATTTGTATGGAGCCCTAGGCATTCCCCGGTCTCTTGGTTTGGGTAGTCTAACATCACGATCCTCTTACCCCACAGTGCTCGGACTCTTTGTGCCTTCTGGTGGGCCTTCAGCTCCTCTCTTTTTCCACCTGGGTTCTCCTGGTGGCCCAGTCACCCGAGCTCTAGGGCTTGGTGCTGCTATTTTAACCCAGGGTGCTTCTTCCTTAACTGATCAGGTCAGCTCCCTCGCCGTCCTTCGCCTTTCTACCAGCGCGACAACCTCGTCATAGGTGGAGGGTTCGTTCTGGCTTACCCAGGCGCGAAGGTCTGGAGGTAGTACTCTCATGTACTGGTCGATGACCAGAACCTCTAGTATCTCCTCCGGACTCCGGGACTCAGTTCGTAACTACTTTCGTGTGAGATGGATGAGGTCAAACAATTGGGACCGAGGGATTTTGTTTTCTTGGTACCTCCACTCGTGATATGGCTGGGCCCGCACTGCGGTCGTTACCCCAGATCTGGCCAGGATCTCTGCTTTCAGCTGGGGGTAGTCTGCCACAGCCTCTTCAGGCAAATCATAGTAGGCCTTCTGGCCCCCCCCGCACAGGAATGGAGCGAGGATGCCAGACCACTGTTCTTGGGGCCAAGCCTCCCGCAGGGCTGTCCTCTCAAAGGCCAGGAGGTATGCCTCTACATCATCCTCCCGCGTCATTTTCTGCAGCCAATTGCTGGCCCGCATGATCTGCATCCCATCATGGCCGCGGTTCAGCTCTGTAAGGGCCTTTACCTGGTTTACCAGTTCCCGCAACATAGCATGGTCTTGAGCAGCCTGATCCATCAGCAGACAATTAGTCTCTTGCTGCAGCCACACTGCCTCCTGTTGGGCGGCTGCCTGGACACGAGTAGCCTCCTGCTGGGCAGCCATGGCTTGTATCAGTGCCCGCACTACCTTCTCCATTGTAGTGAAGAAAAAATAGACCCTCTTCCGTTTCCCCCCTCGCCCCCAACACCCTCCTTCTTCCACCGCGCTGTGGACACCAGATCCCACTTCCAACACCAGTTGTGACAAAGTTGGTGGGTCTTGTGCTTATTGGCAGATTTGCTCGCCTTGGAGCTTCACGGCAGCCCTCAGCTTGGCCGTTTTTCTGAATTCACAGTCCAGGTCGACTCCTGCTGTGTCTGACCAGGAGTTGGGAGGATTTGGGGGGAACCCGGGCCCACCCTCTACTCCGGGTTCCAGCCCAGGGCCCTGTGGAATGCAGCTGTCTAGAGTGCCTCCTGGAACAGCTGTGCGACAGCTACAACTCCCTGGGCTACTTCCCCATGGCCTCCTCCCAACACCTTCTTTATCCTCACCATAGGACCTTCCTCCTGGTGTCTGATAATGCTTGTACACCTCAGTCCTCCAACAGTACATGTTCTCACTCTCAGCTCCTAGTGCCTCTTGCTCCCAACTCCTCACACGCACACCACAAACTGAAGTGAGCTCCTTTTTAAAACCCAGGTGCCCTGATTAGCAGCTTCTTGATTGGCTGCAGGTGTTCTAATCAGCCTGTCTTAATTGTCTCCAGAAGGTTCCTGATTGTTCTCGAAACTTCCCTGTTCCCTTACCCAGGGAAAAGGGACCTCCTTCACTTGCTGCTACTCTATTTGCTTTCTATGCTCTCCTAAAGCCCCCTGGCCTGGATTTTTCTTACTTTTTGACTCTTTGGACAAATGTGTGTGGGTCCACTCCCCCGCCCACCCCGGACTGTTTACCCCACAGTTTGCCCCTATTACCGGACCCCAATTCCTGTTTTCCTCCCCCGTCCAGTCCGACCCATTTGGCACACCCCCCCCCCCCGCCTGCAGCCCAGCAGGGAGGAGTGGTTAATCTGCTTCCCCCTCCCCCCTCCTCCTTCTGGTGTCTCCCTGTCTCTCCCTGCTCACAATGGCGGGGAATGAGAGGGGTGAGGCCCCTCTAACAACCTCAGTTGCCCCTCCCCCACCTACCCCCCTACACAACCCCCAAATCCTCCCCTCCACCACTGCTGTCAAAACACCTACCATCGCCCCCGCTGGGGCATCGGCAGTAGGAGACCCCGGGGCGACTACTGCCGCTGCAACGTCCACCGCCCCCCCAGATTCCAGGAAACCCCCCCCAGTTGGCCGGAAAGGCCAGAGTATGAAGAAAGGAAAAGGCCCCGCTAAAACCACCAGGCCCTCCATGGCAGGGGCTGCCCCTACTGCTGTGGCCTCATCATCGACCATGGCGTCCCTCCCCGCTGTTCCCTCCACCAGCTGTGCGAGCGTCCCTCCCCCGGCCCCCAGGACGTATGCCCAGGCGATGGCAGCCCCCCCCGCCTGCCGCCTCGTCATCTCACCCACCCACCGCCTCCACTACCATCAATAGCGGCCGGGGCCCCTTTCCCACCATGACCAGGAGGCATGGCATCCGTTGGAGGCATGCCAACCTCGTCAACATCTATGCCCCGACAACGAGCCCGAAGCGGCCGCAATTCTATCAGCGGGTGTCCAACTTCCTCAGCACCCTAGATTCTCACGAGTGCTTAGTCCTGGGAGGGGACTTTAACACTACCCTCGGGGAACAGGACCGCTCAGGAGCCAAGCTGAGCCCGGCCGCTGCAAACATTCTCCGAGAAATAGTTGAACATCACTCCCTAGTAGACAATTCTATCAGCGGGTGTCCGACTTCCTCGGCACCCTAGATTCTCACGAGTGCCTAGTCCTGGGAGGGGACTTTAACACCACCCTTGAGGAACGGGACCGCTCAGGGGCCGAGCTGAGCCCGGCTGCTGCGAACATTCTCTGAGAAATAGTTGAATATCACTCCCTAGTAGACGTCTGGCGTGACCACCACCCAGATGACACTTCCACATTTACCTTTGTTCAGGTGGAGGCCCATCGGTCACATCACTCTCGTTTGGACCATATTTATTTATCCCGTTTCCATCTTTCACAGGCCCACTCCTCCAACATTCGGCCGGCCCCATTTTCAGACCATCATCTAGCCACTATAACAGCCTCCCTCCGTGCAGAGAGGCCGGGGCCGGCCTATTGGCACTTGAACAACAGCCTGTTGGAGGATGAGGGCTTCGTGACGTCCTTCCGGGAGTTTTGGCTGGCCTGGCGAGAGCAGCGGCGTGCCTTTCCCTCGGCGCGGCGATGGTGGGATCTAGGGAAGGTGCGCGGCAAGCTCTTCTGCCGTGACTACACCTGGGGCACCAGCCGACGGAGAAATGTAGCAATAGAGCAGTAGGAACGGGACGACTTAGAGATGGAGAGGCGTCTGGCCACCAGCCCCGAGGACCCGTTCCTCTGCGGAGCGTGCCGGGAGAAGCGGGAGGAGCTCCAGGCCCTCGAGGACCATCGGGCCCGAGGTGCCTTTGTTTGATCCCGCATCCGCCTCCTTCGGGAGATGGATCATGGCTCCCATTTCTTCTATGCCCTGGAGAAAACGAGGGGGGCCAAGAAACACGTCACCTGCCTTCTAGCAGAGGACGGCGCCCCCCTCACGGATCCGGTGGAGATGTGTGGGAGGGCCTGTGACTTCTACACAAGCCTTTTCTCCCCGGATCCGACCGATCCTGGCGCTTGCGGGGTGCTCTGGGAGGAACTCCCCACGGTCAGCGTGGGCGACCGAGACCGACTAGAGCTGCCTCTCACCCTGGCCAAGTTCTCGGAAGCCCTCCGTCGCATGCCCACCAATAAATCTCCGGGCATGGACGGGCTGACCGTGGAGTTCTACCGCGCGTTCTGGGACATCCTTGGCCCAGACCTAGCCACTCTCTGGGCTGAGTCTTTGCAGGGCGGGATCCTCCCTCTTTTGTGCAGGTGAGCGGTGCTCGCCTTGTTGCCGAAGAAGGGGGACCTCCGCCAGGCCATCTATTTGGCAGCCTCCTCCGCCTGAGTCAACTGGGTCAAGAGCTCTGGCTTGGCGGTGGGGGACTGGCGGCAGGTGAGCTCCCTCCCACCCGCGCTTCAGACCATCCAGTGGAGTGCGGGTCCACTGCTCTACCTAGGCGTTTACCTTTCCGCCACCCTTCCCCGCCGGAGAACTGGCAAAATTTAGAGGGCGGGGTGATAGAGCGGCTCCGGAAATGGACGAGGCTACTCCGATGTCTCTCCCTCCGAGGGAGAGTACTGGTGCTTAACCAACTAGTCGTGTCCACGCTCTGGTACCGGCTCAACACCCTAGTCCCGGCCCCGGGTTTCCTGACCAACCTCCGGACATCGATTCTAGAGTTCTTTTGGTCAGGAATGCACTGGGCCCCTGTTGGGGTTCTTCATCTACCCCTGAAGGAAGGAGGGCAGGGCCTGAAGTGTCTGCACACGCAGGTCCGTGTCTTGCGCCTCCAGGCCCTGCAGAGGCTCCTTTATAGTGCAGGTAGTTCGACGTGGAGCATATTGGTGCACGCCTTCCTACGCCGCTTCCAAGGGCTCTGATACGACCGGCAGCTCTTTTATCTCTGTCCGAGAGGTTTTCCGCGAGACCTCTCCGGGCTGCCGGTCTTCTACCAGGACCTCCTCCAGACCTGGAAACTGTTCTCAACGACCAGGTCCGTGGCGGCCACCGTGGGAGCAGATCTCCTCACGGAGCCCCTGCTACACAACCCCCAGCTCCGTGTGCAGGTGGCGGAGTCCCGCTCGGTGCGCCAGAGTTTGGTCCTGGTGGAAGTCACGAGAGTCGGAGACCTCCTGGACTACGACCGGGGAGACTGGCTGGATCCCCTGACACTCGCCTGGCGCATGGGGCTCTCCAGCCCTCGTACCCCCCAGCGCGTACTTCAGGAGGTGAAGGCCGCCTTGACGCCCGCTGCTCGGGCTTATCTTAATCGAGCCCTGCGCGAGGGCGCACCCCGCCCACCCTCTACCCCAGGCCCGCCGGACCTTTCAATTGGGCCCCTACCCCGTTGATCCCAACAAACCCCTCACCCTTTCACTGCGAGCCGGCTGCATGAACTGCAGCCGGTCAGCTTCCAAATCGCGCCACGGAAATATCTATACACACTCACGTTTCACACCCTTCACGCCCACACCCTGGTGTCCCGCCCCGATACAAAGTGGCGGGACCTCCTGCCACCTTTGGAGGGTGAGCAACCCCGGTGGGCCAGCCTGTATTCCACCTTGGTTCCGAGGCCCGTCGGGGACATTAGTTGGCGGCTCCTTCATGGAGCTGTGAGCACGGGCGTGTTTTTGAAACAGTTCACCCCCATCCCGGATACTTGCCCTTTTTGCAATGTGAGGGAAACCCTGGCGCACGTATATTTGGAGTGTGCCAGGCTGCAGCCCCTTTTCCGGCTCCTTACAAATATTTTATTATGCTTTTGGCTACACTTTTTATCTACACACTCCCCATCCGTGGCCCCACAAAATCGCGAGATCTCCTGGTTAACCTCCTCCTAGCCCTAGCTAAAACAGCCATTTATAAAACCAGAGAGAGGAGGTTGGCTAATGAAGCATCCTGCGATTGTAGGGCCGTTTTCCGATCCTCAGTACATTCACGTATCCGGGCGGAGTTCCTCTGGGCGGCGTCCACCGACTCCCTTGACACCTTCAAGGAACGGTGGGTGCTGTCCGAGGTTCTCTGCTCAGTGACCCCGTCCGGTTCCCTCCATCTGACCCTTTGATTGAGGGGAAGAGCGAGAGACCCCAGCCCCAGCCGTTACCGCTGTGGATACCATCATTACTGTCACCTAGGAGGGGTCCTATCACACGTGGTGTACATCCCCACCCCCAAACCGCCCACCCCGCAGCCGTGCCCATCTTGTCGGGCACTCTCAGGAGAGGAGTAATCGGTGACACTGGGCGTGGCACTAGGTAACTCGAGGGGGTGGAAGACCATGAGTGTCGAGGAAGCCCCCCTGCTCTAGGCCACCAGGTAACTCAGGAGGGTGGAAGACCACGAGTGTCGAGGAAGCCCCCCCGCTCTGGGCCCAGGATAGCCTGAACACTTCTCCCTCCTGAAGGCTGCTGTGTTATACCTTGTGTTTGCTTTTGTTGCATAGTTTTGCTTTATCCTTTTTGGTGATTCCTTGTAAGTGTTGCACAAATAAAATTCTTTTCTGCTTCAAAAAAAAAAATTACTCTCCTATAGCCATCTGGCCTGACCCTGTCACAATATTTAAATAAAAACTGGTTAGTACATGCATTTGTGGGAAGAAGTGGCACTCTTTGGGGTACTGGAGAAGTGCAGGTTCAGCTTTGTGTCTTGGTGTGCAACCCAGGTGTGGATTTACTGCAGAGGCCAATGTAATACAATTATTCATTTTAGACTGAGTGCAGGGATGCTGTACAGTAATCATGCCCATAGTTATTTCTCAATCATGCAAAAATCCCCATTCTCTTATTAACCATTCAGAATGCAGGGATTTGCATGAAAGCTGCACAATTATCTCATAATAAGCAGTATGCAACAGCTCTTCTTGCTTCTCTTTCCACCCTCCATCCCCTGCGCTAGTTTGAGTAACAACCCCATGAACGCTGAGGGGTCATAGGGAAGGATTCATATATATATGCACACCTAAGTCAGCTTTTAAATAATTTTGATGGGGAGACAGTTATTGCGGGAGGACTTTTAAACTTAATGGTGCTGTCTTAAAAACAAAAAGTACCTCCTGGTGCTTGTGATGGCATGTGCCCCCCACGCCAGACCTGATACTTAATGAGGGCCTGAGAGGCCAATTAAGTTACCTGGTGTCAGAGTTAACTGAGAGTGAAACCCAGCTGGGAAGGGCTGGGCCAGCACTATGAAGCCAAGGGTCTGAAAGCAGAAGGGAGTTGTAGGGGGAGGAGTGAGATGGTTAAGTGCCATAAGGTAGTCTAAGTGTCAGGATTCTGCCTTGGAGTAAGGATTCTAGTAAGAAGATAGGAGGGGGGGTGAAGTAGCTATGGGGAGTAGAGTAGGCTTCCATGGTAAACCAGCAGTAGCTATGAGAAGATAGAGAGTCTGGGTAGGCAGGCGCCCAGGGAAACCATAACATGGACTGAGCAGATGTGATTGCTGGATTTAGGGTCCCTGAGCTGGAACCTGGTGTCATGGGCTGGCCTGTACGCCCTTGCAAGTTACTGGTGTAGTGATATGGAGCTTGAGGAGGAGCTCAACGTGGTCTGGAAACAGCATTTGGACAGTTGTCCTGTTGAACTTCGTAACCCCAAAAGAGTAGGCAAACTGGTAACCTGGCTGTGGGGGTTAAGTTAACAGAAGAAAGCGTCTTGTAGAGTGAGCAATGAGTAGCAAGGGGGCACACAAGACACAGCAAGAACTACATTTCCTGATGTAGAGACAAGGAGGCATGCTAATGGTGAGTGTCTACTCCATTATATTGCTTTATTAAACAATGACATATTAAGCCCTCATCCTAGGTCAGAAAGTAATCCTTCCTAAGCAGTAGGGGGCCTGGGAGACCCAGGAGAAGAGCAATTAAAGGGATAGAAGAAGGGGAGCACATTTCAGTAATAATGAGGTTGCTGCCTGTCAACTCAGTATGCTAACTGTTTCACACAAACTACCTGAAAAGATAGCTATCAAAGTTGCAAAGCCTGCTAAAGTTAGGAAATTCCAGAATTAAGTCGCCTAACCAACCTTGACTCCGCTCCCTTGTGCATTGAACATATAAAATGCTATATAATGCTGAATATTTAGAAAAATAAAGTCCTAGGTGCTTCAGATTAGGCACTTTTAACCCTAATCTCTGTGCTTCCATTCCCATCTGTAAAATGGAGATAATACTGCCCCTTCACCTGACAAGGATGTTGCAAAAATAATTTCATTAATGTTTGTGCACTCAGATGCTTTAGTGATTAGTTTCATAAAAAAGCCCATGAGGAAATCAGTAATTGTGTCTTTAGAGCAGGGTTCAAATAGTCTGAAGTAAATAAGGCCCCACATTGACTAATGATGATAAAACAAAAGACTGCTCATTAGGTGAGCACCATTCAACATGTGTGATGAATGAGGGAAGGATCCTGTGGGAAAAATAGTATGTGGTCATGTACTTATGATACGGTCTTAAATGTATACACACAGGGAGCTGAATGAAAGTTGCACAGGCATTCTGCTGTTTCCTGTCTTAATGCTTTTTTTAAAATAGTTCTTGGTGGGATCACTGAGAGCCCAGGAAAGGCAAGCTCTCTGCCCAGAGCTGCAATTAAGGTGGAAGTCCTGCTCAGCCTCAAGGTGGAGCATGCCCAATCCGGGTGGAATCTTTAGGGAATTTAGTTGCTAAAATCAAAGTCTCTACTCAGCATGTGTCAACTGATCTCCCTCCCCCATTGGCCAATTTTTTTTTGCAGAGACAGTAAAAGGCACTTTCCTGACACATAGCTGACCCGCACCGCAGTAGGGTTACCAGATTTGAACATTTAAAAAAGAAGACACTCCACATTGGGGTGCTGACAGCCCTGCCCACAATCCACCCACATGCCTTCCCCACTCTGCCCCAGGTCCCGCCCCCTCCCTACTCAGCCCTGCCACCGCACCCCTCCTCACCCCCTGGCCCGCTGCTGGCTTGCTGCGTCCCTCCTCAGTCCCCCACCTGCCACTCACCTCCTCACTCCCCTGCCAGAAACCCCCATGGCCGCCCCGAGAACCCGTACCTGCCGCTGGCTCGCCACCCGCCTCCTCACCCTCCCCTCCTGCCCGCTGTTGGCTCGCTCGCCTCTTCACCCTCCCCGCCCACCACTTGCCTCCTCGCCCGCCTGCCAGCCACTGGCTCCCTCGCCTCTTCACCACCACCCCCTGCTCGCCTACTCACCCCTCCTGCCACAGGTCCCTCGGCTCCTAGGATCAGGGGCAGCCGAGGGGTCTCCATGTGCTGCGCCCGCCACAAGGGTGAGCTCCGTGGCTCTCAGTGGCTGGGAAAAGCGCCAATGGGAGCTGCTGGAGCCACGGAGCAGGGCTTGCAGGCGCCGGCAGCATGCAGAGAGCAGTCCGCACCCCCCATCTCCCCGACCCGACCCTAAGAGCCAGAGGGACCTGCCGGGGGACGAGGTGGGGAGTCCTGGCTGCGCTTACCTGGAGCGGCTCCCGGGAAGTATCCGGCAGGTCCATCTGGCTCCTAGGGTAGGGTTGGGTCAGGTCGCAGGGTAGGGGTGGAGGGATCTCTGCCCCACTCCACGGCTCCGGCAGCTCCCATCTAGGGTTACCATATGTCCCTATTTTCCCGGATGTTTTTAGATATTTAAAAATTCTTCCTGGACAGCGATTTAAGAACTAAAAAGCTGGACATATCCGGGAAAATATGGACTTATGGTAACCCACCAAATTTCAAGCCTCTGCTCTAAAGCATGGGGATGCTACAGCTTTTAAAATAAAAGGTTTCCAGAATTTCACATGGACAAAACAAGGTGTTTTTTCCCTAGTCTCATTCTTGGGAATGGTAAACTGTTTTAGCTGAAATTTTCCAAAACAATTCAGCCTGAGGCAGACATCCAGCATGTAGAATTTCAGCTTGAATGGTTAATATTTGGTGAAGTCATGAAATCAACTGAAAACAGGGTTTTATAGTGGCAAGTGTTGGGCAAACTTAGGCCACACTACCAGCCCTGCATATAATATTCTGGGTTGACAAACCCCCTCATGTTTGCTTACTGACTTATATAGCCCAACCTGTCTAATTATTGGGCCTGCTCCTACTTACCATCAGAATCAGTGGAAAAATTCTTATTGACTTTGGGCCCAGGAAGGGGTTCATTCCCTTGTACACCAGGAGCACTCATGAATTGTTATTCAGTCACATGGCTCCCTTTTAGTGCTTGTCCAACTGGGATAAATTCAACGTTTTGCACTGTTGAAAAAACATTAAACAAAATTGTATTTTTTAACCACTAAACATAGGTTTTAATACATTTTGAAACAGAGCTCTTCTTTGTCTTTAAAAATAGAAGATGGCTCTTACAGGATGTATGGTAAGCAGCGAGAAGATAACTGTGTTTGACATAGCAGTCTGTTTTCAGTGGCTTAATAAAATTTGTGGTAATTAAGGAATGCATATGTTTTTTAGGTCAGCCTGAGTTCAGACAGTAAGGTGTGAAAAGATACTGGATTGAGTACATTTCATTCTTTTATATGAAAGAGAGGTTTTGGTAAACCAGTTTATAATGTAAAACAAATTGGTTAGTCTCTAAGGTGCCACTAGTACTCCTTTTCTTTTTGCGAATACAGATGAACACGGCTGCTACTCTGAAACCAGTTTATAATGTATGGCTTTTTAAAAAATCATAATATTTAATTTATATCTAATCCTCCAAATCTGCCAAGATAAACCTAATGAGTTTTTGGTATTTTGAGAGCATGGGAGTGACCAGATATTGTGGAATTATCTAGGTTCGTCAAGGAGTGAAAATACTGTAAAACATATAATAAGAGGACTAGTCTTAAGTTTTATCTTGATGTGGTTATGACCCTACTATTAACTCCCAGAGAAGGATTTCATTTAGGTAGCTTGTCTTTCTTTTGGGACATTTCTCCCTCTTTCTGGTGTCAGAGTTGGTTATAACAGTATGACAATTTGACTTCATGGAAAGCCTTAATGTAGACATGTGTTTTTCTCCAGACAATTAGCAATTGGTTGATAGGTTGCTTATGGGTTAAAAAGGCTGACTTAAAACTCTGGGTATATGATTCCTTGGTATTTGTTAAAGCACCTTGTATCAACATAGTTTTCTATCTACAAAAAAAATCTACAGGTGTAATGAATTCAGACTCTGTACTACTATTTCAGTAATTTGTGCCACACCCCTGATTAACATAAGTTTTGCCAACAAAAGCGCCAGTGTGGACAGCGCTATGTTGTGGGGAGACACTCTCCTACTGACATAGCTACCACCGCTGGTTGGGGGCGGTTCAGTTATACCGGCGGGAGAGCTCTCTCCCACTGGCATAGAGCAGCTACATAGGAGACCTTACAGGGGCACAGCTGCAGTGGTACAGCTGTGCCCCTGTAAGGTCCAGAGTGTAGACACAGCCTTAGGCCTGTGTTTATCTCTTTCTAGCTGCACATGTTTCTTACGCTCCTTCTGGCATTCTTTGTTGGGTCCGATGCTGTTGCTCACACATTCCTTCACTTTCTTGGTCTTTCCAGTTCTGGCTTTTCAGTGCATATTTTACTTTTGCTAACTTCATTATGGCAGCTTTTGTAGCAGCCCAGGATAGGGTGACCAAATGTTCCGATTTTTATAGGGACAATCCTCCTATTTGGGGCTTTGTCTTATATAGGCACCTATTACTTCCACCTCTGTTCTAGTTTTTTCACACTTGCTATCTGGTCACCTTAATCCAGGATGACGCTAAACTAGAGGTATGTTTGCACTACAGCTGGGAGGTATGAGTCCTACCATGGGGTAGGCAGACTCATACTAGCTCACCTCAAGCTAGTAGACTAAAATAGCAGTGTGGTGGTTGTGACACAGGCTAGCTGCCTGAGCTTGGTCTCACGGGGTTGGAGAGGCTTTGATTTGGGTGGTTATCCCAAGCTGTTGCTGGTGCCACAACATCCACATTGCTGTACTTAGCACACTAGCTCAAGCTGAGCTAGCACAAGTCTGTTTGCCTGTGCTGGGAATTACACCTTCCACCTATAGTGTACATGTGCCATAACTGACTAGATCTCAAAATCTGGGATCTGGAGCTCAGGCTATGTATCCTTTGCTTTTTCAGAGGATGGCTGAATCTATCTGAAATGGATTTGAAAGACTTCACTCTCCTTGCTCTGAGGCTTTCTCTGTTATCTGCCTAGTTAGATGTACATGTGTGGTCAGTTCTGTTTTGTAGGTTAACTTTTAGAATGTTTCTGCAAGCTTGCACAGAGATGGAGTTATTGGGCTAACACCTTTCCTTCTGGTATGAAGAGTAGTGAATATATTTTTAAGCTGTTTATTTTCTACCATTAATGGGCTGGGTATGTACAGCCATCAACTCACTTAGGATAGAGTGACTGGGTTTTTTTGTTGTTGTTTTGGTTTTTTGTTTGTTTGTTTGGAGAGTCTCTTTTTCAAGGCAGCTTGTAGGCTGTATGTTGTAGCATAGTTCTCTGAACTGTGCATGGCTGAGGCTGGATTATTATTCTAAACATGCAGTACTCCCTTTGCTTAGTATCTAACCATACTTCAGAGTTCCTGACTATCAGGATGTGGATGTGAAGTAGCCAGACATTACATTAACTAAAATACTAGGACAAACTTGGGTGTCTGAAACTACAGTAGGCATCCAATAAGACTTAGTTGCTTTTTCAAAAGTGCTCAGCATCTGTAGCTCCATTTGAGGTCAACGGAGGTTATTGGTCCTGAGCACCTCTGAACAAATGTGTTACTCTTTTTATTTAGGAGCCTAAATCCTTAGGTACATTCTTACCATATGTTAGTGCACTCAATTATGAAAACTTTGCTTTGTAGCATAGGGCATTTTGTACTATTTGCTAGGCTAGATTTGCGAACATAATGGACATACCTGTCTTCACCAACTTCATTTCCTTTCATTTGCTGTACCTCAGAAAAAATCTAAATGGAGGCCTTTGAGCTGCTCTTGAATACTTAAAAAGAAAAGGAGTACTTGTGGCACCTTAGAGACTAACCAATTTATTTGAGCATAAGCTTTCGTGAGCTACAGCTCACTTCATCGGATGCATCTTCATCGGATGAGCTGTAGCTCACGAAAGCTTATCCTCAAATAAATTAGTTAGTCTCTAAGGTGCCACAAGTACTCCTTTTCTTTTTGCGAATACAGACTAACACGGCTGTTTCTCTGAATCTTGAATACTTGGACATCATATGTGGTGTGACGTGCTTAATTGATTTTTTTTTTCCAAAGGCAGTGCGTGGGTTTGTGGAACATGTCTCTGAAACTGGGTATTTTGTTCAGTTGGTGAAAAACTTGTGCATCTTTTACATCAACCCATACAGTTATTCATGATAAGATGAGTGGGAGAAGGTAACTGTAGATTAAAAAAAATGCAGGGGACCTAGGAAGCAGTCACATGGACTGTCTATAAAGGGTCTTTATGCAGAGACCTGTTTAGCTAGAATAGGAGAAGAACTATGCCAGTAGATAAAGGAGAAGAACTATGCCAGTAGATAGGACAGTAGTTTGTGTGTAAAGGGTAAGTGTGTGGCTTGAAGGACTGGACAGTGGCAATTTTAGTGTTTAGAAAAAGTTACAATTAATGGTTATAATGTGGGACAGAAGGATTATTTGTAATGTAATTAGCATCTGTGAGGCCCCAGTCATATCCCCATTGAGCTAGGTGTATGGTCATGTAACACAGTCCCTGCCTTGAAGAGTTCATAATCTAAGTATTAAGAGTCTGAATAAAGTTTGGAACATTCATATAGGAGAGTGGAAGTGAGAAGTGGAATAAGAGAGGGTAGGATGAAAGGAATGGAAGTCTGTGCTATCTTAAACGATTACTTGAAATTGGCATTTTTGGTGCCCGTTTGGCTTATTAGTTACATAATACAGAATGGTTCATAAAGGCGCATGTGTAAATATTGATCTCACCAGCCTTTTGAAAACTAAGTATAAATATGGTCATCCTAGTATTCAGACAGTTGCCATAGAAGTCATTTTTCATTTCATCTAGATTGAAATGCTATCTAACTTTAAAGCTGCTTAGTCAAACATCTGATTTTTTTTTCATTGAGTATTGTAATGAGTCAGATATACATGCCAAATACTCTGTTGTTTAGTTTGCTCTCCATGTAACTTTGGATTGCTGTTGACTGCTTTGTCACACTTGATAACTTAACTTTACCTCAGCCGCTCCACTGGAATGTGTTGGTGCATTCAAACTTCTTAGAGTCAAGCTGTAGGTTGTCCTCAGATTCCAATTTCAAATCTCCAGTGCACTCTTTTTTAAAAATATGACCTCTAACTCAAGAGATACAAGCACAAAAGGATTCCAGGCAACAATTGACCAGATAAGTATTTATTTATTTAACTAAACATGGAGAATTATGCTGGTAATAGTTTCTTCACAGTTAGACTTCTATTTAGCTAAAGACTAGCTTTAAAGGCTGCTTTCTCTTTTTCAGGGAACTGCACTGAAATCTTCTGGATTTCATTGAGCATGGTAAGAAATTCTCTGAATTAAAACAAGTTTCAGCAAAGAGCTGGCTTTATTGACTGTTGCCTTGTTTACCTCCCAACAACATGTACAAAATAGAAGTATTTATCTCAGACAAACACAACATTCAGTTTACATTATGCATCTTAACATGAAGGAAAGAAATTGCTAACATAAAAAAAAAAACCTATCGCAACTAAGTAGTGTCATATTTACCACTGAAACTTGTTAGGAACACCACAGTATGTGGTTGGAATTACAGGAGAGGTGGTTGTGAGCTGGGCCTGTGAGCCCAGCAGAAATGGAGGGTTTTGTCCACTTGACACACAGCATTTTATCTGAACTATGCAACAGAAACTTTTTAAAAATAGGGCCAGGTCATGCAACCTTTACTTGTGTTGATGGGAACTTAGTCACATGAGTAGTGCTGTCTAGCACTTGCCCCCAAGGTCCATATTTTACAGCAGGTGGACAGGAGACCTAGAAAAGTCCTGCATGCATTAAGGAAGCTAGACCAATATAAGTATTAGTAATAGAAAAAAATGCACACTGCTCCAAGGAGGGAGAGGCCTATACTGTTCATATAAATTCAAGTCTCAATAGATCTATATGATGCTGAAGATAAATCTCATTACTAGATTACCTAGTTAATGTTTAAATTTTGCTGGCATAATTAATTCTATTAGGGGTGTAATTTTTTTAAAATTACCTATCTGCGCCAGCCAAAGCTGAAGTGTAGGTGAAGTAATGCTGGTGAGAAGTCCTTTTGTTGGTACATCTTATTTCACTCAGAACTTGTGTAAGCTATTTCAGGAAAGACTTTTTTTCTCTGACCAGTATAAGCTGTGTCTAAACTAGGAGGGTTAGCTGGTATAGCTATGTCTGCAGACTTTTATATGTAGACAAGGCCTCAGTGTCACAATCAGTGTGAAGCTAAAGATAACACGCAGTTGTTAATGTGAACCAGCCACTTAATATGTGATGTGTAAAAACTAAATCTAGCAAGGGAGCATTCTTTTAAATAATAATTTTCCTTGTCTAAATTTTCAGCTGAGGAACAATCAAGCAAAGTCATATAAATTGTTACACCTTTGACAACTTATTGTACCAAAGTGAAGAGGTGTCAATGAGGATTGAGATCTGGATCCATTTAAAGCCTTGCATGTAGGCCAGGAGGAGCAGCATTTCCTTGAACAGTGCTGAGGAAGTATCTCTGAAGATTCCCTCCCACACCTTCTTGAGCTCACCCATATCTTAGCTGGGCTTGAAGCCAAAGTTCTCGTCGCTGAAGAATGCTTTGTTAAAACCTCTCACTTCACAGTACTATGGAGAGGGAGAGAAGTAAGTATATGTCAAGCTTGTTGAGAGTGTAACAGACAAATGTATTGGGGTGGTTGGGGAGAGATTAGGTAGCACAATCTCCACATCCCCATTCTCAGAATGAGGAAATGTTAACTTATAGCCTCACAATATACAACTTCATCTGCAAAAATATCTAAAAATTCAGACACACGTGTCTGAACCCCTTAGCAGGAACTAGAGCAGAGGCACTAAGAAACAAATATTTATTAATGTACCAGCCTATTTTATTTTAAAGGTATTCTGCACACACAATAGACAGTCGAAGAGTGTGTCTTAAATATCCTCTTAGTAACGTGTTAAGACTACACTGGAAACATATAAAGTCACTTTATTTTTTCCCATGTACCACAGTGGAACTGTTACTGTATTTGGTAAATGAACACCACTTAATTGTTCACTTGTAAGGAATTTCCTAAAATTGGTGATTGTTTAAAAACTTTCTGCCCTTTCATCTGTACTGTATTATTACAGATGCTCACTTGCTGTCTTACCATTGCCCAATGCGCTGCTGTCAGCATGAGTGATATGGTCCAAAAACTTAATACTGTTCCATCTATCCCAGGCAGGAACCCGCCCTTCCCCACATGCAGCATAGATTGCAACACTGCTTCATTTCCTCTTTGATCTCTTCTTGACCTGCCTCTTAGACTTTTGTGGATAAGCCCAGCCATTCCTTTGGTGGCTGTAGATAACAAGTTAAATCAAGACAGTCTGTCTTTGTCTAGTGGGCCATGGGTTGGAGGGGATAATTGGGAGATCTACTCCCACATAAGGGTAAATTGTTGAGGGGTGGTGAGGACCTTAAGTATTCTTTGGAAACAGTCAGGGTTATGCTCAGCAGGGGAATCTGTCTCTAACTTTCTTTTCTCCCTTTCTTGCTTTTCAGGTGTGTGGTGGTGCTGCTGCTGCTGCTGCTGAAATCTTATCCCAAAGCCGATTCAGAGGCATTTGGGCAGCTATGGCCGTGGCTGTTGTGGACTTAAATTGTTGGGTGGGTATTTTTGGGTGTGGGGATATATATTTACTGTGGCATACAATCAAGCCCTGTGCCCTTTGATTAAGTGTACCTTGCACCCTAGTCCTCTCCCCCAAACTTGTTTTCCCTGTCACTTTTTCTGTCATTTAAAGCTGGGAAAATATGTAGTGTTCTATGTCACATTACTATACTGTGTAGCTTTGTGGAAAAGGAAGTTTTGCTGTCACCACTGAGTGAAGTATTCTGTACAGTATGACTGGGCAATTACTTTATTTTATAATTGTAAAGAACCAAAAAATTCTTTGTCGATGAAAAAATAAAATATTTTAATTTTCTCTAAAATGTCTTTCTAAAGTTATTCTAGTTATTCTGCAGAAGCAAGAATTGCCAAACAAACGCTTTACATTTCTCAGGCTGCTGGTACTGGTAGCCAGCACCCTATGCTCGACTCCGACAACTCAAGCTCTGAGGGAGGCCAACCCCAACTCAGAGCTCACCAGAGACATGCTTTATTTCAAGGCCAGGAGTAATATGTAACAAGTGTGATCAGGAGAGGTGAGAAGTAGGCTCTTCTGTTTAAAGTGACACTTAGTCCTCAATCACTATCTACAAAGAAACTACAGTGACAGCTGCTATAAACCTCTCTGCACACAACATTTGTGCAGCATTGGGCAAAGCTATTCAACTTCTGTGATTACTTTTTTCTTTCCCTTCCTTTCATATGCATGAAATCTGGTCCTTTAAAGAGCATACCTGCCTTTTCACCCTGTTGCAAGAAAATCAGTTGCTCTTACCACTGCGTTACATATTTTTCTGTATCATTCTACTTTGTACTATCCTTTCCTATAATACTTAATTAGATGATTCTAATGGGCTAGACAATCCTGCATTGTCATATTTAAAGTATGTTATATGATCATCTAATCAAAGACTAAAAGGAAGGCATATGCCAAAGGTGGCGGAGCTAAGGTTGTCTAAGTGTTTACCTGTTCAATCTTAACACCTGTGGTGTGGTTTTCTTTTATGGAATGTCTGAATCTGATTTATATATATTAACTACCTCATTCTCCACACTGGGATTTTGTATAGTTTTTTAATGAATATTACATGTCTCAGATTACTTGTGATATTTTCCTGCCTGAATGCATAGTGGTAAATCAAAGGTCTGTTGAAGGAACCAGGCAGGGAAGGCAAAACAGTGACACAGTTAAGAATCCTAGAGGAAACAACAGGGAAGCTGTTTATTAGGGAATTCCTTCATCCAGGATGGAACCAGGTAAAGAACAGTTTATCTTCCTAAGGTTAACCCTAGAGTCAAAGGGGACACTCCAGTCTTAAAAATGTTGGCCTAAAGGAGGCTGCCTAGGGAGTGTAAGTGACAGCTAACCGGGGTGCCAGGAGATATATAGAGACAGAGCCTGCTGTGAGCAGGACAGTTTGCCTCCCTCAGTCCAGAGATGGAGATAACTGGGCTAGATGAAATACACCAAAATTTGCAAAGAAAGATTAAGGTTTAGGTAAGGGAAAATATGCATATAGGACTTCATTCTTTTGACACTTTGCTCTGCATGCAATGTACATAACAGCCATTCTGGGTCAGACCAAAGGTCCATCTAGCCCAGTATCCTGTCTTCTGACAGTGGCCAATGCCAGGTGCCCCAGAGGGAATGCACAGAACAGGTAATAATGTGATCCATTCCCTGTCGTTCTTTCCCAGCTTCTGGCAAACAGAGGCTAGGGACACCATCCCTTCCCATCCTAGCTAATAGCCATTGATGGACCTATCCTCCATGAATTTAACTAGTTCTTTTTGAACCCTATCATAGTCTTGGCTTTCACAACATCCTCTGGCAAGGAGTTCCACAGGTTGACTTGTGTTGTATGAAGAAATACTTCCTTTTGTTTGTTTTAAACCTGCTGCCTATTAATTTCACTCGGTGACCCCTAGTTCTCGTGTCATGAGAAGAAGTAAATAACACTTCCTTATTTACTTTCTCCACACCAGTCATGATTTTATGGACTTCAGTCATATCCCCCCCCCCTTAGTCGTCTCTTTTCCAAGCTGAAAAGTCCCAGTCTCCTCATACGGAAGCCGTTCCATACCCCTAATCATTTTTGTTGCCCGTTTCTGAACCTTTTCCAATTCCAATATATCTTTTTTGTTTTTGAGATGGGGTGACCACATCTGCATGCAGTATTCAAGATGTGGGTGTACCATGGATTTATATAGAGGCAATATGATATTTTCTGTTTTTATTTATCCCTTTCTTAATGATTCCCAACATTCTGTTCGCTTTTTTGACTGCCGTTGCACATTGAGTGGATGTTTTCAGAGAACTATCCACAATGATTCCAAGGTCTATCTTGGTAACAGCTAATTTAGACCGCATCATTTTATAGTTATAGTTGGGATTATGTTTTCCAATGTGCATTATCTTGCATTTATCAGTATTTAATTTCATCTGCCATTTTGTTGCCCGGTCATCCAGTTTTGAGAGAGCCTTTTGTAGCTCTTCGCAATTAAGTCCCAGGCAGACTATCTTAAGTAGTTTTGTATCATCTGCAAATTTTGCCACCTCACTGTTTACCCTCTTTTCCAGAGCATTTATGCATATGTTGAATAGTTCTGGTCCCAGTATAGATCCCTGAGTGACACCAGTATTTACCTCTCTCCATTCTGAAAACTGACCATTTATTCCTACCCTTTGTTTCCTGTCTTTTAACCATTTACCAATCCATGAGAGGATATTCTCTCTTATCCCATGACAGCTTACTTTGCTTAAGAGCCTTTGGTGATGGATCTTGTCAAAGGCTTTCTGAAAATAAGTACACTCTGTCCACTGGATCTCACTTATCCACATGCATGTTGACCCCCCTCAAAGAATTCTAGTAGATTGGTGAGGCATGATTTTCCTTTACAAAAACCATGTTGACTCTTCCCCAACAAATTATGTTCATCTATATGTCTGACAAATTTGTTCTTCACTATAGTTTCAACCAGTTTGCCCGGTAATGAAGTGAGGCTTACTGGCCTGTAATTCCCAGGATCACCCCTGGAGCCCTTTTTAAAAATTAATGTCACATTAGCTATCCTCCAGTCATTTAGTACAAAAGCTGACTTAAATGATAGGTTACAGACAACAGTTAGTTGGTCCGCAATTTCACATTTTGAGTTCCTTCAGAGCTCTTGGGTGAATATTATCTGGTCCTGGTGACTTATTACTGTTTAGTTTATCAATTTGTTCCAAAACCACCTCTGACATCTCAATCTGGGACAGTTCCTCAGATTTGTCACCTAAAAAGAATGGCTCGGGTTTGGGAATCTCCCTCACATCCTCTGCCATGAAGACCGATGCAAAGAATTCATTTAGTTTCTCTGCAATGGCCTTATCGTCCTTGAGTGCTCCTCTAGCATCTCAGGGACACCTGGGATTGGCCACTGTCGGAAGACAGGATACTGAGCTAGATGGACCTTTGGTCTGACCCAGCATGGCCATTCTCATGATCGTTCAGTGGCCCCACTGGTTGTTTAGCAGGCTTCCTGCTTCTGATGTACTTTTGCTATTACTTTTTGAGTCTTTGGCTAGCTGTTCAAATTCTTTTTTGGCCTTCCTAATTATATTTTTACATTTCACTTGCCAGAGTTTATGCTCCTTTCTATTTTCCTTATTAGGATTTAACTTCCACTTTTTGAAGGATGCCGTTTTGCCTCTCACTGCTTCTTTTACTTTTAGTACAGTGACATTTCTTTGGTTCTCTTACTATGTTTTTTTAATTTGGGGTGTACATTTAAGTTGAGCCTCTATTATGGTATCTTTAAAAAGTTTCCATGCAGCTTGCAGGGTTTTCACTTTTTGTGCTGTACCTTTTAATTTCTATTTAACTAGCTTACTCACTTTTGTGTAGTTCCCCTTTCTGAAATTAAATGCTACCATGTATTCCCCTTTCTGAAATTAAATGCTGCTGTGGTGTTTTCCCCGCCAGAGAGATGTCAAATTTAATTATATTATGGCAACTATTACCAAGTGGTCCAGCTATATTCACCTCTGGGACTAGATCTTTTGCTCCACTTAGGACTAAATCAAGAATTGCCTCTCCTCTTGTGGGTTCCAACACTAGCTGCTCCAAGAAGCAGTCATTTAAGTGTCAAGAAACTTTCTCTCTGCATCCTGTCCTTAGGTGACAGGTACCCAGTCAATATGGGGATAGCTGAAATCCCCCATTATTATGGAGTTTTTAATTTTTATTATGGAGTTTATTTTAATAGCCTCTGTAATCTCCCTGAACATTTCACAGTCACTATCACCATCGTGGTCAGTAATATATCTCTACTGCTATATTCTTATTAGAGCCTGGGATTACTATCCATAGACACTCTGGTATAGTTTGGTTCATTTAAGATTTTTACTTCATTTGATTCTGTGCTTTCTTTTACATATAGTGCCACTCCCCCACCAGCACGACCTGTTTAGAGATTCTTTTATTTCTAACAATTAAAAATGTTAAAAGTATCCTCAGCATGAAATGAAACCTTATTTTGCTCTGTGCACATAGGGAGCAGAATCCTCCACTGTGTCTAGGATCATCCATCCTTCATGCCTTAGAACTGTACTGGTTATCTTGTTCTAGAGGCATGATGCAGCACGTAAGTAGCATGCCTGTTACTTGTAAACTTGTTGAAGACGCACATAAGATCATGTGTGGTTTCAGGTGATTTACAACTCTTGGAACTTAGATACTAACCCAACCACCCATGCACTCTTTGTATTGATTAGAAGTGTACGGAACCACTCAACAGCACAGGAGCCAGCAAACAGACGTGTAAACAGGGGAGTTTGAGTGGGAGTTCTGTTGGAGGAGAAGGTATTCTGTAGAAGACTAACAGGACTTAGGTGAGATGGTGATGACAGATACAGAGGCAGCAGTGGTAGTGACCCAAGTAGTGGAAGACACAATGAAGATGACTGGATGTAGAAGCTGCAGCATGTACATGATCCTGGAGGGGGTACCTGAAAAGAGTTTCGTCTGCATGAAATGCTGCCTGATAGAGCTGATGGAAGAAAAGATCCGAGGATTGGAGATGCAGGTGGAAACTCTGGTCAAGTGTAGAGGGGGCTTCAAGCGGATGATGGAGCAAAAACATGAGGAGGCTGAAGAGAAAAGCTCAGACTTACAGATGGAAGCAGGACCTGTCATAAATATAAAGGAAAGGGTAACCACCTTTCTGTATACAGTGCTATAAAATCCCTCCTGGCCAGAGGCAAAATCTTTTCACCTGTAAAGGATTAAGAAGCTAAGGTAACCCCGCTGGCACCTGACCCAAAATGGCAAATGAGGGGACAAGATTATTTCAAATCTGGAGGGGGGGAACAAAGGCTTTGGGCTGTCTGTGCGATGCTTTTGCTGGGAACAGATCAGGAATGCAAGCCTTCCAACACGTGTAAAGTTAGTAAATAATCTAGGTAGAAAATGTGTTAGATTTTCTTTTGTTTAATGGCTTGTAAAATAAACTGTGCTGCAGGGAATGTGTATTCCTGTTTTTGTGTCTTTTTGTAACTTAAGGTTTTGCCTAGAGGGATTCTCTATGTTTTGAATCTGATTACCCTGTAAAGTATTTACCATCCTGATTTTACAGAGGTGATTCTTTTACCTTTTCTTTAAATAAAATTCTTCTTTTAAGAACCTGATTGATTTTTCATTGTTCTTAAGATCCAAGGGTTTGGGTCTGTGTTCACCTGTACCAATTGGTGAGGATATTATTATCAAGCTTTCCCCAGGAAAGGGGGTGTAGGGCTTGGGGGGATATTTTGGTGGAAGATGTCTCTTTCCCTGTTCTTTGTTTAAAATGCTTGGTGGTGGCAACATACTGTTCAAGGACAAGGCAAAGTTTGTACCTTGGGGATGTTTTAACCTACACTGGTAGAAATAAGCTTAGGGGGTCTTTCATGCAGGTCCCCACATCTGTACCCTAGAGTTCAGAGTGGGGAAGGAACCTTGACAGGACCAAAGAACTCTGAGGGGATACTGCTGGGTGAGGAAAGTGGATAGTGGAAGCATGTGACTAAGAGAACCAGGCAGAGGAAAAGATGGGCTAGTGAAGGAGAAACAGAGCTCAGGAACAGGTTTGCGGAGTTGGAAAATGAAGAAGGGGCACAGCAGGTGGTCACTGAAGGTGAGAGGGCAAGGAAGAAGAGAAGAGCAGTAGAAGTGTAGCTGCAGAAGTGTAGCTTGTCCTACAGGAAGAGGGCAAGAGTCAATGGAGATAACACCAAATATGAGCCCCAGGAGGATACAGGACGGGTTGAAGAGGATTGCAAGGGACAATAGGAATCGAGTGGACTTGCAGCCAGAGGGAACAGGGGATAGACTGGAGAATCGCACCATCGCCAGGAAAAGGCAGGTCTACGTGATTGGGGACTCCTTACTGAGAAGAATAGACAGGCCTGTAACAAGAGGTGATCCAGAGAACAGAAGGGTGTGCTGTCTGCCGGATGCTAAGATACGAGATATGGACCTGAGGCTGAAGAGGATCCTAATGGGAGCGGGAAAGAATCCACTGATTGTCCTTCATGTGGGAACAAATGATACAGCTAGAGTCTTTCTGGAATGTACCAAGGGAGACTATGCCAGGCTGGGGAAGACACTAAAGGAAATTGAGGCTCAGGTGATCTTCAGTAGGATTCTGCCTGTTCCTAGAGAAGGGCAACAAAGGTGTGACAAGATTATGATGCTCAACAGATGGCTCAGGCACTGGTGCTATAAGGAGGGCTTTGGGATGTATGGCCACTGGGAAGCATTCATGGACAGAGGACTGTTCTCTCGGGATGGACTTCACCTGAGTAAGGAGGGAAATAGACTTCTAGGATGGCACAACTGATCAAGAGAGCTTTAAACTAGGAATCTGCAGGAGATGGTTGGGAGATGTTCAGGTAATCTCCATGCCAGATTTTAACACTGAGAGGGAAGAAAATGAAGTAAGAAAGGATACAGCCATGGATAGGAGAATGGACATAAGGAGGAAGGGTAGTGTACATACCAGTCTAATAGGTGAGACTGGCAGTAGAATGTCTGTGCCTAATCGGGTAAAGAATCTGAGCAAGGCCAAACAGCAAAAATGAAGATGTTTGTACACTAATGCGAGGAGCCTAGGTAACAAAATGGAGGAACTAGAGCTACTGGTGCAGGAAGTGAAACCAGATATTATAGGGATAACAGAAACATGGTAGAATAGTAGTCATGACTGGACTACAGCTATTGAAGAGTATGTGCTGTTTAGGAAAGACAGAAATAAAGGCAAAGGTGGTGGAGTAGCATTGTATATCAATGATGAGGTAGACTAAAGAAATAAGAAGTGATGGAATGGATAAGACAGAGTCTGTCTGGGCAAAAATCACATTGGGGAAGAAAGCTACTAGAGCCTCCCCTGGGATAGTGCTTGGAGTGTGCTATAGACCACCGGGATCCGATCTGGATATGGATAGAGACCTCTTTAATGTTTTTAATGAAGTAAATACTAATGGGAATTGTGTGATCATGAGAGACTTTAACTTCCCAGATATAGACTGGAGGACAAGTGCTAGTAGTAATAATAGGGCTCAGATTTTCCTGGATGCAATAGCTGATGGATTCCTTCACCAAGTAGTTGCTGAACCAACAAGAGGGGATGCTATTTTAGATTTGGTTTTGGTGAGTTGTAAGGACCTCATAGAAGAAATGGTTGTAGGAGACAACCTTGGTTCGAGCGATCATGAGATAATTCAGTTAAAACTAAATGGAAGGATAAACAAAAATAGATCTGTGACTAGGGTTTTTGATTTCAAAAGAGCTAACTTTAAAAAATTAAGGAAATTAGTTAGGGAAGTGTATTGGATTGAAGAACTTGTGGATCTAAAGGCAGAGCAGGCCTGGAATTACTTCAGGCTAAAGTTGAAGACACTATCAGAAGCCTGCAACCCAAGAAAGGGGGAAAAAATCATAGGCAGGAGTTGTAGACCAAGCTGGATGAGCGAGCACCTTAGAGAGGTGATTAAGAAAAAGCAGAAAGCCTACAAGGAGTGGAAGACGGGAGGGCTTAGCAAGGAAAGCTACCTTATTGAGGTCAGAACATGTAGGGATAAAGTGAGAAAGGCCAAAAGCCATGTAGAGTTGGACCTTGCAAAGGGAATTAAAACCAATCGTAAAAGGTTCTATGGCCCATATAAATAAAAAGAAAACAAAGAAAGAAGAAGTGGGACCGCTAAACACTGAGGATGGAGTGGAGGTTAAGGATAATCTAGGCATGGCCCAATATCTAAACAAATACTTTGCCTCAGTCTTTAATGAGGCTAATGAGGAGATTAGGGGTAATAGTAGGATGACAAATGGGAAGGAGGATATGGAGGTAGCAATTACCACATCCGAGGTAGAAGCCAAACAGCTTAATGGGACTAAATCAGGGGGCCCAGATAATCTTCATCCAAGAATATTAAAGGAACTGGCACATGAAATTGCAAGCCCATTAGCAAAATGTTTTAGTGAATCTGTAAACTCAGGGGTTGTACCGTATGACTGGAGAATTGCTAACATAGTTCCTATTTTTAAGAAAGGAAAAAAAAGTGATCCAGGTAACTACAGGCCTGTTAGTTTGACATCTGTAGTGTGCAAGGTCTTGGAAAAATTTTTTAAGGAGAAAGTAGTTTAGGACATCAAGGTCAACGGTAATTGGGACAAAATACAACATGGTTTTACAAAAGGTAGATCGTGTCAAACCAACCTGATCTCCTTCTTTGAGAAGGTAATGGATTTTTTAGACAAAGGAAACATAGTGGATCTAATTTACTTCTATTTCAGTAAGGCATTTGATATGGTTCCACATGGGGAATTATTAGTTAAATTGGAAAAGATGGGGATCAATATGAAAATTGAAAGGTGGATAAGGAACTGGTTAAAGGGGAGGTTTCAGAGTAGCAGCCGTGTTAGTCTGCATTCGCAAAAAGAAAAGGAGTACTAGTGGCACCTTAGAGACTAACCAATTTATTTGAGCATAAGCTGTAGCTCACAAAAGCTTATGCTCAAATAAATTGGTTAGTCTCTAAGGTGCCACTAATACTCCTTTTCTTTTTGGTTAAAGGGGAGACTACAATGGGTGACACTGAAAGGTGAACTGTCAGGCTGGAAGGAGGTTACTAGTGGAGTTCCTCAGGGATCGGTTTTGGGACCAATCTTATTTAATCTTTTTATTACTGACCTTGGCACAAAAAGCAGGAATGTGCTAATAAAGTTTGCGGATGGCACGAAGCTGGGAGGTATTGCCAATACAGAGAAGGACTGGGATATCATACAGGAAGATCTGGATGACCTTGTAAACTGGAGTAATAGTAATGGGATGAAATTTAATAGTGAAAAGTGCAAGGTCATGCATTTAGGGATTAATAACAAGAATTTTTGTTATAAACTGGGGACGCATCACTTGGAAGTAACAGAGGAGGAGAAGGACCTTGGAGTATTGGTTGATCACAGGATGACTATGAGCTGCCAATGTGATACGGCCGTGAAAAAAGCTAATGCGGTCTTGGGATGCATCAGGCGAGGTATTTCCAGTAGAGATAAGGAGGTGTTAGTACCATTATACAAGGCACTGGTGAGACCTCATCTGGAATATTGTGTGCAGTTCTGGTCTCCCATGTTTAAGAAAGATTAATTCAAACTGGAACAGGTTCAGAGAAGGGCTACTAGGATGATCCGAGGAATGGAAAACCTGTCTTATGAAAGGCGACTCAAAGAGCTTGGCTTGTTTAGCCTAACCAAAAGAAGGCTGAGGGGAGATATGATTGCTCTCTCTAAATATATCAGAGGGATAAGTACCACGGAGGGAGAAGAATTATTTAAGATCAGTACCAATGTGGACACAAGAACAAATGGATATAAACTGGCCATCAGGAAGTTTAGACTTGAAATTAGACGAAGCTTTCTAACCATCCTTCCAAGGGAAGCATTGGGGGCAAAAGACTAAGCTTGATAAGTTTATGGAAGGGATGATATGATGGGATAGCCTAATTCTGGCAATTAATTGATCTTCAACTATTAGTGGTAGATATGCCCAATGGCCTGTGATGGGATGTTAGATGGGGGGGGGATCTGAGTTACTACAGAGACTTCTTTCCTGGGTGTCTGGCTGGTGAGTCTTGCCCACATGCTCAGGTTTTAGCTGATCACCATATTTGGGGTCAGGAAGAAATTTTCCTCCAGGGCAGATTGGCAGAGGCCCTGGGGGTTTTTTGCCTTCCTCTGCAGCGTGGGGCACGGGTCACTTGCTGGAGGATTCTCTGCACCTCAAAGTCTTTAAACCACTATTTGAGGACTTCAGTAGCTCAGACATAGGTTGAGGTTTGTTACAGGAGTGGGTGGGTGAGATTCTGTGGACTGCGTTGTGCAGGAGATCAGACTAGATGATCATAATGTTCCCTTCTGACCTTAAAGTCTATGATTCTATGAACAGCTGATTTGTAAAACGGTCTGTCATGCAGATCCTTTTCCTCTGTTTAGCTTCAAGAGAGCAGCCTCCAAGAAGTAAGATATTTGTGAAAAGCAGGGGTTTTTCTCCTTCTTATAGGAGCATTTTTCTTTGTTTTATTAACAGAAAATGAATATTCTTGTTGAGGAATCTTTTAGGCTCACAGTATTTGTTTTGGTACATTGTATTTTTCCAAATAGAGATCAATTTCTAAATGAATGAAATGTTCATTCCTTTTCCATTTTCCTGTTGCCTCCATTGTTAGGTGGCTGAAATGATTAATGGGATATGCTAGGTTAAATGGCTTATGTTTTGGTACTCAAATTGTAGAAGCAGCTTTGAGCAAAGCTTTTAGTCTGAGTGCCAGGTTGGAAGATATTTTGAAGGCAGCTGATTGGACCAGCATTTCCACTTCTCTCAATTTAGCCATAAATCAATTGATTTTTCTACAGTAATTTTTCATATGGCTTGAACTTGGGTAATGAACATCCCTGTCTTGGAGTAAAATTGTGACTTTCCTAGATCATCTTGGAGAGAAGACCAAGATCTATGAAAGGAACAGAGGTAAATGTATTACATTTCCCCTATCCTCCTCCTGTATTTGTCCCTCTCTCCTCTCTACCTTTTCTTTTATCTTCTCTACCCTACCCCCACCGTAGAAGTCCTAAGATATCCAGTTAAACTTTAGTTTTCACCTATGACAGTTGGTATTGTCTAGTAGAGGTAGATTCTGCTATGTGTTCAGTCATTTCAGAATGATTGATACAAAGAAGATTGCAGTAACCTGAAAGGACTTAGTACTATGTCGATCAATTACCAGTATAACACGAGCACGTTACAGTAGTTACGAACATTTGCCTTTTTTTAGTTTGTTATATTTGCTTTTCAAGTTGCCTGATATCAAAGTGCATTTTTACTATAAAATAACTTTGTACACATGACATTGTGCAGTACTATATTCATCATGCATCCTCGTGGATTTCCATATCAAATGCGCACAGTTTGCAAGTAAAAATAGCTTCCGTTTTTTCTCTTCCTGCCAGTCCCTCAAACCTGCTCTGGGCTCTGAAAGTCAGGTTGTATTCTTTCCATTTCTTTCATCACCATTGACAGAGGTGCAACTAGTGACAGCTATGCTACTCCACTGTCTTCAGTGCCACCCAAGAAAACCTACTTTGACTACATCCCAATATTCTAGTGCACTATTTGTGCCTTGATATTTTGTTGGTACTGAATTGTAATGATACAAAACGTTGGGCTTTACTGGGTGACTCTTTGGGAATTCATTCTCTGACAAAGTGATTCTCCAACTCTTCAAGGTGAAAACGTGCTTAATAGCATTTGAAAGATAGATCTATTATATATTCACTGGGGGGTGAATATAGAAAGACATTGGATTTAAATGTAAATTTGTGCTGTTCAGTGCAAAATCACAAAGGTTAAATTTGGAATGTTGAATGAAACAAAATGTGATCAGGGAATGATCCCCTACATCACTGGACTTCGAGGATTTATTATTCAAAGGGATATGGGAAAGCGAGTCAAGATTCTCCAGTCTGTAAAAGATTGGAGGTCACATAATAAATGCTTGTAAAATAAAGGAAAAAAATAAAGATGGCTGTTCAAACAAGTGACCTATACAAAAGCAAAGAGGTGGAAACAGTACCCTTTGCTTAGGGAAGGGATGTGACAGTTTGCATGGTGAGACACATTTCTTGTGCCGTTAAATATTGTGAAAAATATGTCAAAATAAAGTTAAATTGCACTTGTGACTTCTGAACCTCCTGCTGTAAACCAGTGTAACGGTTATTGGAATTTCATAGACCTCAGTTTTAAAAGGAAGGGCAGAAGTCTGTGCAAAACTGCACATTTATACTTGTGTGCACAATTGCCACGACTACACACAAACTGGGTGATTGCATATGTACATAGGTATTTGCTCATGCAATCATCCCTTGTGTGCAGTGACGCCTGGATGTTGAAATGTAGGTGAGTAGTTACACATTCATTTTTGCTCTCCTGCTGGACCTCTCTTTTTAATAGGATCTAAATATTGAAACAAAAGGCTTAAATTTCTGATTTGCTCTGAAAATTTTAAATGTATTTAGAACATCTATCATTGGGTTACAACTCTGCCGAGATCACAAGTATTTTTTCTGCAAGTGTGTTGCCACTAGCAATAAGGCTCTCACATGGCAATTTAATTAAGAACTTTATTGTCAAATACAATTCAGGATTTAGACCAGAGCAAGAATGTTCTCTCAGACTCCTGTTCTAAGCGCAATAACATAGCGAGTGCGCAATGGTAATTTGGGCATCATTACTTTACACAGTGGTAGCTACCAGATGCAGTAGTAGGAACAACCAAGAGAAGTACATAAAAAAGTGAATTGCAGTGAGATGGAAGTGAGAATGTTCACATTATAGATGGGTTTACAGCACTCCCCCTTGTCCAGTAAATACATTAAACAAACGTGTTTCCCTATGTTCCCTGAGGCAAATAAAACCTCTAGGTAAAGTTTACTTCTTACAGAATTAAACTGTTTTCCTAAATACGTTCAGTTTTCAGTTTCAACTGATAAACTACTTACTCTAAGCACATAAGTTTACATTCGTGCCTCAGTTCTAACCCTAGTTAAGTTTTTGATCTCTAGCCTTGAAAGTTGAAATGATTTTTCCTTGCACACACATACTGCACAATAAATTCAAAACAAAATTACTCTCATACTTTGCTCAATTTCAGGTCCCCCGCTCCCCCCCAGTCTTATAAATTCCTGGATGAAACAGTAGACGCAATCCTAGAATCCAAACTGAAATAAAATTCTTATAGTCAAAACTCCCACTGAACCCAAAGTGTGACCTGCAGGACTGAGTACTGAGTCCAGTATCAAAGATGGTGGTAGAATTGCCCATCTCCTGAATCTATATGACAGTATTAGAAAATGCACTCAGTTCTTGTACAACAGAGGTGTCCTAGAATTTTGAAAAAGACCTGTTTTAGTGTGCTGTGTGAGAGGTAGATGGTATTATTACTCCTACTACTATTTGGATGATGATGGCAACACAGATTTTAAAATAATGTCACAGTTTCTGGATAACTGCACCTGTATTCTTCCTCCATGGTCCTGCAAGGGCACCCACATAATGTTTTGGCTTCTAGCTGTCACCTCTCCTGTGCAGAGACCCATGTCTCTCTATCTCTCTCCTAACCAAGCACTTTTAGGTTGCCCAGGTCTCTGCTTTATACTGTGGTATCCCCAGCAATCCAGTCGGCCTCAAGACCGGTGCCTGTACTTTGCGTTTTCTCCAAGGCCTGTGAACAGTATATTGCCAGCAGAAAAAATTACCACACAGCTCTTTCTAAAAAAGCACATTTATTCTTAAGGTAAAAGGATTTCAGAGAAAACATATAAAACAATAAACAGATTTAAACGCATACTAAACATACCAGGAATCGTCTATGGGGCCTAGTAGGCCAAAGTCTTTTCAACCCTTCCACAAGGTTTGGGGCCCCCGTTGAACAGAAGGTCATATCCATTTGCTGGGTCACAAAGAAGGCCCTGTGTCAGTTCAATCTCATCCTTTTATACCAACAGCCCTTTCTTTGTCTCTTATTCTCTGGAAAACCCATCTTGAACAAGTATATGCAAACCACTCCAGGGAGTGGTACTTCTGTACAGTTGTTGAGTCTCATTGACTTGCCTTAATCACCACACACTGTTTTCAGTTCCTGAAGGAGATGCAGTAACCCTTCCCATGGAGTAGAACACAATCAGATATAAACCATTCATAGATTTAATACAATATGATCCTCTAATATATTACATCAGTCACAGTACTTTATAATGGAAACACATGTTTAACAATATATAATCAAGTGTATAGCTGGTATATTTGTGATTCTTATTAATGTGAATAAAATTTATAATCTACCATCATTTCTGAGAACTGAGCATTTTAGGACTGATCCTGAAGTCCTTACATGCCTGTAATTCTCACATAGGTCATCATAAAAAATTATCATGCTAGTAAGCTGTTAATATAGAAAAAATAGTTTTAAATGGATTTGATTAGTTAGGTAGTATGTAGCATTTACTGGGTGTTTGCACCTGTATATAATATCAAAGGAATTATATTGACTATATTCACAATAGTTAATATAGGACCTTTTTAAAATGTCCTAGCATCTGAATACTTAAGTTAGCAGTGTATTTTTATTGAATATATCCTGGCTCATTGATTTTAGATTTCAGAGCTTAATTCAACTATTTTTTTGTATTCAGAATGAATAGCTAGTATCCATTTAGAATGTTGTGTTGCACATTTTGCTCCAAAACAAAGATATTGAATTATATTTATTATTATATCCATTTTGAAGGTGGGTTAGATCTGCTTTGGATGTGTCGTTCCCCCACCGCCCCCATTCCTTGATAGTTTTTTTAAAAATAAAGCAATATTTGTACATGGCTATTAGAGAAATAAAACCCACCAAAAAACAAGCAATCATTCTTGGGAATATTGTTGGTGCTTCTCTACTTCATTCATGGCAGGACAAGTAAGCCCGCCAGATATTTTTGAATAAAGATTCTCCTCTAGTGGCAAGTTCTGCTCCTAGGTCCTGATCCAAACCCCATTGAAATCATTAAATCATTGAAATCAGTCTTTCCATTAACTTTGATGTATGTTGGATCAGACTTTTAGGGGCTCATCCTATTCATACACAGCAGTGGAAAGATTCTGTTGATTTCAGTGATAATACTGCACCCAATGGAAGAGTCTTAGTAGAGTGACTGAGCAGAATTTACCTCATACATTTAACTGGTGATTTTCATAATTTATACTGAAGAAACTCAATGGATGAAATCCTGGCCTCATTGAAATCAATGGAAAAACTCCCATTGACCTCCATGGAGTTGGGATTTCACTAATGTATGTATATGAAAGTGCAGCAAAATCACTATATCTTGAATTGTTTCCCCGGAGGAAGTACTCTTTGTAAGACTTTTTAATTTTTTTAAAAATTGATGCATGTCTATTTAATTTTCTTAATTTTCCAAGGCAATTTCCCTGCCTGGTATCAAAAGGTTAGTTTGTAGTTTTCACTAATTATCACCTGGGGTGACACCTTCAAACACTGAAGGAAATAAACAGGTGGAGTTAATTAGCTTCAAATAATTTACATGTTCATTATATTTTTTCAGTAGTAGAAGAGGGAACAGTTCAGTGCCATCTGTAATCATGAAACGGTTTTATAGTCCCTGGATAACTGTCAGAGTTTTCAATGGATAGTGTTCTATAAAGTGCTTGATAACTATATTGTAAGCAGTGGTATCCTTCATAAGTGATCAATGTTCATACAGTGGTAGGGATTTTAAATGTAGAAGCGTCACAGGACTAAATCCTACACATGGCATAAGGTTGTAGGAAAGATGGGGAGACAAAGGCAACCTTAAACCATCTTTGGGGCTTCCTAATTCTGGGACTGGCACAATTTAGAGCAGCTCTGGGGCTTGCTTTTTCTTACACCCTACTCTTGTTTGCTTTTTCCTGCTTACACCCTTCTGCCTTCTCAGTATATAACTTACACTCATTTGACACACCCAGTGTGAATGCCAAATGAGTACACTTTTCCACATACACTTGTTTCTCTGAACAACCTTATTATGGCCAGCATTTTGCATCACTGTGGAATTTTCACTGTATTGAAAAGAAAAGTAAACTTTGACACAAAAAAATTCAAAATATATTTTAGCCTTACAAATGGAAAGACATAAAACTGTAGTTCACACACCGATTGTAAGACTTCTGGGCAGCTAGCAAGTTAACTGTGTTAGCAATACATGGTAGAATTCTAACTGGCAACTTGTCAGCGTTCCAAATTTCCACCCACTAAGCAATTAAACCATAGTAATTTTTAGCAGACTCTGCATGCAAATGTACTCTCTTGAATATTAGTTTTTAATAAGTTTTTTAAATGATAACTAAAATGTATTTTGATGATAGAAATAAATTTGTGACACCATCTTTTCTGTTTAATTCCCAACCCCAATTTTCATTTTACTTCCATGTACAGCTGGCTGAAAATGTCATCAACATTACTAACAATATTAACAGGGACCTTTTAGTTTTTGGAATTTGATGCACATCAGCTAAATTTCTCTGAGTTGTTCGTGCCTTCAAGGCCATATAGAATAGAAAAGAAGTTCACCTCCTTTATGTTTATCACCTTCCCAAAGACGTGTAATAATCTAATGAGCACTAATGAAATTTTTGCTTGATGAAACTGACCTATTCAAGGAACCCTCAGTGTCTGATCCGTTATTCCTAAGTGAGGTGACTGAAAAAATGGCAAAAGGCCAACTCCAACAAAAGTTGACCTCTGTCAATATCTTGGTCTCCTCCCAATTAGATTTGAAACAAGGTTGCAGCACAGAGATTACTTTAGTGATGATGATGGAGTACCATTAAGTCATAGCCTATGGAAAGTTTTCTCTACTTATTTCTAGTCTTGTCTAGAGTATTTGACATTGTGAATAACGTGTTATGGCCAATCTGGCCTGAAGACACTGCAAGGTGTGACAGGGTCAGGCCAGATGGCTACAAGAGAGTGGTCGAAGGTAGATACATTAGTTCCAGGTTAAGCAGGTCGCTCTTCCATGGATAAAATAACAGGGACTATTCCAGAACACTCAGGAACTTTCTAGAACTAATTAAGGCAGGCAGGCTAATTAGGACAGCTGTAGCCAATTGGGAAGCTGCTAGAATTAATTAAGGCTGACCAGGACACCTGGTTTAAAAAGGCTGTCACTCCAGTTAGTGAGGTGTGTGTGTATAAGGAGCTGGGAGTGAGAGGATGTGCTGCTGGAGGACTGAGGTGTATAAGCATTATCAGACATCAGGAGGAAGGTCCTGGAGTGAGGACAAAGAAGGTGTTCGGAGGGAGGCCCTGGGGAAGTAGCCCAGGGAGTTGTAGCTGTTGTGCAGCTGTTCCAGAAGGCACTGTAGACAGCTGCAGTCCACAGGGCCCTGGGCTGGAACCCAGGGTGGAGGGCTGGCCCGGCTTCCCCCCAAACCTCCCAACTCCTGACCCAACACAGGAGCTTCTACCAGAGGTGAAGGTCTCTGAGCAGGTCCCTGACCCACATGGTGGATCAGCAGAAACTGTGGGGATTGTTCTTACTCTTTTTTCCCCATGTTGGCCAGTGATGAGGTTATCTGAGTGAACGGCAGATTCGAGCCATGAAAGTGGCCAAACTGAGGGCTGCTGTGAATCTCTGAGGCGAGCAAAATCCGCCAATAAGCGCAGGCCCCAGCTCCAAATGTAAACCCCATTTCTATGCCTTACCTTTCTCTCAACAGTTATAATAATCATTTTAAAAATATCCCAAACTAGTAATAGACCCAAACCCCTAAGAACCATGGAAAAGGAAGGGAGGAAAGAGAACCATGTGGCTGCAGGCCATTTATTCCCTTGTAAGGTGCTCAGATATCAAATGATGAGCTGAGTGTAATACCTACAAAGATCTTATGCAGATTGGCTGAATCTGAGCTGTGATGTTTTATTGTTATAGAAGGGCTATAACTTTTGTTTTTATTGTGTCCATCTTAGTTCATATTTTAAAACCCTCCCCATCAGTATGTAGATCTAATAATTTTTTTAAAAATGGTTCTCAAAGGTATATATAAGCATCTGAATAACCTAACTGGGTGATATCCTGGCCCTATTAAAATCAGTAGCAAAACTTGCATTGACTTCAGCATTTTACCCACTTTCAGGGTTGTCATGGTGAAGCCACCATTAAGTATAGTAGTGTCTAAAGTACAGTTTTTAAAAGTATCCTTTTACAGGTTGCAGTTATATACCTCCATAATGGTCAGCAGATGGGTTTACATGGATATACTCCGCAGAACATAGTTTTGTTTTACCCATTGCTTAAATGTACATTTATATGATAGTTCAAAAGGATACAGAATGGGCAATCATGTTTACTTAATAAGATATTACATACATACAGATATTACATACAAGGTAAGATATTACATACAAGGTAATACATATTACCTTGAGATACTGTAACAGGTTTATGTACACAGAGATATGTTTAAAATACATGTTCTGGTCCTCTTAAAGGCAAATTGCAGAAATAGAGTTTGAACCTACATATTTCCTAACTCAGGTTAGTTGCATTCAAATTTCTAGCCTTATTTTTTTTAACTCCTCTCAGTATGGCTGGCACTGACCACTGTCAGAGGACAGGTTACTGGGCTAGATGGCCTACTGGGTCTGATTCAGTGTGGCCATTTTGTTCTTATCTATCATGGTATCTGTCTGCCACACAGAACTGATTGGCAAAAATCAAGCTCCTTGTGGACTTTGTGGACTCTCTGACTCTCCTCCCTTTTGGAGTTATAGAAAGCTCTGCAGGGGGTAGGTCTTTGTTAGGACTAGGGGAAGCAGGGAATGGAGGATGCTGTAAATATGTTTCTGGTTATGGTGGAAAAAAATGTATCAAATAGAAAGGCTTTGCAACATTTTCTACAGGTGGTCTGTCTCTGGATTTTCTAATCTCTGGAAGTTTGTTCCACAGTTAGATTTCCTTGGGTGAGTATGCTTTGTTCTTGGCTCCCATGTCATTCTGAGCTTTGTGACCTGCATTGTCCTGGAGGAGTGCAGCTGTCTTGGCAGTTTGTATATGGAAATGCAATCTCTAAGGTAGCTTGATCCATTAATTGCTTTGAAGATTTGGACCAAAGTCTTAAACAGGCTATGGAAGCAGACTGTGAGGGCCTGGAGCACAGGCTTGCAGGCTCAGGGGTCTTTATCATCTTTATTCACTTTGGTGATTTTAGGCCTGTGGTGCAAGTAATCTTAATTTGTAAACAATATATAACCCCCTTTTCTCTTTGCTTGGTGCCCTTCCTCTGCAACATGGGGCCTGGGTCACTTGCTGGTTTAAACTAGAGTACATGGTGGAGTACAAGTTCTCTGTAACTTGAAGTCTGTAAATAATGATTTGAGGACTTAAATAATTCAGCCAGAGGTCTGGGGGAAAGGGGAGTGAAGTTCTGTGGCCTGTGATGTGGAGGAGGTCAGACTAGATGATCACTCATAGACTTTAAGACCTGAGGGGACCATTGTGATCTATATTTGTACATGGAACCTGATATAAAGAGACAAACAACAAAGAGTATGAGCAAAATAATAATACTGGTTATGTTAATTTCATGTTATAATGGAACTAAAGCATACAAACGATCATTCAAAAGTCTGTGTTAATTGTGTGAACAAGCTTAATTGGAATGTGGTTCATTTTTTCCCCTTTGGCATGAGCCTCACTGTAAACACACACAGGAATTACTAGGTGACTAATGAGACTTCCCTGCTAAGAGTTGTGCAGCATTAATGTTTCCTTTTACTCTCTTAAGATCTACACAGTACAGTGTTTCTTTTACTGCAAAATGTTTTTCAGAAACAGTATGTGAAGCCTTCTTCATCTCAGAAAAATTAAATTAGACCATATTTCAGTTGACTTAAGTTATTAAGCCCAGCAATTTTAAGACATATCTTAGAGGTATGTAAACTATGTCTGTTTACACAAATGCTCCCTTCAGAGGAAAGCTATTATAGAATATTCTTCAAACAACTAGGGTGAGATTTTCAAAGGCCCAAAGAAAAAGGCCTGTTAAGTGTTCAGTTCCCCTGCGTGCCTTTGAAGGGAATTGGACACCTAACACTCATTTTATGCCTTTGAAACTCTTCTGTTATGTGCCTAAAGCCATATGCGATAGCGTGTGCCTAGTTTGTGAGCACTCTTAGGCCTTGTTTAACTGGCATCAGTTTGTAAGGTATATGTACCTACACCCCACAGTGAAAAGCAGGCTGCCTCCACACTGCGGTATGTAGTTATATGCATCAGTGAAAGGCTCTGGCAGGGGGAGGCAGCCTGCTTTGCACTATGGCATTTAGCTACATATCAAGCCACTAACTTACTGCAGAATTTAAGCTTTGATTCATAGGAGTCACTCACAAACCAATTACCTATCTGTAAGTGAGACTTGAGCTGGGTCCTGCTTAGTTTTAAAGAGAGAGACAGTCCTGTCAGGGTTTTCTCCCTGAGGAACCTTCATGTTTCAGATTTTCACATCTTTGTTCAGGAGTCCTGGAACAATTTGTATAGTGGGGGTGCTGAGAGCCATTGAACCAAACTGTAAACAATGGAAACAACTTCATGCCAGGTGGTGCGGCAGCACCCCTAGTTCCAGCACCTATGCTTTTGTCTTCTCACCACAGCCACCCCAGGCCTAAATGGCTAGAATTTGCTGGCCTTTAGGACCCTGTGGCAAGCCCATATATGGCTTGGGCTTTTTGGTAACACCAGAGAGTTGTGGGGGATTGAGGCCTTTAGGATTCCTTTTTTTTGACACTGTATTTTTGTGTGTGCGGAGAGGGGGTCTGCTGCTGACTTGTTTTTTGGATGGGCTGTAGTTTGAATAATTGTTGTATCCTCAAGAGCCTAGGGATAAGTGCTTTTAATGTATGTAAATGAAAATAAAAAAAAGTAAATATCCAGCCTGAGTCTGGAGAACAAGTATTTCCCACTGATATTTCCTGCAGATATTGGTCACTTTGGCTTGCTCTTGCGCATATATATACATGCTTATCTTTGTGCACAAAAATAGTCCCACTGGTTGCTGTGGAACTATTTGTGTGTAAAGTAAAACCTGTGCCTAAGGGTTTGCAGGATTGGGGTCTTTGTGTCTGCATTATTGCCAATACAAACATCTTAAAAACAGCTTAAAACTGAACAGCTTAAAAATCATGAGATTTTAAATTAAACTTTGGGTTCTCTTTACTAGCCTTGTGGGTTTTCATCCTTTAGGGTTCACTTGGGTGACATTTTCAAGCTTCTCTCCACAACCATGAGGGCTAGGAACTCCCCCTTCCCCATGAAAGCTGAGATTCTCACATAATCATATCTCTCCAGAAACTGGGACTTTAAGAAAAAAACAGCAAATATCATAGAATCACAGAAATTTAGGTCTGGAAGGGGCCTCGAGAAGTTATCAAGTCCACCCCACTCTGCTGAGACAAGCCCAAGTAAACCTAGACCATTCTTGACAGGTGTTTGTCCAGCCTGTTCTTAATAAACCTCCAATGATGGAGGTTCCTCATCCTTCATTGGAAGACTGTTCCAGAGCTTAACTACATTTATACTTTGAAAGTTTGTCTAATCTAAATCTCCCTTGCTGTAGATTAAGCCCATTACTTCTTGTCCTTCCATCTGTGGACACGGAGAACAATTGGTCACAGCCCTCTTTATAACAGCCTTTAACATATTAGAAGACTGTTATCAGATCCTCTATCAGTCTTCTTTTCTCAAGACTAAGCCCAGTTTTAGAAACCTTTTTAAACTGATATGAATAACAATCTATAATCACAACAGCTAGAATAAAGTTATTCCAGTTATTCACTGTTTTGTAATTGTAGTTGCCGTTTTGTAGATTTTTCCTTCTTCAGTGAAGTATTTCACACTCATCTTTATTGAATGTCATCATGTTGAATTCCAATCCTGTCCACAGTGCTAGCAACCCTTCCCAGCTTGGTGTCATCTGCAGATTTTATAAGTATACTCTCCACTCCATTATCCAAGTCATTAATGAAAATATTCAATAGTACCAGACTCAGGAAGACCCTGTGGGACCCCACTAAGTATACCCTCCAAGTTTGATAGTGAACCATTGATAACTTCTCTTTGAATATGGTCTTTCAACAAGGTGTGCACCCACCTTATAGTACTTTCATCTAGACCTCATTTCCCTAGTTTGCTTGAGTGAATGTCATGTGGGACTGTGTCAAAAGCCTTACTAAAATCAAGATATATAATGTCTACTGCTTCCCCCACCCCATCCACTAGGCCAGTAATCCTGTCAAAGAAGGCAATTAGGTTGGTTGGCATGATTTGCTTTTGACAAATCCATGCAGGCTATTCCTTATAATCATATTTACAAATTGATTTAATAATTTATTCAAGTATTTTTCCAGGTATTGAACTTAGGCTGACTGGTCTATAATTCCACAGGTCTTTTTTGTTCCTCCTTTTAAAGACAAATTCATAAGACTCACCATAAAATCACAAGAATGGGCAATCTAGTGTTTAGTCCCTGCTTTATGTAGAAGCTTTATGTAAATTAATGCCAAATGTGTTCAGTTATCCTGCTGCTGGAAAAGACAGCGGCCATTGTTTATTGCAGGGAGGACACCCTGGATGCTGGACTAAAGCTGAAATCTAATTCTTAAATTAGTGTGTTAGACCAAAAAAATAAAATGAGTGTCCCTGCAGACCATCCTTGAAGAGCTCTTACTACGGAGTTGTCAAGGTTCCTTCCCCACTCTGAACTCTAGGGTACAGATGTGGGGAGCTGCATGAAAGACCCCCTAAGCTTATTCTTACCAGCTTAGGTTAAAAACTTCCCCAAGCTACAAACTTTTCCTTGTCCTTGAACCGTATGCTGCCACCACCAAGTGTTTTAAACAAAGAACAGGGAAAGAGACCACTTGGAGACGTCGTCCCCTAAAATATCCCCCCAAGCCCTACATCCCCTTTCCTGGGGAAGGCTTGACAATAATATTCTCACCAATTGGTACAGGTGAACACAGACCCAAACCCTTTGATTTTTCATTGTTCTTAAGATCCATCAGGTTCTTAAAAGAAGAATTTTAATTAAAGAAAAGGTAAAAGAATCACCTCTGTAAAATCAGGATGGTAAATACCTTACAGGATAATCAGATTCAAAACATAGGGAATCCCTCTAGGCAAAACCTTAAGTTACAAAAGACACAAACAAGAATATACGTTCCATCCAGCACAGCTTATTTTACCAGCCATTAAACAAAAGAAAATCTCTCCCATTTTTTAGCTAGATTACTTATAGATTACTTACTAACTTTACAGGAGTTGTAAGGCTGCATTCCTGATCTATTCCCAGCAGAAGCATCACACAGACAGCCCAAACCTTTTGTTCCCCCCCCCTCCAGATTTGAAAGAATCTTGTCCCCTCATTGGCTATTTTGGGTCAGGTGTCAGCGGGGTTACCTTAGCTTCTTAACCCTTTACAGGTGAAAGGGTTTTGCCTCTGGCCAGGAGGGATTTTATAGCACTGTGTACAGAAAGATGGTTACCCTTCCCTTTTTATATTTATGACAGGAGTGAAGGACCAAAAGTGTAAATGTCAGAATACCTTTTTAGTAGTTCACAGCTTAGATTGTCTGTTTAACTGAGGGGGTCTTTAGTGTAAGACATTTTAGTTCCAGGTCTCTCTCAGTTATTGGCCCAAAACGTAACTCAAAATGTAAAATTTGTATAAGTTTTGCTTGAATAAGGCCTGGAGGATTGGGCCAGTTATGGTACTACGGGAATATGCGTGAATATTTAAGGGCTGTATATTGTATCCCTATATAGCCATAGATACTGTTCTTACAAATTTTTGTTTGACTCAACATTGTTCTTTTTAATTCAAGCTTTTTCCCTTTCAACAGTGAGAGCTGTTTGCAGTATTGGCTGCAGCTGCCCCACTTCTGTATGAGTCATCCTTTGCTGTGTTTACCTTTCATCGTCATAGCATACACGTGAACTACATGAAAAATAGAAAGTCTGTATGTATAGTCTATGCAAATTATAAGTTATTTTTAGAATTTTTGTTAAATATGAAACTTTCATCAGCCATCAGGATTTATGCAAATTCCAGCATATGCAGTACTCATTAGTCTGTACTCTTGGAAGTACTCCTTACACTCATTTCATTTTATGACTGTCTTCCCAGCATCCCTCCCTACAATGGGAGATTGAAATTCATGCCATTTTCTTCTCAACAGATCCCCCATCAGGATTTATCTACCATTTGAAAAACTGACATTTTTTTTCAAATTGGAGAAATAATCTGCCCGCTTGCTGAGGTGAATATGGAGAACAAAGAGGACTCACCAACTGCCAGGACTTAATTATGTTCAATGTCTCTTTGAAGGTGCAGTTGCTGGGGCTCTGGTATAGGTAATTACTGAGATCTTGGAAGCAGTTCTGAGGGCTTAAGAAGTCCCTCAATGGCCTGAGTGCCAAGCCAAGAGCTTGAGAACCCAGTCATCCCCTTTATTTTCACAAGAAAATAAGACCTGTAGCAGGACAGTATATGGTTAGGAGGAAAAGAAGAAAGTGTTGGCTTCATGGCATTGTCTATTTTCTTTGAGTCCCTTAGCTGGAACAAGTGACCCTACCTTTGGGGATTGAGAGGGTACAGTCACTATCTTTGCATTGTGCCCCGCAACCCGATAGAGATTACCCACATGAAATAAAGGTTTTATGCATGTTCCCCTTCTGCTAAGAGTCCAAATTGCCACAGGGGCTGGGAAGCAATGTAGAAGCTTTGCCTTCTATGGTTGTCCTGATCTTCGTGTGGATCTCAGAGCATATGTAGATTTATGGGGCCAAATTTTCTGCTGATTCTCTTATGTTTGTATGAGTGGGTGTGTGGAGAGAGTGTATGCGTTCCAGGATAATGATTATGAGGAAACTCCATGAGTCGAATCATAGAATATCAGGGTTGGAAGGGACCTCAGGAGGTCATCTAGTCCACCCCCTGCTCAAAGCAGAACCAATTCCCAACTAAATCATCCCAGCCAGGGCTTTGTCAAACCTGACCTTGAAAACCTATAAGGAAGGAGATTCCACCACCTCCCTAGGTAACCCATTCCAGTGCTTCACCACCCTCCTAGTGAAAACGTTAAACCTCCCCCACTGCAACTTGAGACCATTACTCCTTGTTCTGTCATCTGCTACCACTGAGAACAGTCTAGATCCATCCTCTTTCCTTCAGGTAGTTGAAAGCAGCTATCAAATCCCCTCTCATTCTTCTCTTCTGCAGACTAAACAATCCCAGTTCCCTCAGCTTCTCCTCATAAGTCATGTGCTCCAGCCCCCTAATCATTTTTTTTTGCCCTCTGCTGGACTCTTTCCAATTTTTCCACATCCTTCTTGTAGTGTGGGGTCCAAAACTGGACACAGTACTCCAGATGAGGCCTCACCAATGTCGAATAGAGGAGAATGATCACATCCCTCGATCTGCTGGCAATGCCCCTACTAATACAGCCCAAAATGCCATTAGCCTTCTTGGCAACAAGGGCACACTGACTCATATCCAGCTTCACGTCCACAGTAACCCCTAGCTCCTTTTCTGCAGAACTACTGCCTAGCCATTCGGTCCCTAGTCTGTAGCAGTACATGGGATTTTTCCGTCCTAAGTGCAGGACTCTGCACTTGTCCTTGTTGATTTCCTCATCGGATTTCTTTTGGCCCAATCCTCTAACTTGTCTAGGTCCCTCTGTATCCTATCCCTACCCTGCCACTCCTCCCAGTATCTGTCACTCTCCCAATTTAGTGTCATCTGCAAACTTGCTGAGGGTGCAGTCCACTCCATCCTCCAGATCATTAATGAAGATATCGAAGAAAACTGTCCCCAGGACCGACCCTTGGGGCACTCCGCTTGATACCGACTGCCAACTAGACATGGAGCCATTGATCACTACCCATTGAGCCCGATGATCTAGCTAGCTTTCTGTCCACCTTATAGTCCATTCATCAAGCCCATGCTGACTGTTCCTGATCACTTTCCTCTCCTCCAAGTGCTTCAGAATTGATTCCTTGAGAACCTGCTCCATGATTTTCCAGGGACTGAGGTGAGGCTGACTGGCCTGTAGTTCCCCAGATCCTCCTTCTTCCCTTTTTTAAAGATGGGCACTACATTAGCCTTTTTCCAGTCTTCTAGGACCTCCCCCGATCACCATGAGTTTTCAATCCTATCGATTTTGTTGCTCTTTCTGCTGTTTTTACCAATATGTGAAAAGGTTAGTCCCAGATATGGGGGGTGTGCAGCATGGTTCCTACTGAGAACTGATTTAATAGCTTTTTGAATCTTCATTATAATCTCATGCAGTTTCTTTTTAAACTTCCCAGGGGAAACTAATTCTATTTTCTAGAGCCATTTACACTTCCAGTATGGACTTCTCTTCTGCTATGAAGAGCATTTCAGACCTGGTGATTTTGTGTCTCTTCATTGTTGTTGAATATGTGATTTTCAAATCGAATTGGTATAAATTTGTGTGTGTGTATTTAACACCACACTGGAAAACACTGTCTGAAACAATAAAACATCCTGCCATGCTGCCAGTCAAAAGAAATAGCATTTAACTTTCTTATTACATGTCTAGGACTACCTGGCAGATAAAAGTGTACAGTGCAGGTAACCCCATAGCCTGCTCTGTGTAAAAGGGGGCTTCAAGCACACTTTTAAACTCTTCATTCCCAAGGGATGAGTCAGCAACCACGCTGACCCCTCTTCCCCTTTTGCAGCAGTTTTTCTTCTTTCTCCCCCTACACCCAGCCATAAAGCACTATTTCCTTTAGTCCGCCAGCCAGACAAAACCTAATTCAGAACACAGAAACCTGGCTAGAAGAAATGCAATTTACATTTTCAAGTATATACATTCAAAATTAAATGGAGTTTTGTCCTTTGCCTCAATTCGTCGTCCCTGCTGGCCAGCAGCAAGCTTCTGCTACTGCTTTGCTGTTCATAGGGTTGTGATGGGCTTCACTTGCTGGTGGTACTGCACAGTAGTTAGGTACCTGGGTCATGACTCTCCCCCATCTCTAGTGTCCCCTGCCAGTGGTTGCTCTGGAGCAGTGGTGGTCTCCTTTCTGATACTTAGTGACTCAGCCCTGTGTCCAGGTCACCAGTTCAATCTGCCTCTTTCTGGGGGAGTAACACAATCCAACACAATATATGTAAATCCAACATCCCTCACAACAAAGTCTTCAGCCCATGTCAAGCCTCTGTGGGCTGCATGCCCTTGCCACAGGGCTTACAATGTTTCTGTCCCCCTTTTCTGCAGTGATTGAAGGAGTTTATGCCCCCTTCACGGCTGGGGTTTGGTAGGGGACCCTGGGCCCTCCCTCTCTGCCAGGCTCTTACCAAGGGCCCTACGAGAGGCAGTGATATCAAACCCTTAGGAGCTGTGGGGCTGCCTCCCTTGGATACTTCTTATCACTTACCCTTCCAGTCCAGGGTGTGGTCAAAAGCCTCACAAATGGCCCATCGGAAGACAGAGTTCCCTAGTCCTACGGGGAAACTAGTCCCTCCTCTAGGGCCTATAGTAGCTGTTGCTTGCAGTCCTCCCTGCTGCAGCCAGAACTCCAGCTGTCCCCTTACTCAGGTGCTCCCAAGATAGGTCTCCTCCTGTCTGCCCACTTTCTTTTTCTTTCTTCTTTCCTTGTGGTTTTATGGCACAGCATTCTCAGCCTATGAGGCTACGACCACCTCCTACTGCAATTTTCTCGTAAGCAAAAACCTATATCCTCTCACCGAGTCCTATATCCTTAAAAAAAAAAAAAAAAAAAAAAAAACCCGCAAAGTAATGCTACCCCACTTTCCCGGTACTCTCACTAATCCTTTCAGACTATATTTTTTCATCTTGAGGTGTGTCAGTTCTTCGGAAAGGATCTTTCTTCTATGTAATTCTCCCTGCATTGCCACAGCAGATGCTCAACTGTTTCTTGGACTTTGCATGTGTCTCACAACCCATCTCTGTGCTTAGTAAATATAAATTACCGTTCAGGTCACAGTGACCTGTTAGGATGCTAAATATAGTTATTTTGCTGCTTCTATCATCACTATTAAGTATACCATTGTCCTCAGTTCTTGGACTTTTTTCATAGAACCTTCATCCTTTTTTTTTTTTCCTTTGGTCCATAGTTCTTGCTGTTCCTTCTTAAGTTCTCTCTTAACCAAACTTTTGAAGTCCTGTTTATTTAGAGGGATATTATATCAACCTCCTAATTTTTTAAGGCATTTTTCACTGCTTTATCTCCCATTTCATTGCTTGGTGTCCCGACATGTCCTGGAATCCACACTATTACCATATGTACAATTAATTGTACTATCTCCATAGTTAAGAACAATATTTTCATTGATTAAGTCATTCCTGCTTTCCAAGGCTCCCTTTCTAATCGCCATTATACCTGATAAGGAGTCAGATAGGATAGCAGTCATAGTTGGCCTTACATCCCTTATCTAGGGCAGTACCAACAGTGTGCCCATCAATTTGGCTGTTATAATGGCCACAGTATTGGATAGTCTCATCAATCTCCTAATTCCAAGTTCAGGGATACAAAAGGCTGTTCCCACTCTACACGTGTTGTCATCTCTGGAGCTGTCAGTATAGATTTGGCAATGCTGACCCAATTTGCCATGTATAAACTCATAAATCTTAGTTGTTGTGATAAATGAAGCAGTGTGGGGGGGCGCATAGCTCCCTTTGATGGATACCAAGCCAGGCAGTTAGCTGTAAAATCCCTCTTGGTAGCTATTCTCTACTTGCTTTATCTGTAAAGGGTTAAAAAGTCTCCCAGGTAAAGAAAAGAAAGTGGGCACCTGACCAAAAGAGCCAATGGGAAGGCTAGAACTTTTTAAAATTGGGGAAAAAACTTTCCCTTTGTCTGTTCTCTCTGGGTTGCAGGGACACGGAGCAGCAATGCTATAAGCAGGAATGCTGTGTAAGGTTTGAACCAGGTATGAAAAATTATCTTCCATACCTAGAAGGAATAATTTGGATAGGGAATGTTTAGATAAACACAATCAGGTTTATTTCTTTATTTTGGCTTGTAAATCTCCTCTGTGCTAACCCCAGATGCTTTTGTTTCATTTCCTATGACTAGAGACTTTAATTTCTTCCAATGCTTCCTTTTCACCCATCTTTTACCCATTTTCTGAGCCTGTTAACATGTGGGAGTCTGTGGTGCCAAGGTTGTTCTTGTCTGCTTAATTCCCAGAAGTCCTCATATGTTTGTTTCGTACTTTTATCTTCACTATGTCCATTAGCCTTAGCCCAGAAGGTTAAATCTAACAAGTTCATCCTTAAATTCATACGTATTTCTCTGGTTGCTCCCTGCCTCACACACAACAGCGTCGTAATACTGACCCATGTGTGATTCGCAGCGCTTGGGCTTGGATCTGCTCTAATTTTTTAAATGCTGATGTAGAAGTTGAATTAAAAGCTTGGCATCCATAATCTATAGCTGGTCTTATTAGTACCCTATATACAAGCCCCTTCGTTTTTGGTATAACCCTATTTTACCAAAAAATCCCAGGTTTTACAAAAAGTATTGTTCGTTTTTTTTTCTGATTTTCACCTTACTTTTGTATCATTCATATATATAAAAATAACTTGTTTTATTAGGAAAATACAATACATTGCATGAGATATGCATTACAATAATGCATTAGTCTGTATATATATATATATATATATATGCAAAGCTGCCTGTTGAAGTAAGGCTATGTGTTACTCTAGAAGATACACACAATAAACAAACAAGCATGCATGCTCTGAAGTGCGTGCACATCTGAACGTATTGATGCATCTCATGCCCATCTGTGATGCAGCGTCTGTCCCACACTGGCAAAAAAGGGATTAAAAGCAGCCCTAGGGAGGCTGCAGCGGAGGCAGCCAATTAGAAAGCGGCTGAGAGGAGTAGCCACTCATGGCCTGTCTGGCTCATATAAGAAGGCTGCAGGGCAGAGCAGAGTTCAATAGTTAACTGGAGCTTGAGGGGAGAAGACCAGGCTTCTAGCAGGAGGAAGAAGCCCCAGCACCTGGAACAATTTATTGCTGCAAGCAAGGACTGGCTGGAGTAGCTAAAGAGAGCTCCTGGCGGGCTGCTAGGGCCTGAGGTAAGGGCAGAAAAGCATGCTGGAAGTGGCCCCAGGACAAAGGACGGTAATTGCCACTGAGGTAGTGGCTGGACAGAGATTGTAGGTCCCCACAAGGGGAGAACACAGAGTGTGGCACACCCAGAGGGAAGGGTCATGAAGAAGACGTTGTGGTCCTGGGAGTGGTGCGGGTCCTGGAACGAAAGTGATGGAGAGTGCCCTGGCAAGCGGAGCTAATCCCCAGAACAGTCGTCAGGAGACAGCACAGTGGTGAGACACGTCCTGTCACACCATCGTATACACATTTCAGGCTGTTAGCAGATAACAGTTTAAAGATCTGACACTAAAATGGGAAGAAAACAAAAATCTGTATGAGAATGTGTTTCGGAACACAAGGAAATATTTGAAAGGTTAAAACTAAAACAGGAGAAAAGGATGAAGTTGAGTATACTTGCTGCAAATAGTGTGGCCCAATTATTAGATATAAATATTTATAGGCTAATAGTTCTAAGTCTACAACAGGAAACTGTTTATTCAAATAAAAAATTTTATTTGGGGATTAGAGATATATTATTTTCTTAAACTCAGAGGTGGCATTGTGATTTGAGTTCTGTTGTAGTTCTGCAGCACACCACGTTGAATTCCATTCATCCATGCATTAATCTACTGAATGCTTTTCCCCCCGTTATTCATTCCACCAAAATAAACCCCAGTATTTACCTAGAAAAATTATTAATAGTTTTTTCCACAGATTTTCACCTGTTTTTGTTGTTGTAATAAACACCGGTCAATTCCTGGGAAAAATTAAATAAAAACTGAAAACAAAGGGCCCTACCTATACAGCATCAGCAATGTGTTCTTATCTGCACTCCAGTTGTTCCTAGCAATACTTTTAAGCAGATTCATCCAATCTTTACATTTAGTCTTGATGTAAGAGAGTTTGTTATTGAACATAACTCCTAAAAAGGTAGCATTTTGAACTACCTGTATTTTTTCTATCTAGAGATATAGATTCCATTTCTCCCAATCTTCCTTTTTTTGGGAAGATCATTTCCTTTGTTTTAGCAAGTGAGAACTTAAATGTCCAAGTGTCTCTCCTTTCTGAAACCCCCTGAGCACCTCATTTGTTCTGTTCACAGCTATCTTAAGTCTTCTATGTTTGGCCCATGTAGCACAGTTATCTGCAAACAGGGCAGTGGTTTTCAACCTGTGGTCCACGGATCCCTGGGGGTCCACAGACTATGTTTAAGATTTCCAAAGGGGTCTGCACCTCCATTCAAAATTTTTTAGCGGTCCACAAATGAAAAAAGGTTGAAAACCATTGAAATAGGGTATTCCTATTCCTGCCTGTATACTCTGGGACATCATTAATCATAATGTTAAACAGAGTTGGGCTGGTAACGCTCCCCTGTGGAGTGCCATTAGTAAGTTTATAAGTATTTGGCAAAGCAGACCCCACCCTGAGTTGTATGATTCTGTCACTTAAGAAGTTTCTTATCCACCAGAACATTCTTCCTCTTATTCCAATTGAGGCTAGTTTATACAGCAAACTTCCCCTCCATAGCATGTTATATGCGTTTTCTGTGTCCAAACGGACAGCTATCATAAACTTTCTGGTCTTTATGGTTTTTTGTATTTATGTTTCTAATCTTACAATATGATCAGCTCTCTATCTTCCTTTCCTGAAACCACTTTGTACAGTTTATACTTTCATTTTTCCCAGCTTTGCTACTAAATTCTCATTTATCATTCTTTCATTATTTTCGCCACACAATGGGAGGGCAATAGGTCTAGATGCATCAGGTCTTGTGTGTAATTTGCCGGGTATGCCTATTGGTATAACCACCACTTGTTTCCATGCTGCTGGTAGTATTCCTTTTCCCCATATATTTTGTTATATGATTTCAATAAAACTCTTAAACTCCCTTCCAGTAGGTGCTTAAGCATTGCATTAAATATACTATCATTACCTGGGGCTGTATTTTTGCTTTTAGCTATAGCATTTTTGAGTTCCTGTATGCTGAAATTTTCATTCAGTATGTCATCTTTGTAGTTTACTGAGCCATGTAAGAGCTCACAGTTTTCTTCAACATTCTTTTTTTGTTTTTGTATCACTAACTTTTTGGAACTCTTTAGCTAAAATGTCCACTTTTCCCAAATTACAACTTTCAACGTTATTTACTATAAGACCAGGAATACATTTATTATTACCCCTAGTCATTCTTTAAACTTGTTTATATATCACTGAAACCTTGGAACCTTTGTTCATTTTCCCACAGTTCTTTCTCCAACTCTCTTTGCGCCACTGCTTTACATCTTCTATAGTTCATTAAATCATTTCTATTTATTGTACTTTTTGCTTGTTTCTATGCCATATTTCTTTAATTGCTACTTGCAATGTTTATTTCATCAGGGAACTGGGTTTCTGAGTGTGTGGCAATTCAGTGTCTTACATATAGCTAGACTGGCTGCTGCTACAACTCCAGTTATTATATTATCATGAAATTTCTCTAGATTATCACTTATACAGTAGGTGCTTAGCTACTCTGCACACTTACTCTTAAAGAGTCCCCAGTTTGCTTTTCTAAGGCTCCAGGTAGGAATTCTGTCAGTGTTTTCAACATTACCTTGATAGGTAATTAGCACAGGGATGTGATCACTTCCCATTCCATCTTCTTTATAGATTTCCCAGCTGCATTTACTTGCTATACTGCTAGTTGCAGTTCCCAGATCTACACATGAAAATGTTCCATCCACCGAATTAAACCTAATAGGTGCACCAGTATTGAGCAATACCAGGTTGTGCATGTCAATGAACTGTTCAAGGCATTTGCCATTATAATCAGTTTTCCTGCTTCTTAATATTCATTATGTCTATTCAGGTCTCCACAAATGTGATACAGGCCTTTGACACCCATAACTAATTCTTCCAATTCTAGATTGTCTAGTTCTTTACATGAGTTCTAAACATTATAGATTCATATAAAGGTGCTATTATATTGCAGAGGAATCTCAACAGTGTTGTACTCAACTTACGTTCTGTACATCTATTTCAATGTAACTAAGACTTTCCTTCATAAATATACAAACCCTTCCTCCTCTTGTTATTTCTCTGTCACATCTGATTACATCATATCCTGGAAGTCTAAATATAAGTTTTCTCACTGTTTCTTGTATAGGTTTGTTTTCCATTTCAAAACATTTCTTTTAATTCCTGACCATATGTTGTTAAACTGTGTGTGTGTGTGTGTTCTAGCAAAAACCCGTTACAATCATGTTATTTAAATTACATTATTACCTTAATTTAAAGTTGCATGAATGCGGTCTACCAAAAGATTGCCTAAATGCAAATACTGTTCTGATGCTTTTATTATTTTTATTCTTTCAGTCTTCTTCCCTGTCTGTAAAGCACAATTCATCACTTCTATCATAAATGCTGTCCATTTCTCTTTGCCTAAAAGCAATATGTCTTCATCTGTTCCCCTTATATTATCTTTCCTGCCCTGAACTGTGTACTGTTGTACCAGTAGCTCTTTTCCCTCACTGCTGTGTTCCTCCTCCACATTCTGCTGTGAATACCTTTTGGTAGTTTCTGCATAGGATATTTTATGGGTAGTTTTCATTTTCTATATCTCTTTAGCTCATTTCACTGCCACACATCCTTTGTATGCTGCACTGTGCTTATTCCCACAATTGCTACATTTTAGTTCTGTTCCTTCCATACAGTTCTCATACGAGTGTTCTTCTGCACACATACCAAGACTCATTTTCCCCTTAGGCAGCTGCCACATGCCCAAACATTTATGACATCTCAAAGGAGCTAGGATATATGATTAACCCACAAGAGTTGATATCCTATTATTAAGAGATATTAATCCTATTAATAGCATTGTACTTCTCAATGTTACTTTGGATGGTTTGTGTTCTCCCCCTCTCCTGATAATCAGTTGATTAACAAACAGCACTTGGTCCTTTCCTATACCCCTTTTAATTTAATTCTCAGACATACCTACTGGAACTCCATACATTACCCCTCTTGCTTCTCTCAGAAATTTAGGTAGCTGGCAAATTACTTTTTATTTTCCCTAAAATTGTAGTTTTAAGAAGTTTCTAAGCCTGTTCCTTATGCATACAGTCTACACTTAAGAAATCTTAACTAGGGCTGTCAAGCTATTAAAAAAATTAACTGTGATTAATTGTGCGATTAATCGCACTGTTAAACAATAATAGAATACCATTTATTTAAATATTTTGGGATGTTTTCTACATTTTCAAATATATTGATTTCAATTACAACACAGAATACAAAGTGTACAGTGCTCACTTTTGATTACAAGTATTTGCACTATAAAAAAACAAAAGAAATAGTATTTTTTCAATTCACCTAATTCAAGTACTGTAGTGCAATCTCTTTATCATGAAAGTTGAATTTACTAATGTAGAATTATGTACAAAAAATAACTGCAATCAAAAACAAAACAGTGTAAAACTTTAGAGCCTACAAGTCCACTCAGTCCTACTTCTTGTTCAGCCAATTGCTAAGACAAAAAAGTTTGTTTACATTTGCAGGAGATAATGCTGCCCGCTTCTTGTTTACAATGTCACCTGAAAGCGAGAACAGAGATTCGCATGGCACTGTTGTAGCTGGTGTTGCAAGATATTTATGTGCCAGATGTAGCACAATGGGATCCTGATCCTTAAATGAGGCCTCTCGGTGCTACTGTAATACAAATAATAAATAACTAGCACTAGTATGTATAATGTGTATTGGGAGAAGTATGAAACTATTAGCACTAGCTCATAGCTGGTATGACTGCAGTGTTTTGTATTACTGGGAGAATTCTCTTTTCACAAATGTACCTCAGATGAATGCCCTGATCATTTTAGTAAGAACCTTGAGAATAGGCAAGGAAAGGCCTATGTATAGTCTTGGTATCTTAATCTTCCCCCTAATATGCAAGGCATTTCCAGTCATGAAGCATGAAATTTCAGAGAGTAACATTAGTTCCTGTAAAGAAGACCTCCACCCCACCCCACCCCGATTTGTGTAACATTTATGGAATTTTAAAGACTGCAAGATGATATGCTTTTAAAAATGAAAAAAATGTTTACCATTAAACCTGGGTGATTTTTTTTCCAAATAATAAATTATCCAGAAAAATGCATTTTGGGGGGCCCCAAAAACATTTTTCTAAAAAAGTTTTGGTTCTTTTGAAATGTTTTGTTTTGACCATTTCAAACCATTTCATTTCAACTTTTAGTTTCAAACCATTTCATTTTGATCATTTTGAAATGAAATATTTTGATTTTTTGTTTCAGAACAGCATTGTTTCAAAATTTAGATAAATATTTTTAAAACAAACAAACAAGTGAAAAATGCCCCAAAACAAAAAAACCTAAAAAAAAATAAGTTTCACATAAAAATGAAACATTTTGTTCAAACCTAATTTTTCTTTTCTTTTCATTTTTGAATTGTGCTGAGAAAAACTGAAGAATTCAGTTTTGGTTCAAACTGAACTGATATTTTTTTTTTCCAGATTTTTTCAGTGTCACCCTGGAAAATTAGTTATTCATTCAGCTCTGTTCACCATAAGCCAATGTGTTTTTTAAAACAATATTTTGCTTGTATCTGAATTTTGAACAGTCAATGATCTTTCCCTTTGATATCTGTTTCCAAAGACTGACCTATAGTGGAGTCCAAGGAGTTAATCCAAGGATGAATTTGACCAAATATATATGTTGTGGTACATTTGTCCTTGAACTGTCTGCTACCCAGTCTCTGACAGTGGTCAATATTGGATCATTCAGAGGAAGGTGTAAATCCTCTGTAATACACCATCCAATTAAAGAAAACATCTTGACCCAAACTGGGGATTAGTTTATGCCTCTGTGCAGATGGCAGCAAAGGGCCTATGCACCACTTACATCCTAAAAAGAGGGTATAAGTGGGGCTCAAGTGCTTTGTGTTCTTCCTCTGTACAGGGGTGATTTAAGTGTGTAATTCTTTTATGAAACTTATTAAGCTAATATGTGCCAATATGTCAATGAACAAAAAATCACTGAAGCCGTGACCTGTCCTTGACTTTTACTAAAAACATCCCTGACAAAATAGGGAGGGAGGAGGGTCCAGCACCCTGCCCCGCTGCGTGCAGTGGCAGGGAGCTGCGGCACCTTGCCTCTGCTGGCAGAGGAGGCTGGGGAGCTCCGGGGGGAGGGGGGGTATTTCCCAAGCACCACCGGCAGCAGTGACTGGGGAGCTCTGGGGAATCTCCCACTTCCCTGCAGGGCTGGGAGCTGGGGGGGGGGGGATGGTGGCAGAGAGCAGGGGAGGCGGGGAGGGAGTCCAATGTCACAGAGGTTGCAGAAAATCATGGAATCCATGACTTCCGCGACCTCCGTGACATACTCACTGCCTTAATTATATGCAGTATAAAATGATTCCTATTTTTAAACAACCTATAACAAGGAAAAGGAAAGGTGTAAATAGGCCTTCGGTCATTCACTATTTTATGTACCTATTATTATCTTTGGTTCTTCTTACAATTACATTATGAAGTCTTTGGGTCATGGACCATGTCCACCTTCACGTTTGTATAGCACAGTGTGGCCTCGATCCTGATTGGAACTTGCAATAGGGTATATACCTCACACAGGCTCTGAAAGGGTTAATGTTGGCCTGAGACCAATTTACGTACCTGGCTGCATGTGGAAGGTGGGCCAGCCCCAATTACTGATGGATTCCAGCTGAGGGAGGAGCTGGAATATAGAGGATGTGAGGGGGAAGCTTGGGAGGAGAGCTAGCCCTGTGATCCTTGCTTGAGTAGAGAAGTCTTGCAGGAGGCCAGCGAGAGATGAAGTGGCCACTGGGAGGGAAGTAGGCTCTAGTGGTAAGCCCTGATACAATGGCATGATCTGGGCTTCCAGGGAGAGTGTCCTGGAGGCATTAAGTGGAGGAACAACTTGAGGAACTTAAGCAGAATGAAAGGTCATGTTCAAAGAGGGCAGAAGTGGTTTTGAGTTTGTACTTTTAGTTTTGGATTTTGCTGGGGGATTCCAGGGCCCTGCAAGTCTCAGGCCTGAGAGAAGGGTGAACCTAGAGAACTCGCAGAGGAGAAGGCCTGAGAAATGTCAGGTAGGAAGAAGCCCAGAGAGGCAGCAACAAGGAGTTGGACGGAGCTGTCCATGGCTTGTGGCTCGCTATAGGGTCCCTGGGCTGGAATGCAAGGTAATGGACAGGCTTGGGTTCACTGATAAGGTGGCATGAGGCTGGAGAAAGGGACAAGGATGACAGAGAGCCCTGCAAAAGGGTGTGCAAGGACCATGAGCCACAGAGTTGGGCCAGAGACTTGATATGAGCATACTGAACTTTTATTTGTTGGACTCTATTAGGTGTGGGCTTATATCATGACCTGGCCAGAGAGCTGCGTCATGGAAAGAGGTGGACATCTGAAGGACCATGGTGGCTGTCGACAGGGGATGTTGGACAAGGAGAGAGCTACCATGCCATGCCCAGTCATGGGGAGATGCTCCTGCAGTGAGTCCACCCTTTTGCATGACCACTGGGGGCTACTTCAATACAAATTATTTTTCCAGTCTTTGTCATCTCTCCTCTATTTTTGTTGCCCTTCAATTGCACCGTTTAATTTTGGTAAATTATCTATTATGACACCTAGCAGGCCCAGTTTTCTGCATCCTGTCTGCAGTGTGGAGATTAGGACTACCCCTGTTATAACTATGCAACGTGATCACAGCCCCAGTTAGGAGCAGCAGCCAATGGGGGCCTTTAGAAGCAGGATTGAACAGAACCTCCAAATTCCACACTTTTGCTGCAGAGATGCAAGCTGTTTCTACAAAGAGAATTCATTTTACTGCTGAGGGAGGACTGTCACAAAATGGAGAGGGGAAGGTCAGAATAAAATTGTTAAAGAGAGATGGGAGGAGGGCAGACAAAGAAGGTGTGCCTTATGTTTTCCTGCTTATAGCAAAAACCCCCATTACCCTGGTCCGCTTTGAGAACTTTGCAAGATTGTACAGGTGCTGCCTCCTGCCCATGACAGAGATGTGGTAGGAGTCTGTCTTCTGGCAGAATGACGAAAAACACATTTTTCTTTCACCTAGAAGAAACGAAAGCTGTCACAGTCTGGTTGCATAATTAGGAAGTGCTAGTATATGTTTACCACACACACGTCAGAGATTCATATGAAGTGCAAACAGCCTCAAGTTACTCTAAATAGGTTACAGTTTTATTTATTTATTCTCCCCTTTCTACACCCTCCCATCTGTATGATGCATATATCAAAACCTGTAGGGGCATCTACAGTAAAATTAAAACACCCTCTTCCAAAGAAATCTGACATAAGAACTAAAATTAAGATCTACTTAACAGGCTTTGGATAAGACCCCCGTGATTAGTAATAGCTGAATACCTTCAATATGTAGCAAATCAGTACTGATAAATCTAAGGGCACTGAAAGAAAATAATGCAATTTAGCCAAGCAGAAAGAAAACTATTCACCTCTATCTTGAAAAATGTTGAGAGACCTTAAAATCTTAAGGGAGGTGCTGCAGATGATAGATTTAAAATACAACAAAATTTGTTTCAGGTGATAAGCCAGGGACCACCAAGAATTGGTTGCCTGGTGCTGGTGATTTTTAAGGTTGAACAAAATTGTAGCAGAAATTTTAGGAATACATTAAAGTGGTCACTAAAGACAGGAGCTTGGCTTTTGAAGCTGACCCTTTAGAGTAAGCAGTTCTGTGGTAAAATTGACTTGCTCATTAACAGATTGGTGTTTGGAATTTAAAAGGTTGATTCTAGGCAATTATCTAATCCCCAAATGCAGAGCACTTAAGTATGTGAATAACTTCAATTATTTAAATGAATCTACATGTGTGCCTGAAGTTGTGTGCTCAAGTGTTTTGCTGGATCAAGGCCACAGCAAGTATATTACAGGTTTTTTTTCAAAAGTAGAAAGATATTGGTATAAAAACACCTCCTATTTATGAATCTAGCTCCTTGATTCATGATATCTGATCCATGGAACCTGATCCAAAGCCCAATGAAATCAATCTGGCATTTTTTACATTGATTTCAATGGATTTTGTATCAGACTCTTAGGGCTGGATTGGCACCTTTCAATCTACCCAAATAAGGAGCAGTTTGTAGCCAAGAACAGAACAGGGATTGAATTGTGACTAGAGCTGAGTGAATAACAGATTTTTCAGGTTTCTGGCAATTCTGAAAAATCAACCAAAAATGGTTTCTTGTTGAATCGAATCAAATAGATGAAAAAATTCCTTTTATTTCAAATGAAATGTTTCGTCCAAATTAAACATTTCATTTAGATTATGAGCATTTAAAAACATTTTTAACTTTTAAAAGTAAAATTAAAGGAAATTTTGTAACAAAAAGGCTTTTAAACATCAAAAAATGGAAACATTTCATTTAGAAAACATTTAAATGAAACCCTCCAATCTGTTTGGATTTTTATTTTATGATTTTTTGCCCAAAATAATTTGGAAAAAAATGTTTTGGTGTTACTGAATCTGCACCTTTTTTTGCTTGAAAAAAAGTTCCAGTCAAAATTTTTTCCCCAGCTCCAATTGTGACCAAGGATCACAGTTTGGCATCTGCTTTCTCCTTGTTCCTTGGGGGATTACTTCCCTCTCTTCACCAGCACATGCCACTTACTCCTATTCACTCTCAGCCTACCCACCTGTGCAGGATGGGGAGTGGTAGCTGCCTTCCCCTCCCCTCCCACACTGATGCTATCTTACATAAGAAAAAAGGGGGCTCTTTATCTCCTTTTATTCCACAGGGTGATGCTCTGACTCTTAGAGTGGATATCACACACTTACCTCTATCGTAGGTGATGCAAAGCAAAATTACAGTGTGGTACAGTGAGGTCATACCATATATTTTTGCAACATTTTTACAAGCGAGAGTAACTTTTTCAGATAACTCTGAAATGCTTAGAAATTGCCATAAGTGCATTGCTTTTCTTCAGTTAGCCATATTTAGGACCGCTGAATGATTTTACTGGGTTATAAGGGTTATTCTGATCTAGTGCAATTGACATAAGTCATGTAGTTAGCTTTATTTATGTCAACTGCGCTGGCATAAATTTGTTTGTAAACCAAATCCAGAGTCTTTCTTACCACCAAAAGTATTTTTGTGACAACTGCTGCTGTGAGGTAGAATTCTTATTACCAGGCAAACATCATTTCAGTTATATTTTGTATTTCTTTATAGGCTTGCATGGGTAGGACAATTGAATGATCAATTACAGAGATGTGACATTACACAATTTTTATAGAAGATTTGGGAATTTCATTTTCAGAAGAAAAGTTATGCTGAAAAGGCGTTCGGGGAAACAAGATGATATTTTCTTAGGCATGCATTTTCAGTAAACATTGAGAATGAATGATTTTGAGAGATCTATAATTTTATGCTAACAATTTGTTCACTGAGGCAAGATCACTGTATCCAGGAACAATTGTCCTTCACTGTGTGGATGATTGAGAAGTCCTTTTGCCTGAGATTTTATGGATTCTGTACAAACTGATGGTTTTAAAAATATCGGGAAGCAGTGCTAATCCAGATACCTGAGTCAGTGGGTCTAATTCTCTTCTCTCCACCCTGTAAATCCAGAGCAACTTTCCTGAGAGCCATGTCGTTACATTGATGTAAAACTGATGTAAGCGAGAGGAGAATCGGTTCACATTTATGCATGTATTTCTAAAGCAGGTATTACCATGCTTAAAGGCACACTGGCAACTTCATTTTGTTTAAATTAACTAATTAAAAAAATTCTTATCCAGCATCCTTTGAATTCTATGTCCTGAAATTGTTTATTTAAAATTCTTAAAACAACCACCCCCACCCAAAAATGGTTATTTTTCTGTTACCTGGTATATTGAGAAGGACCCTTTGAAGGGACCAATAGGAATGATAACATTCACATTCACACCTCTCCTTCTCTATGCACTAAACCACCTTCTGCCTCTTCAGGTTCTGTTTCATCTGTACAGCTCCTCCTCCGGGGAAATGCAAAGCCTGGAGTGGAATGTACAGAGTTGCCTCCAAAGCAGGGCATGAGTTGTGGAACTGACAATCACACTGTGATACTGATTATACACAAAGTTCTGTCAAAAGCAGCAAATCAACTCACTGGGGGGGAAAGTGCCCCCCCAGATCTCTAACCTAAGGAGTCACTTATAGCATTGTATATATATTTCCATACAGAAATGTTATTTTTCAACTTAATTGTCCAAACCTAGCTCGCTTACATTGGTGTAACCCCAACGAAATAAATTGCTGAGCAGAATTTGGCGGTACGCATTCATGTGTTCTCTATTGTGTAGCCTAAATTAAGCTCTTCAGAGAATTGTTGCATACATTGGTCCTGCCAGCAGCTTCTCTTTCTTAACTTGTATTAGCTCAGTTCCCAGATCTCTGACATTTCCAAGAAATCACTTTGTCCAAAATTCTAAAAATCAAGTTCATCTGGCTCCAGGCAAATACACTCTTTGTTATACATGACACAGATATTATTACATTTTCCATTTGGTAAAGCTACACTGTATCTCCAAGTTCTCTAAAAATAGGGCTATGACTCAAGTTGCAAACAAGATGGAAGGACTTCAGAGGGCTACATTGCACATGCAGCAACAAAGTTAAATTAATAGGAAAAAGTTGTTTTGGGGCATAGAACTATGGTCTCTCCTTTGCTGAAGCAGCTCTGTAAATCAGCAGTTCTCCTGTTGCAAGTACAAAGAGACTGCTTTTCTTAAAACAAGCTACACTGTAGGATTCACCCCCTGAAATGACAGAGCAAAGATACCATTTTTCCTAACTCACTGTTTACTTGCTGAGTGGCCCAATATGCATGTACACACAATGTTTGTGCTGGCTAGAAAAATCAGCATTTACACAGTGCTCCCTTGCAACTTTTACTAGGACCAGACTGGTTTTATTTTAATTGCTAATTTTTGACACATATTCTGCCCTTAGTTACACCCAAGCAGCCTCACTGACTTCAGCTAAGGCCAATTTACACTTTAACTGGAATGATTATTGTTCAGTTTAGGGACAAGTTAATGAGGGGTACTTTATAGCTGTAGGTATTATGTGCCATTATGTAAAATAATATTATTTAGTAAACTGACTAAGAGGAAGGGCACTTGTCAGTCAAGGATCTCAACACCCTTTTGAAAGTGATAATATCCTAGTTTTACAGATGGGAATGCTGAGATATAGAGGTTGTGTGTTGCCCAAAGCCACATCTATGCTAGAACCAGGAATAGGACCTAGGCGGACTGATTTTTTTTCCCCCTTCAGTGCCCAATCATCTTGGACCATGCTAAACACACTCTAGTGAGCTATTGTGTAGCTATTCACGTGATCACAAAAACTTTTACTCATACAAATAATCCTGATTCGCAATTTTTGTCTGCAAGAAGAAGGATGGCCCTATGGTTAGGGTACTAGCTAGGGCTGTGGAGACCCAGGTTTGATTTTTGCTTTTACTACAGACTTCCTGTGTGACAATAGACAGTCACTTGGGGCCAGATTTTTAAATGTGTACAAGACGCCTAGTGGGATTTTTCAAAAGCAACTAAAATTCATTGATGTCAGTAGGTGTTGGTGTGCAGATGTATTTAAAAATCATTCTAGGCATCTTAGTACCTTTAAATATCTGGCCCCTAGAATCTTGTGCCTCTGTTCTCCATCTGTAGAATGGAAATGATAATATCTCCCAGAGGCATTCTGATGATAATGCATAAAAGATTTCAAGGCACTTGGACACTATGGTAATGGGAGCCAGATGAGATTAATAAACAGTGACTTCAATGGAACTATTTGCATGAGTAAGGACTACTCTTGTGAGGAAGGGTTTTCAGGATTGGAATTTAACTTGCCAGAGATCTGGCATTTTGCAAGGACTAGGAATCATAGGGCTTCCTGTTGTTCCCATTGGCTTCATTGAAAGGAATATCTCCACAATTGTCAAAACTCTGAAATTTCATACATAGACCATGTCATAAAACATACCTTATGTAAATTGCAGTTTGTAAAGATGTATCTGTGGTATGAACCTTTAAATATATGGTAACTAACTAATATGGTAGATAAACAAAGAAAACTTACTATGCATGAAGCATAATGTTATTTAAAATCTGAATATATGTCCCTATTTTGATCTTACGTTTACGTTTTCCAGTAGTGCAAAATTCTATAAAAATCCCCTAGGATTACTTTAAATAATACTGAACAAATGTTGGTTTAGAATAGTATTCACATATGATCAAGAACGTGAAATATTTTCAGGGAACTGTTTTTTAATTGGTTGGGTTTTTGGCTTTATTTTCTTCAGTTTTATGCCAGGCTCTCAGTGTTTTCAATATAAAAACCCAGCAATAAAAAAAATGGAATTTTCAGTGTTCCAGGTGAAAAATATTTAGTTTATGTCACTGCGCTAACCAGCTAGAGTCAGTTAAGAGAAATGATGCCAATAGGTTACTTATAAGGTAAAAAGGTCTAGATATTGGAGGAAAAAATACACCACAAAGAAATGTACTGTGCCACACACAGACTCTTATTTTGTGCTGTACCACCACAAAAGCTTGAGGACATTTGTATAAGGCTGGATACAACTTCTATTCAGTTTCAGTGGAAAAAACTATTAACTTCAAGGAAAGTTGAATTGAGTTTGTGATTTGTGCTGACCCCTGAGATTATGACCTGCCCACAGGCCAGCATTTATCCTCTGCTTGGTCTGCATGGGTAACTGGACCACATTTATCTATCTATCTATCTATCTTTTGCCATCACCATAGTGTCTGACTACCTGAGAACATGGTCTTAGCTTCCTGAGATATGCTGCCTTTCCACCTGAGTCACGTGCTTGCGTGCACACATATTCGGACCAGAAAATATTCCCAGAGCAGGTTGAACTAACATTAGAGAGACTCTTCCTTCCCAAAGGATGGGAGAAATGGAGCTTTCGCTATTCAGGTTTTTCAATCCCAGGGTTCCCAACAGAAAGGAAGAGCAAATGCCAAGATGCTGCCTTCTGCCATTGCAATACCCAAACTTCCTTTTCTCTCTAAAGCCCAGTTAAATCCAGCATCAATATAAAAGGCCAATTTGTCCCTAGAGTGGCCACCCTGACACATTTAAAATGTACATCAATATGCTTTAAGAACTTTCTATAGGCCAAGATCCTGCTAGGTGCTGAGAACTGTCCCCCATCCAGCAAAGTACATAAGCATTTACTTATGCAAGTGGTCCCATTGGCTTGAAGTCAAGCATGTGCCTATGTGCTTTGTTGGACTGGAGCCAGAGAGCTCATCATCTTGCAGGATTGAACCCGATAGTCCTTACAGAGTCTTGTACAAAGCACCAACATTTTACCAGTCACAGAGCTCTAATATTTTTGAAATGTCTTTAGCTGTTGAATTGTTCATGTACTCTCTTTTGATAAGAATATTATGAATCATCAAAATTAAAAACAGATACAGCTGATACTGTTTTTCTGACATCTTATCAGTTCCATACATCCAAATGCAGTGAAAGATGTGGTATTTTTAATAATTTGTTAGTACATTTAAGCATTGGAATTCTCCTAACATAATGTAATAAGTGTGCAGTGCACTATGGTGAAAAACAAGAAATTTCCCTATATCAGTCCCTTTTCCCTTTTGTAACTAATGTTGAATCTGGTTCTGAGGCTGCATGCTAGAAAGCAATCCGTTCTGGTGTGGTAAAAAATAAATTGCTGATATCCTAGAATCCACTTAATTGGCAGCCTGATCAATGACATGCCTGCTTAATTGGAATGATTGACAGGGAACAAATTCTATGCAATGCATTTCAATTACTCTAAACTGTAATTAATGGCCTACCTGTGTTGTAATGGCACATCTCATGTTTACAGTTACAAGCTTTTCAGGAAAGCTACCCAGTGAGAACTGGAGTTTGTGAACAGGAATTTCCCGCCTATGCGCACACAGTACCTGTTGCTCCTCTGCTTCTAAACTAGTTGACTTTATACTACTTACATCAGGGTCTTCTGGGATAATTCTTTACAGTCGTCATCATGTAACCTGTTTATATGTTAGTATCGCAATTCATTTACCAATGGCATATGAATATGTAATTATCTGAGCCTATTGACTTAACAGTGTAAAGGAATACTAATAAGGAACACTGAGATATGATGTGATATTCTTTACCTCTTTGATATAACATTCTTTTACTGTTAGTGGAACTGGTCTAAAAAATTCAAATTTAAAACTTTTCAGTGAAAAATAGACATTTTTCTCAAGAAAAAAAATTGCAAAAATGTGTTCCATTTTTTCAACAAGCTCTGATAAGAAGACTGATAGAGCTTTTAAGGCCAGCAGGGACCACTGATAATCTAGCCTGATTTTCTGTATAACACATCAAGACCGTAACTTCTGTTTGAGCGAGAGCATATTTTTTTACAAAGACATCCAGTCTTGATTTAAAAGCTTCAAGTGATGAAGAATCCATCACTTCCCTTAGTAAGTTGTTCCAATGGTTAATTACACTCATTGTTAAAAAAAATTGCACCTTATTTCTAGTCAGAATTTGTCTAGCTTCAACTTCCAGTCATTGGATCTTGTGTTTCCCTTGTCTGCTTGCTTAAAAAGCCTTCTGCTATTGGAAATCTTCTGTATGCGATTAGGTACTTACAGACTGTGATCAAGTCACCTTCTAATCTTGTCTTCCATAAATCAAATAGACTGAACTTCTTACGTCTCTCACTTTACAGTAATATGTAATGCACATAGTTATTATTGCAATGCTAATGCTCTTGGGGCAGCACTAGGGGTTGAAGCTGGGACCTGTGGATCTTAATATGTGAGCCTTAACTGCCTGAGCTAAAAGACCCACTTCTCATAGCCATGGCTGTAGCAGGCTCATCAATCTCTTGTTGGCCTAAACACTACTAGAGGGGGACAGCGTGTCATGCCAAGTGGGCATGGCTTACACACTCCCCTGTAGGTAGAGAAGCATGCCCCAAGCTTTAGAGGCTTCCCCATTCAATTCCCTTTATGGGCCATCTTTTGTAACATTAACACCCTGGGTGGATCAGCAGCAGCAGGGATCAAACCTGGGACTTCTTCCCTGTAATGGTGAATAGGCCAGCTAGAGATTCATGAGCCTCTTACAGCCTTGGCTAACAGAAGTAGAAGCTCATATGTTTATGTTAGGATCCTGCATAAGCAGGATCTGCTGCTGCTGATCCACCCAGAGGTGTCAGTGTTACATTGTTATCAATAGTAAATAAATGGTCAGTCGTGCAAATAGAAAAAACATATATATGGACCTTCTTTTCTGAAGAAGACGATGCCCTCCATACATATGTTTATGCATGTTGGCTTCCATTTCACCTTCTTACTGGTACAGTACTTGAGCAGTATTGTAGCCCAAGTTATGAATCAGAAATAATGATGAACAAGTCACTAACTCTCTCTTTCAAGTACTTACATACTTGTAAAATAGGCTCTTTTATGTTATGTATCAAACCATTGGAGAATTGCAAAGATAAGTAAAAAATAGAAGCTGAGATTTCTACCTTTGCTGCACAACTTTGCAGTCTTCAGCCTTATTATTGTCTTTAAATGTATAATAACTACCCCAGGGACAAAATTCCTTCCAAGTAACGATGTGTAGTTGCTGAATCTGTATTTTTTTTTTAAGTAATCTTCCTTTTCTGACAACCGACTTCAGACGTTGAAAAGACAAAGAACATTTTTCTTAAATATTGGCTCTTCTACAAGAGTAGGAATGGTTTAGCCATAGTATTTATGTATCTTTTCAAAAACCATGCAACTCTTTTGTCCAGACAGGGAGGATAATGGTGAGAGATGAAAAGGGAGATGAAACTGAAAAAGAATAGAATAGAGGAGGTGGGAGGTACAAAAAGGGAGGAAATGCACGGAGAAGAGTCAGACAATAAAGAGAGAGCCTGTAGAGAAATATAAGGTCTGAGGGAGGGCTTTTCCTGCACCTGCACCATATAGTCCTCCCTTTCTTCTGGCCACCTGGGGGGGATGGATGGGTCAGCCTCTCCATGCTGTAGCTGTAGCTGAAAGTCACTCCCCCGCTCTCTAGCCATTCAAGCCAGACAACGCTCCCCCTCCCCCACCCCTTCATGTGTGGTGAAGTCAATCTGTAGATTACTTCTGACTTTCCTGCAGTACCTGAGAAAATCCCCATAAGAAAGGCAGAGAAGTATACCATCCGTGGAAGAAAATGGATAGAGCACTGCAGTGGGAAACACTGATTCCACATGGTGCTGGGCGTGGAGAGGATTACAGCAAGAGAGATGTAGCAGGTCATCACAACCATCAGCCAAAACTAATATGTTGTGGTGAATATGGGAACTATAGGAGAGAAGTGTTGGGGAAGTCAAGTGTTTCCTTATATTATATTAAACAGGCACTGTGGCTAAACTTCCCCTGAGATGAATAGAAAGAGGGAGGAGTTGTACTAAATCTTTGGATCGGCCTTTGTTCCATGAATGTTGTATTTGTAGCCTTTCTGCCCAAAGGGACGTTACTTTCATTTGCTTGAGGTTTATTTTATATGAGTACTGGGTCTCGTGGTCTGGGTGTGAAATGATCCAAAAAAGGCATTTTAAACCACAGGCATTACTTGTGTGGAGCTGGCAAATCCTGGGACCCTTCGCCTTTCTTCTTGTAATGTATTTATCTAATGTAATGTAAACTAGATGGAAGCCCTGAGAAATGTCTTTCAGTTTTTTCACCTGCAAGGGGCAGAACAACATTTCTACCAGGCTTTTGATGACTTTGTTCATGAATAATTCTAATTTTATCATAAGACTAAAGTTTAAAACTTTAACTTTAAAATTCAAATCTGTACAGTATAAATGAATCAACAGTGCAGCAGAAACATCTGTCAAGTTATAGAATAAAGGCTTTATTAGCATATTTGTGTGGCATGGAGGGATTCCTGCTGGGACCTCAGAATATGCCATCTAAAATATTTGGGGGAAATTGCACTTTCTAGGCTTGACTGAGCCCTTTTCAGGACTGGCTCAGGTTGGCAGTGGTATAGAGCTACACTATATCAGTGAAAACTCTGCAGGGCGCAGAGTCGTCACATGACCATCTTCAAAGTGCGTTACAAATATTAATTAACATATTAATGTTGGACAGGGACTCTAAGGCCGGTGTAGCACTGTAATGGTATCAGAAGTTTAAAGATGCGATTTTCTAAAGCACCTAAAGTCCCACCAAACAGAAATTAGTGAGACCACTACTGGAAAATGGTATGTCCAGTTCTAGTGCCATACTGTAAAGAGGATGTGGACAAATTGGGAAGGAATAGGTAATAAGGAAATTCAGTCTATTTAATTTATCAAAGAGAAGGTTAAGAGGTGACTTGATCACAGTTTATAGGTACCTACCTAGGCAGAAGATTTCTGATACGTAAACAGCTACTTAATTTACCAGATAAAGGAATAACAAGGCTTAATGGCAGGAAACAGAATCTAGATGAATTCAGACTGGAAATCAAGTGCAAATTTTTAACTGTGAGGGTAATTTATCACTGGATCAACTTATCCAGGGGGGATTACCAATTGCCTGATGTTTTTAAATCAAGTTGGGATGTGTATCTAAAATACCTTCCAGTTCAACCAGAAATTAAGGGCTTGATACAGGAGTCACTGGGTGAAATTCAGTGGCCTGCATTATGCAGGAAATCAGACTAGTTGGTCAGAATGGTCCCTTGTAGCCTTAAAATCTATGAATATGAAAACCAGTGGAGACAGTAGGCTGCTGCTAAACCACTTAGATACTTTTGAAATCCTACCCTGCATCTATGGAGAACAAGGAGGAGATGACAGCATATTTATTCTTTGGTCTTGATTGCATTTTGGCAAGAATGAGCAATTCAAACAAATAGAAATAACTAACAATATATTAACCATTAGGAATTTTAAGTCTCAATTGGATTTTTTTCCCTTTGTAATGTACATAGCTGCACATTTTAATTGACTCAGTTATGACTATGACGAGATGAGTTAATACAATTCATATGTTTTGTATATATTAAATTCTGAAGCTCTGTGCAGTGGAGGTGTAGACAAATTTATATGAGGAGTCAGTAAATTGAATAATAGAATAATATGAAAGCAATGACTGAGAAACCTATACACTAAATTAATACGTGTCCTTCCTTTATTGATTTATTATAATATAATGGATAAATCAATAAGGGCTGATTATTGACAACAATAATCAGATTAAAAATTGTTCTTTTCTATCCGTTTCCTTCCTCCTTTATACTTTTATTCTAATTCCATACATTCGAATGCATAAGCCCTAGTCTGCTCTCTGTTACACAGAGTTGACATTATGCACTGAGTCATTCTGGATTTATACTTGTGTAAATGAGTGCAGAATCTGGCCCATAGCTTTCAGTTACCAGCTTGGGGAGAGACATTGTGCAAATTTGTCTGTAGTTTGATAATTCTAGACTTGCATTGAATGAAACCCTGAACCCAGGTTCCTCTGTATCAACTGTTACGTACATAATGCATAAGCTATCAAGCATTGTGAAGAGTGCTCCGCTTGTCCTGTAGCTGCAGAATAACATGGCTAACAGATGTTGTGCTTCTAAGGCAGTTAAACTCCTGAGTGTTCTTTTATCTTCTGATCTGCAATGCACTAGTTCCCTTGCTAGTGCATGCACAGGGCAGACAGATTAGTGTTAATTAGAGAGGCTTTGCTCATTTTCCATTGCCAGTTTTAATTTTGAGAGAGAGTAAACGTTTATCTCCTATACATTTAAAATGAGTGTCTTAAAACCCATTAATTCCTGATATTTAGGCCTCAGATCTGTTCTAGCTAATGCAGGGATGGGAAGTAGAGATGCAATGCTCAGGGTATCCTCTGCTAAAGTACCCTTGCTGGGAAAAGCAGGATTCCAGGCTAGGTGAGGCTGGAAGACGCTGTGGTGCAGACTTTGCTGCTCAGAGTGTAGGGTGGACTGCTAGCCAGTTTGTATTGCTGCTGTAGTATACGACTACTACGTGGTGAGGCAGGAAGAGGGAACTAGCACATGCTCCTACACTAGGGAGCCATGCTGTTTTGGAATATGATTCCTGGCGAGAGGCATTAGCAGACCATTCTTCTTAGAACATTATTGAGCTTTATGCTGCTTGTAATGAGGTGGGGAAAGGGAGCTTCCTGCACCTTCTAACCCCCTTCTTGAACACCAAGGCAAGTCACCAGGCAGGATTTATTGCTTAAGTAGCAGCTTGATCAAGTTTTAGAATGTGCATTAAAAATATGGGCTGTACTAGTTTGTTTATGGGAATAACCCTCCCCCCCACTTCATTTTATATACCTTTACCATTTGCCACCAGTCACAAAGTATCACTGTTTCCCTTTCTGTAGTGATAGGCCACTGACAGCAGAAGAAATACGTTTAGGTTGCCAGTTAGTTACAAAATTGTAATGAGTAAGTTGAAATCAAAGCAAAACCAATTACCCCTCATTCTTCAGTTTCGCTGGTAGACCTAGATATCTTTCATAATTCATTGGTCCTTCAGTATGGGCTTAAAAATCATTTCTGGCCAACAGGAGCAAAATAACAGATGATGAGGACTGAACTTTGTATTTTTGTTTTGCTTTTTAGTCTGCTGCTGTGTTTCCTGCTGTCTGAATACAGCCAGTCATCTCCAATGGTTATCAGCATTCTAGTTTTGTCTAAACCCATTTTAATTACCCCCAAACTGTAGCATTTTTTAAAACGAAGCTACATGTATATTCATTGTAGGTTCCACCCAACTAGGTGTGTCAGCTAGTACAAAAGAACATTTACTTTTGCAAAACAATAGTACTAGTCCTTTGACTGTGTTCTGCTTCACTTGTTTATTTCTGCTATGTTCTACTGTCTTATTTTTAAGGGCACGATATTGGCATTTTGTATTTCCACAGCAGCTGCCCAGGGGTGGGGGTGCCATAGGCCACTCTGTCTTGGCACTCAAAGTGTGGTTATGATCAGAACAGTGTCATCTCAGTCAGTGCATCTGCCCCCCCGGGTTCCTTTGAGTCATATTTGCTTATTTTACTGACACAGACAAGGTTTTATTTCTGCTAGCGTCACAGAGACAAAACACCTCTGCACTGCAGGGTGAACTGTAATCTATTCTGTTTTATGTAGCATCAACAAAATTGTCAGCTGTGCTCTAATTGTAGACATTTCTTTTTGGCCCTGATGTTTGAAAGGGCCTCAACTCAGCCTCTAGCCAAAACATTTGTGACGCTGTATTTTTTCCTTAATGCTAGGAGCACATCTCTGCTTGGTGCTTGCTGGTTTCCTTGCCAGTCAGCATCATTTGACGCTATCTAAGTGGAACAGTCAAAGTAGCCAGGGTTCAAGGACTGTACTTTTTGTGAGACTAAGACATGCCCTCCTGATAGGTATGTTCACTCTCTGAAATGCCTTGAGGAGGAATATTCCTCCAGGGCTTGTGCCTATTGAATGGCTTCACTTGTGCCTATGCCATATCCAATCAGGCACTTAGCTTTTTCCCAATCTCATGAGCTCTTCAGACGGCACAGCACAGAAGGTTTAGCAGCCAAATGATGCCACTTGCTTGGGCTCTACAGTAATGAACAGTTATTTTTAGCATGACTGAGTTACTGTGACAGCGTTATTGCAGGTTAACAAATGAACACGTCTCTTTGTCATAGGCGCCATTTCTGCAATCTGTTAGGGCATCTCATGCCAGGTTTCATTGTGTCCACTCAGGAAGGCTATGGAAATCAGCACTTCCCTGTGATTCTCACACACTTATTTTTGAGTGAGAAGTGCAGCTGGGACATCTTTCTTTCACCGCTGATAACATTATGTAAGCTAATATTTCAGCATCAGAAATATGAAGAATTGGGAAACAACCAGCAGTATTCCCTTTTGTGTATTCTAAGAGCTTGTCTACAAACAGAAGTTGCCCAGGTTTAACGAAAGGTGTGACGCTACACTGATTTAGTTAAACCAGAACAACTCTTTGTTTGGACACTGTATGGCACAACAGCTCACCTTTAATTAAACTGATGCAACTCCATGTAGACCAGGCCTTAAATTATAAATCTTATAGAATGTGGGGAATAAAGTCCTTCTTTCTTATTGGTTATTGCACTCATCTTTAATTGAGAATTAATTAATTAATTAATTAAATCTTTAAATGAGAAAAGACCTAGGCCCAAATTCACTTAAATATAAGGGGGTGAAGCCCCTTTAACTTCAGTGGAGTTGCACCCCATCATGCCAAAGATGAATTTGGTGCCAGTACTATAAACAGAACACCAGATCTTATACTATTAGACAGATAATTCGGGCCATTTATGACCTTTCATTCACTTAACAAATGATACATTTCAAAACAGCAGATTTTTCTCAATGTATGATTCAGTTCAGTATATGAAAAGGTCATTGCTTGGGATAGATGGACCCAAGGAGGTTCTGGCCTAAATTTTCAAAAGTTACTAATGATTTGCAGGGACTCATTCAACACTGACATATTTCAGAGTGTTTTGAATGCAGATATGGCAGCTATGGGCGATTATTGTCTGTGGCACCTGATACCAAGTGGAAGTAAGATTGTGTCGAGTGGCTTCCACTTACACCATGCACAAGCAAGCAGAGAATTGAATATAGTTCTCAATGGTCAGCAAATAAAGCTTCTAGGTGTCACATTGGACAATGTTTATATTTTCGTATTTTTATAGCAGTATGATCCTGTGCTGCACAGCTCCTGGCAAATAATGACTAGCTGGGGTAAGGGCTGTTGGCTTTGTCTTGGGCCCTAAACACCATCTGATCATTAACAGACAGGAAAAGCTCACCCGACAGTCATAGCAACTTGATTTTAGCTCAGAGAAAACTTCTGTGCCATTTAAAAAATGGACATTTACCACATTGCATCATTTACCTTTAGATTTTTATTTGTGGTATTACCTATACATAGAATGAGAACTATCTTAGTAGGGTTAACTACTGGAGATGATAAATGTCCTGTTAATGACAATGGTTGACATAACTACTAATAATCAAATTGTTTTCAATAATCAATGTTTACACAAAGACACGTGCTTGATTAGACCTCAGAATGTACTTAAGAGGATGTTGTCGGTTTTGGCAAACCATAAAGCAACTACTCATTGCTGAAAACAAATCATTATCAACCCGCTCTCAGTCATGGCATTTATTTTATTTTATTTTGTCTAAGAGTAACACATGGATCTGCAATGTCTTACACTTTTCTCATGGTAAGAATGATTGGTTAGGAATAAAGCATTAATTGTGAAACCACTCTTGAGGGTCATCAGTTTTGAGGCCTATTGAGCTTGGTGTATTTGCATTTAGCTTCTTCTAACCTAGTCCTCTTAAATTCTCTCTCTACTAAATGAAGAAATTGAAAAAAATCAGTTAAAATGTACAGTGAGAAACAGTTATTTAATGCAGTCTGATCATGTTCAAGGGCTCCTTTAAAATACATAACTTATAATTTGACAAAATAAGTAAACTACCTTAGAGAAGACCGGAAAAACCAACACACATGTTTGCAGCATTCTAACGTATTTCTCAAGATTTTAAGTCTGAAATCTTCTTTTGCCTCTGGCAAGGTATGGATTTACATATCATGGTTTATTTTGATTTGGTATACATAAGTATTTTTGTGGTGCACAGCCATTGCTCTAATATCTGTGATCACCTCATATTTTTTATGCTGGACATCTAAGATTCTTTACTTGTTAGGCATGGCATGACACTTGCAGTGTATTGTGCTGACTTGGGTCTGTGAAGTTCCATGTTGTGCAGATCGTGAAGGCATACCTCCCTCTTTGTTTATGTACTTGTAAGGTGATTAGCAACAATTCTTTCTGCTGTTACTCAGAAACAAGAAATTCACTCCTGCATTTTGATGCATCAGATAAGGCCCTTTCATTCGTGATGTCATTCAACCAGCATCCTTGATGTCACATATGCCAGGGGTTGGGGAGGGGATTAGGGGGAGATTGTTATGGACTACACCTCTGAGAAGGCGATTCAATGGACAAAATAGCAGCTCTGCTGCTACTGGAGTTGTGGAGTCATAGAGTTTAAGGCCAGAAGGGATCGTCAGATCATCTAGTCTGACCTCCTGTGTATCACAAGCCACCAGTACCAGCCCAGCACCCGCACACTAAACCCAATAATCGAAATTAGACCAAAGTAAATGAGACCCAAAGGAGACTAGACAATTATGTGCTACAGAATAGGGGGGACCAAGATGCGTTAGTGCTCGAGGTTCCTGCAATGGCAAGGAAATTATTAAATGAGAGAGACCCACATAATCCTGGCAAGTGACCCACACCCACATGCTACAGAGGAAGATGAAAAAACCCTCAACTCACTGCCAATCTGACTTGGGGGAAAATTGCTTCCCAACCCCATGTATGCGAGCAAGAACCAGCCAGCCCCCAAGCACCTGAGAGACCGAGAATTCTCAGAGCTACTTTGGAGCCCTGGTCCACCTCATGCTGTATTCCTTCTCCAGCTGCGGCCATCTCTGATCCTTCAGAGGAAGGAGATTAAAAAATCTGCATGGAATACACTGGGGGGAAGTGGGTTCTATATCCCCAGCCGAGGATTTCACTTCACTTCCATTAGTATGAAGCTGATCCAGACTACGGGGCTTCTTAGCACTCCACAGGAAAACCAGGTTAGGATTTGACCATAAAGCATTATTAAGTCCTATGTTAATATAGATCTCTTGTAACAATGGCAGGCTATGCCTCACTTTCCAGATAGTAAGCTGAGAATAATGTATCACCAAATCTCTGTCTCCGTTCACCTCTCAAATAGTACAGAGAATAAGCAACTTGCCGCTGCCTCCTCATCAAAAGGCTCTCAGTCTGGCCAAATTGCAAACCAGTCATTGAGTTGAGTAGGTAGTACAGATCCATACATTTTTGCAGCAAAAAAGGCACAGATTATTTTAGGTGAAACAGTCCATAGTAGTCAGCTGGTTCTTTGTAATTTTTATGCCCTTTCCTGAGCCATTCCCTGATTACCACAATGTAATTTCATTTGCTTTTATTAATAACTACATTTTGCTTGTACTGTCAGCTTAATTCTGAAATACTTCTGTTGTGTGAGCTATTTAACATCCTTCCTTCAGATCCTTACCAGATAGTCATAGCAATTTGATTAAAATAGGAGATTGACTTTTGATTTATGCTTTTTTTTCAAAGACACTAAATCAGGGAGGAAAGTTCAGCCCAACTCCAAAACATGTAAAAAGGCTAGTTATAAAACAGTACAGTAATTCTGGTATGACTCCATTGCCTTCAGGGGAATTGCACCAGGTATGAATGAGATCCTATATATTTATCTGTGATTGCAATTCAAAATTATGGTTTAAACCACTCAGTGAATAAAGTCTTTTAAAAATTGCATTTTGTTTGATTCCCTGCTTCATAAAATCTAATGTGGAGGAACATACAATAGAATCTGTATAGACATAAATCTCATGTCATAAGAGTATAAATAGATTGTCTAAATGGGTTGCACTACTGACTCCCTCATAAGGAAAAGGATATTGTGTGCACAATGATGAGAGAGATCAAAGAGGCAACTAAATCTTTTTTTTTAAGTAATAATGGGAAGCTTCAAATATCCCCATAGAAACTGGTCAAGTGTCACAACAGGACAAAGTCTAGAGAAGCAATGTTTCAACACCTTAAATAACTCCAAGCTGCCTGGAAAATCTTGTCCTAGATCACACAAACCAATATTCAGGAGCTGGTTCAAGAAGTATCTATAGTTGAGCTACAAAGTGACAGTGATCACAATTTAAGTTCAATATCTTTGGGGGGAATTGTACCAGAAACTAGTACTTTGACGTTAAAATTAGAAATGGAGATTAAAAGAGAGCTAATCAAAAAGACTAACTTCACATGTGATTAAATTGCAGATCTTATGCCCAGCATGGAAGCTACTTATATAATTCTATAATAGACTCTCAGTATGCATGCAAACAGAAAAACAGGAGGGCAAAAACAAAGTTTAAATTGCTAGGTTCAGGAGGTTACAATAAAGACTAACTGGTATGGTGTATGTAAAGGAAAATTGTGGCTCTCTAATCTATTAGAATTCTTTGTGTCAGCAAAATAGTAGATAAAAGACAACAATCTGGACTTTCAAAAATCCTTTGAGAAACTCCTCCACAAGAGGAAACTATGCATTCCCAGATTATAAATGAATTAGAAATTAATGGTCAATTTTCAACATGGCAAATGAACAATGATTCTGTAATACTGACCTGAAAAGGGGATGAACAGTCCAGGGCAAAATTTGAAAATGACACCAAATAATTTAGGTTAGACAAAACTATGAAGAACTTCAGAAGGGACCTAACATGGCTAGCTGAACGAGCAGCATAATGGTAGTTGAAATTCAGTGTTGACAAATGGAAGGTAATGGACAGTGGAAGTAATCATTTGAACTGCTAGCGTATTGCTGGATCCTGCATTAACTGTAACCACCTAGGAAATAGATCTGGACATCACTGTAGACAGCTCAATATGCAGCAATGGTCAAAAAGCAAAACAAATGCCTTGGGAGCTTCATTCAGTAGCTTCGTACTCTTGTGATCTGGGAAGTATTCAATGTATTCAGACATTCAGATTTTACATTGTCACCAGAATGAAGTGACTTGAAAGCATATGAGTCTAGAGCCATTGACAGGCCAACGGTTTCAATTTATGGGAGGTAAATAAATTAATCCCATGTGCAGATGAAGTTTAAATTACAATTCTTATTTTGAAGTCTCAGAACTTTTTTTAGCAATAATGTGACACATCAGTTTATGCTGCAAGAGAGGAAAATTAAAATTAGAATAAGGCATCATTTCTATATGGAGATTGAAAAAGTGAACTGATGAGAAGAAAACTCCCAAGATTGCCTCTCTGAGTAAAGATTAATTAAATTCTCTTGAATTCAAGCTGAATTGAAAAGTTAAAATAAAAATTCAGCTAATCAGATAAATGTATCCTCAATGTCTCCACTAGCTAGGCTGTGGCTGGCATTCAACGAACAAAACAAAAATCCATTCTCACTAACCTTTAAAAAATATTCTGTTCCTTGTGTGAAATCCTCTGGCACTTCTAGAGTTCTAAATCCATCACAGAATACATAATTCAGTGGCATTTCAGCTACAATTAGTCCCATGCACTCAAAGGTAACAGGCTTGTCAAAGAATAATACCTTTTTGGGTATGTTTATGAAGACCTTGATTCAGCATGTCCATTGATGTCAATTGGGACAACTCATACGCTTAAAGTATGAATTTAGGAGCATGGCTGAATATAGGGTGACCAGATAGCAACTGTGAAAAAAACGGGATAGGGGGTGGGGGATAATAGGCACCTATATAAGAAAAAACGGGACTGTCCATATAAAAATGGGACATCTGGTCACCCTAGCTGAATAGGATGTGTTTAAGTGCTTCGCTGAATTGTGGCCTAAATCAGGAGGAGCCAGATGATTTTGACTATAAATATTTTTAAAAAGAATATTTAAAACTTATTTCTTTGCTAAAGGCCTCTGGTGCTTAGTTAACAAGGCCTTCAAGCACATATATATCTGGGTTTTAACTCCATTTTTTATTTTAGCTTGGCTGTTCATTTTTCAAGTGTATCTTCTGTTGCCTCAAAGCTACTTTGAATGACTCCTACCCCAGCGCCACTGAAGAAGAAGGAGTTAGTTTTAAATGGCAGGTCTAGAAACAGAGCTTTCCCCTGTCCTTTCCAGCTGTGGATTCCCACCCCTCTCTTTTGTACCAGTTCAGAAGAATAAAAAAATCCAGCATCTCCAGGAGCTGACTGTAGCTTCACTGTGTGAGTTTTAACTGACTGCTTCAGAGCTCTGCCAGACTACTGCTTTCAATGGTGATGTCAGGAGTCTCTCCATAGCACCTGGCTCAAGCAATCAGATAAATGCAAAGCAGAGAAGCAAAATAAGCCAGACAGAAGCCTGAGAGGTAAATGAAAAACCTTCATTTTCCATTTGAGACAGCTGCGTGGGGTTGTGGAGCAATAGTTTGCATGCCAGAATTCAGGTCTCTAGCAATTGGCTTGTTACACCTTAACTCTCCACCTTTATTTTATTGACTTCCAAATTGAGAAGCTGCAACATTTGGATCTGGATCCAGATTTCAAGGAACATTACAAAATCAGGACTCAAATATGAAATTCAAATGCCCCCCAAATATCAGTGTTTTTCAGAACTGATCCCAGCTCTACATACAAAGACAGCCTGAAAATCTAGATGTAAAATAAGAACTTCTAGGTTTGTGTAGAATTATTTATTCAAACCTTCCCTTTAATTTTCTCTCTAGTATTATGTACCAGTCATAAGAGTATGTGCAATGACTGTTTAATAACCATAAAATCATTTCTGATGCAGTGAAGTGTGTGTGTGAGAATTCTGGAAATCCAACTGGAGGCTGGACTGTTGTGAACATTCAAACGGAACATCATTACCAAGGTGTAGACTATTGTCTTGTACATTCTTCTGATTTACAAGACAATTTCCTCTCAAGCTGGATGAGATACAGACACATAGGCTCTGTGGAATATGAATTGGGTTTGATGCAGAGTAGGGAAATTAATGTTATGTTCTATATGCCTAGTAGATAATAAGATATTAAATTATAATGTGTTCTGGGATTTTTCAACTGTATTTGTTTAATTATTTCTTGTTTGGAATCCTTTGTTTCTGACTTCTGTCGCTAATTTGAATTTTAGGGCCAGAGTATCCCCCTGAGAGGAAAAGAAATGCACTATGAGGTTTTCCCAGGGCATTTCCACAGGATTTGTTCCCTTGATGGGGTGGGATTTGCCCTGTTTGACTCCCAAGACCTGCAGATATCCACCTGCCAGTGGAGCTCCCCTGGCCCCATCCCACTCCCATGGCAATGTAGCTCCTTGCATGCTTACCTTGAGTGAACAGGTCTGATCTATCATAATGATGTGGTGCTATCACAGAGGGGGGACTTACTAGTGAGGAAATGGCTCCCATATTCAGGCTGCATATATCTGCATGAATGTTCACTTCACTTGGCAACACTCTGTGAACACTGAACCTTCCGGCAGGCATGTATTTTTAAACAGATGGGATGAGTGTAGCCTGAGCCAAGGGAAACTTATACGTGAATTGGTTGTAGGTGTTAAGGGCAGGATTTCCACTTTGTGTTCTCAGCATCCCAGCAGCTGCAATGGACCAAATATTTAAAAGGTGTAGACCCCACTTGAGCCTTTTATGCCCATATGACAGGGATATCACACCCCCTCAGTCAAATGTCTGGATGAGGAAAAGGGAAGACACTTCTGAGAAACTGCCTGAATGGGGAAGGGTTCTCCAGCTGGTGTTTGTGAAGTAGCAGAGGGGAGAGGAGGAAGTGGTAGGCCAGCGTTTTTCCATTGGGAAATGAGAGAACCTCCTCTAACTGCACTCGGAGAAGACAAGATATGTGAAGTCCAGGGCCAGAAAGAGAAATGTCTTGTTTTTATTTATGGACTTAGTCAAACTCAAGGATACATTTTAAATTTTTTTCCCTCTGATTAGCAGGTGCTATACTCTTTACTGTAGAAAAGCGAAGAAATGTTTTAATTCTATCCTCTGAAAAGAGGCTGGTTTTGTTACCTGAAACTGAGGGAACTCTGTTAGAATCGAGTGACAAGGGAACTGGTCTCTGCTGTGATCTGGGGCTGAGCACTGTTGTTTTGTTTAAACTGGGATCTTTGAAGGAACCTAAGGGTGCTGTGCCCAATTCCCAGTGACTTTTTCCTTTATGCTACTTTGAAATCTCAGCTTTAATGCAGATAATCATGTGAAGCACTGCTGCCTTCATTACCTTGGTATTTTTGAATAAATACCTTGGCATTTTTGACTCAGAGAGCTGAGTCAAAATATGGCATGTCTCTAGTACTCATGCAGATTGTTCATGTAATTACCTGTTTATCTGCACAAGTACTTGACTTGCATGCACAAATGTGGCCTTTGTGCACGCAGATGAATGGAGTGGCATATGTATTTAGTTTTTATAGCCACTGTTGGAACTCAACTTTTTGAAAATTTGACCAACTGTGAACAAATCCTTGGAAAATCTTTGCCTTAGTGTACAACGCTGCACCTTCAATAAAAGTCTTATGAGAGTGACTTACGTCTTTCTGTCTCTCTCTCTATAGGCATACACGCGCGCACACACATATATAAACACACCCAAACCCTTTGTTAAAAAACATTAAAGTTGCAAAGTCAAGCATTCAAAAGTTAGGAAATGCCAGAATGTGCAGCCTTTATTCAGTGGGCTGATAGTCCTTAATTATATGTTCACATACTATTTTTGCCTGAGGCCCCCCTGCTTCATTCAGTGCACAGGATGGATGGTGCTCTCATAATGAGCAGCTGTTCAGTATTTTATTTTTTTCTCATTGTTCAATGTGATCATGTAATTAAAGACTGAATTGTAATGTGGACACACAGCCAGTTCCAGTCCCCTACTCCCAGCCTCCCTCTCACCCACCGGCTCCCAATCCTAGTCTCCTTGCTACCCTGTCCTAGCCCCAGTTTCCTTCTCCGCTGCCAGTCACAATCTCACCTGACCCCTCATCCCAATCTACTCCTTTCCCTTCCCCCAGTCCGGGCTTTGACCCCTATGTATTTGACTCGGACAGCTTCCTCCTCTACATGGTACCAACAGAGAAGTTGTTAGGAGCACAGGAGGGACAGGCTCTATGTTCTCAGTTGCAGTGCTTGCTCCACCCTAGCCTAGAAGCAGTCTTTAAAGGGAAAATCCCGTAGCCCTGGGCAGGATCATGCTCAGTAACGCCATGGGTCTGCGCGGTCTGGTCAGCAGTAGGAGCTGTGAGTGCGCCCAGCGACGATGGAATTTTCCCAGATTTTTGGGAGCCCTACATTTTGTACTTTATTTTTTAGCTTACTTCAGATTTCATTTTCAAGTGTCAAGACACATTTACAATCAGCAAAGCATATTTTCGTAAGACCAAAGCAAGGTGATACTGACCTGCTCAAATACAAGCATGTATTTACTCTGGAGTGCTCTGTGATACTGTAGCAGCCTCATTAAAGCTTATTAAAATTTTTCTCTGGTAATTTTGTGTGTGTGCTAAACTATAAAGTTCAGTTACAAAAATTCATGAGCATCTTTTAAATGACCTCACTTTTAGCTGTGCATTAAAAAATAGTGTTGGGCTGCCTATTGGCCGTGTTGTAATGCCAGGCAGAAGATCCATCTCTCCGGGGCACGGCCAGACTCGCAGACATTTCCTGATTTTGATTGAATCTCATCATAAACATCGTAGGGGTGCCCACCTGTAACAGCCTTTCAAGAACAAACTGCTAGCTTCCCTTTTTGTACAATATGCCATTTATTAAAGACCATAACACTGTCGAAACCTGATTATCTACAGTTATCTGTGAGCCATAGAAATATTCGGCTAGGTCTTGGGTCTTCTCAGGTTGCCAGGATTCTTTGCAACTTGGGTGCATTGGATTGTCCTATCTTATCCCAGGCCCAGGACATGGCAGGAATTAGCCATAGAATGCTGCATGTTACACACGTGGATGGACGTCACTCTTGTACAGATTTATGGAACTCCTTATGTGAAACTTATCCTTCCATGGCGGTAGGATTGTGGGCGGGGGAAGGGGGAGGAGAAGAAGTTGATTGGGGGATTTCAGGTGGTCGGATAAATCCCTGTTAAACAGCCCTCACATTAATATTGCAGCATTTTAAATCCTGCAACTCTCTGGCATAGAACTGGAACTGTATTTGGGTGTCTGTAAACACCAAACAACAGGTGGATATTTTCATTTAATCTGTTTAATAAAAGCAGCAGTCTATTGGGTAACCTGCTTATTTCATTATGTGGTGGCAGCATCACAGTAAACAATGAAGTTATGATTATTTATTAAACTTATTTTCTTTTATTTAATTTAAAACTTCTGTCCGTGGCTTTAGGCCATCAATTAAACAATGAAATAAATGAATAAAGTGATGAGTCATTTTCCATTTTCAACGGCTTGTTTTAAACTTAATTCAAAGATGTCTTTCTGTGTCTTGAAATTTCTGTAGCCATATGTCACTTTGCTTCTCTCTTTCAGATTTTGCGTTATCTCACTTACTGTTCTTATTTAATTCTAAAAAGCTCACTGGGAGCTGTGAGTGCTCAGCACCTTTCAAAATCTAATTTAGGAGCCTAAGTATGGATTCAGGTGGCTAGCTTTAGGTACCCAGGTTTTAAAATGTTAGCCATAATTTCTTAGCAAGGTTATTAACATTTACAGCACTCACTACTGGAGTTTCCTTCTGTGGTTGGGCCAAAGACACCAGAAAGGTCAAAGGGTAGGGACCAGGTTAAAAGCAGTCCACTGGTCCTCCAGGTTGGGAGTTGAGCAATAGCCAATAACCTATCCTCATTTAAAAAAAAAGAATCAAATAACAGAAACCCAAGGCAGCTCTGCTGGCAAAAGGCATGCCAAAATAATGAACTTTGTCTTGGAAGAAATTATGAATATTGAGGAAAGCCCTCATGAAGCCAAAACTTTGAGAAGCTTTTTGCTGAAGTTAAAACAAACTATGAAAGTAGGTTTCTGAAACATTAGAACAATGGCTGCAACTACAAAAACCACACAGGTGATGAAAGAAATAGACAAATATAATCTAGATAAATTGAAGTTTGCTATTGTTGATGGCCAGGAGCTGAGAAAAAGCAATATAAAAAGGCAAAGAAAGCCATAATGTATTCTGAGAGGCAAGATGGTTACTACTCAGGGGAGTAGCATTAATTACAACTTCCAAAGCAGAAAAATCACTCATAGCCTAGGAGTCAATTAACAGCTGATTGTCCCAAGCTAGGTTTCAAACATGATATGTGAAAATGACAGTTATATAGCCTTATGCACCAATAGACAACTAGGATGATGAGATCAATTGCCTGCACACTCTGCTTGACAATATTCCCATGCATGACATCTGCTTAGTAATGGGGGATTTCAGTGCCAAGGCTGTGGATGACAACAACAGAATGAAGAAAGCAGTGGCCAAGCATGGTCTTGGTTTCCAAAATCAGAACCGTGAAAGACTGGTAGAACTATACCTAGCATTAGGGCTCATAATTAGTGGAACACAATTCCCCCCAAAGATATCCATAAAGTATCTTGGAATTCCCCAGATGAAGTCACCGGGAACAAGACTGGCCATCTATGTATTGGAAGGAATTTAGATAATCTTTCCAGAACTTCAGAGGAGCCAGTGTCAGAACTAACCACAGTTTAGGTGTGGCAAGACTTAACATCAAACTTAAGAAAATCCCACTAAAAAGCATTAAGAAAATTGACAGTAAAAGGCTAATAGACAAGACATTACAGCTGCAATTTTAAATTGAACTGAAGAATAGATTTCAGGTGCTACAAAATTTATATCTGTTATAAGAAGTCAGCAGTGATAGGTCATGTTTTTTTCTGCTTGACAGTATCATAGATGCTGCAATAACTAGATGGTTTCCAGACATGTAAAGTTGAAGTCTGGATAAGTGAAGATACTCGGAACTGTTGGAAAGAAAGAAAACAAGCCAAAGCAAACATCAGTACCTCAGAAGCACCCCTAGAAGAAGAAGCTGCAAAAATAAAATCTGTATAACACAAAACAAAGAATTGAAAAAGTTTAAACTTGGGAAAGCTGCAAATGAAGACCAAGTCACTGAGGAAATGCTGAAAGCTTGTGATGATGAGACTGCTGATAATAATCTCTGAACTCTTCTACAAAGTAAGGGACAGGAAAAGCCTCGAGAACAATAGAAAAATGACAATAATGACAATAGAAACAATAACAAAATACCAAAGAAAGGTGACTTAAGCGACTGCAATAACCAGCAGGTCACTACACTCCTTTTAGTGAGAGGCAAAGTCTTCTCATCTTAAGCAGAATAAAGGCAGTGGTTGAAGGAAAGCTAAGGGAAAAGCAAGTTGGATTTTGACCCAGAAGATCACATGTCGACCAGATTTTTCACCTTAAGAGTAATGATTGAAGATAGCATCGAATGGCAAAAACCATTCATCAAATGTCTTAGTTTGCAAGAAAGCATTTGACAGACTTCACTGTGATTCACACTGGAACATCTTGAAGTGTTATGGTGTGCTGACAAAAATAATCAACGTCATCAAGGCTGTATATCAAAGTGCAGCATGGACATTTAAAGTAAGCACAGGCTTGAGTGAATGCTCCAACATAGACGCTGATGTCAAACAACAATGCATGCTCTTATCTGTGCTGTTTGGCATTGCCATTGACTTCGTTATGAGCAGAGGTGCAGATGGTTACAACACAGATATCACATATGTCAATGACAGTACACTATAAGAGCTATATTTTGCTGAAAACATAGCTCTTCTAAGTTACAGTTCAACCCACATGTAAGCAAAGACTAAAATGTCCAGTATTGCAAAAAAGACAGGGTTAATAATCAGTATGAATAAATATATTAAAGGGGAACCCCACAAACTCCCAACACAATCATTACTTTAGAAACTTTTCCAAACAAATACAAGAGGTGAGTCTGTTCATTGGTTAGTCTCTAAGGTGCCACAAATACTCCTTTTCTTTTTGCGAATACAGACTAACACGGCTGCTACTTTGAAACCTGTTCACATACCTTGGGTAATAAGTCAATAGGTATGTCCAGAAGGAAATAATATCACAAATTGGCAAGGTGGCTGCTGCGTTTATCAGTTTAAGGTTTCATCATCGAAAGTCTACAACTTGAAATCCAAAGTACAAATCTTCAACTCCGATGTAATTTCCATTTCAATACATAGATGTGAAAGTGGAAAATTCATCAAAGGTACAGACAGGTATCTTAATGCCTTCCAAAGCAAATGCCATAGGAAAAAACTAGGTATTATATGGAATTAATTTTATAACAAATACTGAGATTCATCAGAGTTCAACAGCCCTGATTCCCAAAGTTATCCAGAAAAGAAGATGGAAATATTTGGGACATATGTTAAGAATGAAGCCAGAGTGTCTGCTGTAGCAGGTGTGCCATTGGGCAACTGGAGGAACATGTAAAGGAGCTGACGAAAATAATCTCTTCATTACTTAAAGATGGAAAACACATGGGACTACTTAAAATGTAAAGTGTGGCCCAGGAGACAGCAACGGCCAAGCCTTGTTCATGACATCTGATGGCTGGAGTTTAAGGCTGTGTGGTATTTCTTTAGTTCCCTTGAGAGAGATAAAAAGTGTGTGTACTGAATACAACTGTTTTGTCATTGGGAAATATTTTACAGGTGGTAACTAGCTATTACTAACAGATTTAGGAAAATGCTTTCAAAATGTATGACAAAATCTCAAGGTTAAATATATTCTATTGTAAAAAGGCACTAATCATTGCTTCCTGGAGATGAACATTATAGGTTTCAATTTGTAGCTACAAAGCACTCAATACACTCAGAAAATTGCATACTGTATATTAAGTGAATTGAGGACTCAAACAGATAAATGTGTTCAGTTTTTATATCCACTAGACAGTAGAAGGACTAGGGAAAAACACCTACATTGACTTGGCGCCTAAAGGAAAATGCAGAAATTGCTAGGTAAGAAACCCCCAATACATAAGAGTTTAAACATGTACAGTGTAGACCAATTTGGCCTTCACATAAGCAATCATAACTATACTGCATCCAAACTCAAGTGCTTGTAAAAAAAAAAAAAGAATTGAAAACTTTGCTAGCTTTAAATCAGTGAATGTGGGGCAATCACAGGCTCCCTTATAGCTTGCAAAAATGACCTGCTTAAAGTAAATTAAAGCCCTTTGATGGTTCAGATAGGTCTACAATTCACATTCTTAGAATGGTGATCACCTTCAAATTTACGTACTTTATTTAAGAGCTTCAATCATTTTAAATTGCTATTTGCCGCAGAGTGACAGACAGTGATTTGAGAGCGTCAGTATTTTTAAAACACGTCAATGTTCAGTTTAAGGTATTATTTTTTCTATAGAGGGCCATGGAAAACTGCTTCAGTTCTCCAGATAAACCCTGAAAAGTAAGAAATGTAGCTATAACCAACTATTGTTGTAAAAAGATACTGGTGAAAATCATGGGCAATTGCATAGCTGCTTAGGCCTGAGGGAGTTCTCTTGGACCACTCCCTCACTACTCTGAGTTTGCCCTCTTCTGTAAATGGCTGGACTAACTCCCCTCAGTGGGCCATGGAAGATGACAGGGAGAGAACGGATGGAATTTATATGGATGTCAGGTCAGCAAGGGGAGACTACCTTCCTCCTTTACCATCCTGCTGTGAGGCTTGCACAGATCAGCTTTATAAGGTATTTTTAATTAGCTTAACACCATAGCCCCAAAGTGCCAAATATAGAAATAAAGGCTCAAAGGTTTATCATACTTAGACTCTTTCCCACTTCTGGGTTCAGTCATTTTAACATGTGTTTTGTTAAACATGTTTGTTTTGTTTTGTTTTTTTTGGTTAGGCCTCAATCTAAATTCAATGAGAACCCTTTCATCGACTTCAGTGGGCTTTGGACTGGGCCCTTAGTCTTTGATGTCATTTTTTGCCAGAAGGCTTTTCAGCAAAAGGGTTGATTTTCCATTGCATTCTGAAAAATGTCCTGCTTCTCCCTCAGCGTGGCCATTTGTGGGGGAAAGGTGAAATGATCATCAGGGTTTATCCTTCAGTGTTGCTACAATGCGGACAAGTTACTCTCAGTCTGTATGGCCAGTTTCAATATTTTATCAATGGCAGACTGACATTAGCCATCTGAGGATTAATGTTAGGGGGGGATGCACCATGCATGTCTTCTTTTCCCTAATAGGATACAGGCTGTCTAAAACAGTGTGTTATAATAAGGACCATTGCCCACCCCCTTCCTCTTCAGAAACAGAGGGCTCATTTGTGATGCTGCAGAGAGAAGGCTTGCAAAAAGGGGGTGTGCACTCCATCTGTACTTTAGGCAGTCAGGCAAGTGGGAGTTGGGGAGAGGAATCCCTGCATGCACAGGAGCTCATGCAAGCTACCTCAGCTGTTGAACTAAAAATTGGCACCATGAAATAGCTTTGTGGCCTTGGGGCCGAGGTGAGGGGCAAAATTTCCTCCCACAACACCTCCCATGTCCCCAAGTGCCTGGCCTGGGCTCTAGATTTGATGCTCAGCTTCTTGAAGGAGTCTGCATATAAAGAGAGTAGCTGGAGTTGCAATCATTCAAATAGCTTTTTAGGGAAACTAGCCGAGAGAAAATGCAGTCTTGCCCCACTCGTATCTGTTCAGAGTGCTGCTGAAAAGAGCATTTTCCTAGCCTGCCACTCTATGTTACACCTCTTTTTGAATCCCTCCACTGGCTCTCCTGTGCGTATGGCAGCAAACATAAGCTGATAGTTTTCACTCCCAAGGGCCTTCACAACCTATACCCGCCCTACCTATCATTTATCTTTTGCTTTCAAGATGACAACTCCCACCTCTGATTGACCCATGGTATGAGTCCCCATTGCCTACTTATTCAATTTGAAACAAGCACCTTCGTATTTCTCCCATGCTGCTCCTCATTCTTGGGAGGGGGACTCCCCCTAAACATCTGCAAGACAAAACCCTTGTTCTCCTTCAAAGCCCTCCGTGAAGCTCTTCTTTGATGTGATGCCTACAAAAAACTTGACAACTGTCAGGGCTGCAGGTGTGCTATGACCGCTGCCTGGCATGCTGGCCAATATTGTGTCATTGTTTCCTTGTACATGCCCATCTGTAGCCATCTGTTTTCTCTCATCTTACACTTAAATTGTTAGCTCTTTGAGGCAGGGACTGTCTTTTTCCCTGTGTTTGTACAGCACCTAGCACAATGGGGTCCTGATCCATGACTAGGATTCTTAGGTGCTATGGTGATACAGATAAATTATTATTATTAATAATAATAATAACATTCAAAAGTGAACTTAAGAAATATGAGGTGTAATTTAAAGTTTAGGCACCTTGGGACCATCCACATTGGGGGGTGGAGGGGTCTGCTTGTGTTTGCTGAACACTGTTATACCCAGGCAGTCTAATCGCGTTTAAACATGATTTGTTTCTACGCGCACTTGTTAGCGGAGCTTAAACTACATAAACACAGTTTTAAACCAATTTAATAGTCGTGTTTTGTGCCTCAGTGTGGCCGGGGCACTGGACAGCCAGCCCTCATGGCAGAAATTGACCGATCTCACTTAATTTGGCAGTATTAAAGTGGTAAGAAGCAATCTTTATTTAAGGATAAACTAAACTTTCTTCCATTTGTCAAGCTATGACATCAGGCAAGGATCACGTCTCTCTCTGCCTACTTTCTCCTTGAACACACGTTTGTTATGACTAATCCAAGTAAAACCCTACTTTCCAACTATGGTTTAGTTCCTTTTACAATATCCCAGGGAACTGCAGGAGTATGGGCCAATGTCCTACACGTTTATCTGTAGCACTCCCTTCCAAGAATCTAGCATGATGCTGTGGTTAGTTGTAATGACCTTTTTCAACTGTATCTACTAACATTGAAGCATACTTCTTCCCCCTGTGTTTCATATGAAACTCCAGAGTGCTCCACCTTCAGCTCTGGCTGGGTCTTGTAAGCAGGTCAAGAGCATTTTGTGATTTACCATGTTGAAGGCTGCAAAGATGTCAAGTAGTATATGCTTCCATTTAGCCTCTAGTCACAGGAACCTAGGAATTGCCATACTGGATCTGACCTGTTTTCAGTCTGGTTCCTGTCATTTCCTGTCTTTGACAGTGACCAGTAACAGGTGCTTAAGAGGAAGCCAAGTGGATAGTTAAGGAATACGTCCACCATTGTATATTAATATCTATTGGTGATAACCAGTGAAACCTTCACAGTGTACTTCTCTCGTGTAAAATGAAAGCAGATTTACATGACCAAACACTTGAGCTGGTGTTCTATCCAGCTGAGTGTGAAGGAGGTGGTCACAGTAATGGGAGGGCAGGCAAACATGGCATATTTTATACAGACAGATTTCAGAGAAGCAGCCATGTTAGTTTGTATTCGCAGAAAGAAAAGGAGTACTTGTGGCACCTTAGAGACTAACCAATTTATTTGAGCATAAGCTTTCGTGAGCTACAGCTCATCCGATGAAGTGAGCTGTAGCTCACGAAAGCTTATGCTCAAATAAATTGGTTAGTCTCTAAGGTGCCACAAGTACTCCTTTTCTTTTTGTTTATACAGACAGTTTATTTTAATCTCTTGCACAGAAGCAATTATTTTTGTTAAGTTTACTCCATACAGTACATTTGCTTTTGTAAAAACATTGGGCAGCTATGTTGAAAGGAGTTGTTTTAACTTTGGCATTGTTTCATCTGTTCGATTTCATCAGTAAATTGCAACAGATGCATGGTTGTCATGACAAAATTGCATCTCTGTATTTTAAAGGCTGGAAGATGTGCTTTGTGGTTTTCCCACGGGTGTGACAGCTGCACTCTGATAATTGGCTGGCTCCCCTAACAATCAATATCATAGTGAACATTTTTAATTTCAGTGTGAGGAGGAGGAGGAGAAGAAAATTAATTCCAAAACTGAAAATGCCGAGCAGCATTTCCAGATTCACCTCGTGGTTTACATAACTTGATCTGCCATTGCAGAACATTCATAACCTAATCACAGTGCTTAGTGTCAGCAGGTTTGTAATGTAACAGCATGGGAAGACCTGGGAGCAGCACTGTGGACACCTCTTTGAAGAAAAGATACAGTATATAGTTCTTCAGAATTACAGTACAGGTTTTAGGATTTTTGATTGTGAAAAAGCTAGCAACAATTGTGTTCAATTAGTATGTCTCATTTTTATACTATGAATTGATTAAGTGAAAAACTAAGACTAACTACAAACAAAAAGTGTGCTGTAGTTTAATTGTTATGAAACCACAGTTACATTTTAGCTGGAGCCCTGTATGCCAAAAAGCCACAGAAAATACTGCTCCTATAAATATAGATAGCAAAGTGAGGGGTGGATGATTCAGTAGAAAGAATAACAGGGTTTTACTGGCAAATGGGTGATATTTTGAATACTCATAATTTATTTACTCTACCTATCTTAAAATTTCAGCCTATAAATTATACATGAAACTGAATATTATACTGCGGGTGAAGACTAAAATGGCAAGTATTCATTTTCAGCTCTTCCATCCCTGTTTATAAACAAGAGCTGCTCTTTAACATCCAGATGTGACAGATAGCTCCATGTAGATATCTGATTTATAATTTTGTACTAAACTTCTGGCCCTTTCATTAATTTCTGAATGAATAACTTGTATTGGTTCTGAGGCAAACTCGCTCAGAAAGGCTGACTTGCTAAAGATGTCCAAAATGTGCCAATGGTATATTGGAGCCATGAGGGGACTCCTTAATTACCCCAATTCAGCAAAGCACTTAAGCATGTGCTTAAGAACATGCTGAAGTTCACCACTATTCAGAAAACACTTATGTATGCTGTCAAGGTTCCTCCCCCACTCTGAACTCTAGGGTACAGATGTGGGGACCTGCATGAAAAACCTCCTAAGCTTATCTTTACCAGCTTAGGTCAAAACTTCCCCAAGGTACAAAATATTCCACCCTTTGTCCTTGGATTGGCCGCTACCACCACCAAACAAATACTGGTTACTGGGGAAGAGCTGTTTGGACACGTCTTTCCCCCCAAAATACTTCCCAAAACCTTGCACCCCACTTCCTGGACAAGGTTTGGTAAAAAGCCTCACCAATTTGCCTAGGTGACTACAGACCCAGACCCTTGGATCTTAAGAACAATGAACAATCCTCCCAACACTTGCACCCCCCCTTTCCAGGGAAATGTTGGATAAAAAGCCTCACCAATTTGCATAGGTGACCACAGACCCAAACCCTTGGATCTGAGAACAATGAAAAAGCATTCAGTTTTCTTACAAAAAGACTTTTAATAGAAATAGAAGTAAATAGAAATAAAAAAAAATCCCCCCTGTAAAATCAGGATGGTAGATACCTTACAGGGTAATTAGATTCAAAACATAGAGAACCCCTCTAGGCAAAACCTTAAGTTACAAAAAAGATACACAGACAGAAATAGTTATTCTATTCAGCACAATTCTTTTCTCAGCCATTTAAAGAAATCATAATCTAACACGTACCTAGCTAGATTACTTACTAAAAGTTCTAAGGCTTCATTCCTGGTCTATCCATGGCAAAGACAAAATATAGACAGACACACAAACCCCTTGTTTCTCTCCCTCCTCCCAGCTTTTGAAAGTATCTTGTCTCCTCATTGGTCATTTTGGTCAGGTGCCAGCGAGGTTACCTTTAACTTCTTAACCCTTTACAGGTGAGAGGAGATTTCCTCTGGCCAGGAGGGATTTTAAAGGGGTTTACCCTTCCCTTTATATTTATGACATATGCACTTAAATCTTCAGTGTTTAAAGGTAAGTATGTTGTTTTTGCTGAAACAGGGCCTCAAAACTGTTTGAGCGCCTTTGCATGTAAAACTGGAAAGGGACCATTCAAAAAGGATATTGTTTATTGTCCACACCTCTTATGTGGATGGGATATAATGAAAGATGCAGCAAACCCAGCCTGGCTTTGGAAAAGAATGTAAGATATAACTGGACTCCATATACCCTGGGTTGGGGGTGAGTCTGACACAGTGAAAGGACCTGATTTTCCTTTGAAGAAGAGAGATCCACGTTGACACACAAACTTATTGGATTCCCCTCAAACCTTCCTTAGACATGTGTTTTTTTGCTAGAGGATTTTTTGAGAGAAGATTTGGCTAAGGACACCCAGAATGAACTGAGAGGCAACCATCAAGATGAGAGTCAAATTACCTTTATCTTTCTGCCCTGGTAATACTTCCATACGTGGTAACCTGAACTTACTGCCCATTTGTTTTAGCAATATTAGCCTATGATGTGTCTTTAGTAGACTAACTTTTAATTATATTTTAAATCTTTCACTTATGCACTGTGTTTTTATTTAAGACCACATGGAGAGGACATGAAGCCTATTAAATTGGGATGCTTGTTGTTTTGTCTGCTCATAGAGAAGGGAGCTAACTATGGAAGAAGTGAAGTAACCATGTAGGTACTATATTAGCCACAAGGGAATTGCAATTCTCCTCTCCATGGTGTCTAAAAAGGACTGGCACAAGCCAATGTGGGGTCACAACAAGAATTCAATGGTCCGAGGGGTACTAGGCTTAGTAATACAAGGTTTAATATTCAGCCAGCCACCTGTCTGGGTCAAAAAGAGATTCATACACACTCCTCCCCAATGTATTCTCGGTTTTGTTTGTTTGTCTCCTTCCTCTGAAGCATCAGAGATGGCTGCGGCTGGTGATGGGACATTGGATGCGGTGGGTCAGGGCTCTGAGGTGGCACTGAGCATTCCCTCTCTCAGGTGCTTGGCTAGCTGGTTCTTGCTCACAGGCTCAGGGTCTAACTGGTTGTCATATGTGGGGCTGGGAAGGAATGTTCCCCCAGGTCAGAATGGCGGTAAACTTGGGTTTTTTTCACTTTCCTCGCAGTATAGAAGTGCAGATCACTTGTCAGGATTATCTGGGCATATGTCACTGAATCATTTCTCTGCTATTGCAGGGTTCTCAGTCTTGGTGCACTTCAGTACCTCCTATTCTCTCCCTGTGGCACATAATAATCTAGACTCTGGAGGGCAGTAATACTTTGGTCTAATTTTGGTTGTTGGATTTAGTGAAAGGGTGCTGGGTGGTGTTGGTGTCCTGTGATATCCAGGAGGTCAGATTAAATGATTTGGTGGTTCCTCCTGGCCTTAAATTCTATGACTCTAACCTGTAACAGTATATCCCCGAGTAGTTTACATAATATTGCTTTCGGTTGTGATGTCGTAAAATAAAACAGTGTTGTAAATATTTGTATCTGCATGCAAAAATTTACAATAGTAAAGACATACATAGATCTTGTTTTGTTTACAAAGGTCATTTGCTTCTTATGAAAATTAAAAAAGTTAAAATACCCTACATTTCAAGTAAACAGCAAAAGGCCCAGTCCTTTGTCAAGCAAACGCTCCTTTAACTTCATCGGGAGCTTGCCTAAATAAGGAATGAAGGATTGGAGTCATGTTATGTATAATGATTTATTTACAGTCCCATCAGAGTTTTATATGTCTATGCTTGTATATAACTCTATCAGTCTTAGGTTGTTATAGGTCTGTGTGAGGAGCATAAAGTGAAAGATCTTTGCTATACTATTCTGTATACAGTGATTGCCATTATAAAATTATTGGTTTCAGAGTAGCAGCCATGTTAGTCTGTATCCGCAAAAAGAAAAGGAGGACTTGTGGCACCTTAGAGACTAACCAATTTATTTGAGCATAAGCTTTCGTGAGCTACAGCTCAGTTCATCGGATGCATTATTATTATTCACTTACAATTGCCACTTGCTTCCATCCGAGGTGCCGGAATAATGCCCCATGCTTAGAGTAGGAAATAGTGGTGTACCAGAGCTGTTTCATGCCTGTTGGCAAACGTTAACTTTAATGATAACCACTGTAGAGTCTGCACTGTATAAATGACCCAGTCTCCCATGCAGTAACTCAAAAGGAAAGAAGACTTATCATCTGAAAAATATGTTCCAAGTAGCTCCTATACAATCTTTTCTGTTCCATTCTCCCTTCTTTTCTACGTCATGATGTGTAACTATGAAAATAAGAGGTTAAAATAAGTTTGATTAGGGTTTTTTATTTTAGAAAACAATTGAGTGATTGAAAATGCTGTAAAATGTCCATTTTATACAGAAACTCCTGCTTAAAGGTAGGAAGGATGGATTAGTGGCTAGGGCATGGTACTGGCGAGACCTGGGTTCGGTACCCTGTGCTAGCATAGACTTCCTCTGTGAACTTGGGCAGTTCACTTAATACATCATTTGCCTCAGCTCCTCACCTACAAAATGGGGACAATAGTTCCCTGTATCACAGAGATGTTGTGAGGATAAAAATCCACTTATGAGTGTGAAGTACTCAGATACTATGGTGGTGAAAGCATATAAATACCACGATACCTACATAACTGGGCTTTTTATTTGCTATGAATGTTGTGAGGAAAAAATGTTGACAATACCTGATGGGTCCCTAATATGTAAAATATTATCCACTGTCACAATATGGATTTTGTTACTATTTCAGATTGTTTGGAATGAGAGAAATGTAGCTAAAACAAAAGTTTTATATGTGAGAAGAATGAAATTTATCATGATTATTAAAAATTCTAATGTGATAAAAGCCAATTATTGAGAATTCAGGTGGTTATTCTGATCACACTTAGATATGTGGCAGCTTAAGTAAACATCTCAGACTCAGACAGCTCCATTAATTACTTATAGCTCTGTATTCCAGCACATGCTTGGAAGTTCTAATACCCATGTAGAATATTTATAAGGAACATGTCTTTAGCAAGTCTAAACAAACAGACTTTAATGTGTGGATAATGATAAGACTTTTACTTTTTCTTTGTGTGTACACACGCATACACACACACACGTAAAAGTCTCTTATTATTTACAGAGTGTGTGTGTGTGTACATATGTTGTTTTACTCCTATTTTCCTGGTAAATAGCAATGTGGTACTATAGATGTAGAAGTGTTGTACTGTATATTGTGTTTCACCACAGTGAAAGATATTTAGAATATCTTTTTCGTACCTTTTAAAAAGTGTGTCTGAAGAGGGCAGCCTTTCCTCATATACTTGAAATTTTCTTAATTTGAAAAGCTTACTGTGCATTGTGCAAATTATTTGTGTTACAAAGTACATGTTCACAGTCTTGAGTGTGCCATTCATAATTATTTCTGTTTTCCTTGAAATGTCTTTCCTCATAAAAATCAGTTACTTTTTTTAAAAAAGCACCTAACCTATATATTAAAATAAGTACTTTTTCCTTCCTAGTTCTTTATTTATAGAGATTTAATTAGGATGTTAGTAGGAATTTACTGATTTCAATAGGAAGGTTATCAGCAAGCATCTGAAGATGTTGTAGGTACTGTTTATTCAATTTACACTCTAGAAAATGAGTATCTTTGAATACTAAAAATGTACGTACTTAGACCAAGAAAACATTCTGTCTTCCTTATTGACAGTTCTCCTTAACTTTCATGTTTTCAGTCCTGAACAGCTCTCCAGATTTCAAAAAGAAGAGCTAGCCTGAATGCCCATGCAGGGCTGTTACTTTTTCTACGTCTAATATTGTATGCTTTAATCACAAGGAAATGTTTTAAAAGTTTCCTAAGAGCAGATAGGCTATCGGGGCTAGGTGAATGGCTACTCCAGATTGAGTAATTAGGGGCTTTAAGGGGCTCTTAGAAGAATTTTTCACCCAGGTGACCCTCGATCATTGTGCAGGGAGGGGCACTGAAGACGCAAGTCTAGAATGATGTGTTTTCACATATTGCTGCTGCAGCCACTGTGTTGCGTTTACCCTCTTGCAGTGACAGATGAAGTTGAATGCCTGTCTCACCTTCCCTTGTGTCATGATTTAAATTCCACGATAGGCCTAGGGGAGAATGAGAAGGAGCTGAATAGAATGAGAAAGAATGAGAACAAGCAAACGGACTCTTTAACAATGAAACAAACCTTTCGGCGTATTTTCATAGAAGAGTTTTAAAAAGACATGTAGATGGAGTCAGTAGTGCATCTAGGATTGTGCAGTTAGGTCTTTGGGTGGGTCTGGTATGTAAATGAGCGCACTGTGCAAATAGGTGTTATGCAAATTAGTTGAATCTAATAAAAAGGCAATGAATTGCACAACATCTAATGCTTTCCATAGGCAACTACTAATAATTCTAAAGCTTGGCTTCCATGCAAAACAGTTGTATTTTCTATCAGTTGGTGAAAATCTAGGGTCAAATCTTGATTAATTAATATCAGTGCTAATCTAAAATAAGCCATTGCTGTAGTGTTTTGGCAGTTTTTCTGGTAAGCCAGAGTGAAAAAAGAATATTCACCGTTAGCAGTACTCATAAGTAGAGTAGCAAATATTTGCGACATGTTGATGTAACAAAACAATATTGGCTTATCCTGGGTATTAGGTATGGCTTCCTTTTCTTGCCAGTATCTCCTCTATTACTGGTGCTCAATAGAGACTTCTTGTCTATCATCAGCTAAATATGGCAAGTTGTGCCTAACTGATTGTTCAAGTTCACAGTAGTTTACTTGGCTGAAATACACAGGCAGAAAAGCAATAAAACTGTACTCAATTTTGCTGTGACTGGTGGGAGAAAAGTGAAAATGTCAATTAACACATCCTTGTCAGTGACCACGAGGAGTCCTTTACCTGCTAGATGGTCAGATACATTGCCCTTTTGGTTGAGTGAATTTTGTTGCTTTTGGCAATTGTACCTCAATAATTGTGAGTGGTAGAAACCTCAGTAAATTTGCTTAGAACCAAGTCTAGACAGTTGCTTGCACAGTGGGCATAAAGTACTCACTTTGAATGAGTGCCTGAGCTTCAATAAAAGTGTCCACTCATTGCACTAGCTCCATCAAAGCTCAAACCCACAAATTCACTGAGATTCACTCCTGTGGTTGGCAGCTCAGTCAATATCTCCCCAGCTCTGTCTCTTCCTGTCACAACATTGATTTCTGGAAGCTAGAGGAAGAAATCTCTGGTGACATAGTGCAAAAACCTTAAACACAGAATTCTTTTTCTGTTTTACACTGCCTATTGTTTAATCTGCAATTTACAACTGTATCTCTCATCAGTGTGCTTTTTATATCTCGATCATCATATTCACATAAGCTGATTTTGAATGTGTTTTGCTTGATGTTGGGCATTTTTTGGACTATATATTTGTTGATTCTCCAGCTTGTTGTCATCAGTGCACAAAAAATGCTCAAGGTTGGATAACATCATTCTGAAATGGGCTGGTCTCTAGTTGACTAACAAAATCATAGCATACCCTATGACTCTGCAGAAAAGATGACAAATTCTGGCCAGCTACCATACTGTGGTTTTACATTATCAGTAGAGCATCCTACCCTTGCTCTGAATGCTCAGTAATGACCATTATGGGGTTAGCAGTACCTGCTCCATAGTTAGGTTGAAATTATAAGTGCAATTTTCAAGTCCATGTTCCCAATACAAGTCCAATTTTCAACGCTTGTCCTTGCCTCCAACTTCCAAAGAAGAAAACCGTTCCCTGGAAATTCCTCATGCTGCTACTCCTTCCAAGGTAGATTTTTTTTCATGGCAATTATTTTGTGGGGAATAGGGGGAAACCAGGAAATGAATTTTAAATCTATGGTGCTTAAAACTGTCATGGACTTTTTGAAAGAGTTCATAACTTGTTTTCATTCATCCTGTCTCCAAAATGGGTTTGTTCACAAACTTCAAACTTTGGCCTTGCGGATTTTGGCCCTTTAAAGGGATGTTTTAGTGTGTGTATGGGGGAAGAGGGGAGGTGGAGGCAGGAGAATGGCAAAGGGATGAACTCAGGCTCATGGGGGAATAGTAAGCCCATAGAGAACTTATGATGGGGGTACATATGTCACACTAAGATAGGCAATGAAGAAGATAATAAAGGGGCCCTGCTTCAAAGCCTGTTGAGGTCAGTGGAGTTTTGGGCTTTGGATCAGGCCCATAAAGAGGAGGCTGGGGTAGGACTCCCAAGTGGGAGACAATCCAGGTAGGAAACAACAAAGTTAGGACCTCTAGGGCCAGACCAGGAAGCAAGGATAAACTGATCTTCTTGGTTACTTATGAGGATTATACTGGTTTTTAAAGACTTTGTAAATTATGGACATTTGTTAGTTCTGTTGGATGAAGGAAACCATTTTTTGTCTGCCATTTTTTTTCATTTGGATGAGATGTGATCTAACAAGTGTAGCTAGATGGTCACCTCTTTTATTTCATGTCTAGTAGAAGTGAATAACTTGTTTTTTAGACACTACTGTGAAAAGAGTTGATGTAGTCCATGGGTTGAATCCTAGCTCTATTGAAGTTAATAGCAAAATTACCATTGATTTCAGTGGGGCCAGGATTTCACCCAATAATCACTTTTTTCTGCCATAACTGGAAAGGGAAATTATAGTGCTCGACAAGTGTTTTTTTGTTTTTTGTTTTTAATTTGTTTGTTTCTGTCTTTAAACTCCAGCTGTAGAAGCCACCAAACAAAATAAGAAGCAAGTTAACCAACAAGACTGTGTTTGTCAGCAAATAGCTTTTGAATAATTGTATCTTTTTAACATGACTTTATTGGTTCTTCCTACCATAAGCAATAGAAGTTCAAAACATTTAGCTTGTCTGAAGAAGGTTCTCACAGAAGCAAGCTTTATGCCTCAAACTATTATAATGTTGCTACAAGTCACTATTCTGCTGTTCAGCAAGAGAGCTCTTGAATTCAGTGGCTAATGCATGGAAAATCTATGGGAATTACAAATAAAACAAGTATATATGTATTGCATGGGTTACAATAAATTCTGATTTCTGAGCCAGTTGTAAATAATTGTCCAGATCCTGAAATTCTTATTCACTCTTTTGCATGCAGTGTTGGTGTATTGGTCCCAGATTATTAGAGAGACAAAGTGGGTGAGGTAATATCTTTTACTGGACCAAATTCTGTTGGTGAGAGAGAGAAGCTTTCAAGCTTACACAGAGCTCTTTTTCAGGTCTGGGAAACTAACTGGGGGTGTCACTGCTAAATATAGGGTGGAATAGATTATTTAGCATAAGTAGTGAACGCATATTTCGAGGGACCATTCAGGGTGAAGTGAACTGTTGACACTCCTCCAGTCATAGGGAGGAAAGGAAGGCGCAGGGGAATTGTAAGTGGGTTATAAATTGTTGTAATAAGCCATAAATCCAGTGTTTCTATTCAGTCTGTGATTTTTAGGGTCTAGTAAAGTTATGATTTCACACTTGATACCTTTTAAGTGCATGCCCACAGCATCCACATCGAGGAGTTACAGTGCAGCGCTTTGGTGTGGGCTGCTATTCACATCCCCTTAGTCCGAACTGCCGGGCAGGGAAATCGTGCCCTTAGTTAGCAATTCTGTTAATCACAGATGACCTGGGAAAGTATCCAGCTCTTCCCGCTTAGTTATATTGGCTCTTCAGCCAGCTCTGCACTACAGACCTATATCGGTAAAACTGCTACTCAGGGATGTGAAAAATCGACACCCCTAAGCAACATAGTTATACTGACCAAACCCCCCCGGTAGATGGTGCTATGTCAACAGGAGAACTTCTTCTGTTGACATAGCTGCCACCTATTGGGGAGATGGATTAATTACACCAACAGGAAAAGCTCTCCCATCGGCATAGGAGCGTCTTCACTTAAATGCTACAGTGGCATAGCTGCATCGGTGCAGCTGTGTTAATGCAGAGTTTAAGTGTAGATTTGCCCTTTAGGTCTTCCAAAAGTAAGAAGCAGTAAAAATTATTTCTGCCACTGAAGTAAGCAAATATGACTAAACTCACACTGGGAAAAGATTTATTGAATAAGAAGGTACCGCTGTTGCATAGTTGCTTTTCTGATGGCTGTCATACTGTCTGGAGAAGCTCATAAATGTGAGTGCCAATCTTAGGGCAGGTTTCAGAGGGGTAGCCGTGTTTGTCTGTATCAGCAAAAACAACAAGGAGTCTTTGTGGCACCTTAGACACTAAAATTTATTTGGGCATAAGCTTGTGTGGGCTATAACCCACTTCATCAGATGCATGGAGTGGAAAAAACAGTAGGCAAGTATAAATACACAGCACATGAAAAGATGGGAGTTGCCTTACCTAGTGGGGGGTCAGTGCTAATGAGGCCAATTTAATTAGGGTGGATGTGACCCATTTCGAACAGTTGACAAGAAGGTGTGAGTATCAACAGAGGGAAAATTATTTTTTGTAGTGACCCAGCCACTCCCAGTCTTTATTCAGGCCTAATTTGATGGTGTCAAGTTAGCAAATTAATTCCAGTTCTGCAGTTTCTCGTTGAAGTCTGTTTTTGAAGGTTTTTTTGTTGAAGAATTGCCACTTTTAAGTCTGTTATTGAGTGTCCAGGGAGATTGAAGTGCCCTCCTACTGGTTTTTGAATGTTACAATTCTTGATGTCTGATTTGTGTCCATTTATTCTTTTGTGTAGACACTGTCCAGTTTGGCCAATGTACATGGCAAAGGGGCATTGCTGGCACATGATGACATATATCACACTGATAGATATGCAGGTGAATGAAGCACTGATGGTGTGGCTGATGTGGTTAGGTCCTATGATGGTGTCCCTTGGACAGATATGCGGACAGAGTTGGCAACGCGGTTTGTTGCAAGGATAGGTTCCTGGGTTAGTGTTTCTGTTGTGTGGTGTGTAGTTGCAGGTGAGTTTGTTTCAGGTTGGGGAGCTGTCTGTAAGCAATGACTGGCCTGTCTCCCAGATCTGTGAGAGTGAGGGATCGTCCTTCAGGATAGGTTGTAGATCCTTGAGGATGCGTTGGAGAGGTTTTAGTTGGGGGTTATAGGTAATGGCTGGTGGCGTTCTGTTACTTTCTTTGTTGGGCCTGTCCTGTAGTAGGTGACTTCTGGGTACCCTTGGCTCTGTTAATCTGTTTCTTCATTTCCCCAGGTGGGTATTGTAGTTTTAAGAACACTTGATAGAGATCCTATAGGTGTTTGTCTCTGTCTGAGGGATTGGAGCAAATGCGGTTGTATCTTAGGGCAGACTGTCAGAAAATAGAGCAGTCACTCCAAGTGGGTGGTATATTCTATAATTAGATTTCACCAAGCTAGTAACAAATGTGCACTCCTGAATCATCATACCAGTATTACTATGGAGTCACAGACAGTCCCCTTTGGCTCTCCGGCCTATCTTGCCACCCAGAGAAACTGGTCTTTGTGAGAAAAGATTATTTAAACCTAAAATCACACAATGTCAGATTACTCCCTATCCCAAAGAATCAGTTATTTACCCCAGATCAATTGGTACTGGGGATCTTACACCAAAGACAATGCTGGTAGCCAATTCTCTAATAAACTAGCTAAAATTTATTAGCTACAAAAAAGAAATGAGAGTTATTGAGAGGTTAAAGCAGGTAAAATAGCAGGTAAAATGAGTCAAAGTTTGTAAGTCCAAAATGATAGCAGAGGTGTAATAAATTGCCAGTTTCCAAAAGTCTCTCAAGGTACCCAGAATAATTTTGGGGATCTCTGTCTACTCATTCAGTATTTCCAACTTGTTGGAATCCAAAGAATCCAGAGATACAGGATTGTTCCTTGAATCAATATTTATAGCTTCTTTTCCAGAAAACTATCTGAACAGTGTCTTTATCCATGTGGGCTTTTCCTTTGATGACAATGAGTAGGAAGTGCAGACTGAGGCCATTTCTACACTTACAAGTTTATAGTGGCGTACCAATACAGCTGTGCTGCTGTAAGAGCACTCGTGTAGCTATGTTATGCGGATGGAAGAGAGTTCTCCCACTGACATAATAAAACCAGCTTAATGAGTGGCGGTAGCTATGTCGGCGGGAGAACATCTCCCACCAACATAGCACTATGCACATGAGCACTTATGCCAGCAAAACTCATGTCACTCAGGGGCGTGTTTTTTCCACATCCCTGACCAACAAAAGTTTTGTCGACATAGGCCATGTCTACACCTGCAATTAAGTCTATGAATTCCCGTTGTTGAACTCAATGGCCCTTGCTCTGAGGTTAGTGTGACGGGGTGTCACAGTTAGCACTCTTCTTCATTCACATTTCCAAGGCTCCAATCACATCTGATGGGTAATTTAGTTACAGGGATAGACACAATGTAAATGTAATTACACGAGTATACACAATGTAACAGCAAACAATCTTTCATTAGTTTTCACATCAAACATCTTCTCATCTTAACACTAACACACATTTTGATCTAGGGTTATCTAATTACAGGGACATACATAATGTAGTGCAATAGCAACCAATAGGTGATAGATAAGTGACAAGAGTACCATTAATATTTCCTTTGAACTATATCAGTGGTGCCCAACCTTATTACACAGGAGGACCACATAAACCTAAGCACAACCCTGTGTGGGCCAAACAAATTCTACGTATTTTAATAAGATTTAAAGTCTCATGTATTGATTTATATTTTAAGTTCAGCTTGTTTCCTATGTATTTAGATAGGTTATTTCTATGTACGGTATTGTCTGTTTACACAGATGTATAAACTAAAATGATGTAAACGTGATGACAAAAATGCTAATGAATCGGCAGATAGTATATTGTGTTGAAGCAGGCTGCGGGCCTTATGATATGCCATGTACCGCCTGCAGGCCATAGGTTGGGCACCCCAGAACTATCCTAACACACAAGTGATTTGGCCTGATTACACTAAATATCTTTCGACACACCTTTGAATTCTATTAGCATATAAGTGAATTAACTTAAATACACACTAATACACTTAACATTTCTTTGATATTCACACAGAAGTGAATTGGCCTATGGCCATGGCCTGAGCTGGTCTGTCAGTGTCACAGTGATAATAACACTTTAAAACCTAGGAGATGGCAAATTGCCTAGGTTTGACTGTATGTTGTTCTTCCTACCAGTAATGTATGCTTTTATTATGAGGACGCCCATGTCAGAAGATGTTACATTAATTAGCTGATTGAAAACTGCAAAAAAAAAAAATTCTAAATTTTTACCTTTTGCATTTTGGAATTTTGTCAATTTTATAATTTGAAAAATTTCAACTTGCAGTCTGGCAAAAAAATTCTCCCCTTTTCTTCTTCTTTCTTTTTTGAAATTTGGCATTATGTTGAAATTTGAAAAGCTGTAACCAGCTCCAATGGGTTCAAACATGAATCAAACATAACATATAAAGTCTTCAATCTGTAGTCATTGATGGACTCACACTATTACCATACCCATAGATTATCCTGTGTTACCTGGGCCCTCTTTTAGGACCACATCCAAACTTGCGTGTGTTTGACTGACATGTGGTAGACACTGGAACCGAGCTAGTCCTATTACTTCTTGCTTCAATAAGCACTTTTGTTCAAAAAAGTGACTCTACTGGTCAAACACTGTTTTCCTGTGAGCTGTGTAGATACTGCATTGTTTGCTCTCCTTTCATCTGTGCCACTTTGTTGCTGTGAAAAGCATTTTCCCCCCTTCTGTCACTGGGCTTTGAAGCGCTTTGGAGTAGGCCTAAAGTTTCATCAGCACTTGTCACATCTAGGCTTTGCTGTGGCTCTAGGTTTAAAACACATTTTCTACCTGAAACTACCAGTACTCCTACATCATCCTTTACTCCTTCAAACGAGCTACTGTCTGGATATCTAAGTAATGCCTGGTTTTCTCAGCATATATTTTGCCAATGACTTCTAGCTTAGACAATGAAAACAAATGTGCAGTTGGCAGTTTTCCTTGCTTTCAGAGCTACTGTTTACATTGCAAATCATCATGCTTTTCTGAAGGTTTCAACACTAATTTAGTTCCTGCCATAGGATGAACTAGCCCTCTAAGAGGGACAGGGATTTGTCTGCAGTGGTCATGCTTAGCCCATTCACTCCCACAGGTGAGTAAGGGGAGGGGAGGGAGAACATGTGATTACAAACCAGGCCAGCTGGGGAACATAAGGGCAGCCTGAATTAACCTAGACATTTTTTCCCCTTAGCTCCTAGTTATAGGCTTGGGCAGGCAGCCTGGTGGGAATAGAAGGAAAGTTGGGATTTAGGGGAAGAGAGCTAAGAGCTCCCAGATATAATGCAGAATGCCTGAGAGAGAAAACCAGCAAGGAGCAAGAGCCTACTGATAAGAGAGCCTCTGCTGAAGGACCTGCAGCGATTAGGAGTCTGCTGGTTGAGAAGGCCTGCAAAGGACTTTGAACCTGGAGGGAAGGGGAATCCCTGGCAAAGAACTAACTGAGCCTGAGGCAGAAGGCTTTGAATGTTGGTGTTTGTTAACTTCCCAGAAGGGTAGAATTGCTGAAGAAAATTCCCACAAGGTGAAGCTTTCTGCCCTGAAGAAGGAGAAACTGAGGCAGCAGATGGGACTAATGCCAGACGGGTTAAGTGCTGCTACAATTGCTAACAAAGCAGCAGGAAGTATCCCCATGTTCTCCTCTGTTAGTCTTCTTCCTTGTGATAGGTGCATACACAAAGTGCTGGTGAGTTAGAGGTATAGATCCAGATTCTGATCTTGGGCCTAGGTACTCAGTGCTGCAATTCATTAATTAGTGAGACAACTACTGGGGAATGCAACCTGCCCTGCAAATGTCTCCTGGGGCACGTGGGTTCTCTGTGGGTACTTGAAAGTGAATATCAGTCAGGCCTTAGAAAACTATCTGCTGTGGAGTCTCCTTCTTGATTCCCAGGGAGTTGGGCCTGCCTGATTTCTGTTGAAAATTTTGATGGAATCAACATGGTCCTGCAGAACGCTTTGGTTCTGCTCATGCTGTCTGAGAGCTTCTCACCCACTCTATTTTAAGTAACTTTTTGTATTCTGATGGCCTTACACAATATCTCATAAATGGACCCTTTCATCTCAACACTTGTTTTATTAAACCAGATAAGGGTTACACAGATGCTGAGTTAATAATGGTGATATGTTGCACGCATTGCAGATTATATCTAAGGCTCTTTCTCATTTACATTAAGGCCCCTTTACAAGGGTCTGGGAGAGTAGGCTGCTGTTGTAGATTCTTCTTAATATTTGTGCAGGGCAGATTTTTTTATTTTTTACTAACAGAATTATGAAACACGTGGGTTGGGGGCGGTTACTGGTTATGAAAGAAATTCACTACTGAAGAAAATGGGAAAACCATAATTCTCTTGGCTATTGACTGAGAAATTTGGACAGCAGGAACACAGTTATTTTGATAAGTTTTTGCCTTTCTAGGTACTTTTAATTAAGAAAAGCATAAGGTGCTTCTAGCAACTTGTTTCATTATAAAATCAGCTTCTGGAGAAATGTAATTGTCTCATTTTTCAACTTACTATTGAGAGACTCACTAGGTCTCTCTCTCTCCTTGTCTTCTGAGTTCTGTAAAAGCGTTTTTTAAGCAAAATGCGTGTTTGTTTTTAATTTGAAGTCTTTATATTTAAAAAGAAATTGAATCTTTGTTTGGGATATCTGTCCATCTAAGGATATCTGTTAAGTTAAGAACCCACGGAGTAAGATTATTGCTATTAAACTTGTAATACGACTTTTTTTTTTTATCAAAAGGAATAATCAGCAACATAATCAACTGACTCTGTTTCTCATTAGTGAGAATGAAAAGTCAATCACTCTAGAATATATAATGATAAATGTAAACCTATTGGTTATATCCTAGAACATCTTTATTCTGTCTGCAAGTGTTACAAGCATTAAACCATTTATTTCTGTAATTACAAAGAGAGTATTGTACTACAAATTCCGCATAGATCTATAATTTCCATATATGTTCCCTTCATAAATCTGAGCTTGTGTTCGAGCCTAGCTGGTGATGTGATGTGTTGGTGAATTGATATTTCATTTCTGGAGACCTGAATTCAAGCTAGGTCTCAAGTGTAAATAACGTAAGTCTAATTGTAGCTTCTGCCCTATGTACCAACATTAGTGCAGGAAGGATGTATGAAAATATAGTTCTTATTTGTGAGGATCAATGTCCCAGTACAGAACAGCATGATTATCACACTCTGCCAAAAAGACTTCCAGAGTTAGAATAGCAGGTGAGTCTAGATTAGGATTGTGATGCACTGATAAAACACTTCCCTACATTATACCATACCTGCAAGAGCAATTAGTTCCTGAGTTTCAAAAGCACTAAATTAACTCATCTATAGTAGTTGAAACAAACAAACCTGAGCTCATACCTCTAGTCTGGATTGAGTCACTTTCACTAGATCCTGTGAATTAAAACATTTAAGATCGGTGTAATGCAGTATAAAGAGAGAACAGCTTTGCTGCTACATAATCACAATTGGTAGAAAACTTGAGACCTTTAACAGTGTCTCTGGGTGAATGATTTTATCAGATAAGGACCAGATCACCTCAGACAACTTGCTGGTTAGGTAATACTTTTACAATACAAATAATTTTAAACTCAGTGGCAATTAGTATACCATCTCACTTAACTATTGACAGGTTTCAGAGTAGCAGCCGTGTTAGTCTGTATCCGCAAAAAAAAAAAAAAGAAAAGGAGTACTTGTGGCACCTTAGAGACTAACCAATTTATTTGAGCATAAGCTTCCGTGAGCTACAGCTCACTTCATCGGATGCATTCAGAAATCTCCCCACTGTATTTTCCACTGCATGCATCCAATGAAGTGAGCTGTAGCTCACGAAAGCTTATGCTCAAATACATTTGTTAAGGTGCCACAAGTACTCCTTTTCTTTTTTCACTTAACTATTGTATGTCACAAGTATTGCATTTAAGTTTACAGCTCAAAGAATAAAGCAGGACTTGGTATGCTTTTTACAGTGTATGTAGATTACATACTGATGTTTCTGCAGGAGTGTGGCTGGAATCAGATTATTAGGTAGATATTATAGCTTTGTCACACTAGACATGGTTTAGCACTTCTGCGTCAGTAGACATGGAGCGGTAACGGGAAATAAAGCATAAGGCTACATAATATGACCACTCTGCATTGTCGTTCTTTATGATACAGTAGTGTCTAGAAGCCCCAACTAAGGTTGGGACCCAGTTATGCTAGGCAGTGTAAACACACTTATTTAAACAGAGATTGTCCTCAAGAGTTTGCAATCTAAATAGCCAAGACAAAGGCTGCGAGGAGAAACAGAAGCACGAAGGCACTTGTCTAAGGTCAAACAGCAGGTCAATGGCAAAGCTGGAACTAAAACCCAGGTCTCCTTTGTCTCAGGCCAATGCCCTAACCCTTGACAGTGCTGCCTTTCTTTCTCTATAGAAATGTGGGTTGCTGACATTAATTTAAGTTCATGTATGGATATTTATATTGAACTCTGGCTGAATGCATGGCATTTTTATTTTACAGAGGTCAACAGCCAGCAAGACTTCAGGTGCTCCTTCATATAGCAGATGGTCCAGCTCACAGCCACATCAGGTAATATGTGCTTTTCAAGGAGAACATGCACCACACTGTATCATAATACCTGGAGGTGCATATAGCATGCACTATATGCTCATGCGGCTCTGTTATTTTTAAGTAATAATCAACTGTGGGTTCTGAGAGTTGCCTAGCTTGCTTGACCCAAGTGGGCCAATTTGAATGATGGCATAAGCAGGCACAATACCACTGAGATTGGTGGAGTTTCTGCAACAGGTGCACAGGCCCACTGATCACTTGGAAGGATCCTCGCAGCCATGAGTCACCGTCTCTAATGGAGCCACTGAGTAGGGTGGAATGAATGGAGGGTTCCGTCACGCTTCTTTTGCTGGAGATGAATTTGACTCACTCTTTGGAAGAGATTATATCCCCAGTTGAGTTCAGTCATGTCACTATCCCTGCTACGCCAGTGTTTTGCACCATTTAAAACAATCAAATGAGAAAGCTAATCTGATGCATCACAGGGAAATTTTGGGACCAACCACAAACACAGACTAAATGCTGATACAAAGAGCAGGGAAGCAATGTAACAGCAGCCACCTAGTGATGAAATTATTAGCAGCTTTACTTTTTTTTTTCTTTTTTTCTTTTTTACTATCTTCCCCCATGTCCCCTGAGTGTGGCATATTGAGAGGAGACTCTAGTCAATTCAGTCTAGTAGAACAGGGGAAAGACTGTTGTGACTGTAGGCAGAAACATAACTCGGTTGCTTAAATGATGGGATGACCAGTTTAAAATGTAACGTCTCTCCCCAACTTTATATTTTTAAGTCATTCAGTTGGTAGCGATTACCTTAACGGCTCTTTCAAAATAGCAGCTGCAACATGGGAAAATCCTTAGGAGGACTGCACACAAACAAACCTGGGGTGTTGGTTTGTTTTGATAAAGGTACAAGTACGTGCCCCTAGAAGTGGGGAAACACCCAAGGTGGCTTTTGCTGTCAACTGGGATTTAACTTTACACAATTGAAAGCAGAGGTAGTTCAGAACTGGGTCCCATTTTTATTCAGGCCTTGAAACTTCAGTATAAAGAAGAGGCTGGATAACAGAAACTCTAGAGATTAGAAACAATCACACCTTCCGCTTTGCTTTCTGTTGATGAGCATGCATGCTTGCTGAAATGGAGAAGAGTCTTGCTTTCTGCTTCTCATCGAATAGGATTATGGTTACTGCCTGCACTGTGGCAATGAAGTGCACACATGCACATTTTCAAGGCAGTCCTATGACCTGTGTTATACTGGCAGTCAGATAAGATAACCACATGGGTCACTTCCGGCCTCCAAATCTATAAAGCTGAAGTTGAGACTAGCCCAATGCCTGGGGTATATTGTTTGTGTGTCTGTTCACCTGAGTAGCTGAGAATTCAGCACTGCCTTTCCCCCTCATTTTGAAGGGTAGTGTGTTTTATTATGGGGATTTTTTTTTATAATGGCTAGAGGTTTATCTTCTGAACCTGTCAGCCTTGACTTTACCTTTAGTAGGGGGGCTAAGTACAGGAAGTTAACATATTCCCACTGATGTGCACTGAGCAAACCCAGAAGCGAATATTCTTCTCTGTGTATGAGTGCAACTCCCTCTTAATGTTAATAGGAGAGATGCTCCTAAATCAAGAGAAGAATATCCCTTTAACAAATCATATGAAATGCATTTGGTACTCTATACACTTGATTTCCTTTTAAGCAGAGGGGAAGGGTGGAACATAAGCACACAAAGATTGTTTGGTGGTATTAGAATCTTGTTGAGGCCCTAGCAGAGTTGAGAGATTAACTACCAGGAATATTGTTTAAAAATATGCCTAGACCATCCTGCATCTGCTGGAAAAACCTTGTCCTATTGTATTAAAACATGCCTGTGGTAATTCTTCTCCACCTACATTATACCCCCACATTGTAATCTTTCTCTTCCTTTGTCATCTGCACTCTAATCTTTCTTTCTCATCCATGTTTACTGTAAACTTTTGTCTTCAATAAGCCTATAAACTTGCTTGATGGAACTGGCACTTGCAAAATCCAACTGTGGGATATCTGGCAGTGTTACGGCTCAGTTCAGGAGTCCTGACGCTGCCATGCACTCATGTTTTGAGATCAGCAAAACATAGTTATTGGATCATAGGTTTGTATTCAGTCTTGTCTCCTGCAAGAGATTATATATAGTTTACTTAAAGATTTTGAAAATAGTTTTCCAAAAAAGAACAAGATTAAAGTTCAAATTCATATGGTCTGTATATTCTTGAGCCTCATGCAGTGAACTCAATAAAGCTTTTCCCATCTACCATCTTACAAGAATCCATAACAAAATCTAATAGAACTACCCAGCTGAGACCTCTGATACATCTAAGAAATGTTAAAAGTTAAATTAACTTCCCTCCCTCCACCAAGTTTTCATTTTAAATTTCCATCTCTATGTGAAGTTAGAGGACACATTGGATGAGAGATTTGAAGGGATTCTACAGGTGGGTCAATGAATTTGGGAAAACGTGCCATTTTCAGTGACTTGGTTTGCTTTGTGCAAATGTAATAAACTCATACGTATTTATATTCTGTATTGGATAAGGTGAAACATACTTCTCTACCTCAAATGCACTATCTAGAGAGATTTTAATATGTTCCTTTTATCTTCTTACTCTGAAAGTGTGAGAGGTGATACCAGTTTAGTATTTTTGATGGGCAGCAATGTATGTACTTTTTTAGGTCCTGGAGCCAGGGCCAGTGTCTTGTTACAGAAGATGCCCTTGGAGTCTGATTAAGATGCACCTTTTGACTATGTAACCTGGAAGATGTGTAAAGCTGCCCTCTTCTGACTGTCTCACAAGTGTGCCACATCTTCTGTTTTATAAACTTTGCCAGAACAATAAACTAACATCAATAGTTGGATAGTCAAAAAGATTGACTCCAGAAGTTCAACAATAAGCTTACAAAGCTATAAAAATCCATATGTGTGTGTATATATTGAACTGATAAATGTCTTTATTGCTTGGGGACATGTTAAGACCACTCCTGATTTCAACAGCTAGAGTCAGTGGTGTTTCAGTGGCAACAGTGATATCCATAAGTTAGGACTACCAATGCCACCTATCTTGGTTTTGCGTAGACTGTCGGTCCTTCATCAGTTGAGACTGAGCCGATCACAATATGTCTTCCAATCTTCTCTCGCTCTGGCCATGCTTGTCCATATCTCCTTGTTAGGAAATCATCCCACCTCTTTGGAGGCTGACCGCGTGGCCGTTTCTGTTCTCGCGGATACCACTTGGATATAGCTGCGGTCCATCTGTTGTTCCTGAGTTGGACCACATATCCAGCCCACCGCATTTTGCTGAGCCTGCTTTCAACAACACGGTTGAGTTAAAAAGATTTGCATGAATTGTTTTGCTGATCTTTCCTTGGAGGATGTCCTTGATGTCATTAAATGCGCACCATCCAGCTTTTTTTCTGCATGACAGTTCGCCTTTCTGATTGTGGCGCATGTTGACTTCCTGGCCCAAATAAACGTATTTATCAACCTCTTGGATCTGCTGTCCTCCAGGAGTTATTTGGTTTCTTGGCAGAACATCTGATCTCATGTATTTTGTTTTTGAACGGTTCATTTTTAATCTGACTTGACTACTTTTCGCATTCAGTTCTTTAAGCATTCTCTTAAACTGGACTGTATTTTCAGCTATCAGCACTATATCATCTGCGAACCTGAGATGGTTTAGCCGCTTGCCATTGATATTAGTCCCGCCTTTCAAGTCTGCTCATCGAAAAACCAATTCAAGACAGGCTGTGAATAATTTTGGTGAAACTTGTTTCACACCTTTCTTGATGGGGATTTGGATGGGAGTATCAAACAGTGATATGTCTGTGCTGCAGCCAGAGTTCGCTTCCTTTAGTAATGTGATATATTTTGCACCAATGCCCTGTTCCGAAAGAGCTTCAAGAACAGCATTAGTCTCTACGCTGTTGAATGCCTTCTCGTAGTCCACGAAGGCAATGCACAAAGGGGACTTGTATTGCCTTGAACACATCTTCACTCTAAACCAACTACTAGAGTGGTCTATCATGCTGTAATTCCTTCAAAAGCCAGCCTGCTCTCTAGGTTGCTGTTCATCAAGGCTTCTCGACCGTCTATTTGTTATTATTTTAGTGAACAACATATAGATATGCAAAAGCACGCAGATTGGGTGATAGTTCTTTAGGTTTTCTCGATCAAGTTTCTTATGCAGCAAGATGGTATTGGACGCTTTCCAACTGGACGGTATCTTCTGGATTTCCAAGTAGAGGTTGAACCTTTGGGGGAGAGCTTTCCAAAGTTCCTGACCTCCTGCCTTAAGCACTTCTGCTGTCAGAATGTCCTTGCCTGGAGCCTTCCCCTCTTTCATTTGATGGACTGCATGACTGACTTCACTGATGAGAACCAGGAGTATGTGTTCATCGGTTTGTTGAAGTGATGGCATTGGGATGTCTATACGGGATGCAAACAGCTGGGTATAGAAATCCCTGCAATTGCCTCCAACTCTGTTTGATCGGTTACTGATTCTCCATCCCTGTTCTTCAAAGCCAATAATGATGACCTGTACAACACCAGTTCCCGTTTGTATTTTTTGAGACATTTTACGATCTTCAGCAACCATTAGGTGGGCAAAATCACCTGGGACCTACTGAAGGTAGTGGAAAGCTCAGCCATAGACTGAGAGCAGGCTCAGGCCCCTATGCCTTTAAAAGAAACACTAGCAGACAAGAGAAAATAAATGGAGGTGCCACTTAGCAGTTGGCAAAACACTTCTGTATAGCTGATGGCACCACATGACATCACAATGCAGGTTTCATCCTACAGCGTTGGTTTTAAGACACCAAAGCTTTAGAAAGAAACTAAAACCTATATCCAAATACAGGCTTCTTACTTCTTCTGGCAGCTTCTCTGGGTTGAGGGTAGATGAGAACATGCAGAGGTAAACTGTTGTCTTTGTGCTGCGTGGTAAATCCTGTCACGGCTTTTCTGCTGCCTCTCTATCACTCACCAAAACGATACCAGTGGGGACTTGTCCACAAGTAGTCAGAGCAGAATAGCTACCTGGATCTAGTGTGATAATTTTGGGTAGCATAAGTGGTACATGCTTTGCAGAAGGCAAAGAGGCTTGACTCTGGGTGTAGAAGCCTTAACTTATAATTTCTGGGTTTTGTTTGTACAATAACTATATTATAGTCTTCTACCTTTTGACTCTATACACAGCAAATCCGCTATGCCCAGATCATTAGGAAAAAGCTCTGCTCCTAGAATTGCTTTTCTAATTTTAGTTTGGTTTTAAATTTATTATGCGGAGATCAGATGTTATGAGGTGGGCTAACTCCCCCAGATCTTAGAACACTGTGTTTAACTGGAAAACCAAATAAATATAATACGGAGACAATGCATGTGTAGAACTCTTGATATTTTAGCAAATATAATCTTTTCCATGCCTGAGTGATACAGTCCTGGATTTCTCTTACAAGTGTGAGGGGCAACTACAGTGATCTTGATCTCTAATCTGTGCTGCAAAAGTCAAAGGTGCCATTTGTATTATGTTGCACTTAAAATCTATTGAACATTGTTTTCTAAGATTAACTAAATTATAACAATGAGCAGAAAAAAGACCACTTAAAATATATATATAAAAAAAACTTTTCTGCACAGGTACTATAGAAGGAAATTTTCTAGTCTGGGTAATGTTTTTGATTCTATTCATTATTACCTAATTATTTTGAATGCTGAATACCAAATGTCTGTATTATACCAACTATGCAAACAGCATGTTTGAGTATGCAGAGAGAAGTTGTGGGAGAGAGATCAGTGATGGCACTGGTAAAATATATGGAGGTAATCACTTTTGACATTTCTCAAAATACCTTTTACAGCACCTAATAACAAAATAACTTTAGCTATTTCTTCTATGCGGCAAGTCCTATAGAACTTAATAGGGATGAAACTAACAGGATTCTACAGAATTATTTTTTAAAACGTATAGGTTCTAATTCTTCACTGCCTTGCACCTGGGGCAGGCACTTAAAGCAGTACATCCTCTTTGTAGAAATCTAAATGTCTACAAAAGGAGTGAAATGGTTAAGAATCAGCTTGACAATGTATTAGTGACTGAATATCCTTTCCATAGATTCCTTTAAAACAAACAAAAGGAAGTATTACTTTACACAACATGCTGTCAACCAATGGAACTCATTGATGGGGGATGTTGCCAAAACAACAGCTGAATGAATTAGATAAGTTCATTGAGGACAGGTCCATCAGTGGCTATTAGCCAAAATGGACAGGGGTGCAGCCCGTGCTTCAGATGTCCATAAACCTCCAACTGCTGGAAGATGGGACTGGACAATAGGGAATGGATCACTCGAAATTGCACTGATCTGTTCAGTCCCTCTGAAGCATCTGGCACTGGCCTCTGTCAGACGGAATACTGGGCTAGATGAACCATTGGTCTGATCCAGTATGGCTATTTGTGTGTTCTTCCTGTAGAATTTTGTATTGGAGGAATTAAATTCTTTACTAAGGGAATCCACTATTAAAAAGAGTAGAATTATTTCCAACCTTATATTTAAAGAAAAGGGAGTACTGGCCCTCAGTACAATAAATTCACAAGGTCCAAATATGGATAGCTATTTAAGCCAACGCTGTTTAAACAGGTCATGACTCTAGATTTTAATATCTTTCCGTTACACTCACCACACAGTATTCTTGAGGTCTATGCAGGCTAACAGCAAAGGTTAGTGACACTGCACAGTAATATGTAAAATGTGACATTTGATAAAAATAGGTCATTTGGAAACCACGTGCAGAGTATTCAATAAATTGCAGGTTGTCAACCTTGAAGCCATGGACAACTTTTGAAAAGTAGAAAAAAATATGGATCACAAACCATTTGTTAACATACTCCTAATATTTGTCAGCAGTTCATTACAATTCCACAAAAAATTAAATTGAAAGTGATAGTGATATATTTAGTTATATTGTAATTTACAGTGGCTGTTCCTTAATGTGGTCAGTCTGGTGCAAGAGGTAATTGAGAGTACAAGTTACAATCTTCAACTGTATTGCTGACTAGTTCCAGAGTCCTTCGGAGAGCCCATACTACATTTTTGGTTGGGTGGGAGAAGGGAGCAGAAAGAGCTCATCTACTCAGAGTGGCTCTGCTCTGCCCCCGCCTCTCTTGAATAATGGATTGGCTCTTTTCTGCTCCTCCCACCTCTCCTCTCTGTCCCTGCAGGCTTAGTCTGGGAAGGGTGGGGGATTGAATGGCCCCCTTTGGATCCACCACCTCTCCAGATCTGAAAGGTGGGGGTGAAGAACCCCTCCTTGGAACTCTCTCTTCCCCAGGCCTGGAAGGTGGGAGGAACTTCCAGAGCTTCAGGAAGAGCAGAGATGTGCTGAGCAAGGATAGGCATGGGGTGTACACAGTGGATGTGGGGTTGGGTTTTGGGACAGATGGGGGTCTGTGAGATACCAAACTAGTTAGTGGGGAGGGCTAGGGAACAGACACAGGGCTGGGAACACAGAATTGTGTGCTGTGTGGTTGGTTTTTTTTTTTTTTTTTTTTTTTTTTTTTGAGGGCTTGGAGTATAGCCGGTTCAGTTGCCTGTCATGCAAAGGGCTTGTTAGAACATTTAACTTTTTTTTCCTTTCATATGAAAAGAAGTGAGACTGGTTGATTCGCACAGATGCTTTTAATAACATAGCAGTGACCATAGTGCTTCAAAGACTTGTATGGTTAATTTTCAGGCAACCAATTAGTAGATCAAGAAAAACACATCTACAGGTAGTGAACCACTGCAGGAAAAAACTCCTTTATTAGGATAAGGGTGTATGTTTTAGTGAGTAATAACAAAATACTTTCTTCTACGACTACCATGCATGTCTGGAGCTTATTTCTATATGTAGCCTAATTAAGCTGTTTACCTTGTAGCATTAGTGAAAATGTGATCTATAAATCCTAAACTAGAGATGGAAAATACCTCTTAAGAGCATACAGGCAGCGGCGTATTAACGCCTAGGCCGACTAGGCCTAGGGCAGCAAATTTGCAGGGGTGGCAAATTTATAACAACCAGAGGCGGCTGCTTCCCCCGGTGCCGGTTCATGCCCTCCGCCCCCGGCCCCGCCCCAACTCCACTCCTTCCCCGCCTCCTATCCTGAGTGCGCCGCATTTCCCCCCTCTTCCCCTCTCCTTCGCAAAGCTGTATCGCGCACAATCACTGGCAGGGAGCGGGGAGAAGCAGGACCCGGCGGCGCACTCAGGGGAGGAGGTGGAGTGCAGGTGAGCTGCAGTGGGGGTGCCGGGAGCTGCTGGCAGGGGGGAGGGGAGGAGGTGGCAATTATTTCAGGCCCTGGGGCAGCAAAATCATTAATCCGCCACTGCATACAGGTCAGATCCTCAACAGGTGTAGCTCCATTGTCTTTAATGTAGCTAACTTACATCTGCTGAGGAATTGTCTCTACATAGAGTTAATCTCTCTGCTGCTGCCTCTGCCAGTCAGGATCATATCAGATATTAAACTGACAGTAGAATTTGTCTGGTTAAAAGGCCCCGAGTATTGGAAGTTTGATAGTCCATTGTAGAATCTGCTATCCTATATTTGGTACTACAAAAATCTCACTTATTCATAGTCGCTACACTAGTAAAGATAGGCTTTACAAGGGCTATTTGTCCTCAGACCTCAGGACATAGTGATCACCAGCTAAGATCAGGAAGAAACTTTCCCTCATGATGCACTGCATTATTACAGTGGCTCACATTAAAAAGACAGCCTTTGCCCATATTTATCCTATGGTGGCACCTGAGATTTAATATAGAAGAAATCTAAACTTTGTAGTATCTTGTGTGTTAACTGTGGATAAGTGTTCCTTTTTTTCAGTGATGCCTGAAATGCATTATGGAAGGGTTTTTTCACCTCTCTGAAGCAAGTTTAGTGTGGCAGACAGAATACCAGACTACAGTAGATCTGCTTGCATATGGCTATTCCTATGTCCATATCAGAATTCTTAGTGCTACTCTACTTCATCTTTCTATGGTGAAAATAAGTGGAATGAAGATCCTCCCAGTGGAGATCCTACTGCTTTTAGAGATGATGTACTATCTGCACCCTACCCTTGAAGTTCTTCTGCTTCTAAAGGACGTGTCTCCTGTGGATTCCTAGTGCTCTAGAAGTAGAGCTGGTCAGGCCATCCAGGACTTCTCCTGAAATTCCCTCTGCAGCAGAACATGCCTGCACATATCATCTCATCTGTAACTTTTTTGTTTCCTAGTGATCTGTGTTTTCAAGTAATTTGATATGTTGGCCTTAGCATTCTTGTATAAAGTAGCTAGTTCTGGATGGGCTCAAAACATTCTTAATTGTATGAATTTTGAACTCTACCCTGAAAGACGTTATTGGGTGGGGTGGGATTTTTGTTCACATATATTAAGTTTGTCATTGGACTATTTACTTAGATTTTCAGATGTTACAGTAAATTCATTGGTACTAAAGCCTGAGTTTTAATTCCTGTCTGTGACTGAAATCTTTATGCTAATAAACTAAAATGGGAAGTAAAGAGAACTTTACCCTTTAGGATAGGATAGGAAGAGCAGTTGATAATGCAGATCTGTAAACCTGGCTATTCATTTCATTTTAAGTCTACACATACACATTAACTTTTCTCATTCTATCTAGTAAACTTCAATAAATATGTAGTTCTGTGATCAGTATGGTAAGTGGGTGGTTAGTGGCTATCAAATACTAGTGTGTAAATTTATCTGAGTTAAACTGCTAAAAGTAAAAGCTTTTTGCAGCATTGTAGCAGTGAGGGCCCCAGGATATATGAGAGACAAGGTAAGTGAGGTAATACCTTCTATTGGTGGAAGGTACCAGCTTTCAAGCTGCACAGAGTTGTTCTTCACATCTGGGGAAGGAAGCAGGGTATCTGAGAAACAAGCTATTGAATGGACTGAAGTAATGAGAACAGAGGAATCTTGTAACAGACATTGGAAACATTCACAAAGTTATGATTATGAAGGTAAAAAGAGAGCAGTTTCTTTGGATTCTTCTACCAGTTGAATGAAAATGTCATACATTCCAAGGCCAGAAAGGATCCTTATAATCTAGTCTGACCTCCTGTATAACACGGGCCAATTTCCCCCAAATTATTCCGAGAAAAACATCCAGTCTTGATTTTTAAAATTGCCAGTGATGGAGTCCTGTGGGAAGTTTGTTCCAATGGTGAGTTACTGTCACTGTTAAAAATTTACACCTTTATTTCCAGTCTGAATTTGTTCAGCTTCAACTTCCAGCCACTGGATCATGTTCTACCTTTTTTGGCTTGATTGAAGAGCCCTTTATTAAATATTTTTCCCAGGTAGGTACTTAAACTGTGGTCCTCACCATTTAATCTTCTCTTTGTTAATCTAAATAGCTGAAGCTCCTTGAGTCTACTACTATTAAGGCATGTTTTCTAACCCTTTAGTAATATTGGTGGCTCTTCTCTGAACCCTCTCCAAGTTTTGAACATCTTTCTTAAACTGTGGGCACCAGGACTGGACACAGTATTCTAGTACTGCAGTTGCACCAGTGTCAAATCGTACTTGAGATGCTCCTGTTTATGCACCCCAGGATTGCATTAGCCCTTTCGGCTACAATATTGCATGGGGAGCTCATGTTCAGCTGATTATCCAACACAACCCCCAAACTTCTTTCAGAGTCACTGCTTCCCATCAGAGTTCCCCCATCCAGTAAGTATGGGCTACATTTATTGCTAGATCTAGACATTTTACATTAAAACTCATATTGTTTATTTGAACCCAGCTTACCAAGCAATGCAGATTGCTCCATATCAGAGTTCTATCCTATTCATTATTTACCACCCCCTCTCCCCAATTTTTGTCTCCTCTGTAAACTTTATCAGTGTTTTCTGCCAGGTCACTGATAAAAATGTTAAATTGTGTAGAGCCAAGAAACCAATCCCTGCAGGACTCCACTGGAAACAAACCCGCTCGATATCTATTTACAGGTTTCAGAGTAGCAGCCATGTTAGTCTGTGTTCGCAAAAAGAAAAGGAGTACTTGTGGCACCTTAGACTAACAAATTTATTTGAGCATAAGCTTTCGTGAGCTACAGCTCACTTCATCGGATGCATTCAGTGGAAAATACAGTGGGGAGATCTATATACATAGAGAACATGAAACAATGGGTGTTACCATACACACTGTAACAAGAGTGATCACTTAAGGTGAGCTATTACCAGCAGGCGAGCCGGGGGTGGGGGGGGGGACAGGAAACCTTTTGTAGTGATAATCAAGGTGGGCCATTTCCAGCAGTTGACAAGAACGTCTGAGGAACAGTGAGGGGTGGGAGGGGGAATAAACATGGGGAAATAGTTTTACTTTGTGTAATGACCCATCCACTCCCAGTCTCTATTCAAGCCTAAGTTAATTGTATCCAGTTGGCAAATTAAATCCAATTCAGCAATCTCTCGCTGGAGTCTGTTTTTGAAGTTTTTTGTTGAAGAATTGCCACTTTTAGGTCTGTAATCGAGTGACCAAAGAGATTGAAGTGTTCTCCGACTGGTTTATGAGTGTTACAATTCTTGACATCTGATTTGTGTCCATTTATTCTTTTACGTAGAGACTGTCCAGTTTGACCAATGTACATGGCAGAGGGGCATTGCTGGCACATGATGGCATATATCACATTGCTAGATGTGCAGGTGAACGAGCCTCTGATAGTGTGGCTGATGTGATTAGGTCCTATGATGGTGTACTGGATACTCTCATAAAAAAAACCAACCTTCCACGCAAACTTCCTCGTGGCTGGACTTTACAAAAACTAGACAAGCCATTTAAAACACACACTTTGCTTCTTTACAAAAGAAAAAGGACACTAAACCATCTAAACTACTACATGCCACAAGAGGCTACAACAGTGGTTCCCTTAACCCGCCCAGCAATATTGTTAATCCAACTAAACTCTTAGGACAGATTCTTCTGCTGGGCTATCTTGGAGCCTCTCCTTCTGCACCTCCACAAACATGATACAGTTCTGTGGTGACCTAGAATCCTATTTTCGACGTCTCCGACTCAAGGAATATTTCCAACACACCTCTGAACAACATACTAACCCACAGAGACCTTCCTACCAAGACTACAAAAAGAAGGATTCTGGGTGGACTCCTCCTGAAAGTTGAAACAACAGACTGGGCTTCTACACAGAGTGCTTCCGCCGACGTGCATGTGCTGAAATTGTGGAAAAGCAGCATCACTTGCTCCATAACCTCAGCCGTGCAGAACACAATGCCATCCACAGCCTCAGAAACCACTCTGACATCATAATCAAAAAGGCTGACAAAGGAGGTGCTGTCGTCGTCATGAATAGGTCGGAATATGAACAATAGGCTGCTAGGCAGCTCTCCAACACCACTTTCTACAGACCATTACCCTCTGATCCCACTGAGGGTTACCAAAAGAAACTACACCATTTGCTCAAGAAACTCCCTGAAAAAGTACAAGAACAAATCCGCGCACACACCCCTGGAACCCCGACCAGGGGTATTCTATCTGCTACCCAAGATCCATAAACCTGGAAATCCTGGATGCCCCATCATCTCAGGCATTGGCACCCTGACAGCAGGATTGTCTGGCTACGTAGACTCCCTCCTCAGGCCCTACACTCCCAGCACTCCCAGCTATCTTCGAGACACCACTGACTTCCTGAGGAAACTACAATCCATCAGTGATCTTCCTGAAAACACCATCCTGGCCACTATGGATGTAGAAGCCCTCTTCACTAACATTCCACACAAAGATTGGACTACAAGCCGTCAGGAACAGTATCCCCAATTAATGTCACGGCAAACCTGGTGGCTGAACTTTGACTTTGTCCTCACCCATAACTATTTCACATTTGGGGACAATGTATACCTTCAAATCAGTGGCACTGCTATGGGTACCCGCATGACCCCACAGTATGCCAACATTTTTATGGCTGACTTAGAACAAAGCTTCCTCAGCTCTCGTCCCCTAATGCCTCTACTCTACTTGTGCTACATTGATGACATCTTCGTCATCTGTACCCATGGAAAAGAAGCCCTTGAGGAATTCCACCATGATTTCAACAATTTCCATCCCACCATCAACCTCAGCCTGGACCAGTCCACACAAGAGATCCACTTCCTGGACACTACGGCGCTAATAAGCGATGGTAACATAAACACCACCCTATACCGGAAACCTACTGACCGCTATTCCTACCTATATGCCTCCAGCTTTCATCCAGACCACACCACACGATCCACTGTTTACAGCCAAGCTCTACGATACAACCGCATTTGCTCCAACCCCTCATCCAGAGACACACACCTACAAGATCTCTATCAAGCGTTCTTACAACTACAGTACCCACCTGCGGAAGTGAAGAAATAGATTGACAGAGCCAGAAGAGTACCCAGAAGTCACCTACTACAGGACAGGCCCAACAAAGAAAATAACGCCACTAGCCATCACCTTCAGCCCCCAACTAAAACCTCTCCAACGCATCATCAAGGATCTACAACCTATCCTGAAGGATGACCCATCACTCTCACAGATCTTGGGAGACAGGCCAGTCCTTGCTTACAGACAGCCCCCCAACCTGAAGCAAATACTCACCAGCAACCACACACCACACAACGGAACCACTAACCCAGGAACCTATCCTTGCAACAAAGCCCGTTGCCAACTGTGCCCACATCTCTATTCAGGGGACACCATCATAGGGCCTAATCACATCAGCCACACTATCAGAGGCTCGTTCACCTGCACATCTAGCAATGTGATATATGCCATCATGTGCCAGCAATGCACCTCTGCCATGTACATTGGTCAAACTGGACAGTCTCTACGTAAAAGAATAAATGGACACAAATCAGACATTCAAAAACCAGTTGGAGAACACTTCAATCTCTTTGGTCACTCGATTACAGACCTAAAAGTGGCAATTCTTCAACAAAAAAAACTTCAAAAACAGACTCCAACGAGAGACTGCTGAATTGGAATTAATTTGCCAACTGGATACAATTAACTTTAGGCTTGAATAGAGACTGGGAGTGGATGGGTCATTACACAAAGTGAAACTATTTCCCCATGTTTATCCCCCCCCTCCCCACTGTTCCTCAGACGTTCTTGTCAACTGCTGGAAATGGCTCACCTTGATTATCACTACAAAAGGTTTCCTCGTCTCTTTCCCCCCCTTCCCCCCCCAGCGGCTCTCCTGCTGGTAATGGCTCACTTTAAGTGATCATTCTTGTTAGTGTGTATGGTAACACCCATTGTTTCATGTTCTGTATGTATATAAATCTCCCCACTGTATTTTCCACTGAATGCATCCGATGAAGTGAGCTGTAGCTCACGAAAGCTTATGCTCAAATAAATTTGTTAGTCTCTAAGGTGCCACAAGTACTCCTTTTCTTTTAACTATTTACAGTTATATTTTGAGACCTCCTAGTTAGCCAATTTTTAATCCATTTAATATGTGCTGTGATGATTTTATATCCTTCTAGTGTTTTAATCAGAATGTCATGCAGTACCAAGTGAAATGCCTTAGAGACATCCCAAGTTGATTACATCAACACTGTTGCCTTTTATCAATCAAACTTGTAGTAGTCTCATTAAAAAATGATCAAATTAGTTTGACAGGATCTATTTTCCATAAAACCAAGTTGATTCCATTAATTACATTACCCTCCTTTATTTCTTTATTAAATCCCATATCAGCCACTCCATTATCTTGCCCAGGATCAATGTCAGGCTGACAGACCTATAATTACCTGGGACATCCCATTTGCTCTTTAAAAACTGGCACATTAGCTCTCTTCCAGTCTTCTAGAACTTCCCCAGTGCTCCAAGACCTATTGAAAATCAATATTAATGGTACAGTGACCTCCACAGCCACCTCTTTCAGAACTCTTGGATGCAAGTTATTTGGACCTCCTGACTTAAAAATAACTTTAGCAGCTTTTGTTTAATATCCTCCAGAGTTATTAGTGGGATGGAAAGAGTGTTATCACCATATGATGAGTATATCTGTTTTTGTTTTTTTTTTTCTCCAAATGAAGAACAGAAAAATTCATTGAAAACTTCTGCCTGTTCTGCAATGTTGTTGGTAATTTTACCATTTCAATCTAGTAATGGACCAATACCATTGTCAGGATTCTTTTGTTCCTAATATTTAAAAAAAACTCCTTATTGTCTTTAACTCTGTCCATAGATTTCTTTGTGTCCCTTTGCTTCCCTTACCAATTTTCTACAGTTCCAGAGTTCTGATTTATATTCAATGCTATCAACTTCCTTTCTTTTGTTATGCTATTTTTTTTTTTTTTACAGCTCCCCTCTAAACCAGGTTGTTTTCTTAACCAGCACAGCCTTCTTCCTCAATTGTGGCTTTCTGGGCATTTAGCTAGGTGTTCTTAAATGATTCCCAATTATCATTCACATTTTTCTGATTAAATTCTTCCTTCCAGCTGATTTAGCTCATAATCACTTTCAGCTTTGTGAAATTGGCCCTATTAAAGCACCATGTGTGTGTATTAAAAAAATATTACTCACCTGAATTTTATTCTGCTTGCACATTATAAATGTGATCGAGTCATGATCACTTGTACCTAAGCTATCATTGACATCTTCTGTGTTCTGTGTTCTGTTCCTGTTTATCTACTAGGATAAGGTCTAATATAGAATTTCCCTGTGTTTTATGCAACACTTTTTGAATTAGGAAATTGTCATCTATAATGTTTAGACATTCCAATGATTTAGTACTGGCAGGGCTCCTATCCACTCCACTTTAAATTCTTTTAAAAACTTGCTTCTTCCAGGAGACCCACAAACACTAACCTGTCATTTATGCCAACACCATACCAGTAGGAAAACAACTGAGCTGTAGCTCACGAAAGCTTATGCTCAAATTTGTTAGTCTCTAAGGTGCCACAAGTACTCCTTTTCTTTTTGCGAGTACAGACTAACCTGGCTGCTACTCTGAAACAACTCAAAATATGTATGTCTGTCCTTGGGCTTTGATTTGTGTAAACTACTAAAAAGGCAGGGATTGTTTTAGTGGCTTGTACAGGGTAGGGCTTACTGTTGGCACTTGACAATAAGTAATGATAAAAAAAATTAATTGGCCGGAAGAGTGTAACAGCTTCGCATGGAATCTCATTGCACCTCTGACTGTCATGATCCATGGGTTTTGAACCTGTAGGATTCCTGCGGGTGGTCATGCTCCAATCCTATACCTGGCATCTTACTGGTATCACCTAGAATTAGAATTCCTTGAAGCCCAGCTCAGGAGGCTCCGATTTGTGGAACACTGAAGCTCCTAATTAGCCCATTCCCCCTACATATGCAAGAAGGAGAAACAGGAAGTCATCCATACAACTGGGCTCTGCCCTGCTTTGGACTGCTTAGCCAGCACTACCTGCTTCTGTTTCCAGGTCCTGACCTTCTGGTTTCCTAACTCAGCCTGATTCCTGGCATCTAACTTGTGGTTCCTGACCTTGGCTCCTAACCTTCTGGTTGTGAACCCCAGCTGGAGTGGGGACTTGGACCCCACCCTATACTAACCACTAGGCCCGTTTGCCTACATCCTCGCCCTGACAGCTTGTATGGACCACACAGTAATCCTCAAGGAGGTGGGCCTGGTGCAGGAAGTATGGAACCAGCAGCCTAGTTGCTGCTTTCAGAGGCACCAGACTTTCCCACATAGGCTGCCCACCTCCAGGTGGATCACCAAGCACTGCAGGCCCAAATTGTGCAGCTGACCTCAGAAAGCTGGCTGCTGCAGCATCAAGCAAGCCAGCTTTGTGCAGAGAACACCATGCTTCAGACCCAGTCCACTGTGCCCCATCTTGGTCAGGGAACTCAGGATACCTCTACCAGAATGATTCAATGGGAGTTGCCAGTGTTTCTGGGGCTTCATAAACCAATGCCACCTTCAGTTCTTGTTGCCTCCCCAAATCTACATCTCTGACATGGCCAAGGTGGGCTTGGTAATCAGTCTGCTCATGGAGGTATAGGAATAGTCCTTCCCTTTGCTGGAGAATAACAGCCCAGTTCTGTCAAACTGGAATGCCTTGCTTTCATCTATATCCGCCATCTTCAATGAACCTCATCCAGCCCGTTCAACTGAGGCTACTAAGGAAACTCCAGCAGGGGTAGGGTACGTTGCTACATAGAGGGCACATTTCTGCCATTTCACTGGAGACACAGAGTGAAACAAGGCAGTGCAGTGGTATCAGTTCCGGTGGCGTCTGTCGGAAGAGATCAAAGATGAACTGGCTCATGTGGAGATGCCAGTAGGTTTGGATAAAGAGGATACCCGCAGCCCCCCATCTACATACTGTTACCTGAGTGCCCATTGCAGCTGCTGAACTGATGCAGGAGGATGTGGCTCATTGACAGCTCACTTCTGAAGACAAGGAATGATGCTGTTGGCACCACCTAAGCTTCAGTTGTGGCAAACCTGGCCTCTTCATTTCTGCCTGTCCTGCTGAGCCCCGAGGAACCTGGGAAATGTCGCCTCAGGTTCGGTAAAAGGGACCAACCTGGCTCTGAGAAAAGAATTCATCTGCACCTCAGTCCTGAGTGGGCCATGCCCAGAGTTCTGTCTGGGGGTTCCTGCTTGCAGGTCCCTATCTGGCTACACATCCCCAGAGAGCCCCCAAAGATTTTCATGCAACAGGCCCACATCAATTAGGGAACAGCCAACAATGTCATAGATGCAGCAGCCCAGGCCCTGCAGATTCCTTTGCGATGTAAGGCCACTTTGGACCTAATAGAAACTGTTGATGGCTACTCTCTGTCTTTAGGTCCAATAATTGAAGAGACTGTTCCCCTGGTAGTTCTTATCCAGGGGCATTGAGAAATATTGCTATCTGGCATAAATCTATCCCTGCACTTTCCTCTGATTCTCAGCATCTCCTGGCTGACCCTTCATAATCCACTCATTCACTGACAAGAACAGAAGGTCGGTTTCCCTTCAGAATTCTGTCAGAAGTATTGTGGGGAGCAAACTGACATTGCCACAGTGCCTGGGGCCTGGAGGACTCAGGAGGAAATGATTACTGCAGGGGTGCCCACTGAACTATATTGGAACTCCCCCTTAAATATTGTGACTACGCTGATGTATCGGCAAAGAATAATGTGAAAAATCTCCCTCCACTTCAGGATTAGGACTGCCCCATGGAATTGGAGCTGGAAGCAAAAATACAATTTGGGTGGATTTACACCATGTTGGAATCTTAGCTGGCTGCACTACATAATACCTCCAGAGAACCTGACGGAGGGTTTGTCCAAAAGTCAATGGTTGATGTCCCAGTCCTCTTAGTCATGAAAAAAGACGGCAGTCTCTGATTCTGACTACCACGCCTGAAACCAGATAGTGATCAGGAATCAGTAGCTACTACTTCTGATTCTAGAATTACTGGACCATGTAGGGGCCACACATATATTCACCAAACTTGGACCTCCTGGGAGCTAAAATCTTGGCTAGGGGCGAATGGAAGATGGCTTTCCAAACCTGCTACAGCCACTTTAAATATTTAGTGATGACCTGCTCTGGCAACCTTCCAACATTTTATCAACCGTGTTTTACAAGACATATTGGGTCAGTATTTGGTGGTTTATCTGGACAACCTTGAACAGAACACCATTTGTGTTCTAACAGTCCTGGAGAGGCTATGGCAGCATTGTCACTATGCCACACTTGAAAGTTATGCTTTTAACCAGATCTTCACAGAATTCTTTGGCTTTATCCTGTCCTCAGAAGGAATCAAGATGGACCCATTTAAGATCCAGGCTGTCTGTGACTGGGCAGCTCCCAGAAAACACTGGAGTTGCATGTATTGCAGGGTTTTCCAAATTTCTATCAACATTTCATTCCAATTTTTTTTAATCAAACCAAACCCCTCACCACTTCACTCCAGGGGGGAAAAAAAAGCCCAGTTCTGTTGGTCCCCCAAGGCCCAGCATGCATTTGAACAGGTGAAGGTTGTCTTCGGTGCTGTCATATTGGCCCATCCCGATGCCACACAAGCTTTTGGAGTGAAAGCTGATGCCCTCAGTATAGCGGTGGGGCAGTTCTCTCCCAAAGACATGGGTCTGAGCAAGTATTGCACTCGTGTGCCTATTCAAGAAAACATAGCTTTAGATCTTCAGTAGGAAAGAATCATGTACATGGTACACAGGGTACCATTGGAGGTATTTTATGCTCTGGCAGTGTGTACAATAAACAAGTATGAAACAGGTAATGTAATCCATTTTATGTGAATACATTTTTCAATGTATTTAGATGAATGAGGAATAAAAAGGGATGCTTATCCAAGGTTCTAGTTGTCCCTGCTATAAATTGCAACAACAAAATTAAACCACCCACATAAGATCAAACTTCCCTCCTGATACTGCTCCAAATCTGATTTTCCTCAAAGTGTGCCTCTGTAGCAATCTGTGTAAATAGATGCACCGTGCAGCATGTCCTGAAAGCCAATAGATTTGGGATATTAGAGATGTGAAGAGCTTTTTGCCACTCTTGTTGCCCTGCAGCTTTTTGTGGTTTCTCACTCCTAGAAAAATATAACTTTAATATTCTCTGTTTATTTTTTGGCAATTCTTGTGGCTTGTACAATGACTCAGGAGCCACAATTCGCTGCATTTGCAGCTGAACTGAGTCCTTAAAGATGGATGATCCCCATATATACTACAAGAAGGCAAAGGATTTAAATGGCAAAAAAATTTCATTCAGCCAGACATACATATCACTATGACCTGAGGAAGAGCTCTGAAACATGAAAAACACCAAAAGAGTGCTTTTAATAAAAGGTATTACCTCACCTACCTTGTCTCTCAACACATACCATAGTTGTTTAAGCTTTGAATTATGTATAATCCTTTTTCTACATGCTTACAGGCCCAAGTGCCCAAGACTATAAACAAATGTCTTTAAAAAGAAAAAATTGGGGGGTGGAGTGTACAAGTACACCAGGAAAAACTGAAACCAAAATATCTTTTTGTCCATAAAATATCTAATGGCTTGATCCTTCCACAGTTTCAGTCATTCTAATTTTGGTCATTTTAACTTGTAACAGTCACTTTTGGGTTCACACATGCCAGTGAGACCATAATATTGTGGCAATTGTACTTTTAAACATACTTGGCTTCCTGTTCAACTAATATGTTGCAAATTTCAGCTGCGTGTGGTAATTTAGAAACACAGCATGGCATATTTTTATTCCCAGGCTATTTTCCTCTTTGCAAGAATTTATTATTGTATCATTTCATGTTAATAATTCTCCTAAAAAAGAATGTTAAAGACAATTCTAAAAAGCCTTAGTGGCTTATTTATGGGTTTGGTCATGATGTGGTGCTACTGAATGTCAACAAAATCCTAGATGCATCCTGGAAAACAAACTGAATACTGAAAGCTTGGTGTTAATATAAAAACACGCATACACAATAAACTAGGTAATGCATGTGGAGGAAACAGATGACAGGAAGGAAAATTCAAAGTGAAGGCTGTTTTTTTGTCTTTAATTCAGCCTGGTTTGCTTTGGTATCTAAGCACATATGGTGGAAAGGTCACTTAGTTATTTGAAACCACTGCAATACACAGTACCTGCTTAGGCATAATGGGACTTGTAAGGACATAGTGTCATTCTTCATGTCCGATGTCCTAGCTAATATCATTTGTGTCAGACTTTATCTAGCTTACTATAAATGTAGATATTTAGGAAAATATGTTAGTCAGTACGTTCTGTGTTTGTGTAACTTCATTCACACACTATAAATATATATCGGAAAAGAGAAAATCTTCATACTGAAAGGAATATAAATTTAGGGAAAGAAACCAACGCTGCGCCAGAAGGGGTGTTTCAGTCAATTGTGTAAAAGTATATTTTCAGAATATTTTTAAATCAGTTTGACACTGTACTGATTCTCTCAGATCCTCTTTTACAGAAGCATGATTATCATGTGCTTAGTGATGTACTAATGCGTGTTGCTTAAAACTTTAAAAAAAATATTACTTTTGGTTAATCCTCGTGTGTATGTTACTTTTACATAGAGCAAAATAGCATTTTAGCACCTAGTCCCATGCACTGCCCTGAATACATGTTGTTTGTAGCAGCCTCTTTGTGCCCTACTTTTGTTGTAGTGCACAACCAAGGTAGTGGGATCACTCAGTGTGCTACATGTTGGTTGCACCCCTTTTGCCCTAAAAGTATTATTAATATAAACTTAATAATATTAAGTCATTAATATTAATGACTTAATATTACAGAAGCATATTGAGGGCATATCTTTATACAGCACCAGGCTTAAATTTGACACCACATATTGTGTCAGACTCTTTCTTTAATTAGTCATTAAATATACTGGACACATTCCACATTGATTTGCCTCCAGTGCTATCAGTAGGGGTTGCACAAGATGTAAGCACAGAATCTGCTCCAATCAATATATTAACGCAATTTTACACGAGCTCCTCCTTAGCCAGTGCACGTGTCGAAGTGCAGTTACATGCAACATCCAAATCGGGCAGAGGGCTAATTATTTTGAGAGGGTTTTTTGTATGTTTGGATTGAAAAAAATAATTTACCAAATATTGTCAGTGAAACTCAGTAGCTGAACTAAAACTCTCCTCTTCCCCCCACCTCACCCCATTCATCTAATCAACTCGGACATAACTATTAAAATGTCCATTCTGCTCAGTGTTTAAGCATAAACAGCGAGGGAGACACAGTGCAACATTCAGGCTGTATGCCTTCCTCCACGTGTACTGAGTTCCCCGTCATATTACTGTAATGTCTCTTTTGCCACATTTATTTGAGATCGCAAAATTAAATGTCAATACCAGAAACTACTTGCTTACATAGTCTATATCAGTACATAAATAAGTTAAATATATCAATTTTAAAATAAGAGTTGTGTTAAATTATAGCTCTTAATGTGCTTGGAAACTAAAGTATTCTCTCTCTGGGCATGAGAGGGCAGTTATTTCATGCCTTAGTATTGTAGTAATTTGTATGTACCCTGCAGGCAGTTTGATGCTGGAGCAAGTGAGAGTCTGTCGTGTGATAACAGAAGACTGCTTTGCACTTGGTTCCTCTGGTGTCTGTTGCAATATCTATCTATTGGTCTCTCATAACCTGTGTTCCTTCCCTGTTTTGGCTGGGGGAGTGCATATTTTACCATCCTACATGTCTGTGTTTTTTGTCTTGTGTTCATAGTGGATGTATGGATTTGTGGCTTCAGAGAAATATATACCCATCCACAGCTATGTAAGATGAGCAAGGATCTATCTTTGAGCAGGGTCTGAATGAGCCCTTCCCTGACATCTAGTGATGAGCTGGGGGAAAAGACTTGAGGAACAGACTGTATTTTCATTTGCATAAACACACCTACTCTGCCTAGCTATTCAGCAGAGGGAACTGTTTTGCCAAAGTGATCAATTTTGGCTGCTGTTGGGTTACAAATCACTTTACTGTTGAGTGCAGGGATAATGAGATGTTGTTATCCTTATTGTATGAGTAACGGGCAGCAGAACTATACTTAGCCTGTTCTGATTGAGGAGTTCCCCCTAAACTTAACCTCACTCAGTAAGCAGTGGATAGGGATGCCAAATCACAGTGAAATGGGGGGAGGGAAACAGATGTTTCTATCTAGTGATGTGGCTCTACCTAAGGAGTCCTAGACACCATTTGATCGTCCCTTCTCCACTGTTTAAAGATAGAACTGATTAGACTCAATTGCGAGTCATAGTTTTGCTCAGTGATCACTAGAGCTGAATCATGGATAACCACGTGCACAGCCTCGGATTTGATGTGCAATGGTGTTGCAGTGAAAGTGCAGGCAGTTCAGTCTCTGACAGTGAGATTCCCCACTACCCTCTGAAATCACTGAGTGGTGGAACCTCAGAATGTGACATCGTAGCGGGGACAGCAGCAGCAGAGGGGACAGCAGCAGCAGTGAGCAGCAATGGCAGCTGGAACGGCAGCAATTGTGAGCCAGTTGCAAAGGCACAGCAGCTGAGCATTGCTCGATGCCTTCCCCTCGGGTGGGAGGTCTTCACTGAGCAAGGACGACAACTGCGAGTGGGGTGCAGTGGAGGGAGAGGGGAGTGATATGTTAAAGGAACATTTTGTTGTTTGACTTTCATGCTGCAAAGTGAGAAACTGAGGCAAAAGACACTGCCCAATGTACTCTGGGATGGGTGTTTACTCATGGTCATACTCTTTTGAATCACGGTTGTGGCGTTTTTCCTAATTAATGCTGGGTTCCTTTTCCTTTTTAATTAAAAATGTCTTTGCTATACACAGATTCAGTGCTTGCGAGTGAGGAAGGGTTGCCTCTTAGAGGTGCCCATGGGTGGTGCTTAATTTTCCTAGATTACAGTCTGGGGACTCAGACTGGTTCTGGTTTGTATTGTTAAGAGGAACCCTTAGATATTGAACCTGGCCCTTGTTGCTACCAACTCCACATGGCAGGAGGGTTACAGATCTGTCAAACACATGTACTTGCCTTTTAAGTGTGTGATTTGTCGTGAGGAAATAGTTTGATCCTGACAAGGTCTACTGGTTGTAGTTTAGTTTGTTGGTCACAGTAGGCTTTAAATGTCCCTTTCTTTTAGTCTGCCACTCCTACCAGTGCACTCAGACTCTCAGTCCTATTTCTTGTGACTCCCTCTGAAAATTCTTACCCATGTACTGAACTTTAAAGCATGTGAGGAGTCCCAATGAAATCAGTGAGGTTACTCAAGGCCTTAAAGTTAAGCATGTGCACAACTACGTGCAGGATGTCTAAGTCTTGTACATGCAGTGCAACCAATTTTCAGACTGAAGGCCCTCAGCTCTAACTGGGCACTGGGGACACCTCTGTGATTCCCTTTTCTGGGTTATAACCTAATGACTTGGCCACTCTGACTTTTTTTTTAAGTACCACTTAAAGATGGCATTAAGGACCCTTCACTTAATGAATGTTACTTTTTAAATTGCACCAAGTTTTCACTTACATTTGTTCTTCATATGTCTTAAACACAGTTTCTCTGTGTCATAGAAGTGTGACATTAAAAATAGCTAACTGAATTTGAAGATGACATATGAGGCAAATTTGCTTATGGTGGGGTGATAAACTTGAAAATATAGGCTTTATCACATGGATAGCTACAGTGACATGAAGGTCCCTGCTATAGTAACAGACTGTAATTTTGATAAGATGCATTTTTGATGCAGTATTCTTAAAAGCTGATACTTAAAAATTAGTATTAATTATGTGTCTCAATTGCTGTTAATTATATTTTTAGGAAGTTTTGGTCTCCAGAAGCATTAACAGAATGATGTTATCTCTGGGTTTGGAGGCTATGTATGGATTCATCTTTTAAACAGGGATTTTAATTTACATTGACAGTCAATGGTAAAAAATGGGACCATGCACTCATTCTGCAGTATAATCCCTCACTAATGTTTCCTTTTGTAATTGAGCTGATGGCAGAATTTTCACATGTAGAATTAGTATAACTTTACATTTCTGTAGGTCACAAGTGAAAATGAGTTGGACGGTCCCATCCTAAATCTCCCATTTGTACACATCACAAAGCTACCATACATTCTGCTACAACTCAGCCTGTCTGTCACTCTTTGTTTGAGACAGACCATGGAATGAAATAGCAAGGGTATTGGAAATCAGGACTAAGGTGCAAAGGCAGAGCTGAGTGGTGAATCTGTAACAATGCCTTATCTTTGTTATGCTAGGCGCATGCCATGCTATTGATTCTTCAGTATTAAGACCCAAATTCACTCCCAAATTAAAAGGGGAATAATGTATGAACAGTGTATATTTCTAGACCTGACTTTCAATTGGCTACAGATTTTCTTCTCTATAAAGTGCTTTACAAAAAGTTGGAGCTCATATGAAATAACAATGTCTGGGGGTTTGGGTTTTTGTTTTGTTTGTTTTTTTTTTTTTAAAAACTTTTGAAAAAATCCTTTGGTACTGAATTCCATCACATTTTGACTTGAGATTGGAAATGATTGGTTAAGTAATCTCTCTAAACATACTTACAGGTAGAAGGCTCAAGTTCAGTAAACCCAAAGTTTAACTTAGTATATCAATGAATAAAATGAACAGAAAAGTAAATTAAACAGACTGATAGTAATATGTCCAGTAATAAGACAAGTTATAAATTTTTCTTTATATGCTATTCTGTGGTGCTTATCACTGTAGTGTCATACATACACTGAAGGATTTACCCTCGTACCATCTTGTGAGATAGGGAAAAATTATTCCCATTTTACAGCTGAGTTCCTAAGGCACATGGAGCCAACAGATCTCTGAAAGAGTCTGGGATGTGAGGCTGGATTTAGAGGCAGGTGACCCAGATGAGTGCCTGGGGTGCTGGACTAGGGGTTGCTGGGTTAGGGGTGCTGTTTTTGTTGTTAGCAAAAAAAAGGGAAAATAGAATATTTGAAGTAACATGTTTCAGGTCTTCCATATGTGGATTCATATTTCATTAACCTCCAAGAATGTTCCAGACCTTTGTAGAATATTAAGGAACCTTCCGGACTTTTTGAGAACTATGTTTTCCTCAAACATTCTATAATGGTTGTCAGCCAGGCCCTTGCGGGTATATATGGGGTGGGGCGTTGCCAGCTGGTCAGTGAGATATAAGAACAAACTGAAGTGAAATGAGAGCCCTGCTGTGATATTGTGAACCTTGTTTTATTCTGTAATTGTGAAAGTGTACTTGTGTTTTAAGACTTGAAGAGTGTAAGTAGCGACTAATAAAGGACATATTTAATGGGATGCCAGAAATATCTATCAGACCCTTATCTACACAACAATGTAGAAGAATATAAAAGAAATACTGTTACTACGTTTTGCCATGCATAATGTTTGGCTTTCTCAGACTGCAGAACATAGACTCTTGCTCTTCCTAATACTGTTTTTCCCCTGTAAAAAATAAAAGATGCCACTGAAGAAGCCTTCAGGAGCTCAGTATAGGAAGTGAAAAGCTCAATTGCAATCTAGTTTGCAGCAAGGGGCAAATGTAATGGGAAAATTTCTGAAACAGAACGACATAGACTGGGCTTTAGGCAGTAGCAATCGTCCTAGTGCTGAAGAAATTGAGGAGCGAAGCATAAATGATGGCAGTCCTATTACTAAGGAATTAGTAGCTTTACCTGAAGATAAGGAATGGAGATGTGAGGAAAGTGATGGAGAATACAAGCTGAATACATTTTTTTTTTCTTTTTCAAATCTACTCATTCATAATGCTGCATGTTACCTGTGAGCTGCTTGCTTCCTTATAGTTTATGAACAGTGTAAGACTTTCTTGTAGCCCCTTTTCACTGGGCACTTTGGAAAATATTGTACTTTGATAAATTTGCCAGTGTACTCTCATGAGTGTTGGGGGAATCCTAATTCTTATAAGATATATTAATACAGAAAGACAATTAATTATTACCACCTCTTTAATACATTTTGGCTAAAAACTGATAGATTGAAGCATTGGGTAACCCATAAAATAAAGGTAGACTTCCCCCTCCTCACCCCCACCGTATAAATCAACCAGAACAAATAGTCTATAGTATTTCATTATATGCTTTATTGCTGTATAAAAGTAAAAAAAATGTGAATCATACATAAAATTGAGACTGTTATCAAATGCAGAACTACAGGAGCTCTGCTATATAAACTGGGCCAAACTCTGTTATGCTAAATTCTGTCCTTGAACGTGAAGCTGCTGTTTCCCCTGAAGCCATTGGGTGCCACGTACTTGCATCTGAGGGTTGAAGTTGCCCTTCCAGGCTTCAGGAAGGAAATCAGACTTTGGGTAGCTGAGTTTTAGACAGCCACCTGTGAGGAATGTTTTAGACCCTTGTGAGAGTGGATATTGTGAATGATACTTGAATAGCTGAAGTTTTGGCAAGCCACTGATGGATCCTGTTAGCGATTAGAGGAGTAACCCACAAGCAAGGCCATGGAGAAAACAGTAATACATCTGTCAGTAGACAGTTGATGACATCTGTGCTGGGATGGGATGAAAGGAAATGTATTTCCACCCCTACTCCACCGCCTTTACCCCCTAGATTCAGCCTCTGGTAAAAGGATTATCATGTTGTTGAATGTCAGTTGTTTCGTTAACACTGGATTTCATCCTGATCGAATAAATGGCATAGACATCAGTGCATTTGGTTACAACATGTCGAGAAGGTGGCAGTCTCTGGAAGAAATGGAACCAAAGTTGTCTGTCTTCATTCAGTTAAGTCTGCTTTAGTTGTACACCGCCTAGCTGGGAAATAGTACTGCTTAAAGATGGTTGTTCTTTATAGTGGAAAAAACTCAGTATTCATTGAAGACAAAAAGAAAATTTATTTTCTATGTGGAACTGTTTTAGAAAGGGGAAAAAGCCATGAAAAGCTCGGAGAGGATGAGAAAGCACATGATTGAAATTTTTCTTGATAACCAGCTTCAGTGAGTTTTTTTTTAAATTTTTGAGAAAATGCAATTCAAAGGCATTTTCTTGTATTAAAATGCTAAGGAATGAAAATAAGCACTGCAGCTATATTTTCTGTGATAGCATTTCATTAAGAAGGATACAGTAAATTCTCATAATTTGAGGATCAGCGTTGGTTTCCATGCACTGCCTTATGCATGGGTTTTGATCTTGTTTGTTTGAATATTCCTTAAAACTACAGGTTTTTTTAAGTCCCAATAAGTAAACAGAACATGGACATGAATAAAGCCTCAGTCCTATCCTTTCAGCAGCAAGCTGGTGCAGTGGGAATGAGTGCATGCACCCTGGAAGATGCGTCTTCTGCCCAGGGTATCCTGCTAACAGACACAGTAGTCACTTTACTGCAGTCTGGGGTGCATTTTTCTGCTGCTCTGAGCAGGACCAAGGTCCATATCTATTTGCTGTTAGCTGGTGATGACAGCATACGGGTTAACGGTTTTGGGGCTAGACTTACCTGTCTCTTAGCTGACCTCAAGATCATGAGGCATGTTGTGGGCCTATCTCCCCTACTGTAATCTTGTGTCTGGACTGCTTGGGTAGGACCTGAGCCAATGCCCATTTAAGTCAATGGGAGTCTCTTGTTGAACTTTAATGCATATTGGATTGGGCCCATAGTGAGCAAATTGTCCCATGACCGGTTGAGCACAATTTCTCCTCCCCACAATGTGCACCAATGGGCAGGATTTAGCTCTAAACTGAGCAGTAAAAGAAACAGCTCTATTAGTAGTTTGACTTTCATGAATCTTTTATAAAAGATGTGCCAAATTCTCTGTTCCTTAATCAAGCAAAACCTCTGACTTAAAGGCTTTCCCCCGATATATTGTTGGTACTTCTGAATAGTACTGTACATAAACTAAAAGCACACAGTTAACAATGCCTAATGTAATGGAAGAGGATTAACTATTGATCATTCAGTACTGTAGAATAGATCTATGACCATTTTAGCTAGCCTCTCATTCCAAGAAAAAATAGAGAATAGTAACACTAAAACTCATGATGAGAACTAGTAAAGGGGAGAAAGGAGTGAGGAGGAAAGAGGCAGATAAGAAAATCTATCTGCAAAATTAAATCAGAGGTGCAAAATCTCAAATGTTTCTTTTTTATCAACAGAATCACGTATCTGCCCACATGCAGTTATGCAGGCGAAGCGAGTTGGGAGCAAATCAAGGTTTTGTGGCCCTATTGCATTTCCTATGACTAGCGAAGGGGAGTGCAATGGTCTGCTGCAGATGTCCATTCAGAGAAAGTTACAGTTGTGGTGTTAAAATCCCATAAGATATACTACTACTGGGTGAATAGTGCTATATACACTTTTTTGTGTTGTGTTTGTACATACTTGCAGTATTTATATGTATAATAATTTAGAAATACTAAGTATGGCTTCTATATACCCTTTTTGGCTCTTTCAAATGCATGATATCAAGAGCCATAATAAACAAGTTTTTAGTGGGTTTTTTTTGTACCAAATGCTAATGTTTTAGTTGGGGGGGGGGATTTGTATTAAAAGTGGTGCTCTACAGTACATTAAATGTGAAATTTAAAGCTGATGGTGGTTTCCTTGTGCAGAAATAGAAAGCAATTATAGAAAGTTTTGCTTACAGGAAATAAGACTGAACAGTTTTGATTTTAAGCAGCAGTTACATTTTGCAACTTTAAATTTAAGAAAGAGTTAGGCTCGCTGACAGCTTTAATGCATAGTACGCAATTCTGTAAACATCTAGACAAGAGACTTACTTCAGCATTATTTACCTGGGTATTGACTTATAGTTACAGATTACACAAAAATATAAGCATAAAGATAGATGGTGACAAACTGAGAACTACGACTAAGACAAAATCTCAGTTATGAGATGTAAGGCTGTTGCTGCTTAATAGTTTGCTCTGTCTGTAAGTGAAGTTGGGGGGAGAGGAAAAACTACCCCGAGTGTGTGTTAAACAGGTTGAAAGTGCGCTTTTTGACTAAGTTCAATAGATCCTTTGTTACACTGCTGCAGGGGAAATTACTTTCCCTGATGTTGTGCAGGTTTCAGTTGTTGGTTTATTGAATGTTATGTCTCTGGATTAGGTTGGGAAAATGCACTATGTGCAGTTGAGGAAATCTTAATCTTCTATTGTCTGTACATATGACAGATATGTCTAACTGAAATTAATATCGTGTAATTTAAATGTTCAAATTGGCTTTGATTGCTTGTGCCTGCATCTGGGTGAAAAATTGTTTCATAACAACAGATGCTAAATTACTAGCAATGCTTTTTAAGGAGGAAAAAAATCAGCTGTATTCGTGTTAGCCTCATGTTTTGCGTTGGTCAAGTTTCATTTCTAAAGTGTGGCCCTGAGTGATTACTGCACATTTAAAATCTCTCACTTTTGATGGAGCTGATAAAGCCAAGAATCGGCATTTTGTTTTTAGGATTTCTGTGTCTAGCTGCAGTGTTTTGATTAGTGTTTAATCCATTCTTTCATACACCTTTTCAATATTAGAACACCATGCATGTGCATGGCACTTTGCAAACATACATATAAAGCAAGACAAAGTCCCTGCCCAAAAGATCTTAAAAGGGCCCAGTCCTGCGAGTGGCTGAACTCCCTCAATTTACATTGACTTCACTGTCAATTGATGGGTATCTACATTTCTCAGGAGATGCTGGCAGGAGTGGTAGGGTGGATTGAAAGCACATTGGTAAGACATCATAGTATGCCAAGGGGTTGGAACTGAAAACGGCTAGAATGAGAGAATTGAAGAGGGAGAAATGGCTATTTTTTTCATTTCCTCTTTCATCATGAGTTGTCATTTGACGTATCTTGTACCTTGCAGAAAAAGTACCACCCAGAGTGATCTCTGGCAAGTTGCTTAGGTGATCTGGCTGGATATTCAGTTGGTTTATCACTGGCAATCTTATCACGCCACCAACGGTTTTTTTGCGCCAGCCATGTGATTGCCAGCCATGTGGCAGCATTCCTTGTTGTAGGCGCTTCAGAATTCACTGGTCTTCCATTCTAACATGCCCATAACAAGAAAGCTGCCAAAACCAAACCACTGCTAATGGAGGCAGTTGCTGGGTTTGGCTTTGAATATCCTCCATTTCTGATCTTGTCCTGCCACTTGATATGGAGCAGCTGACTCAGATGACAAAAATCACAAGCGTCAATCTAGAATTCTTCAGACATCCTCAGCATCCCCATTACTCTTCTGTACAATGGAGCTGGTATAACCATGGTTCTGTAGATCTTCAGCTTCATAGAGAGTTTCACGTCACAATGTCTCCATGGAGGCCATTGATGGACCTTAAACATAGCATCAGCTTTTTGTTCTGAACTGCTTAACGCCATCAAAACATTAGAGACTGAAATCTCTCTCCCTTCTTCATCTGATGAGGAATGGCATTGTCAAGTCATCAGTGCTCACGGCTGCCAGTTCAGTCCTGCGGTCTCTCTTTCAGTCGTCATCCATGGATCAGCCTGGAGATGCTCACTGCAGCTGGAGCTAAAAAAGCAATGCTACAATTTATACATATTTTAAAATATAAAAACCTTATGGACAGTTGTGGGAATGGCAGTGGGAAATTTCTGAGCAGCAAAGCCAACCTCACCCTTCATACTTAACTGTGCTTCAAATTCCCTTGCACATCCCTGGCATGGAAGCTCCTTGGCAGTTGTGCCATGCAGCATCTGCAGTGCTGGCAATGGACTATGCTTAGCCTTTGGCCATGGGGTCATGTCATGGGGTGCTGCCCTCCAGCATGCCCCTGTGTGGCTCCATGAGTGCATTCTTGCATGGAGGGCACCTTCAAGTTCTTTGTCAATTACCTCAAGACATGTACCCACTTTGTGTGTCTTTATCTATCTATCTATCTATCTATCTATCTATCTATCTATCTATCACGTCTTTCTACCAAGTGTAACTCAGTCTGGTTTTTCCGGGCCACCCTGCTCTGGATCCACATAAGAGTGCTGGTCAGCTCTGTCAAAACTGGAGTCCCCACCTGTCTTTCTTGGAGGTGGGTTGTGAGTTAGCCAGTTGTAGGGTCTTAGCCAGCTTCTCCCTCAGCTGGCCCTTCTTTCTCTAGTTAGACCTCAGGCTGAGAGTGTTCAGCAGACCAGCGTCCTCCCACTGGTGTCGGGCCTGCTATGAAGAAGGATGCATCATTTATGCTGGCCCCCTTCTCCCAGCTCATCCCCAGTTGATTTGGTGAGAAGGCAGCCTTGCCTGTCTTCTCTGCAAGGTTTCTGGTCCCAGGCCCTTAAAGACACAGTGACGGGATTTCCTTCTAATGGCCATTTATTGCCGGAACACTTCCTCTCTCTCAGTATCTCAAAGGCCCTTTAATATATATCAAACTTTTCAAAATTTTAAAGGGCCACACCATATGATGGATGGGCTGACCACTAGGCACCACTACTCTTCAGGGGAAGACTACCCTGTCATGGGTAGCTTGTTGGATGGCAGGCAGATTGCCCTAGGACACTGTCTGTGGAAACTTTTTGGTCAGGTGGGAGTGGGTCAACTCCTTTGGTTCTTGAAGCAGCTCTGCTTTTCAGTGCAAGGGGGTCAGAGCTCATTTAAAAATTTTTTTTTCTTTGAGGGGAAGGGTTGTACTGGAGAGAGGAGAGGGTCAAATATTTACAAAAAAATTCCCATTTTTTGACCAGCTTGGTGGTGGACTTGCTCTAGTGGCGGTGGTGGAGTGGGTCTCCCAGCTTGGTGTAGGTGGGATGGAGGAAGTGGGTTTCCCTTTGTATGTTGGTGAAGGGCCATGCCATGGTGGAAATGGGGATTTATGTATTCTTCCAGTACTGATTCTTAAAACTCAGGGTTGAGCAGATCAAAAACACAGAAGTGAGGAGAGGCTTGGCTCCACTTCATGCATTTCAGGAGTGGGGGAAGGAGACACCATGTGTTGTATCTCCCATGCACTCCTAAGAGTCCTGGTGGATGATATAGAAAGGGAATGCTCTTACAGCAGCTGCCAAAACTGTAGCTACCTACATGGAACCTGAAAGGAAGAGCACAGGTTGCAGGAGGGAACAGTTTAGAGGAGGCACTCAAAAGTTAATCTCTGTTCACATTGCTAGAATGTTAGCTCTCATTGCAGCATCTCTGTAAAGTTGCCTTAATAAAGAGCCTGTTTAGTTTTAGAAACATGGAGTCCTCATGTTACTACGCAGCACATGGCACAGGAAACACGGTGGCAGCAGTCTGTCTAGTAAAACCCAAAGTAAGGAAGAGAGTGTAATTAACAAGAAAACAAAGCAGCACATAGAAACAGCAGATGGGCAGAATGGAGGGACTCCAGCAATCAGGAATGCTGGATTCCAGAACAACAACAAAAAACAAAAACAAACCTCACACGAGAGCAATGGAACGAAGAAATGATTCTGTATACAGAACTCAGCCTGGGAGATGAAGATGAGAAAATGAAGGAAAAGCTTTTTTCACTATCTCATTGGGGGAAAAGGATGAGAAGAGAGTAAGATATTGTGACTAAGAATAATGCCTGAAACACTGGAGTAGCAGATAAAATGGTTGAATACTGTGACCTCAGATGGAGTGAGACTGTAGAGAGATACTGTCTTTTACCTGAAGCCAAGAAGCAGAAGAGGGAATGGATACTTGCATTACAGAGCCAAGAAGGCTGGCATCCACATGTAAGTTGGGAGACAAAGATTCCCTAATTAGAGACAGGATTGTTTGTGGAACACGTGATTCCAGTTTTCTGGAGAGAGTGTTGAGGAAAAACAGCTCTAACTGTGGAGAAATGTCCCGAAATAGCAAGGGCAGCTGAACTATCCAGGGAAAGGAGCAAAACAGTGTCAGCCACTAGTGCAGAACAAATAACAGAGATTCAAGCTAAAGCAACCCAGAAATCAAGACAGAGACAAACAGACTGACCAAGAATGGTTGGGTATGTATACTGTGGAAAGCAAGATGAAAGCCAGAAAGAAAAATGCCCCGCCTGCAGGCAGTGGCACATGCAGTGTGGGAAGCAGAACCACTCTCTATTCCAAGGCCATAGCTACCCCAGGAAGAGGGAAAGCAGTAATACATGCTGTGAATGAGAGTGTAAGGACTTCCAACTAAGAGGAGGATATTTGCAGTGTGCCTTTAGCAAATCCAAAGACTCTTGATGCATAGAGCCGTGCACAGACACACAATTTATGTCCGCAGATATAAACCTGTATCCACAGAGCTCTATTGGGAACTGCAGCGGCGAAAGCAGCAGCATGTTGGGCTGCCACTCCCAGGAGCCAGCGGTCCGCACTGGCGGCTGCTCCTCCGTCGTGCTTATACCACCCCCAGCCCTGCCTAAGCCATGCCCACTGGGGCAGGCACCAGGCTCACCAACAGCTGTCCCTGGTCGCATGACTGTGTGTAAGTGGCTCGCATGTTCCCAGACAGAAAACGCAGACCGCTGCGTAGAAGGAACTCCTGTCCAGGAGCATGTGAGCAGCTTGCACTCAGTAACGCGACCAGGAACAGCTGCTGATGAGCCTGGTGCCTGCCCCAGTGGGCAGGGCTGGGGCTGAATTAGAGGCAGTACAGCCATGGCAGAAGAGGAGCTGCTGACGCGGGGCACTGTCTCCTGGGAGTCGTGGCCCAATTTGTTGCGCTTTTACTACTGTGGTTCCCAGTAGAGCCCTGCAGCTCTGCGGATACCGATTTATATCCACATGCATGGATATACATGTTTTTGTATCCGCACAGGGCTCTATTGATGTACATGCACTGAAGGAAAAAGCTGCTAGCCAATCAACTGCCATATTTGCAACTATTACATCAATGACAATTCAATTCCAGTTGGATTGTGGAGCCCTCTGCAATGTAATTTGAGGAACACTGATAAGAAGCAATATTAGATTGGTGAAATTTGAACAAGTGCTTGTGATGTTCAGTAAAACAATTCTGAGGCCAGTGGGGAAATGCCAGCTCTTGATTAAACCTATGCAACAGGAGAGGCAATTGCTCGGAATGGATACACAAGCATACCATGGATATGATCCTAGAACAACATTCTCAACAGGAGAGGAGGGAGAATAAGTCAAGAGGTTCCGGCATGTTGAGCTAGATGAGCCATGCAGCTGCCTGACAACATTTGCCACACCTTTTGGAAGGTGCCACTGAATAAGAATGCCTATTGGTATCCGCCTAGCCCCAGAGATGTTCCAGCGTACACTGAAGCAGGTACTTGAAGGGCTCCCAGGCATCAAGATTAAAGGAGATGTCAAGGAAGTGACAATCCAGGACTATGATACTAGACTGTGACAGCTCCGAGACAAGTGCTGAGAGTAGAATATTAGGCGGATTGCATCAAGCTGCAGCTACAGAGAACTGAGGTCCCCAACATCAGATATCTGACTTCTGACAGCTGAACCCTGAGGAACTGAGAGGTCTTAAGGAAACACCCAGACCAAAGGGCGTCCAGTGACTTACGGGGCTGGCCAACTGTCTTTTCAGATTCTACACACACCTATCAAAGCCTGTGAACGCTTGAGAGAGTTAGCACGTGATGCAGCATGGGAAAGGTCAGACCCCCAAGAACAGGCATTTGAAACAGGCCTCACTTTGATTTTTTTTTTTTTAAACTGAGTCCTAAAGTACTGCAGCCCTGTGGAGCAACTAGAGCTACAATGTGGTGCAGAGTTGCACCACTGATGCAATGCCATAACCCTAGCATTTGCTAGTAGCACCCTGACAGACACAGAAAGGGGACGTGCTCAGATAGAAAAGTTGCTACTGGCTGTGCTCTTTTGAATGGAATGATTCCATCCATTCACCTTTTGGGCATGAGGCAGACATGCCATCTGATTACAAGCGATTAGAAAGCATCATGAAGAAGCCACTGCTGAGTGCAAGTGCATACAGTTCATGTTACGGACACTTCAGGGCTATGACATGAGGATAAGGTACTGCCCAGTATAGTCACTACTGGTGGCAGATACACTGAGCAGGGCATACCTTCTGCAGTACTACACAGATGGCTCTGTGGGACAGGAGATGGTCTACTGACATGCTACAACACCTTCCCATCTCTGATGGGAGGCTCCAGGCAATCCAACAAACCACTGTACACTACAGGGAGCTACAGGTTATAAAACAATTCATACCGCAGGGCTGGCCAGATCACAAAGGGCAAGTGCCACAGGAGGTCACCCAGATTGCCAGGTGAGGGATGAGCTGTCCGTGCAAGATAGAAGTTTGTTTAAAGGGGACTGTGCAGATTTAAGAACTGATATGAGATAGATACATGCTTCACACCTGAGGATGGAGGCATTCCTGAGATGAGCCAGGAAGTGTAAGCACTGGCCAGGCATGAGTGGCCAACTGAGAGCATGCATGGAACAGTGTTAAGGTATATAAGGAGTATAGTCAATGACAGCAGGAGATTCTACAGCTTCATGAAATCCCAATGCTGGGAAAAGGTTGGAACAGACTTGTTCACTTTAAATGATGGGAACTACATGGTCATAGTAGACTCTACTACAATTTTTGGGTGGTGAACTATCTGGAGGATGCTCAGCCAAGAACTGTGATCAGAAATTGAAGACACGTGACATAACCTATGCTCCGACAACAGGACACGGAATACTGCAACAGCATTCAAACAATTCACTACCAAAGGGTAATTTTGGGTACAAAACATCTTGCTCTGGATTCCCACAAAGCAACGGGAAGGTAGTATCAACAGTGAAGGCAGCCAAGAAACTGATGGCAGAGGCAAAACAAACGGGAAGGGATCCCTACGTGGCTATGCTGGACAATTGTAATGCACCCTCCCAGAGACTGGATTGGAGCCCAGCATAGGGTCTGATGGGGGCACCATGCTTATCATGAGAGGGTGTCTGCTATAGCCGAGTGGAGGAACAACAGACAGTACACAGAGGCAGCTATGAGAATGCTAAGCTAGGGAGGCAGCCTGCTACAACAAAGGAGCCAAGGATCTGAGGCCACTAGGCACAGGTGAGCAGTTCTGGGTCCAACCATCTAAGAGCTGCACAGAGCAATGGCAAAAAGCAGCAGTTAAGCTCCAGTTGGAACTGGTCATAAGAGGTAGCTACAGACCCCAGACAGCAGTGGAAACTAAACCCAACAGCTGCAGAGTAGTAACAGACAGGAATAAGGCCAAGATTAGGAGGACTTAAAAAGAGCCTCACCCATCAGCTGGCCTGACATAGGAGAGTCAGGAGAAAGAGGGTACATGAGCAACACAAAGAACCAACATGTCGCCACGCAACAGAATGAAGGCAGCAACAGGGTGGAAGCAAGTTTCCCACCAACTGTGGTAACGTAAACAAGAAGTTGGGAGATTGGTTCAAAGATCAGTGTGCTTGAAGGAGTGGGAGGCCTAACAGGCCACAAAGGTGTGGCAATAAAGACCATATTCCGTTGGACGTGCTGTATACTTGTATCCTCTGGCCCCAGCAAGTCAGCAAACAATTGCACACAAATTTTTAAAAGGAAAGAGTAGCAACTTGCCTGGAACTTGAGAGGAACAGCCCAGGTTACAGGAGGAATGAGTTTGGAGGAGATACCAGGAAGTCAAGCTTGAATATTAGCTGCAGTTTCAGCATCTCTGTAAAATAGTTCTCTAAACTGGCTCTTGATTAAGTTTTTTAGAAACAGAGTCCTCTTATGTTATAATCCAGCATGTGTACGGGAAACAAAAGCCACAGTAATACTTACTCCTACGCACGTGCAGTGGCACAGGATTCCCCCAGAATTCATGTCTCCCGCAGATTTCTTTGCTCTAATCCTGGCAGGGCTGGGGAGGAAAGGACTTTCTCTTCCCCTGCAAGGAGCAGCCAGGGCTGGGTCAGACCCACCCCGCAGAAACCTCTCTCTGGTGCAGGAAGCTCCACACTCCCACTCCTTCCTGCCCCCCATTTCTCATCAGCCGTGAGAAGAAGGGTCACTGTACAGGGCTACTCACCCGTCTGCCCAACCCCCCGTGCATCCAGACCGACCTCATACCTAGATTACCCCACCAAGCCTCACCCCCGGCATCCAGAACCCGCCCCCCCCCGAGTCCCCTGAATCCGAACCCACACCCCAACAAGCATCTGGAGTCCCCCTGCCCCAGCCATCCCTGGCAAGCCCCATCTCCCTGCATCTGGACCCCACCTCTGCACCCAGACTGTCTGCCCCGCACTTGAACCCCCCCCCCCACAAGCCCTACTCAACCTTCACCTAGACCACGCTGACTAGCTACCCGCACCTAGACCCCCACCCCACTGAGTTCCACCAAGCCAGCACCCAGACCTACACCCCATCAAGCCAGCATCCAGACCCCCCCGCTGAGCCCCAACCACCTCCACCTGGACCCCCCCTTGCAGAGTCCTGTTGCCTCTGCACCCAGAAACTGTCGCCAACAAGCCCCTGTTCATCCAGATTCCCCCTGTACCCTCCCATCAAGCTGCCTGCACCCAGAGCACTATCACCCCACACCTGGATCTCCCCCCACTTGGATCCTGCTGGGCTGAGCCTGCCTGCCTATATCTAGTGTGCTTGGCCACAGAAGGGCAGGGCCCCAGGGGGTTTCTGGGGCAGGTCTGGCACTTGCGCTGCATCAGGGTCGGGTGCAACCTCACTGCTGAGTCCATCTCTCCGGGCGGGGGCTGCAGGGTGATCTTCCACCTCTTTGCTGTCAGTGACCTGTGTTCCCTACTGCTATGCTGGAGCCTCCACATTTATTTATTGACCAATAAAATTTGCAGAATTTTAATTTTTTTGGCACAGAATGCCCGCAGGAGTAAATTCTGGTTGAACCTACAGCTTGACAGCTGCCAGACATCCTGATCTAGCAAAACACTTATTACATGCTTAACTTAAAGCACATTAATTTTCCCAATGACTTAAGGGTAAGTAAGTGCTGGCTCATGTGTGTTGCTGGGCTGGGTCTTGGGTAGATTGGATCCTGAACAGCAAGCTCAGTCCTAGCTTCAGAGAGGGCTGAAAACGTTAAGACATTAAGAAGCAAAACTGGCTTAAACATTTCTAGGTGGACCTGCAAAACCATCTGTTGCCTCTTCCAGTGTAATTCATACCTATCCACCTTTCTTGCATCACCGTGCACAAGGGCAACCAAAGGATTCTGGTGAGGGGCCTGGCTGCTTGTTGCTTTCAAATCTAGTGATAGGTCTACATTTTCAAGGCTATATTTGCAAAGAAAAGGGCTAGATACTTAATTTACATGAAGGCTGAGATTCTCCTCCAAAGGAAGACTGTTAAGAGGGGCTGGAGCAAGCCCCCTTCAATTCACCAGTTGTTTAGGGCAAATGCTCTTTTTGAAGGAAACAAAAGGGGAGAAGTAGGCAAAAGTTTGTAACAAATATTTTACTGTGATTAATGCAAAATCATTTTTACAGCTGTTAGTTTTACTTTTATCACCTCCTATTCAATCCATAAATTTAAAGTATCTTATGTAAATGAAAAATGAAAAAATGCCAGCAGTGAAGAAACTGCAAAGGCGAGAGTTGTCCATATAATTTACTGAAAGAATGTAAACAAAGATGAGTGAATAGATTGACTGCTCTCATGGGGACAAGGAGAGAGCAGTGTCAAAAATGTACACTGTATGAAGCTGTGAAAAGTTAATAGAACATCATGCAATGCAGTCTCTTTCAGAATGTTGGGTGAAGCCAATTACTGTATTGTAGCTACATGTGTACAATAAATCCAGCCTTCTGTCATCAGAACCCCCTCATCTGGGAAAATGAACAGAAAAGGAGTCTTCAAGTAGCTATAAAACAAGACTACAATTTCTCCACTAAACTATCAGATAAAAGATTCATACTTAGATCTCCAAAACTCATCACAGGCTAGGTGTCAACTTCAGTCCCGTAAATTCCATAGAAGCCCACTGACGAATTTGCTATGGTTCAGTAGCCAGAGCAGGGATAGCCCTGTGCGTTATTAGATGGTTAGGCAAACTCTGCATTTTCAGTTATATGTGCATGATCACTGGAACTTACTTCCAAGAACACTATAGGGAAGGAAAAGCTTGCAATAGTTATTAGTTTTAGATCTGGCTTCTTCCAAGCCTACTCTGAACTTGTTCCTATACCTTGTCCTATACCAACCTGAAAAAAAATCAGTTTTCCTTTCTATGCATCTTCACCATGCTCTAATGACTAACACTGCTGTAGTTCCTTAAATAGCCCAATACTGGAATTGGGCAGGCATAGGGATGCAGTGACTTGCTTAAGCTTAGAAAGTGAGCCAATAGCAGAGCCAGAAATAGAAACACTTGGTCCTCTGACTCCCAATCTGGTGCTCTCTAATATTTATAATCCTCTAATTAGGGCTGTCAACCAATTAAAAAAATTAATCGCGATTAATCGGACTGTTAAACGCTAATAGAATACCATTTATTTAAATATTTATGCGTGTTTTGTACATTTTCAAATACATTGATTTCAGTTATAACACAGAATACAAAGTGTAAAGTGCTCACTTTATATTTATATTACAAATATTTGCACTGTAAAAAAACAAAAGAAACAGTATTTTTAGTTCACCTAATGCAAGTACTGTAGTGCAATCTCTTTATCATAAAAGTTGAACTTACAAATGTAGAATTATGTACCAAAAAATCTGCATTCAAAAACAAAACAATGAAAAACTTTAGAGCCTACAAGTCCACTCAGTCCTATTTCTTGTTCAGCCAATTGCTCAGACAAACAAGTTTGTTTACATTTGCAGGAGATAATGCTGCCTGCTTCATGTTCACAATGTCACCTGAAAGTGAGAACAGGTGTTCTCATGGCATTGTTGTAACCAGTGTTGCAAGATATTTACATGCCAGAGGCACTAAAGATTCATAGGTCCCCTCATGTTTCAACCACCATTCCAGAGGACATGTGTCCATGCTGATTACAGGTTCTGCTCGATAACAATCCAAAGCAGTGCGGACCAATGCATGGTTTTTTTTCATCATCAGAGTCAGATGCCACCAGCAGAAGGTTGATTTTCTTTTTTGGTGATTTGGATTCTGTAGTTTCCGCATTGGAGTGTTGCTCTCTTAAGACTTCTGAAAGATTTTGGAACTCACTTTAGATTCTTAAACCTTGGGTCGAGTGCTGTAATTATCTTTAGAAATCTCACATTGGTACCTTCTTTGTGTTTTGTCAAATCTGCAGCAAAAGTGTTCTTAAAATGAACAACATCTGCTGCGTCATCATCTGAGACTACCATAACATGAAATACATGGCAGAATGCAGGTAAAATGGAGTCGGAGACATACAATTCTCCCCTAAGGAGTTTGGTCACAAATTTAATTAACGCATTATTTTTTAACAAGTGTCATGAGCATGGAAGCATGTCCTCTGGAATGGTGGCAAAGCATGAAGGGCATACGAATGTTCAGCATATCTGGCACATAAATACCTTGCAAGGCTGGCTCCAAAAGTCCCATGTGAATGCCTGTTCTCGCTTTCTGATGACGTAAATAAGAAGTGGGCAGCATTATTTCCCGTAAATGTTAACAAACTTGTTTGTCATAGCGATTGGCTGAACGAGAAGTAAGACTGAGTCAACTTGCAGACTCTAAAGTTTTGCATTGTTTTGTTTTTGAGTGCAGTTATGTAAAAAAAAAAAATCTAATTTGTAAGTTGCACTTTCATGGTAAAGAGATGACACTACACTACTTGCATGAGGGGAACTGAAAAAGTTTCTTTTGTTTATCATTTTTACAGTGCATATATTTAATAAATAATATAAAGCAAGCAGTGTACACTGTGTTCTGTGCAACTGAAATCAATATATTTGAAAATTTAGAAAAACATCCAAAACATTTAATATATTTCAATTGGTATTCTATTGTTTTACTATGCAATTAAAACTGTGATTAATTTTTTTGAGGTAATCATGTGCGTTAACTGCGATTAATCGACAGCCCTACTTCTAATTTGTGGAGGGGAATTTGTGGGGGGAAGGGGTAGCAAAAACTACGAACTATCAAGAGGAGCATAGAAAAGGCCAGAGAATTAGCTCACTAGAAAATTTCTATGCAGAATGAACTTTAAACCAAAGATTTCCACCACATGTTACCAAACAAACAGGTTTGTTTTAATTTGTACATTGTCAGGTTATAACTTCAGGGTACCTTTCATAAGGCAACACAAATAGGTGTTCAGTTAAGGTGCAATTAACCCCTTTCTCCCTGCCCCAAGTAAGCAAGCAGGGTTGAGTGGGATGGAATCCACTCTGCAACCCAGCACATCAGCACTGATTCTCTGCATCTGTCCTTCAGTATATGGGCTGCAACAACAGTGGATGTACCTTCACACCCACTATGAGGGCATTCCTATCCATTGGATCCATGTAAATATAGATCCAGTGTCCCATCCCTTGGCCCACCATGAAACCTTCCCTCTGCATCAGTATATGAGGCTTGAATCTACCAAGTGATCAGTGCTTGGGCCCTGATCCAGCCAAACACTTCAGCACAATGTGAATGTGCATTATGTGAAGCATATGAGTGTTCCTATTGAAGCCAGTGGGACAATACGTATGCTTAAAGTTAAGCACATGCTGAAGTGCTTTGCTGGATTGTGACCAAGTGCTGAGAACTTTGTAGGACTGAGCTTGAATGCAAGCCATCTGTCATTCAGTGGAGACGCACTTCAATGGACAGGACACTCTTTCTTTAAAAAAAAAAAAAAAAAAAAAGTTTAGTATTGCTATACAGCCAAGTTGAATTCAAGCTGGTTATAAAATTTGCCTATTCCTCTGGTGTGTGCACAAGGAAGTTTTGTTTCCATCATCTGATCTCAACCATGTGCGTGAATCTGCAGCCTACAGCATATCGGGATATAAGGAGTGCAACAGAAAGTGATAAATAAATGTACTCCACTGTGATGGAGTGAGTTAAGTAAAAGAGAGAAGGCTAAATTCTGTCCAAAGACACACATTTGCTCAGGCCTATAGGTTCCAAGGCTGTTCCAAATTAAGTAAATTACAAACTTCTTATTGGCATCAGTGTGAGCATAATCAGGCCCTTAGATTCCTTTCTCAGAATACTGTAGCGATCCATTTTAGAGAAGGAGGAAAAGGATTTTTTTGTATTAAGTTGGAGGGGAAAAAAATCTATTTTTAAATCTTGGTGCACTTTTTCCTTTTTCAGCTCTTACAGTGTATAGCAGCAGACCTCCCAGAAGAGCAAATTTGGATCACTAACTTACAAGCCTAGAACATGTTAAAGGAAGGGTTAAGCCTGTATTAGCATTTAAAAGTGGAACTTACTGTTGAGGATTTTTAACAGTGATGCAGCGTAACGGCAGCTCCAGCATAAAACACTGAGAACTTTTAACAAAACTCAAAACTAAAATCTAAGCTCTTAGCCAATTTGTTAATGGGATATTTTGAAAACAGTACATATACCTGCTTAAAAAAAATGCAATTCTACTTTCTCCAAAAAAATTGGAAAGGAAATATCTTTCACTGTCATTGGAATAAGCGGAATATCACCTTAATCAGCAAAGCTGCCCCCCGAAAGCTTGATCTTTGTGCTTTCCTAGTTGGAGAAATAACGTTTTTAGTGGCCTGATTGAGAGCTCCTTTTATTGCCACTGTTCAGTGGCTGAACATTTGTCAGGATATTGTGACCTACAGTCGGCATTTTTTTGCCAGTTCCATAACTTGATCATACAGGAAGGATAATGTAGTGAGTAGCAAATGACTGATTTAAAAATAGAAATAGTAAATAAATATATTGTGGTTAACTGCAATTTTCTCAAACAGGAAAAGATATTGAATTTGTTTTGAGAAGGATCTCAAGAGCCTTCCTTAATATGCAACCAAGGCCAAACTCTTGAATGCCCCATGTATTGTATAATAATGCTAACAAAGGAAAGACTATACAAGAAAGCAAGGGAGAGGTTTTTATTGACTGAATGTGGACAGAGTGTGATTGATAGTGTTGCCTTTTTTCCCCTTTGTGCACGGTGCACAATAATTACTGTAGGCAGAACCTCATGTTTTAATATGTTGTACCATAGCCTCTTTTTTGATTGAAATCCACGTTCATTTCATCTTGACAGCAGTGCGGAGTTAGTTTCTCCTGTAACATTTTTAATAATTAAACAAGCTATTTAAATCTTGGCATTTTCATTATATTTGCACCAGTGCTATCCATTATTCTGTGGATCCAGTGAGTCTGTATTAAACCATACAAAAATTACTATAATATTAAAGTGTCGGGCACAATTCACAAATGCAATGCCATGCAATTCAGAGTTGGGACGAAACACCATAGAATCATAGAAGATTGGGGTTGGAAGAGACCTCAGAAGGTCATCTAGTCCAACCCCCTGCTCAAAGCAGGACCAACACCAACTAAATCATCCCAGCCAGGGCTTTGTCAAGCCGGGCCTTAAAAACCTCAAAGGCTGAAGATTCCATCACCTCTCGAGGTAACCCATTCCAGTGCTTCACCACCTTCCTGGTGAAATAGTGTTTCCTAATATCCAACCTAGACCTCCCCCACTGCAACTTGAGACCATGGCTCCTTGTTCTGTCATCTGCCACCATTGAGAACAGCCGAACTCCATCCTCTTTGGAGCCCCCTTTCTGGTAGTTAAAGGCTGCTATCAAATTCCCGCCGCCCCCTCCCCATTCTTCTCTTCTGAAGACTAAATAAGCCCACTTTCCTCAGCCTCTCTCGTAAGTTATGTCGTAGCCCCCTGATCATTTTCGTTGCCTTCCGCTGGACTTTCTCCAATATGTCCACATCCTTTCTGTAGTAGGGGGCTCAAAACTGGAAGCAGTACTCCAGATGTGGCCTCACAGTGCCAAATAGAGGGGAATAATCACTGCTCTTGATCTGCTGGCAATGCTCCTATTAATGCAGCCCAGTATGCATTTCCTGCATCTCCTACTGCCCACAGATTGCATTGGTGATGCTTCAAATCTAGCACACTTGGATAGCAATGGATGCTCCTCAGAAATCCTGGTCTGCGCTCTGTTCACTTGATATTGTTCTGGTATTCAGGGTGTTATGTCACTGAGGGATATATTGCTTCTGAATGTTATTTGTTTATATTCATCCTTTGTAATTTGACCTAGTTTCCACTTTTTTTAGGACTCTTTTGATTTTTAGATCATTGAAGATCTCCTGGTTAAGCCAGGCTGGTCTCTTGCCATGCTTCCTATCTTTCCTACATAGTGGGATAGTTTGCTCTTGTGCCCTTAATAATCTCTCTTTGAAAAAAACTATCTTCAATTGTTTTTCCCCTTAGACTTGCTTCCCATTGGATCTTACCTACCAACTCCATGAGTTTGCTAAAGTCTGCCTTCTTGAAATCCATTGTCTTTATTGTGCTGTTCTCCCTCCTACCATTCCTTAGAATCATGAACTCATCATTTCATGATCACTTTCATCCAAACTGCCTTCCACTTCCAAATTCTCAACCAGTTCCTCACTATTTTGTCAAAACCAAATCTAGAACAGCCTCTCCTCTAATAGCTTTCTCCACCTTCTGAAATAAAAAATTGCCTCCAATACATTCCAAGAACTTGTTGGACAATCTCTGCCTTCCTGTGTTAAAGAATTGTTTCTCATTATGTTAGGATTGGTCAAAGGAATTATTTTATAATACTTTAGTAAAATGATTGGTTAAGGAATAGCTAAGCAGGACTTAAGTTTCATTATATAAACTGGGGTCCAAAAGGTAGTTCTTTGGAACCAGCACCAGGACACAGCCCAAAATCAGAGCTGCCAGACCTCAACACCCTGCCAACTATATCGTGCAGAAGCTGGAGTTCCTGGATGACCTGTGTGACAGGGTCAGGCCAGATGGCTACAGGAGAGTGATCCTACTGGAATCCAGGAAGTGGGCAGGTGGAAGCCCGCCCATTGCTAAAGGGTCGTCCCTGTCCCACCCCCAGCCTGTGTTGTTTTCCCAACAGATGTCTCAGTAGTTGAAGAAGAAGAATGGTACAGCCTTATATTATTTAAGCCGGGCCACTTTGAACAATAATTAACTTCTATTGACGCATGAGCAGCTGAGCTGGGCTTACTCTGGTGGTCCACAGAAACATTGCCAGGTAGTTCAGGAGAAGAAATACATGAGGTCTCTTTGTCATAAAATTCTGTTGGCAATCTGCAGTGCTCTCTCCACTAGCCCACTTGTGATGGGGAAGGAACAATTGGAAGCAGTGTGCTTGAAATTCATACTGCCTCCCAAAAGCCTGCAATTCAGAGCTGCCTAATACTCCCTACTACATGACCTTGTGTTCTTTATAAAGAATGGCAGCTCTGTCAGTTTCTCTGCCTTGGAAACCAAATAAATTTCAGTTTGTTCTGTTGTAAAAAAATAAAATAAAATTGAGATTTATTGGAAAATAGGGATAATGATACTGTCCCCCTCTGCAAAGTGCTTTGAACTCTACTGATGAACAGTGCTCTGTATGAGGTAGGTACATAGATATTATTATTTAAAAAAGCTGAAAATGCCTTCCTATTTTAGGCCAATTAAATGTGTTGTTTACATAAATAGTGGAAACTTTGAACTTTAGAGTAGCAACAAATTAGTCTGCCCCCTTTGTCACCCCTTTCTTCCACTCTGGAGCAAGGAGGCAGCGGGGGAAGAATTGTGATTCATTGCTGTGTTGGAGTCTCAGTGCTTCCTGGGGCTATCCCTGACCTGGTACAGCTTACACGCCATCCCCTGCTCAGATCTGTGGCTAAAGTCACAAATCTAGTCTTTTGTGACTGTTAGCACAGACTTGGACATCCTATATGGCTGTGAGTGATTGAACATTGGGCTCTGCGTGCCCATAAAGAAACACTGAAAAGTTGACTTTCTGGAATCTTTCCAGAGGAGGTTAAGAAAAGGACATGGCTCTCTATTCCTCAGTCTAGGGTTTCCTCTTTGCTCTGTTTCATTAAAAAGAACCCCTAAAGTTATGTTATGTTTTTGTTTAATAAAATTAAAGCCATTAATGCAGTATTCTGGACTATTATTTCAGTATAAATGTTGTTGAAGCGGATTTTTCAATTCAGTCTGTGACTTTGAAGCCACGGGAGCAACTTCGTACTTGAATCCAGTGAAGAAGCTCTTGATGTAATAAATGAAACACCAGGGAAAAATTAAAGATAACAATTTTACTTTCCCCTTTTGACTTTGGCTATTTATTTTAAGGAAAAAATAATGCTTTCTGAAGGTGTTCAGAATGTTTTGAGATATATAAGATCTGTCCATACCAGCATGCCTTTGCTTATATGTTTTATGTATCCTTGCCACATAACAGTAGGAAATTTAACATACAGCTGAGACTGAAATATAAACTCCCCTAATGCATAAGATATATATTGTCAGTGTCAATTCAAGCACAATAAAAAATGAGTGAGTAATATGTATGTACAAAAAAGTACCATATGTGATTGCATGATGACTCTTGTTTCACACTTATCCTTAAAATGATGCCAGAAGCTGCAAACTGCGCTTCATACTACTGAAGACTCTTCTTCTTAGGCTGTTTATATTTTAATCTCCATTGATTCAGTTCTGTCTCCAGCTGCAGACTATATGAATGTCTAGCTGAGCCTGAAATCTTTACCGTGGCACAAGATTTTTAAGGTGAAATTCGTGTGTCTCACATAAAACAAGGGTAAAATACCTGACCTGGCTGACTTCTATCTTCCCCAGTGGGTGCTCCTCATCTGCTTCCCCTCCCCACCTGAGGGACCTCCTCTGCGCCACCCCACCCCCGAGGCCACCCCTCACTCTGCCTTTTCCTGCCCCCGCTTCACCCTACCCCTGAGGCCCCCCCCGCCCGCTGCTCCCTTCTCTCTGGCCCCCTTCCCCAAGCGTCTCCTACGCACTGAACAGCTGATTGGTGGCCAGCCCCGGGAACCAGTGTGGCTGATGGGTGCTGAGCACCCCTTGTTTTTTTTCCCATGGCTGCTTGAGCCCACGAGCACCCATGGAGTCAGCGCCTCTGCCTGGAGCCAAAGCGTATGCCAGAAGTGGTAGCAATACCCTGCCAGGTGAATACTATAGGCTGTAAACTGGAGCAATAGCTGTAGCTACAGCTACTTGCGTGCTGCATTAGGGCCCTTGGATCAATGAAAGTATGGACTGAGTCCTGCATCTTCCTTTCAGCCAAAACTCCCAATGAGATCACTGTGGGGGGGGGAGGTGGAGTTTTGCCTGAGTAAGGATGTCTGGTTTTGTCCCAGGATTATAAGTTTGAACATTCAGATTTTATGAAGTTTTCTGCTTCTTGGCAGTTAATACCAATCATGCATAGCTTTTGGTCTCACCCTGGCCTCATCTTCCATCCACTAAATTAGTGAGTGTTGGGATTATCCAGACGTTTTTCTCCCCTCCCCCCTTTTATCCCTCTCATAAATCATTTGGTTGTTATACACACTCCTCAATGAGGCATAGTTACATACTATGTTTCCAGCTTTGTGCCAAGATTTTTTTGAAGTGTCCTGTGAATTTAGGTACCTTGGTTTTTGGATGCCCAACTTTGAGTCTTTTTATGGTATCTCAAGTTGGGCCCCCCAAATCACTAGATGCTATGGAAATTCTTAACCTCATTGCGCAGCTGGTTTTGAATTGAATATGTGAAAAAGAATGTGCAGAACATTTGTTTAGCTCTTGTTTCCAAAGGCTACGGTCCTGAGTGTGATCTGCCCAGTTGTCCACATCCATGTCCATTTCTTTGAGGTCTCACTTGCACACATCCTTGAAACACAATTTTGGCCATCCTTTAGGTCTTTTTCCAGACGCCAGTTCACCGTAGAGGATGTCCTTTGGGATGTGCCCATCACTAGTTCAACGCACATGCTCAAGCCAGCGGAGGCGTCTCTGTTTGAGGAGTGTTTGCATACTGGGTATGCTGGCCCGCTCGAGCACCTCAGTGCTGGTGACTCTGTCCCTCCCGGAGATTCCAAAGATTCAACGAAGGCAATGCATATGGAAGCTGTTGAGCCTCTTTTCCTGATGAGAGTATAAGGTCCGTGTCTCGCTCCCAAACAAAAGTGTGCTAATAACACATGCACATACACACAGCTTAGTAGTGCATTAAAAATATACATATAAATGTAACACTATCACTTTAGACATGATAAAGCAGAAAGGAAAAATAAAGGCTCCTGTTAGAAGTTTGTGGGGCTCAGTTGTTCCACAGCTGTTTGACTTTTCCAGGCCTGGGGGAAAATAAAGAACATAGCCATAAATAAGCGATAGCGATATACCTGAATGACGTATTGAGGTTCAGACGGGTTCTGCACCCAGTGGCCTGCATTGCAGCTGTCCACTGCAGTCTAGCACCATGTGTTAGCAGTTGCTGTTTTTCTCCCAGAGCTGGGTCACACTTTTTTGATGACTCATGTCAGAGGCGCAAATGAAGCGAGGAAAAAAATTTAATTAAGTATGTATTACTAAGCTTCAGAGGGGTATTGGAAGAAGGGAATAAGAATGAAAGAACCAATAACATCATTGTAGAAAAAATATTTTAAAAACTATATAATTAGCTGCTACTTTCCGAGTGCTCTCGGGGACTAAGCCCGCGTTGCATGTTACGCATGGGTGATTGACATCATAGCCCAATCCTGTCAGTGTTACTCACTGCTAGTAACATTGCCAGTACTTGGCAGTCCCTTTGACTTCATTGGGATTACTCCCGAGAATAAGTCTTTGCAGGATTAGGCCCTTAAGTAATCAAGTTGTGAGTCTTAAAAAAAAAAAAGTACATCTATTTACCATAAATACAATATGTCCACTCCTAGTTAGTTTAATTGGCTCTTGTATTCACGTAGAACAGTACAGCAGTTACTGTAGAGCTAGACCATTACTGGCCATTTCCTTTATTCCATTGTTTTATGCCCTCTCTTCCTTTTATAAATAATGTATATTTTACTAATATTGCTTGCCACCAGCATTCAAAAGTCATGAGTGAATCCCACCCCCATCCTAAAATTGGCTTAAAAGTCATAAAATTTTAAAAATAAAATCTTGAATTTATTTGCCTTCTGTGGTTTTTTTGAGCTTCAAGGATTCACATTTTCAAGTTCTTCTTTGCAACCACGGGGCTGGAAACTTTTGTTTTTAATGAAAGATGAGATTCATGTGTCTCCAGGAGCCGGGGCTCTAAGAAAACAATAAATATTGAGAGACATGCAGTGAAATGAGTTGGCAACAGGTTGGTTTACTATATTAATAAGAAAACCCACACAGATTCCAGGTAAGTTGTTAATGTTAGGAAAACCTGGTTGAAATTTGGAGTTTCTTTCTCTGGGAAATTTCAGTACTTCCAAATTTTTCGATCCAAAATGTTCACTATGTTTTTTTTTTAATTACAACTTTTCATTTTTTTTCTAAATAAAATGACATCAAAATGGAAACATTCCTGTGGAAAGTTTATATTTGACAAAACAAAATGTTCTATCAAACTTTTGTACAATCTCTAATGCTAGGTTTTGGGGTGTCGATCAACCAGTGTGGTAGCTTTTTCCTCGTGTGTGAGCTGCTTCAGAAATGTAGCTTGTCTCACGTGAAAAATAGATGCCCAATCAAAACAATACCATAGTCCTACATGATAGGAAATGGCTACTGAAAAGAGCAAAATACCAGGGGTTTGAGATTATGACTAAGGCACATTGGCATGACGTGGTCAGGAAAATTGCGCATACACCATTTCTACCATGCCTGCCTTAATATGCATTTATTACTTCTGACAAATTCAAAGTGAAACAATTGAAATTGCACAGTGTCATCTAGTTTCACACTATAACTGTAAATTTTATCAGGTTCACTCAAAGTTTGCAAACATTTCACTGACTTCATGTCTTTATTGAAACTTTAAACCAGATGAGGATTTTGAGTTTTTGCATAGGTTAAAATTAAAAGTTTTTTGCATAGTTCTCATCCTACTGCTACACGTGTCCCAATACAGTCATCTAGAAAATATCAAAATATCATCTTGACTATGTTTCTGAGGATGAGGGCACAGCGTTGCTCTCTGAGTAGACCCTTACTTGTAAGAAATGTATGTAAAGTTACTCAAGTTCCAGTACGTGATGCACTGAAGTTCAAATAAAAATATTTTTCTTCATGAAAGATTCTTAGATCTGTGCATTTGCACTTTTTTGCAGATGTTTGTTTGAGTGCAGGCAACTCTGTAATGAACCAAATGAGTTGGAAGTGTTAGAATGCCCAATTATACAATTCATTGAATGTCTATGAGGCTGAACAATGGAAACTACTATGCATGCTTTACTCATTTAACTTCATTTAAAGTATTCTTGGCATCTAAGCTGCATTAATGTGGTAACTTTTGTGTAGCAATTAACAAACAGTGGCAATTTGAAACATTCATAAGACTTACAGGAGGAGGGTTGTGAAATGGGCAGTTAGCGGCTTTAACATCTTGGTGGATTGAGGATATTGGGGGGGGATATCAATTTTTTTTTCCTTTCTCTCAAAATTTCAAGTGGAAAAAACAATGAGTCAATCAGAGGTTGTGGCTGGGCAATCAGGTGGCACTTGGCTGCATGAAATAGTGTTCGATAGCTTTTTATAGTGATAGCGTTAGAGTGTTTCAAATCTTTATTTACCATCATAGTTGGAAACATCATTCAATTTCTAGATTGATATGTGGATGATGCCTGGGAACTGGTTGTCTCTTAAGGTTATATTCTGAGAGGAATCAATCTGCTGGGAATGAGGGATGGTTTCTGACCACCAGGAGGCAAGGCAAATCAGGATCCTTGCCTGGAGCAAATTTCAACTCTCCTTGTTGCCACTTGCCAGAATTTCCCCTCTCGTCCCCCTAACAGAATTGGCCTCCCTTGTTGCTTGTTCTAAATGTGAACATTAGACGTGAACAGTGAAGAGGGGGACTGGGGAATTGCAGGGCAACAACTGACAAGTGGGCTGGTGGGGAGGGAGTGGAGGAGAATCACCCTGGAAAATGCAGGATATTTGCCATATGGGAGAGTTGAAGTGGGAAGCCCTTTGTGGCTGGGGGAAGGAAGGAAGGATGGAGTGGTAACTGGGATGAGGCAGGGTGCCTTACAGGAGGGAATTAGGAGAATGGCAGAGCTGAACTAAAAAATGTTAATCTTCAGTTCCTTGGTGTGGAATGCTTTGAATGAATAAACTTGCCCATGATGAGTACAACTCCTACACTCACAAAGGAAGCCAGGTTGGCTTGTTCTCGATGACTTAAGTGTGAGGTTTCCCTGAGTAGGGACTACAGATTTGGTCTCCATGTTTTAAATGACATCTTAAATATGCAAAAAAATCTCACTTTCTCTAAAGATTTCAAAATCTGAGCTGTCTCCATTTCCCCTAGCAATACAATTTAAAGGAGATTTAGACGTTTGCAGCATATTGTGGAAAATACTGTAAATACTGTAAATGCTCCCGGTGGGCATGGAACATTCCCCAAGAGGGAAGGAGCATGAGCTGCCCCGCCAGTTGATGATTCCACCGGCCGCACTTTCAGGCAGCTCCGGGGCAGCGATGGCTCAAGCAGGCAGGGAAGAGGGCTGCTGGGCAGGCAGAGCAGAGAGAGGTGGGAGGCTGCCACGCCCTAGCTCGCCAGCAGGGTTGTCTGTCCGCTCCTATGCGGCCGCATCACTCTTCCGATCTGCACTCCCAGGCAGCCTGCTGGAGCTGGGGTTTGCAAGTCCCTTGGGGCTGCTCATGCTGGAGTTGAGACGGGAGAGCAGTGAGTGATAGGGCTAGGGGGGAGAAGAGTGAGCAAGGGGTGGGGTCTGGGGGAAAGAGGTGGAGCAGGGCTGGGGCCTCAGGGGGGAAGGGGTGGAGCAGGGCCCAGGGCTTCAGGGGAAGAGGCAGAGCAGGAGCAGGGTAGTGGGGGGGGTTGGTTTTCGGACATTAGAAAGTTGACTACCCTAATTTCTCATGATTGTTGTTAACTGCCCCTGCTTTTTCTCCTTTAATTTATGCCTCAGAAATAATGCCCAAATGTTTTGATACAGTACGTTTATGGGAAAGGTGTGAGAGTGAAACACCTTTCATAATTCTTAGTTATAGCAACTTAGCAAAAATATTAGCCAATGGTTGTTTCACAGAGGAAAGACCAAAGCCTGTTGTTGTTCTGAAAAAGTGAATTGTGACAGCCATATGTGCAGGCCTGGGCTTGGTGATACAGAATGGGGATCCTTGTTCCTTGGCAGTGTGTATTTATATAGTTACGCTGTGGATGTGACACACAGCAGTTTGCTGAGGATGGAGGATAACAAATACACTCATAAAAAGAGAGAATACTTTCAATGCATAACTTCCAAGACTACTTCATGATGCATAACCTCCAGGACTCCTATCAGTCACAATACAGAGCTGCGGCTTCCTTATATCTGTGTAGAAATGAAGAGTGTATAACTTCACTTGCCAGAAGCAATCTGCCTTGACAATTCAGGGCCAAATCAATAATCCTTACTCATGTTTAATAGCACTTACACTAGCAACAAGATTAAGTGCTATTTAACATACTTAGAGTTTGGAACTGGGGCCTCATGGATTAGGGTAGGATTCTTTCACGGAGTCCAGTTATACATGTGATCCTGTATCTTCAAGAGATTACTGCATATATGATCTACGGTATACCTACATAAATATGCATTGCCAGGGAGCAAGGATCCTGAGCTGCAAGTATCAAACCCAGGTCTGCACAGTGGCACTGGCAGTTTACATTATAAAGAATAATTAGATGGTCTGGCAATTCCTGTCTTGAGGTTGTTGGCTCTTGCTGTTGCAAAGTTGACTTTAATGGAACAGCTTGTGTGACTAATTGCTATACAGCGTGAGAAAGGGTTACAGAATTGGGCCCTATGTAATCTGATAAATTCTGAACATTGAACCATTGTAAACCGTACTCAATTTATAAAGCATTTGGAAAAAATATACACACATTGCAGGAAAACTTACATAGAACCTGCATAAAATTTACATAGAACCTGCAAGCTGCTGTTGAACAACGATGCAGGAATATTGTCTTCTGCAGGAGTGTCACAGCTTTCCTGCTGAATTTGTATGCATGCTGGAACATGGATGCACAAGAATAATTGCCTTGTTCAGTAACTTTGTCCTTATACTGCCATGTGGGTGGGTTCGCTCCACTGGGTTCTCAAGTCAAATATAATGTAAGTGAGGGGAAATAGCCTTTTATGCTCATATACTGTATGAACTGCTTAATCATTCATGTCTGAAAATTAGCTGTACGCCATTATTTACTGAGGTACATTAATAGCAGCCGGTATTTTACTGCACTCCCACAGCAGAATGAAGTATTGGCACACCATGCATTCAGGGATATGCTGGTCTGCTGGGTAAATATGTATTTGAAAGGGACCATGCCTTTTTAACAAAGGACCAAGCCACTCTGCCTACTGGATGAATACATATTGACCAAAGGAGGCCCATTTCTGTCTAAATAATGTACTGCACGTAGAATATGAAGGGTCAGATTGTGCCTTGCCCTAATGCACCTGCCTAGAGGGGGGAGGGGATGGGCTAGTAGAAACTAAAAGATGTGAATATTTTCAGCACAATTATTTTAATGGTTAAGACGAAAGATCAAACCAAACAGTCCCTAACCCAGCCCCATAGGGCAGTCTAGTACAGGGGCATAAAGGAAACAGCCTTGTTGGCATTCTGTCCCCTCCCTTCCTGGTACACATGTGCAGTTGCCCTACATCGCTTGATTGCAGGCCACTGTGCTATACGTCCTGCTGTCTTTACTGCTGCCCCCTGCCAGCAACAGGCTGCTGGTATGCCCATCTCTTAATGTTTAGTCTCGGATCTTAGGCCACCTACCTTCCCTCAGCAGCCAGCTCCCGGGCTACAGTCTTTAGCCTGATAATGCTTTCTGCCCGTACACAGCCTCGGGCTTTTTCTTGACTCTTGTCCACTCAGGCCTCAGGATATTACTTCCTTTTTTTGTACCGTAGGGATTATGGAGCTCTCTGCCAGCTAGATGTTGTTCTGAGTAATACTCCACTAGCTAGACCTTTTCCCTCCAGGACAGCTGGGATGGAGGGAAGTTAATGTGTTGGTTCATACAGTACTTGTACTGCGATCATACATTGTGCCCTCTCTGCACACAAAGAGTTAAAACAAGTCAAACCCTGTAGAAAACACTTTATGAGGTTTTCCGGTGTTAATCATAGAATATCGGGGTTGGAAGGGACCTCAGGAGGTCATCTAGTCCAACCCCTTGCTCAAAGTAGGACTAATCCCCAACTAAATCATCCCAGCCAGGGCTTTGTCAAGCCTGACCTTAAAAACTTCTAAGGAAGGAGATTCTACCATCTCCCTAGGTAACGCATTCCAGTGTTTCACCACCCTCCTAGTGAAAAAGTTTTTCCTAATATCCAACCTAAACCTCCCCCACTGCAACTTGAGACCATTACTCCTCGTTCTGTCATCTGCTACCACTGAGAATAGTCTAGATCCATCCTCTTTGGAACCCCCTTTCAGGTAGTGAATCACTGCCCACTCCTGTATGACCCACAGCCCGCATTTTTAATAGTGTTATATTTGGGGTTGTTTGCTGCAGGCCATTGACACTGAGCAGGGAGAAATGGTTAGTGAGGTGCCAGGAAACTTCTACTTCTAGAAATACCTAAAAATCACCATTTCACTGTCTTGCTTGCATTACACAGGAACATTTTGGCAGCTTGCCAAAATCGCTGACCATTTTAAGGCCCACGAGGCTTCAGTGAGCCTGCATTCCTCCTGTGCACTGAAGGAAGCAGGGGTCCTATAGTAAAAATAGTAAGTGGTCATCTGATTAATGACTGGATTCCAGCGCACAAGAGGGTTGAATTAAGATTGTGTGGGCCACTGTAAATCTGGTATTTCATCACTGTGTAACCTGAACGTTCTAGCTGGTGCAGTGCCCAAATCCCTCACAGGAAGGTGGCTGGGAGGTTCCCACTCTGGGGCTTGATTCTGTGCTATGGAAGGGAGTGGGACTTTGCAGCCATTGAAGTCAATGGCAAGGTGTCAGCACATTTATGCTCCTGCCTGTTATGCTTCTATAAAACAAATTGATGTATCCTCAGCAAAAATGTGATATGGTTTTGCATGGAAAATTATTTATTCATCTGGAGAAGATAACGACCTTGGCACAATAAGTAGAAGTGCGCCAATGAAATTTGCTGGTGACCCAAAATTGCAAGGCCTCATCAGTACAGAAGAGGATGAGCATATTATACATAAATGTGGAAAGGTTAGATTTTTAGTGGTACATGTTAACTTCACCGATACACACAAACCAACGGAAAAAACATTTCCATTGCTGCTAATCAAAGTGTACAGAGTGGCAAAGTAAGAAAAATGCTCCTTGAGAACCTATTAGAATTTGATTTAAGGATGTTCAATTTGTATATTTTGGTATGTTACGTTAACAATTTGTGTTTTAATGGTTATAAAGCTTTAACGTTTTGAATCACAATATCATCTTCTGCCATTAAATAATTATTGCCTGATGCTCCTCCCATAATTTCCTGCAACTCTGAAGAACTTAAATTGATAAAAATTGGGGGGAAATGCTTAAAAATAAGTATCAATGTTATCTGTCAAAATTATATATAAAAATTGAATTCTGCCCAGGCTAATTATACAGGAAGAATTGGTGGGCATTGAGGACTGAAGAAATAGAAATAGGATGAAATTTAATAGCACAAAATGCAAGGTCATGCACTTAAAGACGAATAACAAGAATTTCCGCTAGAAACTGGAGGTTGATCCCTTAGAAACAAAGGAAAAGAAAGACCTGTGTCTATTAGTTAGGAGAGGCAAATGTGATCCTAGTATATATCAGGTGAGGTCTTACTAGTGCCTTGTACAATAGTTTCAGTTCTTCCTTTTCTGTACTGGAAATACCTCATCTGGAATACTGTGTACAGTTGTGATCACCCATGTTTAAGAAAGATGAATTCAAACTGGAACAGGTGCAGAGAAGGGCTATCAGAATGATTAGGGAAATGGAGAGCCTATCTTATGAGAGGAGACTAAAAGTGCTTGGCTTGTTTAACCTAGTGAAATGAAGGCTGAGAGGGGATATGACTGTTCTCTATAAATACAGCAGAGGCATGAACACCAGAGAAGGAGACAAGCTATTTAAACTAAAGGAGAATGTGATTACCAGAACAAATAAGTATAAACTGGCCATCAGTAAATTTAGGATGGGAATTAGAATACTTGTTTCTAACCATCAGAGGGGTGAGGTTGCTTGTCCCTGCTACTCTATTGACAGGCAGTTGCAGAATTTACGATGGAACCTGATATGTTTATGAATGAGAATATATGATGGGGCTGTCTGTGATAGCACAAGACCAAACATGAGGACCCAAGCATGGGACTGGACTTGATGTCCCATGTTCCTACTATCAGAGTTCCAGATTGAACCTATTCAGGCAAAAATTCCCATTAATTTAAATGGGAGTATTTGTCTGATTAAGGGCTATAGGAATATGATCTTATGGTTTTACTGTCAAGAAGGGAATTTTCTAATTGATAATTGTTTTATATGTAAGGCAGAAGGTGCCTGATCCTGCAACCCTTACATGAGTAGACTTTATCCAAGTAAGCCCATTAATGCAAAGTAGCCTATTCACATGACTAAGGGTTGTAGGACTAAGCCCTTTATTACTAGACCTTATAAACAAATCAGATGTAACAATTAGAGAATTATTCTTATATCACTCTGTTTGCTTCAGGGATGAAATGTAAACCTTTCTAGTTGGTACTGTGCCTTCTTCCATGCCATTCCCAAGTATATTAATTACACGTGGATGCTTATCATGAGATATTGTTGAACACTTTTCATAGCTTCCAGATTTTTCATTGTTTTTGTTACCTTATTGGAGATGTGAAACCTTTTTATATTGCCTTTTCTATTTGAAAAACCTTGGTTTTCATTCCCCTCCAGAATGGAAAACAAGTTAACATCGATTCCCTTTGTTTTCTTGCTTGTGCATCATCAGCATCCTTAATATCCACCTAGCTTTAGCAATAGGGTTGGTGAATTTGTGCTCCATCTGGCTCTGTTAAGCAGAGGATAATGACTGCAAGTCCTACATAAACAGTGGGGCAGATCCTGAGCTGGTATAAAAAGATGTTCTGACTTCTGTGGAGCTACACCAATTTACACAATCAAAGGATCTGTCCCTGGTTTCCTCTTTTTTTATCTTGGAGTTGATGACTGCTTATAGGCCCAGATTCAGCAAGGTGTTTGAAGTCAGTGGGGCTATGCATGTGCTTACGTGCCTTGGTTAATCTGGGTATATAGGGCAGCAATACATGTACATCTGTCAGGATAGATGCCACATAAAAGAGAGCTAAATCAGAAACCTGAGATTAGGAGCGATATGGGGTGGTGGAGAAACAGCGAAATTGGTGTCTTGTGATTCAGAGATGGTCTATATTCCAACACCGAAAAGTTCAAAGAGGAATCTATCCTTCTAGCACAGGATATAAGTATTTGATAGGAGGAATTTCAGATACATAAATCCTTGTTACCACTGAAATAACACCACTAAAGACCCACATCCTCACAGTTGCTAGGTCATCTTATTTGCTTTTCTATCTCAGAGTTCAGTCATTTTTCAGTTTTAGAGCCTAGTGATTGCTATTCTACAACCTTCTCAGTTATTCAGCAACATAAACTGGGCTGAATAAACTCACATTTGGCCTGTTTAACTCATATGCCTTACTGCTCTAGACAAGCAAGTGTTTCTTCTGCACTCTGTAGGAGTTTCTCTATAGAGATGTCTGGAATTACAATACACTACAGTATATGGCCTTGGTCGGGGGAATCCAGCTAATGGAACAAACTTCCAGAGGAGATTAGGTGGATCAAGAGTCTGACTGTCTATAGGAAGTGCTGCAAAACCTTCCTTTTCAAAAGGCCCTTTACACCATAAGAATGACACTGATACCTCCTCTCACTAAATAAATCCCAAACAACCTATGAATGAATGAAAATCTAAAACTCAAAAGCAAATGCCTACCCCAAGGAGAGTTCTTCCTACCCCAAGAGGAAAGAAATGCCAGATACTCAATTAAATCTACTAGGGACTTCTCTTTTGCTATCGATTTCATGTGGAAGTCATTTAGATGCTATGGCAAAGGGCAGCAGTAAAAAATAAAATGATAGGTTTTCTCCCGTGGTAAGCGTGACTTCCATTTTCTACTTTCTATACACTGTCTTGCTGTTATCTCCTGTGAGTATATCACCATAGAGCTTGCTGGAAGAATATTTTATCATGGTGTGACTTTTTTTACTGTGCCATATACAGTATTCATCTCAGTTTATTCCCTTGCTTATTTTGGTATATTTTTAATGGCAAACAGCCATCTCACATGAGGACTGGACAGTTAAGTACTTCCCAGACAAAACCTTTACTAGTTTGACTTGTTTTGTAACTAACAAGTTAATCTTTTATGTAGCTCCCCACATTGAGCTGTTCCAAACTCATAATTTGGAATATGGAATTGAAAATCATTAAGGAAATGAGTTACTGTCCAGATGAATTTAGACAAAACATTGTTTTACCTCATTCTCTAGTAGATATTCACTGATCATTGAAGTTCAAATGGATAAAACGTAGAACTATCCCACTTTATAAACCTAAGATGCTCTTTTCAATTTAAATTTAATTGGATGACCATTTCTATGGATTTAAAAAAATCTTGTGTGTTTATACTGAAGTATAGACAATACTGTATTGATACCAATAATACCAGGAGTAGTATAAGTTGAAACTACTTGGCCATCACTTACACGTATTTACATAATTTAATCATACAAACTAATTAAATGTCAAGTCATTTGTAAGCAGTGTAGTTCCATCTTGTCTCTCTAAGGTCATTTGTAATACAGAATTCATACCATGATCATGGGTCACTAGATATAGCAATTAGTTATGCATGTATAATCCAGTTAAATTCATATTAAGAAAAATGATGGTGTCAAATCAGGTCTTAGTTTTGTTTCTAATTACTTTTTGTAAAATTTTGAACAGATTTATTGGCACTCTTTAAAAAAGAACCACCCCACAACTTCAGTGTTCTTTAATTTGTTTGTACTGCGAAGGCTTGGGTTTTAAATTGATCTAATTGATGATTGTATCAGAGAGGCTGCATTCAGAAATTAATCAGCGTTAGTGTGTAAGTCATTTGAATGCTTCAACCCTTCAGCAACTATGCCACTGTATATTTGACAAACATTTAATGGTACTGTCACAGGGTACCTCCTTGTGACTGGTTCCACTAAGGAGAATGAGGAATCCCAGATCCAGCTGTGAGTAGTTAATTGCCTAGGTGGCTGTTAATTACCTAAGGAAAACCTGTGCATAACAAAGAGTTATGAGGTCTCAGTCAGGAGGTTTCAGAGGACAGGAAGTTCCTGAGGGGGGTTGGTTAGGGAGCTCACAGGAAAGAGGACCTACGAAACATGCTCCTGGAGGAAAGAGGTTTTCAAAGGGGAAGATCCACATGTGCTAAGTCTCTAAGGAGGCCTGGTCCCAGCAAAAGGACCTTACTGTACAGCAGTCCAGATAGCAATAGACAGCTGGTGAAAATAGTCTTCAGGGGAGTATGAGTAAAACACGTTCTCTGTTGTGTGTGGAGAGGGAGGGGGATTGCTGTCTCCATCCCAGCCCGGTGTACAGGGGAGGCCCTGGGTGAAGCAGTTGGAGAGCTAGCCTGCCCCACACTCTGACTCGCCTTGTGGTGGCAGGTCTGGGCCCAGTTTCTTGCTCCAGCACACTGGCTCTCACCACTCGCAGATTTGCTGGGGCAGGCTCCTCTGAATGGCGGGTGAGGGGGTGGGGAGGAGAGGCTAGCCTTCTGACAGTCTCAAGAAGAAAAGGAGGGAGAGGGGAGAATAGGGGGGGAAGGTCACTAGCCCTGCATAATGCTCCAAAGAGAAGAACGTGAAGATAGGATGATGGTGGCAGTGCTAAAGGGTGAAGGGCCATGGGTGAACCATAGGGGACTGGAGCAGTTGAGGAACCCATGGTGGGGCGGTGGGGGGGGGGAGGGGGTGATTGCTGCAGCCAGGAGTTGGGGGCATTTGGGTTGATCTGTAGGGTAGATGGACTTGGATGTTGGGGGCAGAAGAAGGGCCCTAGGGGGAGTAAGGGGTGGTGGAGTAGCAGGGATGAAGAGGGAGGTTGAGGGGAGGGAAGTGGTTTGGGGATGGTGGGAGAATGGGGAGTTCAGATTTTAAGTGTGTTTTTACATGTGACGTAATAATAAACCATAAAACTACATGTGCACGCGCACACGGACTAGAACAATAGGAACAAATGAGGTTAAATCGTGTCTTGTGCTGAAGTCAAGAGATAAGACATTTTCTTCCACCACCAACTCTGTGCAAACGAAGCAGGATCTCTCAAGAGCACACTAAGGCCACAACTACATTACCCGCCGGATCGGCAGGTAGTGATCAATCTATGAGGGATCGATTTATCGCGTCTAGTATAGACGCGATAAATCGATTCCCGATCGCTCTTCTGTTGACTCCGGAACTCCACCAGGGCGAGAGGCGGAAGCGGAGTTGACGGGGGAGCAGCATCTGTCGATCCTGCGCCGCGAGGATGCAAAGTGATTCTAAGTCGATCTAAGATACATCGACTTCAGCTACGCTATTCTCGTAGCTGAAGTTGCGTATCTTAGATCGATTTCCCCCCCCCCCCCGCAGTGTAGACCAGACCTAAGAAAGAGCTGACTAACACCCCATCCTGAGTTCTACTCCTTCCAGAAGATCTGCTCTGCTGTTCAGGGAGTCCAGTGCTGCACATGTTTCCCACTGCCATTGGTGTGCTGCAGAACATGTCCTGACCCTCCAATTGGAATCACGTTCCTGCAGCTGAGGATTCCCAAGCATAGTCTGTGCGCCTTCGCTGAAGTGTCCTGGGTCTGGCCATAAATGTACTGAACTGAAAACGTATATTCCAGAGTTTCAGCCCTCATTCTGTAGGTCTTTTGTCAAAGAAAGTTCCAGATGAGAAGATTGTGTTTAACATTAAAGACAATCAGCTGTATATATATCTTTATGTACTTCCCTTTTTTCCTTTTAATCTACCTAGAAATAATTTTACTGTAAAACATGTCTTCCTTTAGTAAACTGAATAGATGTCTAACATATTTCAGAGTAAACAGAATCATCTGACCACAAGCTCAATGGGAGTTTTTATAGTGGAAAGTTCTAGAAGCAACTAAATTATTAGTCAGAACTTATATAGCACCCAAAAGGTAATAAGTGCATTAGAGACCAATATGAAGGCAGTATTCAGATTCTGACTTCCCTTATACTAGTGTAAATCAAGAGTATCTCCACTTAAGTCAATGGAGTTACACCAGTATAAATCTGGTACAAGTGATATCAGCATCAGGCCTGAAGTCCCTGCACCAAGGAGTTTACAATCTAAAATCCTGTGTCTGCCACGCTTGCATTGGGCCTGATGGAGTGCTCATTGAAGTCAGTGGAAAGACTGCCATTGGCTTCAGTGGATGTTAAATAGGGCCTGTTGTTTAGTACCTTCTCTAGATCTGTTGAAATGTCATTGAAGTCAATGAAAGATGCAGTGATCAGTGTATTTCAAATTCAGGTCACTTTTATTTATATGCCTAAATATAGATATAGGAGCCTAACTTTAGCTTTAATTTGGCTTTAATCCCACGCCCCCCCCCACCCAAATAAGAATAATAATTAATAAACCGTTTAGATTCCAAATCACAACAAATTCCATGGCTGCAAAATCACAGATTACCTGGGGTTTGATTGGAAGATCTACCCTCCAGGATTTAGTTTCTGCATGAAGCCTTGCATGATATTCAAGTCAGAGTGGAGCTTTTGACGAGAGCATGACTTCTTTGCAGCTTTCATGCAATGCACACCGTGCAGTATTGTCCATGCCAATTGTTCAGAAATTAGAAATAAAGCTCCAAAAATATGATTTAGAAATAATACTGTGTGCAAGTTTATATGCAATGCAGTTCTACATTAATGCCAAATTTTGCAGCCTTTTTAAAATGCAGGGGCAGAATAAAATGAATTTAATATCAAAATTAACAAAATGGGTGAATTTGATTGCTTAATTTTTCATATTTAACTACATAAAAACCTCCATGTTTTAAACTTGAATCAGTAACTGCAGTATTTTCATTCTGGCACGTTAGAATTCTATGTAAATCAAGGAACTATGTGGGTGTTTTAGGTCCAGCTTGAAGCAGAGTATGTGGGACCCTGATTTAGAGTATGCTTGTATCTTTTTTTATTTAATTGGAACAGCAACTGAATAAATCATTCCAACAGAGCCATGCAAGTTTACACTAGCTGAGGATTTGGCCCTGTATTTATCTGGGGACAAAGCTGCCTTTTGGGGAAGATTTAGCAGTTTTACTAAATGCAAGCTTTACATAAGACAGGCTGTGTTTGAACACTTTATTCTGATTTCTCTGGCTTCACTGCATAAAGGGGTTTACTTTGGATTCAGGGTGCCTGCATCAAAGGCACTAAAAGGTGCTATGGGTGCTCTCACAATCTACTGTATACTAATAGAGCAAGCCGGTGAGTAAATATTATTGTATCTTATGCACATTCAAGGGTAGTGGGTGTTTCCTTTCTTTGTCTTTGGAGTCAAACTCACCATGTAATGTAAGTGAGAACTGTAAACTAGGCCACTTTTATTTAAGTGACTATGCTCCCTGATCCTGTTCCATTAAAGTCAATAGCAGAACTCTCACTGATTTGAGTGGTGCAGGATCAGGCTTTAAATATGATCTTAGCTGCCTGACTTTAGGTCTTAGCCAAATTGCCTCATCCCTGCTCCATTGTTGTGCAGTGTGCTATGTGATTGACCTCCCTTAGTATTGCCAACCCAAAACATTCAAAAATCACAAGTCAGCCCCTCCCCACAAATCATGAGATTGTCTTAAAAACCATGAGACTACAGATAACCAATTTTGAGTTAAGCATGAGCTTTCGTGAGCTACAGCTCACTTCATCGGATGCATACTGTGGAAACTGCAGAAGACATTATATACACAGAGACCATGAAACAATACCTCCTCCCACCCCACTCTCCTGCTGGTAATAGCTTATCTAAAGTGATCATCAAGTTGGGCCATTTCCAGCACAAATCCAGGTTTTCTCACCCTCCGCCCCCCCCACACACACACACACAAACTCACTCTCCTGCTGGTAATAGCCCATCCAAAGTGACCACTCTCTTCACAATGTGTATGATAATCAAGGTGGGCCATTTCCTGCAGAAATCCAGGTTCTCTCACCCCCTCACCCCCCTCCAAAAACCACACACACAAACTCACTCTCCTGCTGGTAATAGCCTATCCAAAGTGACCACTCTCCTTACAACCTGCATGAAAATCAAGGTGGGCCATTTCCAGCACAAATACAGGTTTTCTCACCCCCCCCCTTTTTTTCCCAAAAAAGTGGTCACTTTGGATAGGCTATTACCAGCAGGAGAGTGAGTTTGTGTGTGTGGTTTTTGGAGGGGGGTGAGTGGGTGAGAGAACCTGGATTTCTGCAGGAAATGGCCCACCTTGATTATCATACACATTGTGAAGACAGTGGTCACTTTGGATGGGCTATTACCAGCAGGAGAGTGAGTTTGTGTGGGGGGGGGGGGCGGAGGGTGAGAAAACCTGGATTTGTGCTGGAAATGGCCCAACTTGATGATCACTTTAGATAAGCTATTACCAGCAGGAGAGTGGGGTGGGAGGAGGTACTGTTTCATGGTCTCTGTGTATATAATGTCTCCTGCAGTTTCCACAGTATGCATCCGATGAAGTGAGCTGTAGCTCACGAAAGCTCATGCTCAAATAAATTGGTTAGTCTCTAAGGTGCCACAAGTACTCCTTTTCTTTTTGCGAATACAGACTAACACGGCAGTTACTCTGAAACCTGTCAATTTTGAGTTTGTTTTTATTTGCCTTCTAGCCATTTGAGCCTTTTAGGGTTCACATTTTCAAGCGTTCTTCTGCAACCACAAGGGATAGACATTTACCTTTTTATTTTTAAAAAAAAAAAAAAGAAAGCTGACATTTTCACACAATCACCTGACTCCAGGAGAAGAGACTTTAAGAAAAAGTATCAAATATAGTAGGTCTCACTATAAAATCATGAACTGGCCAGACTGCTTCCTCTGGAAGCAACTGCATGTAAGTGTTGCCATGTGTGTATCTTTTTAAAGCACTTGGGAATCTCTTGGTATGCAAGGAGCCCTGTAAATAAAGTGCATTGTTGCTCTGTGATGTTTTTGAGCTCACTTGGCTGAGTGTTCATTAGCATGTATGAACGACAGTAAATTTTAAATGAAATAAAATTGGTAGTTGCACTATTTAATGGATTCCGAAGCTGTGAACTTTCATGACTGGTATTTGGTAAATCAGGATGTTGAATGCAAATATACTCCGCAGATTTGAAATGCAAAGTTTGGTCTGACTTCCACATTTAAGAGTTCACAGGGAGCACAGTCACTGTGGTGTTGCAAGGGCTAATGGAAATCCTGACACAAATTAATATGTGTGCGTGTCCGCCTGTGTGACCAAATGTAGTTGCTCGGTATGTTGATTGCACAACTGGTAAAATCCCCATTTAAAATAGATCTGCTCCCTGTACTGGAGCAGCAGGAGGTCAGTGCTGTGGGTGTCCTTATATCATTTTACAAGGAGAGGGAAACAGGGAGCTCAGAACTTTTTGTCTCTGGAGATGCCATAATATTAACATTTCAAGTGTTTCTTTTCTCTAGCTGTAGATGTATATAAAGATGGTAAAGGATGGCTTGTGCTCTGCTCTGCGTGGGTAAACAAGGAAAGGAAAGAGAAGGTATAAGGTACCTTGTTTCCTTCTTTCTTCCCTTCTCTCCCTATCCTACCCACCCCATGCAGCAGGCAAGCACAACTGCACTCCCCTGAACATAAGGATTGCATGAGGCTAGTTCTGCTGCCAGCACTGTTCTAGATTGTTAGCGCTTAGGGGCAGGGACTGGATCGGTACTTGGGGATGCTGGTGGGTACTACTGTAATGCTAATAATAGTAACAGCCTCTGCATCATCCCTTCGCAGCAGCCAGAGTTGTTGCCTGGGTGAAGATGGGATCTCATGCTGCACCCTTGGAAAGGTTACACTGTGGCCATCACACTGGAAGCAGAGACACCAGACTCTTATGTGCATCAGCAGATAACTCGAGAGAATGACCTATTACCCAGAAGTCCCACTCTTTATTAAGTCCCTCCTACAACATATTCGGGTCCTCTCTGGTACGTGGAGGACCAAGAACTTTTGAGTTCAACTTTTGCACTGCTCAGCGCCCTCAGAGGCATTGTGCTAAATGATGTACAATGCCTCCCAGAGCTCCCAGTGAGGTGGTGATCCTCCAACCCCACTCATGCAAGCCTGTGCCTCAGAACCATGACTGACCCTAAATTCTCCAACCATATTATGAAAATGCAGCTCCTACGTACAAGGGTTGCATCTTTGAACATAGCAATGCTCATATTTCCTACTGGATCTTCAACCTATTGTCTGTCTATATTTTCTTCTAATTTTAATCTTGTATATAGGTCAAAATTCTAACAGGTTAATCTGGAATGTAGAAAATGGATTAGGAAGCTTCAATCTGCTTTGGCCCAAAAAGCTGAAAAGTCGTATTGCTTTAAAAAGATGTTGGAACATATCTCCTTCCACAATAAACGATCGCATTAGATGTTTAGCGCTCAGAAAATCAATCTGCTAATTCTGCCCTGTGATGTTTTCAGTATGTGAAATGTGTCCGTCTTAAAAATGTAGTTAACAAAGATGATTTTAAAAACAAACAAACCTGGCTCAAGAGGTGTTGGAATCATCAAGTTGAGTTGTTAGCATTACAGTGTAGGACAAGGGAGTGTCTGGCATGTAAAATGATTTGAGTTTGGAATGAAAAAAATGTGTGTGTTTACAAGGGGATGGCCCACTTAAAATGGGTCTGTTGTTCATTTGCACTGAAACCTGCCCACACATTGGATGGCAAAGTCTTTCCATGTCTGAATGTATAATCTAAGAAGAGATTAGGCTTCTTTCCTCCTCCAGTACTTTTTATTTCTTGGGCTATGGCTTTCCCTCCACACCCACCCTCATTCACTTTAATCTGTGGCATTTCTAATGAGCTTGAGCCTTTATCTAGGCAAAAGATATAGAATTATGAGTTGTACTAATTGTCTTTGTGCTTTTTTCCTTTTCTGTGTTGTCCCATTGCCATATATTCTCACTCCATGCTCACCTACCCCATATGGTGATTGACATTAGGCAGTGGATTCTCATCACTTTGTGTCTTCTCTCCTCCATCACAGTGCATAGTAGCTATCTGACAGATGGCACAGACTCTGGGTGTATTAAGGCTGGGTGATGGAGAACAAGTCCATGCTGAAATGAACCTATAGGATACAAGCGGTCTTAAAATGGCCTAAAAAAAGTGCCATGTCCATCATTGGGATTTAGTCAGTTCATAATCACATTTTAGGGCTTGGACAGCTTGCTTAAATACTTACTTAATGTCCTACTTACTAGCTGGTCAGCCACATCTTTCACTGTGGCATAAGAAGGGAGCCAGATTTGTGATTCCTTGCAACTATGGCACACACCTAAGTTTTATATATATGTTTCCTGGTTAGGCTCAGTTGTGTAGACCTCTTATAGTGTTGATCTTAACATTTACAGTGTTGGTATCTTATTTCCAGGGGACAATGAAAAGTTTTTGAACCAGAGAGAGAGAGACAGGCCTTTACATAGCTTAATGGCAAATCGCATCAGTCAGAAGCACAGATAAGAAAACCCTGCTCCCAGGAATATTGGCAGTAAATACGTGGCACAATACAATGTAAACTATGCAGGTCTCACACTGAAGTCCTCACACACTGACTTCAGAGGGAGTTTTGCCTGTGTATGAATGGTGGGATCAGTCACCTAATGTGTGGAGATTTGCCACAGTATTTCTTTCACACCCTTGTTCTTCAGAAGAGAAGAATTTTAGCTTGTTTGTTTACCTTCAAACAAACAAAACTTCACATCTCTGTAGTTGGAACCAATGAGCTTCTACGTTACAATATGGTATAGTGGCCAAGCACAGAGCGATCCTGCCCTGAATCTAGGGTGTTGCAAAGAATCAGGAAAGGTCATGTGGAGAATTTCCTGTAGTGCCATTAAGAAATTTCGTCATTGGGATATTTGATTTGTGACAACCTTTAAGAAGAAAAATTTATTTCAGAAATAACATACGCACAAGCAGAACGGTCCTGTGTTTCCCTCACACACACAATTATTATTTTGTATTATAGTAGCACCCAGAGGCCACAATCAGGATCATGGCCCAATTACCATGGGTGCTGTACAAACACCTAGTAAGGGACAATGCCTGCCACAAAGAGTTTATAATCTAGGTTAGCAAAAGGAATAAAGTGGAATCAATGGGAATTCCAGGTGTTCAAGGAATGGCGCAACAAGTCTGTATTTTTACCCCCTCTATTTCGCAGAGAGACCTTTGATTTACAACAGGCTGAGGGATTTCTTTTACCCAAAAATCTTCACTAGCATTCAAACTGTAAAACTGAACCCTCCACTTGTGTGAATTTCAGGAATAGATCTTAATTTTACTCTAGATTTGTGTGTAGCACTCTACAGTCCTGCCAGGTGAGGGGAGGTGCAAAGCACACTGAGGCGAGAGTGTTGAACTGAAGGAGCTGAGACAGAATTACTTCTAGACAGAGCACATACAGATGTTGTAGAGCAGTCCTATTAAAAAGGACTGGCTGCCTCAATCCTCCAGTTAAGTAAGTTAGTATTACTGTGGCAGACTAACCTAGGCTGGAGGCACCAACTCAGTTACCTCTTCTGAGAGAGGCAAAGGGGGCTGATTGTTTCTCAAGCCAGAGGAGGTCCCTCGGTGAGTTGGCCATGCAGTTGAGACAGATGTAGACAGGCTGTGGTTAAATACTGGATTACCTGAACAGTATGGCACTACTTGGCGCTCTTGTGGTAGCCTATATAGAAATTCCAGGGCCAGGTAGTTGGGAAACAGAATTATCCTCTCAACCCTAGACGTAGCTGCCTACTGATCAGCGATGAGGCATGTTCTGGACAGAGAGGAAGGGTAGCACTGTGGAAGCTCATGCTGCACAGCGACTGAGCTATGCCTGTTCTGCGAATGAATGGAGGATTTGATCCTTCAGTCCAGCCGACACAAGTGATTTTACAAGCAGCTGAATTCACTTTAAAAAGAAAATATCTGATTACATCTACCACAATCTGCTAAAGAGACTTTAATTGTTAATATACATGAGGTTTTCTCTTTGGAGCCAAAGTGAGAGCTGAATCTTCTCGTCTCTGATCTGAGGCCTGGCAATGGATCAGGTTTTTGCTTTCAGTTTACTGTAAGGACAATACTTTATTCCACGGCTCTCTTTCTCCTTTTGAAAATGACAGCTACCCAGGTGCTTCCTGTTTGGGGCTGATTTTTTGTGCTAGATCCATGCAGGATTAGCTTAAGAGACAAATCCACATGGATCAGCAGGGGTGATGCCCAGGCACCACTCCCAGTGGAAGTGTGGTTGTAAAGTGAGCTCAGGCAGTTTCAAAGCGATTCTCATGGAGTAGAAAACAGACTGAATTGTCCATTTTTTACAGATTTAATTAATTGTTAACAGTGTGATAATATAGAAAGGCACCAGTAAAGCTTTCCTGACTCTGATCACAGCTCAATATTAAGTAATAGTTGGTTTTACGGCATGATTCACAGTTCAGTGGCATGCTAAAGCATGACTATATTTTAAACCACATAGATTAGGGGCAGATTACCCCTCCTGTGAAATAACTCAGAGATAGAGGGGATGAAGGCTTTGTGAGGATGAACTTTCTAACTAGAGTTTCTAGTAACTCTAGTCACCAGAGTGTCTTGCAGACTGAGCAGTGTTTTAGCTTCCAGTACCTGCACATCTTTAAAGGTTTGAATGAGTTTCAGGAATTCATTGTAGGCCTTGGTCATTGGCACAGAGGACCTACACCCCTGCATATGCTCTGAGACCTTCCCCTTACCCTGGTTCCCTGGCAGCAAGGTGCCAATGGAGCTGTGATACTAGAGACTCCCCTTCTGACACTGGATTCTGCCCTAGGGGGAAGGGGTGTGTGTGTCGGGGGCGAGAGATGGTATCAAGGGTGATTCTACAGCACAGACTAACTCTATTTAAGAATGTTAGTATAGCCTCAGGCTGCATTAAACTTTCCTCAGATTTCCTGCATGGTGGATGGGGAGGGGGGCAGGATCATGCGTAGCGCATACATACGTATCTCCAGTTTGTAGAACACCCTGTGTACAATCTGGGGACAAGAGGGGTCAGTACTATGCAGCGGCCACCACCTCTTGTAGGTAGAATGGGGACTTTCCATGTGTGAAGTCTGGAAGCTGGGGAGCGGAGGGTGGTCTAGTTATTAGTGGGAAGGCTGATGTTCTGGATGACTTATACCAGCACCTTACCTATCACGTATGCTGTATAGGATAGAATGTAAAATATAAAAGGGGTTACCTTTTAATGATAACGCCTGAGAGCACAGTCCCTTCCTTGTGCTCTGTTTGAAATGTACAATTTTTTTTCATTTGCAGGGTGTGTTGTCTCTACAAAGTCGCAATCTTTATTTTTGATCTTCTTTCCAAGCAAATTTGAAGTCTGTTTCCTTTCTGGGTGTTAGAAAGTTGCAAATGGTGACTACAGAATCATTTCTCAGAGAGATCTCTTTGGATGGCAGGCACAGTGACATACGGTCATGTATGAGCTGCTGAGTTCCTTCTATCCATCACGCACTCTGGAATTGAAACACGATTTACATTTTAACCTTATGCAGCTGATCTAAAAATGCCCAAGTGCTTATTCAGGTAACTGTATGCAACATGTAACCTTTTTTTCTTCCCAGAATTAAGGTACTTGCCTTCATTCAATGTAAAGCAATCCACTTCAGTGAGAACTTACTGTAACTCAGCAATCTACTGTGGAGTATATGAAGTATTATCCTCATGAAGCAAACTTGTAACACGCTGTAAGCTCCAAAGCACCGATGCAATATTTATGTTTTGCCACGTTCCGGTAGATTTAAGCATAATATTGCAGACTGGCAGGGGGTTATTCTGAACTAAGCGCCTCAATTATGTCAGTGTTTGAATTTAAAGTCCTACTGCACAAGGAAGTGTATTAAATTTTTGTTTGACTGTTATTCTAAAAAGTGGAGATTTTTTTCATTAGTGACCTAAAGCGAAATGCACAGATTTTTCCCTTTGCTTAAAAAAAAAGTTACATAGTTTGGGCTCTAGGGGCTTTGTGCAAAGGGTATTTTTCAGTGCATTGGAAGGAGAGTTAGTTGTACAACCCTTTCTCTCCATTCTCCCTCTTCTATTTTCTAAGATTCCTGTCACCCAGTTATTGAAGCACCAACCCTCTCATGTTGCTTTGAAAATTTACCTACATGCTTCTTTATGGTGTAAAAATAAATCATTCGCCATAGATACTCTATGTATGAATTGAAAAGCTCTTTATACCAGGGGAACTCCTACTCATATTTGAATTACACTGGTGTAAAACAGGGGTAACGAGGGTGGGTCAAGTTCATTGTTTGCATATTCGCTTTATTCATGTTGGTAAAACTCCGTTACTGCTGAAGCATATGCACATGTGCAAATCCTCTTTCAGAAAGCTCCATTTGCCCAGCCTGGATAATCAGGGCTACATTGTCAAAATGGGCTTCTAATTCTGTTGCCCTCATTTTGGAGTGCTCAATTTTAGACACGCAGGGCCAGATTTTTAAAAGTTCTGTGCAAGATTTTCAGGTGTTCAGTGCCCACAACTTAGGCTAAATTTTCAAAAGAGCTCAGCTTCCATTTAGGAAATTAAACAAGGGCCAGATTTTTAAGAGTTCAGAACCCACCGTGACAAACACACTGAAAATCCATTTAGTTATTTTACTGTCTAAAGAGGAGCTGAGCTCTTCTGAAATCTGGCTGTGGTTATGGGAGCTGAGCCTTTCTGAATATCTGGGCCTTAGCATCTGTAGTTCACATTGATTTTGTCTGGAATTGTGGATACTCATCACTTCTGAAAATCAGGGTGTAGGTGTCTAAAGCTTGGCATGTTTGAAAATTTGACCTTAATCCTGTAAAAGGATTTTCTTCTCTAGAGTAAGTTTTGTTTTTGTTTGATAATTAGAAGTGGTGGTGAGTGTGTATTATTATGTGCTGCATACGATTGCAGCAGTGAAGCCGAATGGTCCTGATAGAACGATGCACTTAACTTTAAGCATGTGAATAATCCCATTTGTTTCCATGCTTAATGTTAAGAATACACTTCAAATTTTTGTTAGATTTGGGCCCCTCTGAGCACAGAGTATGGGGGCCAATTTGTCACACTACTACATTATAAAAACTAGCCTGTTGTTGGATATAACCTTAAGGGAGGCTACCTATTGGTTGATGAACAAAGGTGAAATGCTTTGTGGAATAGGGTGCTTGGAGGGCCAGGCAGCCTAGCAATTAGCACACCTAACATCAGCTTCTTGCTTCCCTGGAAGAGGTGCTTGGTTCCTGACCTTAGGCTGGGAACCTTCTGGCCTCTACTTGTATCTAGGCCTCAGCTCTTAAGGAGGTGTGGTAGGGGGACTCGGGCCCAGCGTCCTGGTAGAGTGTCTAAGTCCACTGCTTGGGCTATTTCCAGTGGTGAGCTGGAGCCGGTTCGGACGGGTTCACTAGAACCGGTTGTTAAATTTAGAAGTCCTTTTAGAACCGGTTGTCCTGCGAGGGAGAACCAGTTCTAAAAGGGCTTCTAAAGTTAACCACCGGCCAAAAGTGGTGCCTTAGGCGCCGACTCCGTGGGTGCTCAGGGGCTGGAGCACCCAGGGGGAAAATTTAATAGGTGCAGAGCACCCACTGAGAAGTAGGCAGCGGCTTTGCGCTCAGGCCCAGGGAGGCAGAGGCGGAGCGGAGATGAGCTGGGGTGGGGGGGTGCAAGGAGGGTGCCCACGCCGCAGCAGGTAACCCGGTGAGGGGGCACAGGGGAACCGCTCCCCCCCCCCCAGCTCACCTCCGCCTCCCTGGGCCTGAGTGCGAAGCCGCCGCCTGCATCTCAGCCCTCCCCGGCTTCCCGCGTGTACTGCTGATTCGTGGGAAGCCGGGGGAGGGGGCGGAGAAGCAGAGTGGGGCGGCGCATTCAGGGGAGGAGGCGGAGGCGGAGTGGAGGTGATCTGGGGCCAGGCGCGGGGCGGGAAGCTGCCAGTGGGTGCTCTGCACCCATCAAATTTTCCCTGTGGGGGCTCCAGCCCCGGAGCACCCAGGGAGTCGGCGCCTAAGGCGCCACGTTTGATGTGATCAGTTGTGGGAGCGGCCGGATGCTTCCTGGGAGCTGCCCCAGGTAAGCACCGCTGGGGCTCCCCACCTTGCCCCGGCAGCTCCCTCTGGCTCTTAGGGGTGGGGTGGGCACCCACTAGAGTGGCCCACGAGACCCTCCTGCCCGGTTCTGGGGGCAGTCGGGGTCAGGGGAGGGCGGTAGATGGGGCAGGGGTCCCGGGGGAAGTGTCAAGGAACGTGGGGGGTTGGATGGGGCAGGAGTCCCGGAGGGCGGGGATGGGCCATGACCCGCTCGTGGGGTGAGGAGGGAACCGTTTGTTAAGATTTTGGCAGCTCATCACTGGCTATTTTTTATGTATGTCCCTTCAGTTTGGGGTGTGGCCCCTATAGTCCAAACAGTCTGTATTGTCTCATCAGGAGTTGCACCCCCTTGTGGACCTTTTGCAGCATCTTGCCACAGCCTCCAGCTGGGTGGGGCCAATGTAAGGGTGTAGAAGGCCTAGCATCACAGTGTCCTTTCAGTCAGATAGTAATGTTCACTCACTGCTGGGTGCTCCACAGTTTCCTCACTCGTTCAGGGACGCAGTGCTTCTTCCTGGCCGCTGTCCTGGCTGTCAGGCTTGTAGTGATGCTCCCCCATGTGAAGAGGCAGGAGATAGATCTGCTTCTCTACCAGTCATCCCTAAACTGAGTCAGGTCCTCTCCTTTTTTTTTTCCCTGAAGATATACCTGGCTGGGCCCACAGGTGCTCTTTAACCCTTTTCCTGCTGGTGTGATGTTTCTCTGCTCTATCAAACTTAGTCTGACAAAATAGTTATTCCTTTATTTGGTGCTGTGGCTATGCTTGACTCTCTCCTTTGGTGTTAATGAATACAGATGTGCAGCTGAATGCACCCATCTGGCTTAGTTCAATAAATGTGCAGGCACAGACGTTTAAATCAAATATTGATAAATACAGCCTTTAATATGTAAATTAATCGTGTAAACAAAACTATGTATGTCTCTTTCTAAGTGTGTTTTATCAATGGGGAGACATTTCTCTTGTGGTATTGCTTAGAATGCTTTTTTGCCATCTGACTTTATCATCCGATGAAGTGAGCTGTAGCTCAGGAAAGCTTATGCTCAAATAAATTGGTTAGTCTCTAAGGTGCCACAAGTACTCCTTTTCTTTTTGCGAATACAGACTAACACGGCTGCTACTCTGAAACCTATCATCTTTAGGAGATACTGAACTCTTGTAACCTGAGGGTTAGAGCTAAGTATTGGGGAGAAACAGCTTCTGAAACATATCTGGTCACAGGGAATGGGGAGGAATCATTAAATTGTTTGACATAATTTTCCCACTACTTAGAGGGCTGTTGTCACAAGGGTTCCCAATCAGTGGTCAGGGTCCCATTGTGTTATGTGCATACTGACAAGTAACAAAAGTATTGTTGGTCCCAGGATATTAGAGAGACAAGGTGGGTGAGGTAATATAGTTTACTGGACCAACTTCTATTGGTGAGATAGACGAGCTTTCGAGCTACACAGAGTTCTTACTACCTTTCCCAGATCTGAGGAAGATTGTCACAGATAAATACAAGTTTGAACAGATAGTTTGGCATAAGTAGTTAGCACATATTCTAAGGGACCATTCAAGGTAAAGTGGCTTGTTAACATCCTTGTAGTCATAGGACAAAAAAGGAGGATAGTGAGTTAATAAGCCATAAATCCCGTGTCTTTATTAAGACCATGATTTTGAACTGAATAGAGAAACTGGACTTATGGCTTATTACAACATCCCACTAACTCCGGTGAATGGTTCCTTAGAATATGTGCTGACTACTTATGCTAAACTATCTGTTCAATCTTGTATCTAGCTGTGACACTTTTAGTCCCTTTCCCGGATCTGAGGAAGAACTCTGCATAGCTCGAAAGCGTGTCTCTCTTACTAATAGATTTGGTCAAATGAAAGATATTACCCCACCCGGCTTGTCTTTCTAACTGATAAAGAAGAGAGTCTTGGCCCCAGGAACTCATATTATAAATGTCAGATGTGTACATACATGTGTGTAATTTAAGGGATTCTAGCCCTCTGTTTTCAGTCTCTTTTATAGCTTTCTGACTAATGGGACCATTTTATTTCTTATAGTTAGGGACATGCTTATATGCCTTGCTGAACTGGGGCCTCAGCTCATCAGATGCATAGCTGTTAATGGTCTCAGTTTGGCTAGGGTAGTTTGGCTTAATGCTAGACATGTATTAAGGGGAACTTGTTAATTATACAATATGGAAGGGAGGGGGAAAGGGCAAATAGCCAAAGGACCATGCAACTTTTAAGACCTATTGGTATCCCTCACCTTGATACCCCATCTTTGTGCTTTGCTGAGCACTGTTTATAAAGGTGTTCTGCCAACTTGTGTTTTAACATGTCACATTTTAAAATAAAATCCAAATCTTCAGTCAGGAGGAAAGGTCATCCGATCTGGCTGCAACAACCCCTGCCCATTTTTACATGCACACTAATCTTTCTTATTTTACAGCTCTCAAAATTGGGCGAGGAGAGTGACCCTATGGATAAAAGAGTTCACATTCTAAGTATGGACATTATGCACCGGGGGGTGAAGGTGAGCGAAAGAGGTATAGCACTCAAAAAGAGGACAAAGCACATGTGTGGTGGCAGTGAGATCACACAGTGACAGGCATATGCCCATTATGGTGAATTGTTGCAGGATATTTTTGTATATAAGTAAATGTAAATATGACTCAGCTCTTGTAGATTTTAAGGAGGGATGTGAATGATAGTGGAGTGGCCTGGCACAGCAGTCCTGGGAGAATATTCTATCTGTATTCACTCTGCTTTGGGTAAAATAGACACAGCGATACCCATTAAAAAGCCAACATTAACCACCGGTTACTACACCATGTTATCTGAGATACCACAATTCTTTCCTGTTCTGAGCATTCCACAGTATAGTAACTGTAGGTAAATGGTGCCTTTTTAATGGTGATCCCTATATCATAAAGACTTTCCTTATGTTGAAGTTCATTTTTGGCTGTCAGAGTCCCAAAGCTAGTTATGCAACTAGTTGTAAATGGACTTGGAGGAACGTTTTTCTAGTCTTGTTGCTGTAGGACTGAGAGAGTTTACCTCAGAAGATACCAGATTCTGGAACTTAAGAACCTGTGTACTAGTTGCTTTCCAAGAAATTGGGAGGATGACCAGGTCAGCTGGTGAAGTGAGAGGAACCCAGCAGGCGATTTCCTTATTATGTGAATATAGACAATGATGCTGTGAAGTTGGGGCTTGAGGGCAGAATGCTAACCATCCATCAATCCTCTTGTTCGTTTTCTTAGGAAAGCATCTAAAGGTAAGGTGATGGATAGCACAGCCCTGTAGAGAAAAGAGCAGAGACCTCCTGGCAGGTGGGATGTCCCCGGCCGGAGTTTGCAGGGGGTTGGTAAATATGTGAGGCCTGCCCTCTGTTGGTTGTGCTGATTGTGATCCGGAATCCTTCTTGCTGTTTATTCCAGGTATTAAACTGTGCAGGGCCATAGAATCAGGATTAGAGCTGGTTGGAAATTTTTTGAACAGATGTTTTGGGCATAAAATGCCAGTTTGTCTAAAATAAAATGCTTTGCATGAAAGGATCTGTTTAAATTAATTTTTCAATTCCAAAAAATTTTGAACTAAAGTTTTGAAATCATCAAAACAAAACATTTTAATAACTTCCACGTTTTTAAAATTAAAAATTCTCATTTTCTGGTTCAGAATGACTTTCTGCTTTGTAAATTAAGCTCATTATAATAATTTTTAAAAGAACAAAATGAAAATGAAGTCTTGAAATTATTGAAATATTTCAGTTGACACAGATCATTTTTATTTTCAATTTTTCAGTTCGTCAAAGTTTTTGAGAGTTTGATTTTTTTTTCCTCCTCCTAATTCAGGACCAGAAAACTTTTTGATGTCTCTAACAAATTTTGGCTATGGGAAAACACTTTCACATCCTGTTTTAGTCACAGTTTCCATTGCTGTGGAAGTTGCATGATAGCTGGTGAGCTTCAGGGTGCAATGCAATACCGATCTGTCTTGTCAGGATTTCCAGTTACTGTTGGGTTATTTTATTTTATACTGTTTTTTAAATGGTAGAGACCTGTATTTACGGATCTGTTTTCACTTCAGAATTAACTTGAATTTGAGTGTTGCTGCTAACTCGAGTTAAGGAATTCTGTGTGTGGCTAGGACTCAAGTGCTCTGGTGCTTTCAACTCAAGTTGGTCAATCAGGGGTATAGGCTACAGCCTGAGTTACCAAAACTCATCAGCTGCTAACACAACCACTCTGTGTTGCTTATACACTTACTCTGTGCATGTTGAGTGTTATTTTGCAATGTAGCTGCTCTGACTCAAGGTGCACGCTCCCTTTCTCTCACGTATAGCTCAGCGGATAGCTGGAGGTTCAATGTTTGCTAATATCGAAAGCCACAGCAGAAGTGTTGATTTTAAAGTTCCTGTGATGATTCGCATGGTTTGATTCATCTGCCTATCCACAAGTTGGGTAATGCAACTTCCTGTCCACTCTGGTGCACAGCACTCTGCAACTGAGTACACCATGTTTGTAGCACTGAGGCAGTTGATCCCCAGCTTGTTCCCGCTAACTTTTGAATAATGTTGAAGCGAGTCATCACTTCAGAGGCTACTTGCTTGAGGTGGTCATGAAAGGTCATTCTTGTCCTCACACAGACACCGAGATATGTTGGTTTCGGTCATGATACACAGTGTTTTGTGCGATTCTGTTATCAAGGTGCAAAGTAGAGACTACCGATTCGCTCAGATTTGGTCTCAGCTGCCACTTCTGGAAGTACTCCTCCACGATCTTAAGGTCAGATACCTGGGTCACTTCAAGTTCTCTAAAGCTATGGGCCTGAGTTGTGAATGCCAAATCATCAGCATATGCAACCTTCTGCACTATGTTTTCCAGCATATCACTTGTGTATACACTGAAGAGTGTCAGAGCAAGTACAGAGCCTTGTGGTAGCCCATTATTCAAAGTGCGCAGTTCGCTGGTTTGACCTCTGAGGTATATGTGTATCCTTCGGCTTCTGAGATGACGATCATGTGGTGTTTAGATGTTGCTTGTAATTATTAGAATTGGAAGCACTGGCTGTTGGGAGTCTGAAAGGACAGGAAACAGGAAGGAGGGGGGAGGAGTTGAGAGGCTGGGAGAAAGCTACAGAGGGTGCAGCAGCAGCTTGGTAAAGAGGTTTTCACTTTGAAAATAAAGTCCTGTTGAAGCTTGTTAGTACCTTGCCTGGTTGATACAACGTTTTGGCAACGAGGATGGATCTTCTGCTTCTGAACCCAACTGCACCCTTTCTGCAAAGCCCAGGTGAGCCTCCAATTGCTTTTACTTCCTGGATCCATATGTTTGAGACTTATCTGCTTGCACTCAGTTCTACAGAGATTTCTGAAGTAAGAAAGTGAGCTCTGCTAATCCACTGCCTTGGAGAGAAGGGCAGCGTATATTTTACACTTTTCCCTTTGCAGATGATTAATATGAGATTGCACTCACTGCATTAAAGAATTTTTTTGTGCCAAAAGTGAATGTCATAGCTAATCGCTACAGATTTCACCAGCGTGAGCAGAAACTAGGGGAAACTATAATGCAGTATATTGCTTCCCTGAGGAGTCTGATTGTAATTTGTGACTTTGGGAGTATGGCAGATGAGATGATTAGAGACCAGCCCATTGAGAAAACAACCATGCTTCATGTAAGAGAATGCTTACTTCTAGAACCACAACTTACACTAGAAAAAGAAATAACCATTGCTACTCAGATTGAGTCAGCTACAGCTGAAGCCAAAATAACGAGCATGGATACTGGAGGCACAGTCCAGGCTGTGACTCCTTTGCAGAAAAGTTCACTACCACTGCAGACACACAATTGCAAGAGGAAAACTAATGAAAAACCACCGAATCAGCAAATTCAAAATACAGTAAAAGCATGCTTTCGCTGTGGATCCCCACAACACCTTGCAAGCTATACAGGATGTCCGGCAAAAGTAGCTCAGTGCAATCATTGCAAAAAGATTGGACATTTTGCTAAAGTATGTTGCAGTAGCCAGTTCAATCAACAGGTGCATGCAGTTACAATACCAGATGTTACTGTGCTGAGCGTGGACAAAATCACTACTGCACATATTCCAGAACAGATAAAGTGCACGATAAACGTTTCCGCCATACCCTCAGGCAAATCACACTCTATTCAGCTAATGTTGGACACTGGCTCAGCAGTATCTATACTACCCAATTCCATCTATCTGCATTACTTTAAAGTTGTGCCTGTTACTGAACCCAAACTTCACTTGGTGTGCTATTTGAAAAACCATATTCCAGTACGTGGCTGCCTGCCAGTAATAGTTACTTTTGGTGGTTGCTGTGTAACTGCAGAGTTCTACATTGTCCACAAAGGCACTCCTATTCTTGGCAGAGATGTATTGGCTGCTTTTAATCTCTGGGTAGTTAATGGACGAATTGATCTTCCTCAGCAAAGCAGTCTTGCGGTACACACACCAGTTCCAGCTGGGATCCAACACCAGGTTGAGGAGAAACTCGGCTGTGCTTATGGGTTTCTGCATAAAGTTAAAATGCGGAATCATGTGATGCCTGTACGAACAGAAGTTACGGCGCTTACCATTTTCAGTCAGGGAAGCTGTTTCAGAGGAACTTAGAAAACTAATTCAAAAGGACATTGACTCCTCGGAATGGGTTTCACCTATAGTAGTGATGCAGAAGAAGGGTGGAGGCATTCACCTTTGTGTGGACTTAAGGGAGCCAAATAAAGCTATTGTGATTGACAGCCATCCTCTTCCTCACATAGAAGTATTTGCAGAACTCTGTGGAGCAAAGATGTTTTCTACTCTTGATTTGCAGAGCGCATACCGCCAGGTTATGTTGCATGAAGATAGCAGAGACCTCACAGTATTTATAACACATGAGGGACTATTTCGTTTTAAATGTGTTCCATACGGTCTCACATCTGCCCCAAGTGCCTTTCAAAAATGATGTCATTGATTCTGAAGAATCAACATGGAGTTCAGTGCTATCTGGATGATATTATTGTGTTTGGAAATACTTCTGAGGAGCATGACAATAACTTGCAGTCTGTACTAAACTGCATCGGCACAGCAGGCCTCCAGCTCAATAGGTCCAAATGCAAATTTAGACAAACTGAACTCTCCTTTCTGGGGCATACAATTTCACAGGCTGGACTAAAACCTGATTCAGATCATATCCTGGCAATTTCAAATGCTCCTCGTCCAACAGATTTGCAAACCTTACGTTCCTTCTTGGGTCTTACCTCCTGGTATGCAAAATTCATTCCCAATTATGCTTCTGTCATTGAACCGTTACAGGAATTACTACGGAGAAGTTCAACCTTAGTGTGGACAACCAATGCACAAGCTAGTTTCAAAACGGTGAAAGACTTGATTGTACATAGGCCAGTACTTGCACTATTCAGTCCTGCATTGCCCACAATTGTAACTACTGATGCTTCTGATTATGGACTTGGGGCTGTTCTCACACAACTGCATGAGGACAACACAGAGAGGACTGTTGCATTTGCTTCAAGGACACTAAGTAATGCTGAGAGAAAATATTCTACAGTCAAAAAAGAAACACTTGCTTGTGTCTGGGCTACTGAAAAATGGAGAACGTATCTGTGGGGCCGCACGTTCAAGTTACACACAGACCACAGCCCTTTGACGATACTGCTCACCACGAAAGGAGTTCAATTATGAACTGGCATATAAGCCTGGAAACCAAAATGTGGTCACTGATTGCCTTTCTCGCCTGCCTTTGTCTTCACCAGATGGTCCACCGGAGGATGAGGATGTAGTGGTTGTGCTTATTATAAGTACTCTCACTGCAGTTACAAGAGAACAATTTCAAGCTGCTTGTTCAGCGTGTCTAATTCAACAAAAACTATGGGAATTTCTGACAAAGAGATGGTCCAGTCACCCTAAAAACCGTGACACAGTTTTGCTGCCTTATTTTAGAGTTCGGGATGAACTTTCTTTGTTCGATGGCTGTGTGCTACAAGGTACACACCAGCTCCTTGTGCCAGAAGAATTACAGTCAAAACTCATACACCTGGCACATGATACTCATCAAGGAATTGTCCGAACCAAACCAATGACTACGGGATCTATCTTGGTGGCCAGGGATGGACTCTCAAACTGAAGCATTCATATAATCCTGTGTCACTTGCCAAATGCATGATAAGACAGCAGTGACATGTACCCCTCCATTACAGCCTGTTCCTCTTCCTGAATCTGCATGGGAAAAAGTGGCAATTGACATTGTAGGACCCTTTGATACTGCTCCAATTGACTGTCGTTATGCCATCACTTTAAAAGTTATTTCAGTAAATGGCCTGAGGTAGCGTTTACATTGCAAATCTCTTCTGCTACAGTAATTAAGTTCTTCTCTTCAGTTTTTAGCAGGGAAGGTAACCCCAAAGAACTGGTTTCAGATAATAATAGTCAATTTACTCCCCTGGAGTTTGAAACTTTTCTAGCTCAGAGGAACATTTTACACAGAAGGTCATCCCTATATTACCCTCAAGCCAGTGGGGAAATTGAATGGTTTAACAGAAGTTTGAAAGAGAGTTTGCAAATGGCTAAAATGGAAAGGTGATTGTGGATACCCTTCACTTCTGATTTCTTGCAAGCATACTGGGCTACGCGACATGCCACAACGCAAAGATCACTCGCAGAGTTACTGCATGGGAAACAGATGAATACTAAACTGAACATTGCTGGATTATTAAAGCCACGACCTGATTCCCCAAACGAGGATGATGTGAGAAAAACAGTCGAACAGAACCAAGCAAAGTCTAAGGCTTTCAGAGATAAGCGGCGGGGTGCTAAGGAACCAAAGTTTGAGTGTGGTTCCTTTGTTAGAATACGAAAACCTGGAATTTTATGGAAAGGGGACCATAAAATCAGAGCTCCTCTTAAAATCATAGAGAAGAAGGGACCTTACATCTATCGCCTTTCTGATGGGCGGGTATGGAATGCTTCTTATCTTGCATCTGCCTATGCACCAAGAGGAGATTATGCCAACACCCAGTCTGCATTGGATGACTTCACCGTAGTACCAACACAACAAGACATTGCACTGGAACCGGGGCTTGAGAGATGGCCTGTCAGACCCAGACGACCACCTGTCTGGACTAAAGACTATGTTATACAGTATCTACAGTGTTTTCAGTGTAATATTTCTGCCAACAGTATAGTGTCTTGTTTCATATTTGTCCCTGTGGTTAGAACAATAAAGTTTATTTTAATTGGGAGAGTTTCTTAAGAGAGGCGGGAATGTGGTGTTTAGATGTTGCTTGTAATTATTAGAATTGGGAGCACTGGCTGTAGGAAGTCTGAAAGGACAGGAAGGAGTGGGGAGGAGTTGAGAGGCTGGGGGAAAGCTACAGAGGGTGCAGCAGCAGCTTGGTAAACAGGTTTCCACTTTGAAAATAAAGTCCTTTTGAAGCTTGTTAGTATCTTGCCTGGTTGATACAACAGATCAGCAGCCTGAGAATCTGCTCACAGGGGATGAGTAGCAAACCATCCTTCCAGACTGTCGTATGCCCCTGACAGAGCTATGAAAGCGGTACTGGTCTTGAGTTTGAAGAAAAGTCAAGCTCATTGCACTCCTAAAGCTTGGAAAACCTGCAGATCACCCTTCTAGTTATAGGCCAACCTCCTTCTTGAGCAAGGTGATGGAGCATGTGATTCTGAACCGAATCAGGCCCACTGTGGACACCAGCCTACTGAAGGAGCAAGCTGGTTTTCAACTGCACAGAAGTTGCTGTGACCAGAAGTTGCTGGCCCTCACTACAGACATCGAAGCTGCATTCCAGTGGAAACTCAAGACTGGCACCGCTTTCATTGAATGCATGCTAACTCAACTTGACTTAACTCTGAAATGAGGCATAGTCTTTGTATTTTATTTAGTGTAAATGTCCCGAAACTGAGGCAATGGGCATCATATACACTGTACACGAGTACTGCCTTTTGGGGGCACTTCTGTTTTTTACCTTCCCCCTGCACTGCTACCATTAGTGGAAAATAAGTGCCTGATCCTGCAAACCATTACTCATGTGACGAGTTTTATTGGCTTCAGTATGACTGAAGACTGCACATGGGCAAGGGTGTTAAGGATCAGACCCTACTATTGTAGACTCTTTGATTAAGCTTTCAAGAAAAGCCTGAGAAATAGCTTTAGGAAAAATTAAGCTAAAGAAGTTTAGTAAAACTGTATGGTACGCGTGGTTACTCAGTTCCTGAAATGTAAACTTCTTATGCCTTCAGACTGTTAAAATACTTTGGTTTCCTCAGCTGACCTCAAACTTTTTAAATAGAATTCTTGCATGTATCTTATGGCTTTATAATATCTCCAGAAATGTCAGAAACTACTGCTTTTTCCATAGATGCATATGCACAAATAGATGCCATTTTTTCAGTGGTTTATAGAAAGATGACCAGATTAAACTACCTTTTTGTCTAGACAGACTTGAGTAGTTGTGCTATGGTACAAGGAAAACGGGAACTGTATTAGAGATCAACTGCTTTTTATGCTGTAAATGGCGCTTTGTCTGTAACTGATTTAAATGACGTTGCCAACATGTATGCAAACACTGGGAACAATGTCAATACCTTGCAGGCTCCGTGGGTCATATTTTATGCTTTATATTGTGGTAAAGGAACATATCAAAGAAACCTCTAAAATATATGTATGGGTTGTAAAAAGTAACACTATAAAACATCAGGATTTAAAATGCTTGCTGTAAGTGCTCTGTGGGATTATGCTGCCTTCATAAAAAGGCTGCCTGCACACAGAGCCTAATTCCTGCCTTAAATTAACCTGCTTGGGGGGGCATGTTCTGGTATTGAGTGGCAAAAGCTTGTGAATCGCTCATAGGACATTTGTCCTGTGGATGGAGGAGGAAAATGGTCCATAAAGTTCACAGTGAGTCTGAAAAGCAGAAACGTGTGTTGGAGTCCTGTTGAGCTCGTTGGCTAAGTTCGGCAGCAGGGAGTCTGTGGTTCATCAGCTCTGCCTTCATAAATAACAGGGAAAGTTCCTCTCATCCTGTGAGCTTTTTCTTATTTTTTTTTGTTTGCTCCTAGGTTTGATTATTGTAATGGTCAAAGTACTATTTTGGGGGGGGTTGAATTGTATAAAGGCTTTCTAAAGAATGGCGTTTAAATAAAATGCGCTCCCCACACTTTGAAAGAAGGGAGGCTTTGTATGGCCAGGGAGAAGAAAAGGGTTTGTGGCTTCTTTGGGTTAAGAGGGAAGGGCATGGGAGCAAACCATCTGAGCCAGGGTTGGACTGGGAAGTGGCTCAGGTGGGGCCCCTGGCACATGGGAACTTGGGGGAGGCAGCCCCAGACAGAGTCCCCTTTTATTTTGGACCAGCAGCCCCTCTCCTCCCATCCTTAGGGTCAGATTAGGGGAAGGTTTTATGATCTGCTGTGGGTATTACGCTAGTCATCTTTTTGCCCGCTGGGAAGGAATTGTTCCTTTATTGCCAGATTGGCCAAGGTGGAGTTGGTTTTTTGCCTTCCCCCACAGCAGGTTAGGGACTGGGTTGAGTAGGCAAGGAGGCTAAATTCAATCTGTCACAGTTCATCAGGTGGCAGATACACACCCGATAGTGGGCCTGATAAACTGGAATTGGAAGTGGTCTTGGGGGAAGACACTCCCTAACATACCATAGCTTTCCCCCCAGCCATCATTTTATTCCTGCATGTGGTGAATTGGGGTGGGGGTGGTGGGAGTCTTGAAGCAATGTAATTTTCTTTTATAAAACGTAATTTGACTGGAATATTTTTGCATTCTTCTCTGTGTTCCAGGAAATAAACACCTAGGTTTATCGTGTCATTTTACTCTGCTTTTAACAACATTTGCACAAGAAAATAAATACCATGCAATATGATGCCTGTTAACTGCGTGTTCATGAGCTGTGATAGATTACTTTTAATGGCTGGTATTTTCCTACTTCATTAATGTTCTTTGATAGGCTGCTGTTACTTGGAAGAAGGCGCTTCACATTCACCCAAATGAGCAGAATGCTTGGAGTGCGTCTTAAAAAGTCCAGTATCTAAGCTTGATTATTAAAAATGCTGGACTATTTCCCTCATACTCTTTCTGTCTCTATCTAGCTGGCCTGCTGCCATTTTCATGCCCGTCTCCATGGTAACTTCTTTAAGGATAAAATAACAGAAATGTGAGGAAGCTGCCTGCCCACAAAAAAGCTGCCATGGTCCTGGTGCCAGAGGCCTGACTAGACAGAATCCCAGAACACTGCATTCCAGAAGAGTTATGCAGGTTACTACAGCTGGTTCCATTTAAAGGTGCAGTGTCTCCTTTCCCCCTAGTTGCATTGCTGGAGAATGTCTCCTAACTGGTTTTCTCACATTTAGAAGCTTACATCTAGAATTCCTGTGTGTATTGCTTTTTTCTGTTGGCAGCTTTGGATGATTAACTTTACATTGAAAGTATATTTGTCAAAGATGCATTGGCTCTAAAATGAAACATAATCCAGTAACTAGGGAACTTTACAGGAAAATGTTTACAATTTGCTTCTCAGCAATGTAGTATTCAGCCATGGTGATATGCAGCATGATCCAGAGGGTAGGATGCTTGATTGGGAGTCAGGGGACCTAAGTTTTGCTTTCAGCTCTGCCACTGAGTCACTGCATGACCTTGTACAAGGTCATTTTTTATATTTCTGTGCCTTGGTGTTCCCACTATGAAAAGGGGATTATAAAGCACTTTGAGGTCTACAGATCAAAAGTGTTATCTAGGAACTTGGTTGCAGTGGTTGTCTATATCAGTATTGCTGGACAATGGAAACAATGGCTTTTTGTTACGAGACCATGCCATGATCTCAGGAAAGGGGTTGTATTTGCATATCTGCATATTTTATTGGCAGGAAGACTTGGATGTCGTTTTAAAATGAGATGTTTTTTAAAGTCTCGCAGAATTTTTTAGAAATTGTTTGCGATTTGCATTACTATGGTTCCTAGAGGCCCCAACAGAGATCAGAGCCATATGTGCATCTAGGAAGGGACAGATCTTTCCCCAGAGTTTACAGGCTAAGTAGACAAGACAGACAAAGGATGGGATCAGAGTGGTAGTATCCCCATTTTATAGATGTGGAACAACCCAAGGTCATACAGGGAGTTTGTGGCAGATCTGGGAAATGAAGGCTAATCTCCTGAGTCCTTGAATAGTGTCTTCACCCTAAGACTGTCTTTCCTCTCAGAATATTTTTGTTTGGTTTGTTTGGGTTTTTTTGTTAAGCTGTAGCTTTAAAATAATTGCATAGGTTCTACTTTGTAGAGTAAGGGTCAGATTTTGCTCTCATTTATACCTGTACAACCTCAATGGGAACTGCAAAAAATCAATTGTTTAAGTGCTTAGTTTGAAAATGCTGTCTCTAGAGCTTTTTGTTGTTGTATATTGAAACAATTCAGAAGTCCATGAATTTAGATGACTTTCCTAGTCTCCTTCCTTCATGAAATGTCACAAATTCCTATAGTGTAAGAATGTGGCACTTCAGTGTGCATGTAGCTGGCTGTGCATTGTAACCTTTGAATGTCCTAGCCATGCAGCCTTTGTAAACCACTGCAGCTGGCACCGGACAAAAAGAGTGTTTGATAGGTTATCATAATTCCACTCTTCACACTGAGTGCACTTCACAGTAGCTATTAGTGAAATGAGCAGAAGAGGTGGTGAAGTGGCCCTTCACATTCTCTTTTACGGGGATGCATTCCTTCTTAAAATGTAGGAAGCAGCACCCTTGAAGTCGCCCTCATAAATGAGAGTACACACTCCTGATGTGAATTTATAGAGCCTTTCTGACAACAACTGCCCTCTCAATAGTGTCACTTCTGCTGAAACTCTTCTCAGAATTGGAAGTGTCTTCTATAGGGGTAGTACAATAAATCTGGTGACTTAGCAAACCCTAACTGTAAATATATTTTTAGTGCAAAAAATCACATGTTCCTCAGGGCTGAAGGGTAGATTTTTATTCAAGATGTTTAATTATGATGGAGTGGGCTAATAAATGTTTCCATGCCATAACTCACAGTACCATAAATTACAGATATGGTTAACAGAGTGCACCTCTCTGCTCCACGAACAAATGTTGTGTTATGTGGGATAACATTATGTAGAAAGAGGAAAACTGAGCTGGGTGGAAGTTTTTCATTTTGTCATCACTATAAATGGAAGCAAAACAGATTCTGAAGGCAAATATGTGTGTAATTTGGGATTTGAATGAACAGTCCAATTTATTGCAGGAGTTCAAACTGGACCGTTCCTTCAGAATCCCGAGGTTAGGGGTTGAAGCTCATGCTATGTCATTGGAAAAAGTCACTTTTCCTAGACTGTCAGTTCTTGGATTTTACCTAGGATCTTGGTGTCATGATGTGTTAATGATCTCTAAGCTGGTAAGAGGCAGATCAAAATGTGAAACTTATTTCTTTGACTTTGCGTCCCCACAATAACTATGGGCCAGATTATCTCCTCTTGGGCTGAAGCATACAAGAGGGAGAGGAAATCTCCTTGAGGAACTCCCCCATAATGTCCCATCAGAGGGATGCGGTTTTCCCTGATTATAGAAGAGGATGATGGGCCCACACAGCTAACCCTGGTGTAAAATTGCCAAGACCAGGTTCGTCCTCAGAGAAGTTCTCTCTTTCTGCACTGACTCTGGTCCTCAGTTGACTTCATCTCCTCCCAGCTGGCTGGCAGGGTAACTTCATTGTAGCTAGCTTACCAAAGATTCTCCCTGATTGTGGCTGCTCTGTGGAAAAGAGGTATATAGCTGCGTCCATCTGTATAATCATTTTTTTCTGACAATCTCTAGAGGGCCAAGGCAAGATGATGGCTATCCCTAGACTTGCCCATGCCTGCCCACTTCTTGCTTTGGTCTCTCCAGATCTCTAGCCCCATTCGCTGCACAGGTCCTGGATCCAGAAACTCCTCCATGGGTTATTGATGGAGGAGAAGTGAGGGCAATGCTGTAGAAGTGGGAGCTCCTCACATAGGTCTCTTCCTTTCATGTATTTAAAAGGGATGATCTGTGACTAAGTTTGATTTTTAAACTGATCGCCAAAGATCAGGAAAAGAAAAAGTCTGATATCCTTAACTTAATACCTGTGGGCCTGGCATAAACACCTAGACAGATGGAAGGCAACTTTTTTTCTAATATCCTTACTAAGATTTTATTAATGGTAAGAAACTAGCTGTAAATAATAGAATTCCCTTTTGGAATATTTGTTTTACACTGAGTATATTTGTTAGACAGCTAATTATATAAGTGAGTTAATAAATACTGTAGTTAATATTAACAAGGTTCTAGTCTGATTATTTTGTACCTATATCTCTTTCATTATGTATCATCTGTATGTTTGGAGAATTGCTCTGGCTGTACCCTAGTATTAGTCTGATGTTTAAGTGCACCAGCTATGGGGAGAGTTCTCGTTTTGTCTTGCACAGAATTAATGGCAGTTCTCTTTACAGAATGAATGGAGAATTTAGACCCTTTAGCAACTGGTTTCCATCGTCATCTAGTCAGTTTACATCATTATACATTTTGCTACATGTTGTATATAGGGCATGGTCATGTGGAAAAGCCTATTTTCACCTATTAAGGTCAGTGCGCAAATCCATGTGCATAATGGTCACTTATCCTTATTCTACAGCCTATAAATATGCCACCGGATACAAGAGAAAAACGGGGAACACCCTGTTAGGATGTCATCCCTAAAGAGAGGAGCCAGGTTGGTGTCTGCTTCTGAAACTTCTGCTGATGCTTCAGCTGCTAATCCAACTTCTGTTTCTGCTTTGCTGCTGCTTCTGCTACTCTGGGAGATGCTGCTACTTCTGGCCATTCCATAATGTCTTGGGACAATTCAGGGACACTTACCAACTTCTCCATAGGCAAAAAAGGAAGAAAAGCAATTCCCTGCTTCCATGAAGTTGATCTGCATGGATAGAAGTTAACAGCAGTCTCTTACGTCAATCTACAGCACTTAAGAAAGAAGATACTGGTGTAGAGCAGATTTCCATTAACTTTCTTGGCTACTTGTAAATGAGATGTTGAGGGACTCTCCAAAGACCTCCACAGGCTTAAGAGGAAGATGGTAACACCACCATGTTCCATATGTAAGTGGCCAAATGCTCTCTTTCTCCCACATTTGTCTTGGCTCCAGATGGTAAAGTCATGTGTACCAGCATGACATTCAGAAAAGGAGTAAGACATTGAAAGGCATGATCTGGTAATTAGATTAGGGGACCAGGTTCTATTCACCACTCTCCCACTGATTAGCTGCATGACCTTAAAGGACTAGTTCAATCTCAGTGTCTCTGTTTCCCTATTTATAAAATGGACATAACGATACCTACTGTGGCAAAGAGCTCCTCAGACAAAAGGTGCTACTGGCAGTGCTGAGTGTTGTTTAGGGTAAATGTCGTCTTTTATGGTCACATTGTAGATCCCTCATTATATATTCAGCACTCATTCTGTGTTTGGGACTTCATTTAAAATAGTTGGAAGTTTTGCATAAAAAGCCTTGCAAATTTGCAAATGAGATCTCTCCTGCAGATGACAGATCAAAGAATCTTAGAAATTAAAGGTAGCAAAGACTTCTTAATGTATCCAGCCCATCTCCCCTCCATTGAAGGATTTTCATCTGTAAAACAACTTCTAATGCAGTGCCTGGATTAGTGTAATTGCTGTTCAGTGTGTTAGAGGCTGCCCACAGCCTTCCAGCACCCCGCTTCCCCCGAGCCTGGCTAGCACTGCCACTTTTAGCCCTTGTTCCTTTTGTTGATAGTCTTCAGACCACATGGCAATGTTTATATCCAATCCAATTTGAATTACTTTTATAGGATTTCATCATGCCTTGTTAAAATTCAAATATATTTACTAAGTTCTTGTCATCCATCCTTTAAAAAAAAATCTAGCAAATATAATCATTTTCCTGTCATGATTTGTTCTTAACAAACCCAGTTGTTTGGTGTTAATGGTTCCATTCTCCTTCAGGTGTCAGGGATTCCCTCCTTCCCCTTTAATACTCTCCATTATTTTGCTAAGAAGATATTATACTTCCCACTCTTTAAAAAAAAGAGTATTTACTTTTCTCCTTTGGCTGTTTTTCCATTTTTCCAAAACTTCAAATATACAGGTCAGTTTAGCAAAGCACTTGAACATGTACTTAAATTCCATTGACTTCAGTGGTCTTTAGTTAAGTACATGGTTTAAGGGCTTTGCTGAGTTCAGGCCGCAGTCATCAATGGTTTGGTCGGTTAATGAGCTAATTCCTTTAATACCATAAAATGCATGTCACCTAGAGCCCCTTATATGCAGGGTTATAGAGGAGACTTTTGTCTTTAGTTTTAGTTTTTTGGGTAAACCATACTGGAATAACGTATAAATTAACTACTACTTCCTTCTGGGATTTTTCAGAACATGTACAGTAGAGTGTTTATTATGAAATGCAGTCTTGGAGTCTTAAAACTCCATCAGCCTTGCAAGAAATGTCCTGAATTCCATTGAGCAACATTGATGATCCTGTGAAACGCTTTCCCTTAATGCAAAATAGGTGGAATTTTAAGGCTCAGTTGGACAGACTACTTATTTCATGTAGTCTTTTTATATTAACAGTATTGTGATGCTTTGTCATTCTCATTAGATTTGAGCTGAACCACTGTTCCTTAAACCACGAGACACTAAAATCAATGAGACCAGAGTTTTGCTTTATGATCTGTGACACAGCCTCCCTTCAACATCATGCTGCTTTGTTGCTCTGCATGAACTTCAATAGGAGTTTTTACTTAAGACTCAGAATTTAGTGCATTTAACTTTAATAACTATATTGCTCAAATAGGAAGTGCTGAATTCTCCTGTAGCTATGATTGTTCTGTACCTTTTGTGGTGAAAAATGAATGCTGTTGAAGCATCTGTGTAAAAATCATGTTATGGCAGTTTGTTTTACTTATCTTAAGTGGCTCTTTCTGGGATTTGTCTTTATTTTGGTGATGAGATTCATCCATTTTAATGATTTTGTGGTCAGTTACATTAGAAGAACAGATTGTCTTGGAAAAAAATGAATTTGCCAATATTTTGTATTGGAAAGTGATTTTTCCATCTGACCACTCATATTCCAGTACTGATGAAAATTGCAGCCATTAAGTGAAAGGCTGCTGTGTTATCAGCTCCACTAGCATTTTCCTACTAGTTTATTGTCACTGGATCAGAATATTTTTACTCTCCAATTATTATCTATTTCTTTTTGCTTTTGGGGGAAGAAAAATAAAATTAAATCTACTAGTATTCTCTTGTAACAGGCTGAAAAGAGAGCTTTTTCTCAAAATTAGCTTGTATATTGCCATGCAGTCATCCATGTCTTCCTCATAAATTAATATGCTTTAATAAACAAATAAGGTCCCTCCCTGCCCTCTGCATTGTCTGCAAAGATCGCAGTTTCAGCCTCGGGAAAAGAGAAAACGCTGTGTTCAGGAAACCCAATCTGTCTTTATTTCTGGAAAGAAAATGTTTTAAAATGTTACATTTTCCAGCTTTGCATATTGTAGTTAAGACAAAGTGTGTGAAAGAAAGGGAACTGTAAGAATGTTAATATGGCTCTGATTGCTGAAACATATGGAGCCAATCATTGGCACTGCCACAACACAACTGGGACTGGAAATTAGCATTTGTGTCAGACAAATATGGGACATTTCTTTGTGCGTTATGAAAGATGTGTGCGCTCGCTCTCTCTCTTTTTTTTTTTTTTTAAAGAAATATTTTTTTCCCCCAGCTACCAAACCTTCCCTCAGGATTAGGAAGGCAGCTTATCTTCACTATTGCTGTCTTGACTCTGTTCCCCTGTCTTTAAAAAAAAAAAAAGCAGAAAGAAAGATTTTAGCCAGCATTTTGTTTGCAAACAGTAAAAAATGTAAGGGTCACTCATTTACTCTGCAGGACCTAGAATTTAATAATCTTTCATTTTCTCTAGTTTTGCATGTATTCAGAGGAGGTGTTGACTAAAATTGAAGTGAAAATGTGCTTTTACCTGAGAGAGGTACCCTGTCAAGTTGCATTTTCTTATTGTATTTGGGGCTGTGACTTTTTTCTATAATCTTGGCTCTGTATTTCCAGTGGATGAATACTAAATAGTCCCCAATTTTTAACTGATAGTTCATTGCCTTGCAGTTCATGAAAATAATATGGTAATACTTTTTGTTTAAAAAAAAAAAAAGGCACCACGGAAGTGGTGCTACATTTTAAGTTCTTCAAATGAGTTGAAATCATTTCTGTATTACTCGTTTTGTTTTTTCCCCCTTTCCAGTCCTGAGGCTGAAAATTGTTCTTAATGGAGATAATACTTATTTTTCACTAATATTCTGTATATTTTCACTTTCATGTTCTGTCATAAATTTGTAAATAACCATTTAAAAACAAGTTTCAGAGTAGCAGCCGTGTTAGTCTGTGTTCGCAAAAAGAAAAGGAGTACTTGTGGCCCCTTAGAGACTAACAAATTTATTTGAGCATAAGCTTTCCTGAGCTACAGCTCACTTCATCGGATGCATTCAGTGGAAAATACAGCAGGGAGATTTATATACATAGAGAACATGAAACAATGGGTGTTATCATACAAACTGTAACGAGAGTGATCACTTAAGGTGAGCTATTACCAGCAGGAGAGCGGGGGGAGGGAGGGGGAATTTTGTAGTGATAATCAAGGTGGGCTTTTTGAGATTTGCTTTACTTCCTTTTAGCCCTGATCCTGCAACAATTACATGTTTGAGTAAATTGGAATTTGCAAGTTTGCGCAATGGGTTGCATGCCCAGTTATTTGGAACTTTTTGCACAATCAGGGCCATAGTTTGCAAAAATCTTGTGAAGAATATGTGAAAATAAAATCTTTCCCTCTCCATTTCTCTTTATTTAGCATCTTTCCCCCTCTGAGTTTCTAATAGAACCAGTTCCAATATAACTACGTTTTGTTTACCAGTCATTAGTACCTTGGATGTCAGCAGCTCTGGCTAGTATTTATTAACTGCTTTGTGTAAAGTGACATACATAGGTTCATACATAGGTTTGGTTTGTTCATACATAGGTTTGGTTTGTTTATTTTTTGGTGTCACACGCAAATTTTAACCATTATCTGAGGTTGTGGGGAATTTCCATTTCTTGGCAATTTGAAGTATTTATTTTCTTTAGATTTAAAATAGATAAAGAATCCATATACAGGCTTTTAATGCCTTGCAAATTATTTAAAATCAAACAAGAACAGAATAAAATGCAATCAGCCCAACTCTTCTACCAAGCAACAGTACATAATGAAATAGCATCACCCCCGTATGTCAGCCTGTACCTCAATCTTCCTACCTCATTCAAAAGCCAGGTGCAGTGTGCCTTGAAAGTCTGCACATCCATGCTGTTACAGAAGGGCATTCCACTCTGTTGGGGCTCTAACAAAGAGTGTTCTTCCACTTTCCCCTCTCTTATATCAAGGGGATCTAGAATCAGTACCTTTGACTGCAACTCTGGCGCTATAGCATGTATTTAATGGACATTCAGAATCGGGAGAGCATAACGACTGCAAGTCCATCGTGTTTTTAGCTTAAACTCTGCCCGTTGGGGGTGGTTACAGAGGTGATTGAGCACCCTGGTTTAGAAAAAAAAAACAAACAGTCATGGCACCAAATGCCATGATATCACATTTGCAAGATGTAGGGTTTTGAACCATTATCACAGAGCAGTGCTTGTTTGTTTATAAGGGTCAGTTGTGGGATGACATTGGGGAGGCACTGAACATGAGCAATGACTCTCTGGGTCTAATTTTCCTCTTATTTCTGGAAATATCTCAGTTGAATTCAGTGGAATTTCTTCAGTTTTAAACCAGTGTGAAAAGAAAATAAGCCTTGGACCTTAATAAATAACAATACTGAACTCTTATAGCTCTCTTCATCAGTAGATCTCAAAGCGCTTTACAAAGGCAGTCAGTATCATTATCCCCATTTAACAGATGGGGAAACTCAGGCACAAAGAGATGATATGATTTGCTCAAGATCATCCAGCTTGAGTCCTAGTTCAGTGCTCTGTCCACAAGGTCACACTGTTCCCCTGTGGGGTGTTGGAATGCACTAAAGAGCCCCCCCAAAGGGATACCTCAGAAGGGCCTCTGTCTGTTGGGAACAGAACTTAGGGTCCATCATACCAAAAATCAACTCAGTTTCCATTCAGTGGACCCTTTAAACATTGTGGGTCCACTTTGGGGTCCCCCTTTCTTCTCCAGTGGCAGCATTACACTGTTTACTCTAGAGCTGTAGCTCACAAAAGCTTATGCTCAAATAAATTTGTTAGTCTCTAAGGTGCCAGAAGTACTCCTTTTCTTTTTGCAGGTCTTGTGTGATGGGTGGGCAGAATCATGGAGAGACCAGAATCCATGGAAGACTTCTCCAGCGATTGTGGCATTGACCCTTTAAAGTGCATTTCAACACCAAACCTCGTGGTTCTAAAGACCACTTGGCTCTTGTGTTGCTGTCACACACAAGAGGAAGTCACTCCCATGCCCACATACTGCCATGCAACAATGAGTCAGGATTTGAAGAGGAAAAATAACTTTATTTAAATCTTGAACATTTTTGCTTAAATATTACATCATAAATGGATGTTGCTGACAGATCAAACCAATATTAAAATATGATGGGCAGAGTAATATCCTGTCTCTGATACAAGAACCTCCATGCTACTGTTATAAGCATTTAAGTTGGTGAGGGGAAATTTAACAACTTCATTATGCAAATCATTCTATTCCCATGTAGTCACAGTAAAAAGTCAAAAGTGCTGTATTCTTAAACATGTCTTTGCATTTTATAGTATATTAGCATAAATTAAGGCAGTTTTTTGGTTCCTTGAAGAATCTTTTCAGTGCTGCAGAGAGATTTAGTTGTGAGTAATTATCGTTGAAGACTATTTTTCTGTCTTTAATGAAAAATCTCCTCCAATCTGATCTTATTGTTGTGCTTGGTCTGTTGACAAAGTAAAGCGCTGAAGAAGAAAATCTTTCATTTTGTAAAATGCGTAAGGAGAATATAAAACGCAAAGCACTAGTTTTTCCTTCAAAATTAGCATTAGCCATATGCAATGAATAGTGAAGGAAACCCTTGAAATTAATTTGAAAATAGATCCTTTTAATGTTGCTAGGCTATTTGTTAAATCAGGACACAAGGAAATAAATACTTGAAACAGCAATAAAAACATTTATCTTCAAATTAGTAGTTAAACACAGGGGGCCAGATCCTCAGCTGGTGTAAATTGGTGTAGCTCCACTGAAGTCTTGGAGCTATGTTGATTTATACTTGCTTTATTGAAGTCCAGTAGAGGTATGCCAGATCATACCGGCTGAAGTCCTGTCCCCAGGAGCATAGCAGAGATTGCAGGCAGGATGTCAGAGGACAGCTACCTTCTGAAGTTAACAATACAACATATAATACAGGGGTGGCCAAACTGACTGACCCTATGAGCCACATATACAATCTTCAGAAGTTCAAGAGCCAGGGCGTGGCTGCTGGATCTCGGGGCTTCAGTCCCACTGGAGGCACCTCCCCACTGGGCAGAAGCCAGAGGTGACGTGCTGGCCCTGCTCGGTCACATGGTGCCACTGTATCCCCCTCCCTGCATGGCAGCTGCTGGAGCCAGGAAGCTGGGAGCTGCACCCGTGGGGAGAGGAAGCGGTAAACAGCTGGTAGTTGCAGGGAGAGCTGCTGCTTTTGCTGCTGCCTCTCCCCAGGGAACTAAAGCAGCGACCTCTCCTCTCCTCAACTGTTTGCCGCTGCCTGTCCTCGAGGAGCTAACACCTGGGAGCTGGAGGGAGGGGCCGCTGAGGGTATGGGGGGCATGACTCAAGCTGTTGGGGGGGCTGAACATTTAAATTGTGCCCCACCCCACTCATCGGGTACCAGTCCCTGAGTTCCCTCCACCCACTCCCACCTACCCACTCCTTCCACTCCAGTCTGGAAGACAAATATTGGGGGGCGGGGATAAAAGACCCACATGCAGATCGTGAGCCGTGGGTTGACTACCCCGATATAATACTTTAAACTTACAATTAACCAAGAAACTGCAATTACTGTGGCCCACTTTGCTCTGTAAGAAATAGATGCTTCAGTAAACTAGATACAGATCCGCAAATTAGAGAAGGGCCTGACTTGCAAAGTTTGAATCCAGTCTTCCCCAAAATTCCATGATGTTCAGCTCCAGGGTTTTGGTACTTTTCACTCATTGGAAGAATATTTTCTATGTCAACATAACCAAAGTAATTTAAAAAACCAACACTTCTGCCTGGAGCTTCTAGCCACTTTTTGTCTGACAAATTTATTCCCTTCAAAAGGAGAAGGATACTGTGAAGTTCTCTTGAAAATGGCATCTGACCTTAATGTTAGGACTTCAGTAGGTAGTCTCGTATCATGTACTGTAAATAAACAACAAAGGATCAAAAGACCCAAGTTATACTGATACAAAGTATGCACTCTGTAGAGTAGTTTGGAATGATTACATCATCCTTTAAATCGGCGGACATCTGACACTTTAATCAGCTACCCCCAAGCTGTACATCAGTTTTTTGTCACACCAGCTTCACTTCCAATATAGACACAGTACAAAAGCACTGAAAGATGCTTTAGAAAAATACTCGAAAGGTTTTATGACTTGCTTTTGGGGCAAGGGTCACTCCTCCTTTGATGTTTTTGCTTTTTCCCCCCCGGCATGGTTCATTAGATTTCCTGAAAGGAGGCTGTATATTGTGCACATAAATGAAATAGTGTTAACAAGGTCTCATCATTTAGCACCAGTAACAGATACAAAAAAAAAAAAAAGCACTAACATTGAATGTAGTCATTTCCAGCTATCCAAGAAGAGCATGAGAAATTGTAAGGCTGGGGACTTAAAGATCATGAATCAATTCTTTAAAATATATTATACAAGTGAATTGCAGTTTATTTGAGGCATATGTGTTGATATAATATTTATTTGTTGTGGCTAGTTGCATCATTGTGATGATGGTAGAAATGCGGTTCCTAGCTGGGAACTTTACTGTAGCTCAGTGACGGTATCTGCAGAGTGTGTAGGGATGCTGAGGAACCATTTTTGTGACTTCCATGGCATTTCCGTAACTGTGGTACTGTAGGCTTATCAGAGCTACTGGTGGCTGTAGAATTTCTGCAGTAAGAATACATTTTTGTCTTCCTTGTGCGTATAGGGATATGCATGTATACATGTTTGTGTCTTATCATTTAGAGCTGCTCAAAAATCAAGAAAATGATTTTTTTTTTAAATTCAAAGTTGTTTCCATTTCACAGGGTTAAAGAGAGATCCATTTTTTTGCAGAATTTTTCACATTTTTTTACCTAAAAATATCAAAATCTTAATCTGTCATTTTTACATCATTATCAAAAAAATTTGCTTGTTGAAAACCCAACTTTTCATTAAACAGAAATATTGTATGATTTCAACAAAAAGTCTGAGAAGTACATATTTAAAAAGTCTCAGAAAATTTCATGAAAAGTGGAAGATTTCGATATTGACAATTTTTTGTGGAAAATTTCTCATTTTCATTTCAAAAGGCAGTTTTTCAATAATAAAACTTTCTAAATTTCAGTCAGCTGTAATAGGTACGTAAATATATTAGATAGAGAAAATGTCCTCACGCCAACCCTAACCAAATAACGTATACATGTGTGATGGTACGTTGGGGTGCAGGACTCTGAGTCAGTGGGTTACCCTCCTATTTCTGGGAGAGAGAGAGACTTGCTGAGAGAGCCTGATACCACCAGTTTGTTAGCCACCAAAATGGACTTCAGAGCTCTGCCAGTCCTTTGGCAATAGGTACACACCATAATCTCCTCCAAAAGCATCCCACTCTAGTATCCAGCCCATGTCACTGGACACTCTCAGTAATTATCAGGTTCACTGTTCCCAAAGGAACCATACACCCACAGCTTGAGTGGTACATCTCAGCATCAGGTCCTTTATAACATCACTGCACTGAGTTATATTTATAGTGAGACAATCATTGGTTTATTATCAAAGATTAAGACTTAAGAGATACTGAGTAAGGATAATGGAAACAGAAATGATGGTGTTACGTAAGTATAACATGCTTCTTAGAGTCTAAACTTAACGTTACCAAGCTAAAATTCTTGTCTAAAGTAGTTTCTCACCTAAAGCTTTCTTCCAGCATCACCAGCGCACATGGCTTGATGCAAAAAGTGCTGTCCCTTCTACTCCCTTGGTAGATAAAGATGTGTCCTTTTGACTTTCCCTTATATTCCCCCAAAGTCATGGCTTTTTTCACCAGAGTCAGTAACCCCTGGTGATTGTTCTCCAATGCCTGGTGACTTCATGTTGGCTCGACATCCTCATGTTGATGTTGTATGCAAATAAGCTTCCATTGTGTTGGCTTGCAATGTTTAATTCACATTTGACAGAGAGAGCCCTTCTTATTGCCTGCCTAGAGGACCTCAGCTGTTGGTCAGTTCTGCCTGGAACGTAGGTTTTAAAACCTATGTTCAGTACATATACACAACTTCTTAAATATCATCCATCTTTCTAATGGCTGGTAACCAGATCCACAAACTCCCGCCCCACCTTGCCTCTTCCCCCTCCCCCCCAAGGACCCGTCCTTGTCGCTTGCTCCTTTCCCCCTGTTGCTCACTGGATCATCTCAAAGAGCCTGCCTGCAGGTAGGAGGCAGTCCCAGCTGAACTGGAGCTGGCAAAGGTTAATGACCCGGCGCCTCCCCCTGCCCCGTGGTAATAGGGCTTTTGGTTTGGGTGCCATTTAGGGTTGCCAGGTCTCCTTTTCAACTGGATTTTCTGTTCAAAAACTAGGCACCTGGCAACCCTAAATGGCATCCAGATACAGAAGCCAAAAACCAGACTGTCCGAATAAAACGCAGGCAGGTGGCAACCTTATCCGTACGTACATCACACAATCATTATAAGGATCAGTATGGTCTTGGTTTCCATTTAAGATCTCATGACATTCTTTATAGATAAATACAGATAAATAAATAGTAGTGAGTTTGTGAGGCCGGATAGGAGTAGCTGTTATAAAATGGTGAACCTTTGCCATTGAAGGGTTCTTGGGGTCACAACATGTGTGCTTCAGAAGGGTGAGACCATACAGAGCCTTGTGCTCCCCTCATTTGAGGGGGGAGCAACACAAAATAGAAAGGGTTAGAGAGGCTGCAAAAATGGGGAGGATCAGAGAGAGGATCATGGCTTTTTCTGTTCCTTTCCCTTCCTTCAAGCTCACAGATGCTCCTCTTAGCAACTGGAGCTCAGAGGATGAGAGAACTGAGGGGAATGGGAGAGGCAATAGTGCTGAACAACCACTCTGTGGTTTTCACCACAGCAGAGAATGTAGTTCATAGTAGCGAGATCATATTTGCCAGGTACTTTATCACTGAATTTGTTCTTTTGGTGCTCTGTGAGGTAGGTACGTAGTACTCTCACGTTACAGGTAAGCCAGGCCATTCTGAATTCCATTCCCCTCCTCCTTTCACTATTTGATGTATCACCTAATGTGAACCTTCTCTCACTCACTTTAAATACATAAAACTGGGCTGTGGGTTTTAATAGTAATAATGTGTGGCTGCTTTTAGCTCATATCTTCCATTTTAAAAGCATTGTTTGAGGTCCAATCTCCAGAATGAGAGTTTTAAAGACAAACAGAAAATCTTGTGAAAATGCCTCATTCAAGGGAATGGGGGCTTTTGAACTAGAAGACAAAAAAAACCTCTCTCTTATCTTTCCCCCATCACTTTGGTCCAATCTTTTTCTTTTCTCCTCTGTTTCCTTGTTTCTTATATTTCACATTTATTCTTTTGAAGATTATCTGCTATTTGTGAACTTAAATTTTGTTTGTACTGCATACAAGATTTTTTAAAAAAAGGGGGGTGGGAATCAGAGTCCTGAACTTTATATTCAGTAACAAAATGAAAAATAAATAAAGAACTTGGTATACATGAATGCTAGGCTATGTCTCATTTTACAGATTGATAACATTCAGTACAGTAATCAAAAATTATTAAAACCTTTTCCTCACATCTAATTTTCAGTATATTAGAAATATCAAATTGTAATAATATTTTGGACAACAGGTTAACCTGAACATAACTCTTGAATATATAGACCCTAAAATGGTAGTCAGTTGATTTATCAATTTAGTCTTATTTTGTATATAGTGTACGCATAGTTTATACAAGTTTTCTTTGACACTGGTAAATTGTGTTTTTCTGTAGGATTTGACTTCATTTTGCCACAGGTGTAATGTGCGCTCTTTTGATACCATTAGTAGAGTTGGGGTCAGCTTTCTGCTCACCCTATACATAGTATTCTGTTACCCTAAATCAGTGTCAGAGAATAGGTCTCATTGGTTGATTCCCAGAGTGTATAATAGTTAAACAATTGCCTGCTTGGAATCTATGAAATGGTGGATCAATGCCCAGAATTTGGTGTGGGGGAGACACACACACACTGGTAGTTCTATGCTTTGTTTGAGTGTGGGTGGTCACATGTAGAGCAGATCTGATGTAGATTTGGATTCATTTTGTCTAAAAATGAAGAAAAATAGTAGTTTATGCTGCACATTTTCTTGCAAAAAACGACTTCAAAGAACTGTTCAGTTTTCTGCTATAGATTATCCTTGAGAGGAGTTTTAAGATCTCAGGTCCAATGTGTAGAACTTGAATTGTAAACTTGCAAGTGTTTCTCATTGAAAAAGTTGTGCAACAGATTTGAGCTTATTTGGTTTAATCCATTATTTGATATAGAAATATTGAGAATCATAGCTGTTAAAAGTTCAGTCGTGTGACTTCCTGGAAAAATGGTTGTTAATTTGTTTTTTGATCCAAAATTAGTGTCTTTGGGTAAAGTTTCAAAAGCACCAAAGACCCAATTTCAAAAGTAACATAGGTACTTGGGGGCCTAAGTCTGATTTGAAAGTCAATGCCCACATGATTTTTGTAAGTTGGGATTTAGACGTATAAACTACTTTAGGTGCTTTTGAAAATTTTACCCTTCCTGTCCTGGTGGAAAATTTCTATTTACAAGGCGGTGTCAAAAAAATCAATATTGTCTGATATCCCATGGGAGCAAAATGTCCTCACCATAAAATCAGATTGGAAAGAATAAAAGGAGAGCAATATGGTGCTTCAGAGCTTTGCCATGTGGAGCTGTTGCTTTGAATTTCCAAGCATATTGAATTACTGCTGTCCAGCTCTAAAATATCTGGTTAGGAAGGTTAGTTCCTTCTTTTTGTTATCTTTTTGGAAACTCAACAAGCTGATTCTTTCTCTGTTCATACCATGTAATAGACATAATTTTATATCTATCATATTCTATTATAGATCAAGTATGTCTGTAAGAAGTAGTGAAGGCACTTGTAGGAGGTACGTCGCTTGGTGAAGGACATTTATTTTTATCAAGTTGACTCAGCCAAAGGGTGAAGGTCTTGATGAAAGGTGTATAATAAGAGTTTAGATAGCGTGCTGTTAGTTTAGTTAAATTAGGTGACTTTTGTATTCTCAGATATTTTAATTGCTTATAGAACGATCTCCTTGGAAAATTTAAAAGTCTTGCTGGATGGAATGTAAGAGCATCAGCGATGAATTAATGTCACTTACATGAAAACCAGATATAGCTTTCTGAGCTTGCTTTGAGGCATTCAATAGAGGTGTGTGTGTCACTGAGATAAAGAAGGAGCAAGCAGTTCAATGGATAGAGTGAAGAGATGAGGTGACGAAGGACACGTTTTTACCTTGTACTGCTCTTTAAGGAGCAAGAGTCTCTATTCAGATAGCTCTGGGTCATAGGAATGCACATGGAGAATTGTAGCATGGTTTGACGGAGGCTATAAGTAGATATCTGAAATTAAATTTCTTCAATATTAGAAAAAAAGTGGCCCCAAAGAACTCTATGGATCACTTGAATGCTATGAATGTAATGCTAGTTGAAGCCTGTTTTTAATGATTTTGTTTAAAGTGATGAATGATGCGTAGCATTCACCATATACCTGGATTCATGACTCTCTCTGGAATAAAGGCAGATTGGTCAATGTGAATTGATAGTAGTGGTAGGACTAGAGATAGTTGGTTTGCTAAGATTTCTGCCAGTATTTGATTGTCTAGTTTAATATCGGTTGGTATGATCAATAGATTTCTGGATTTTAAATCTTTCTTACTCAGTGCATTTGTACTGCCTTCCAAAAAGGAATTAGGCAGTTTCCCCCTGTTTAGAGGAGTCATGGGACATTTGAAGTATTGAAGGCCGTAGAAGATCCTGAGAAGACTTACTCAGCCCACTGCTAAAGCTGTCCAACAATGGACATGGATCAAATGGGTGTTTCTGATAGCATTTTGAAACTCATTTGTTGACCCTTCCACTTTAATTGTACTTTTTGTTTCAGTCATCTGCAGGAGTCACTAAGCACAAATAAAGCTGTTTTTTGTGTAGAACTTAAACAATTTGTATATTGCATTTATATCAGTTATTTTTATTCTGTTACAATTGCAGATAAGATATCAGGACATTAGCAGGACAATATATTTCTCAATGCACATGTCTTTGCTTATTATCAAACAAAACTAAACTAAATAAACAACTTGTTGGGCATATGAGAAGAGTTGCTTGTAGCTTAAATATGAAGATATTCAATTTAAACTTCAGCATTTGTTTGGAAGCACCAATGATCCATTTTTGTGAAGATATTTTAGTTTCTTGTCCAAGATGAATTACTAGAGTTGATCCCCAAAAAAATATGAAACGTTTTTGAAAATTTTGATTAGCTTTTTGTAAAAAACAGAATTATCATTCAAATTTAATTTTTTTTACCAGTTCTATGAACTACTTTAGTAAAAAGGCTTATATGGTTTACATTATAAATGTACACAGTAATGGTCATTCCACTATTGTGTTCTTTGAACACCTCCCTTAAAGCCCTTCAGGAGACTGCCCCATTATCATTTATTTAAAAATACTGCTCTATATGTTCATTGATAAATTGAACAAATGTTTTCTTTCTTGGCTTATGTCACAGACTTGGGCAAATCCTCCCTGCTAGACACTCATCAGGCTGCTGTGCCTGGATCCAGACCCCTGTCTGCCAGCCGGGATCCAGGACCCTACACGCCTTTTGAGCCCACCGAATCTGAGCAGCATCCAGACACTGTCTCTGGCTTCTCAGGAACACGGCCGGCGTGCAGACACCCAGCCACATCCCTTTCTTGAGAGTGGGATCCTGTGGTCCAGCTGCCTGAGGCTCATCCTCATAGATTTAAAGTTTAATCCTTCAGGGACACATTACAGCAAGGAAATCAGAAGCTTTGCAAAGTGACTTTTCTCACACTTTCATTCACACCCCTGATTCATAGAGACATAGCAGATCCATACAAAACCAATAAAACCTTAATGCAAAAAACCCTCACTCCAGTGTCTCCACCACACAAGTGCCTACTAGGTTTTGGTCAGCCTTTTCAGCGTCCCACAGACCCTCTTCTCCTCCCACTCAACCCTCAGTGAGTTTCTCTCTCCCTGCCCCTGTAACAAACTCTCTTTTGCTGGTTGAGGTTTGGCAGTCAAAAGATTCCTCTTAGCTCAGAGAGAACATCTTTTTCACAATAGCATCTAACACCTCCTTCTTTATTCCCCTTTTTTGCTTGGAAACTTCCATTGCTCCAATTCCCCTCCCTGCAGACAACCTGCAGTTTTGTTTAGCTTGGTCAACTTCTTTAGCATGTTCGTCGTTCTACCAGGACAGAGTCAATCCACATTCACTACTGTTTTGATTGTCCTGTAGCTGTTTCCAGATGTGGTGTGTGATTCGTGACATTGTCCCGGTCAGAAATGGCCAGTTCAATACACAGAGGGTTAGAATTTGTGCACAGAGTTCATAACATCAATCAGAATTTGTACAAAGACTGATTTCCCCCACACTGTCACATCTCTCCCCCTTCAAGATGAAGAGAGCAGGGGTTCTTTCCAAGTACCCAAGGGATTTCTTACTCTATCTCAGAAGGGAGGGGGTGCTATTACCTCTTATTTATGTTAATTTTCTTACATTCAGACAGGAAAACAGTTCCAATGATCATAACATGCACAATTATAGATCAGTCCTCAAATTCTTCATAGAAATCTTGTCTCTTTTATGTTCCCATGGGAGAGGTACCTGTGAGAAGCACTCGCCACGTGCTTTTGTCACCCCAATACTTCTGATTTGTTGGGGTAGCCAGGAAAGGCTTAGCTTCCTGCAGAGTGGGTCTTGCCCTGCAGGTCTTCTGGAAGGTAAGGGGTCCCTGCAGGGCAGGATTTAAATCTTACTCACCCCTAGGCACAGCATCTTCAGCTCCCCCCCAGCCTATAGCTGACCTTCGTGTTTTCCATAAAAAATTAAACAAAAAGTAATATAAACACAGCCTCCCCAGGAAGGCACGAGACCCTACAACCACGCATGGTGCGCCCAGCCTGAGCTGGGGTGCAGCCCACCCGCCCCAGGCAAGGTGCAAGAGGGGACTGTATCTCTCCCCACTGCAAGCGGTCCCCAGGTGTCTTCTGTCCCTTGCACAGTCCAGCGTGGCAGCCGTACTCCAGCTCTGCCTGTGCAAGTGAATGGGGCACTGGCCACTCCCCACCCTCTTCTTCTCCGGCATGGGGCGGAGGCAGCAGGGTGGCCGAGGTTGGGAAAGGGCTGGGACTCCCTTTCAACAGCCGCCCCACCCAGACGCGGTGCCCAGCGCCCCCAGGCAGGCTGACTCAGACACTCACCCTGCTCCAGCCCCACATGCTGGGTGGCCGCCAACCCATGCCAGGAGCCCAACTGCCCACAGGGGAGCTGTGTATATTAACTTTTTAACTTTTAACCCACTTTTAACTTTTAGGCGTCCCTAGAACTCTGGCGCCCCCTAGGCACGTGCCTACTGTGCCTAATTGGAAATCCAGCCCTGGGTCCCTATCCCTTTGTGGGGAAGACTCTCCCTACCTTCTCCAGAGCCAAGTTCCTTTTTCTTTCCCATATGCTTGAGGAGAGGCCAGCAGAGTTTCCTCCCCCCCGCCCATTGTCTCCGGTTCATTTACATTTTTACTGACCAACAGGAAGTTCAAAGGCTTCTCTACACAAGCAGGTAGTCTGTGGCAAACTGAGGAGTAAATCTACCCCTGCTAGCCTGCCTCACACACTGTCCGTGTGGATCCTGCTACTATGCACTTAAGTTCTATAGTGCGCTTTAATCTATCCTGTTTTGAAACACATACCATATAACAGATTTTTTAAAAGAATTATTTAAGCCTCTGCCATATATGTATTGTGTTTTAATTACATTCTAGCATTAATTTAACACAAAAAGGTCCCTTTAGATGCTTTTTTGAGTTACGTTTTACTTTTCAACTCTGCAAATTTCAGAGCTAAATCAGTATTCTTAAACAAAGTCTTGCATTCCTCTAAAGTTTGTAGGTATAGGATGGGGAACAAACGTTTAATAATGAGCACTTCAATCTGGCAGAGAAAGGTGTAACACAATCCTGTGGCTGGAAGTTGAAGCTAGACAAATTCAGACTAGAAATGAAGCATACGTTTTTTACAGTGAGGGAATAACCGTTGGAACAATTAACCAAGGGTTGTGGTGGATTCTCCCTCACTGACAATTTTTAAATAAAGATTGGATGTTTTTATAAAAAAATTTTCTTCTGAATGATCATTTTGGGGAAATTCTATGGCCTGTGTTATACAGGATGTCCGTGTAGATGACCACAGTGATCCTTTCTGGCCTTGGAATCTATGAATCTATAAAGATCTATGATCTGGATATAAGATCAGAATGCATCTCAAACCCTAAAAGTAGTTCCCTTGTTGTACTTGGCTTATTTTATGTTTGTTTTGCCTACTTGCACTACTGGTTTTAGGATCCATTCAGAAAGAAAAATCATTGAATCAGCCCTTCCAGTCTCTCAGGGAGATCTAAGATACTTATATTGGGTCGGTGGTGTCACACTATCTGGAGTGGCTCACAACTGTGAGTACCTACCTCCGGGCAGACTGTCAGAAAACAGGGCAGATGCTCCAAACTGCTGGTATGTTCTATAATTAGATTTCACCAAGCCAGTGACAAATATGAACTCCTGGATCACTATACCAGTCTTACCATGGAATCACAGGCGGTCCCTTTAGACTCTCCAGTCTATTTTGCTCCCCAGACAAACTGGACTTTGTGATAAAATGTCAATTAAACCAAAAATCACATCACATCATGTTGCTCTCAAGAGACCAGTCACTTGCCCCAAATTAATTGGTACTCTAGATCTTACAACAAAGACAACGCTGGTAGCCAATTTATAGTAAACCAACTAAAGGTTTATTAGCTACAAAAAAGAAGTGAGCGTTATTGAGAGGTTAAAGCAGGTAAACTATATGTACAGGTGAGTCTCAGTTTGTAGTTCCAAATGGTGGGAATAATGTAATAAGCTGCCAGTTTCCCAAAAGTCTTTTCAGGGACTCAGGTTGTCTCTGGGGATCTCTGCTTTGCATCTTGTACACTTCCCTGTAAGAATCCAAATAGTCCAGAGATCCAGGATCTTTCCTTGAATCTATACTTACAGCTTTTTCTTACAGAAAACAAGCTGACAGGGTCACTACCCATGTGGGATTTTCCTTTGACAGAGAGTGAGGAATGCATTTTGAGTCTTTGACCTCCAATCACCACACACAATGACCACTTGTTTCAAAATTAGCACTTTTCTGTTAACGTTCTTCATTTGCATTCCACAAGGCTTCTTTCTTGTTTGATGGGTTATTTAGTTTCAGGGGTATACACAATGTAAATATTTGCTACTACATTATAAAAGGATACAGAAAAGTAAAAACAATTCAAGTAACATCCCATTAGTTTTCATGAAGATTAAACACCACGTACATTCGTATACATTTAACAATCACTTTGATCTCTACTAATACACAAGTGAATTGGCCTGGGGCTTCAGCATGAGCTGGTACCTGGACTGCCAGTGTCACAGGTGGCTTCTATTTTCAGAAGTAGGTGACGATGTTTTCCAGAATTTGCAGACAGAAGTCTATTGTTTGAATTTGCTCAGACTTAAACAAGTGCCTTGATGTGTTGCTAGCAGGAGCTGCTGTATGCTAGACCCCAACAGCTGTAGGATGCTCTTTAAAGATAATCACCTCAGCATACATTCACTTGACTATGCAGATAAATTTAATTTGGACAAATCTTTATTTGAATAATTAAGAAACTAGCAAGAAGCCCTATCAGTTTGGAAATTGTCACCACTACTGGAACTATTAAGGTAAACAACCATTTTTTTTGGCCAGTAGAAGGAAGGAAGGGAGTGAGTGAATGTGGGGAAGGCGGGGCGGCTGGGGGTAGGAAAATGGGGTCTGATCCGATTATGTACTAAATTTAAAACAATACACAGTAGCAGCCCTTTGCACAGAGAAACCATGAGATTGAAGATCTTGCTAGTTATATATAATTGACCTATACTTTGGTGGTTTGGAATTTGGAGATCATCACACTAATCAACTACTCTAATTGTCTCTGTCATGCTATCTGGAGTGGCTCATGACCGTGAGTGCCTACCTCAGGGCAGACTGTGAAAAACAGACACCCCAAACTGGTGGTAAATTCTATAATTAGTAACAAATGTGAACAATTAGATCCCTATAACAGTATCTCCATGAAGTCACAGACCGTGCCCTCAGACTCTTCAGTCTATCTTGCCATTCAGGCAAGCCAGACTTAGTGATAAATGGTCATTTAATCACCCAGTGTTCAGGATGCTCCCAGTCCCAAGAGACCAGTCACTTAACCCAATTGGTACCCAAGATCTTACACCAAAGACAATGTCTGTAGCCAATCCTGTAATAAACGAAAGGTTTATTATCGAGGAAAAAGAAATGAGTTATTTACAGGTTAAAGCAAGCAAATATATACACAAATGAGTGTATATGTTTGGCTGGTTTAACAGTGACAGAGTTGTAGTGATCTGTCAATTCAAAGTATCTGTCCGGGTGGACCTAGGAGGTAGCCCCTGAAGATCTTTGGCTTCAGTTTGGTGTGTCTGCCCCTATGAGAATTCAAACAGCAAAGAAATGGGAAATTTTCCAATATCTTTGTTTTAGTTCCTTCATTCAGCCTCCGAGACCACAGGATGAGCTTCCTTGCACTTAGCATTTCCAAGGTATAATAAAAAATAACATAAAATAACCAATCCTTTGTATTGCAGTGTTGCTTGATGACACATTTGATTTTGCTCTTCTGGACGGGTGGAGGAAACACTCTTCCGATCTGATTTCACTAGTTTAGAGCAAACATTTTCAAAGTTATAAAGCAAATCTTACATATTTCCTGGTAGAATGAAATATAGCCATCACAAATAAGAATAATGCATGCAGTAACTTAAAACATTCTATAAAATCTAAACACTAAATAGTCTTTATAAGACTAACACCTATTTTGAGCAATACCAACACATAAGTGAACTGGTCTGGTTTCCAGCTATGGGTTTGTCAGTTCTTAGCTAATGCCAACAGCATGGCAAGAGCTGGCACCTGACCTGCCAGCGTCACAGTCTCTATTCAAGCCCAGTCAAAAATTTGGTTCTCCTGCCAATCAAATAAGGTAGCACAAATCAGACAGTATAAGTGTTGGGGAACATATTTTAAAACATTGCCAGGTCATATGTAAAGCTCATAATAGTGTAGCAAATGCAAGGCCACAAGAGACTTCAAGCTTTTCATTTCTGCACAGCATGACTTTTGAGATTTCTATGACCACAGCAAGATGGAACCTCAGATCCCCCTGACCTGAAGGCATAGGTCAGTGACTTCAATGGAGTGATTTGCTCTGAAGTAACTGAGAATTCAATTGGGCCTTTAGTTTGTAAAGTTTGTTGGGCGTATTTAGGATTTTTGGATGAAAGGCACTAATGGGTCTTGTCTTGTTCCTATTGACATCAACTCTTAGTGACGTCAGTGGAAAGCTCAGGGCCACTGCAGTAATAGCTTCCATTTTTTGTCAAAAAAGCATTCACTAATTCTTCCTGGAGTGGTAATGGTGAATAATTTTAGTTTTCTCCATGGATTCTTTTAATTTGCTTTTGTGGACACATCCTATTTAAGGAGAGCATGATTTTGTAGAAACAAAAATCTATGGAACAAATCCAGAGACTTGTTAAACATCCACCTCTCTAATTGGTTTGAATGGGAGAAGTGGTTATGAGGCAGCTTTTGGGGCTTGGCCTCGCGGTATTATCATGGAAGCTACCAAGAATACTGTGAGTGCCTCATCTTCCCTCTTCCCTGACTGTTTCACAGGCCTGACTCCCAGCCCTGGACTACAATAGGGCTATAAGTCCATTTGAAGTTCCTCCAACTCAACCTAGTTGCCTGCCAGACCAGGAGAACTTCCCTGTGTTTACCACCATATATTAGGGAGTCTCCTGCCATGGTGTAGGCAAGGGTGAATCTGGATTAACAGAGTTTACTCACGGCTCATTTGAGGAATATGGAGTTTAGGTTAGGTTAGTTTATTCACTACTACTTTTTTTTTGGTTTGGGTTGTGGTTTTTTTTTACCATTACACCACTGGTCTCTTGAAGGTACACAAGTGTCTCTCTGGCATTATTCCCCAGTGTTCAGGTGGGGAAGAGTCACAAACTCCACGCTTGAGGAAGGAAAGGAGTTAGGTAGATACAGAAGTACTATGAGATGAACTTAGTTTCTAAGTAGGGCTGTGTGAGAGCATGGAGTGTGGTCAGAGCATGCATCCCAGTTACCTTTACGCTGCATCTGAGTAAACTGACTGAATCCAAATAAGGATATGTTAGTTTGTATTATTTGGATAAGTATAATGGGATAGGATCAACTGATGTCATATTCCCTTACTAAAGCACATCTCTTTTACTTAAAAGTTAAGGAACCTATAGACAAAGGTGAGTGACCTGAGGGATACAATACACTTGGATTTTCAGGAAGCTTTTTGGTAAGGTGCTTTATCTGAGGCTGGTAGAGGAAATAAATAACTATGAGATAAGAAGCAAAGTCCTAATTCCTGGCATGACTTAAAACTGATCAAGTGATAAGAAACAAATGATCACACTGAATTGCTGTTACTCAGCATGGAAAGAAGTTAATAGTGTGGTGCTTTGGGGGTCAATACTGTGACCACTGTTAATGATTCTGGAGGACAAGTAGATAGTGACTTGGTGAGGCTGATATTTAGCAAACTGTACTAAATTGTTTCCGTTTATATATACAGTATGCTTCTGAGACACTTGAGATGGACTATAATGCTTTGGACAATTGGGCACCACAATCGCACATAAAATGTAACTTGGAATACGGAAAAATTATGCATACAGCCAAAAGTAATGTAAATTTTTCTCTTGTGGTACACAGATGGCAAGGTCCTGTGAGGGGAGAAAAAAATTTAAAGAGTTATCATGGATAGCCAATGAAGATGTTTGCTCAGCATACAACAGAAGTTAAAAGAGCAAATAGCATGCCTGGATGCCTAGAACAGAGGAAGTAATACAGAAAATATAACACATCTCTGTGATAGGTGCTGATAAGGAATAGTCTATCCTATTTTAGTCACTTGTGCTGAAGACTGAATAGATCCAGAGTAGAATTGGTAGAGATTTTTAAAATATTGAAAAAATGGGGAAAATTCAAGAATAGTTTTGAATCCCCGCCCAGATCCTCCTCACCACTTCTAAACCAGAGAAGGGCAATACAGGTGATTCAAGGTATGGCACAATTTATATACAGTGAGTCTGGAAAGGAGTAGAACTACAGCATATGCCACTGATATATTAAAAAGTGTAAATGTCACAAGGAAAACTTGATCCATCCCTCCTTTTAGCCTTGTTGCATATTAGAAGAGCATGTGTATTCTAAAAGTCAATTAAATCAAAAGGCATTACATTAAAAAAATACTGTTTTCAGAAAATAGTCAACTTGTGGTACTCCTACAGGAGATTATTAGGCTACATTATGTGGCTACATTATGATGATTAATACATTTGTAGCTATGAAAATTAAAATATAAAAGTAATCCAGTCTTATACTTCAGGACAAAACGAGATGATCTGTGAGATCAGGAAGGAATTTCCCTTTTATGAATAGCATTGCACAACTTTCTTAATGTGCATTATAGGTTTTCATAACTTTCTAAAAGATGAGCTATAGGCTGGAGGGCAGGATGCTGGGTTAGATGAACCATTGATCTACATTTACCATTGGTACCTAAAACTATTTGCTAATGGTTCCAGCTATGATATAGGAGGAGATTTACAGTTTGACTTATTCACTGTTAAGTGGAAGGAAATGTACAATTATAAAATAAGCACAGAAGAAATGAGGACACTTCTAAAGCATTTATGAGTAAGGGCAAATCCTATAACTTCTGTCCTGTAAAGGAAAGTGAATAATTGTGGCAAAAATATAGCTTTAGAGTTTACCCCATTTGTTACAGAAAAAATGTGTAGATGCAAATAATTTCCTTTTTTTTTAAAGGCAATAAAACACAGTATAGTAAATCATGCATGCTAATCTGCACTGCTCTTTTTCCAGTCCTGCTGAAAGCTTCAAATGTAATGGGTATCTACAGTCTCCTTGCGTTGCCCTGATTCCTGCTTTCTGTCATAGCAGCTGCTACTGTCAGCAGCAGCACAAAGAGAGGCAAACAGCATAACATCATGCCTCCTTAAGAACAGTATCCCCAAGACTCCATTTAATCCCACAAGTTTCTCAGCTGAAACCAGAAATGTGGTGATTAATGGCGGAACCTGAGAAGGGACAGCATAGCCTAGAAGTGGATGATGAAACCTCTTCCCCATCATCCTTTCCCCTGTGCACAGAGGGAAGTGTGAAGAATTTTTTCTGAAAAGTAGCATTGTCAAGCTGTCCAGTGGAAGGAACCGAGTGAGTCCTGCATGAAATCTAATTGCATAGCAAATACTTTTTCCTTCTCTCTTCACGTGTCCTCCTTATTTTATTTCCTCTCGCATCTCTTGATTCTCACCCCTCCCATTTTCTCTTCCCTTTTCCATTTACTCTTAGCAGTCCCTCCTTCACTCCATTGTCCCATCGCCCCTATTTTGAGAGGTGCAAATAATTTTGCTAAATATTATTGTTACTAATATAGGGCTTCCTGGAGTGCTCATGTGGCTACCATTTGGGATGCCTTAGTAAATATTGACAGGTTTCAGAGTAACAGCCGTGTTAGTCTGTATTCGTAAAAAGAAAAGGAGTACTTGTGGCACCTTAGAGACTAACCAGTTTATTTGAGCATGAGCTTTCGTGAGCTACAGCTCACTTCATCGGATGCATAGCATATCGTTGCATCCGATGAAGTGAGCTGTAGCTCACGAAAGCTCATGCTCAAATAAACTGGTTAGTCTCTAAGGTGCCACAAGTACTCCTTTTCTTTTTTCTTTTTAGTAAATATTAAAAACAGTAACAACTTTCTGAAGTGTCCTGTGAAAAGTCAGGAACCAAAGCACATCTGGATTTCTAAAAGATGCATCCACAACACTCTCATGACAGGAGCTGGGATATTTCAATATCTCATCAGGAATGGGCAAACAGGGCTAATTCAGCTAAGAACTTAGCCCAGAATTTGATCTGAATCTGGAGCCACTTTTGACACTCAAAAAAATTGGTTAACTTTTGGTGCATTTTTTCAAATACTCTTACCTCTGTACTTATTGATTCTTCCTGGGAAGAGAAGTGAAAGTGCCAGAATACTCTGACTCAATTTTCACAAGAGTTCTGGCCTTGTTTTGTAGATTGAAGAGGCTTAAATTTTTTGGATAAGGTTAAGATTGGATGCTTATCCAAACTGCACCAAACATCAGGAGAGTTGCCCATAGTGCAGGAGCTCTCAAACTACTCATCACCAAGGGTTTTACAAATGCTTCAGATATCAGAGCTGAAAAGAACAGTAATAATACCTGCAATATATTTCCATTAGTGCTATATAGATCAGACAGCAGGGGTTGCTGTAAGAATGTGGTTCATTGAATGCCAGTGTTTTTCTCTAGTCTCTGTGCCTTTCACTTCTGAAATACAGTCAGGTGACAGCAGTCTAGAGCCTGTGATCCGGAGACGGCTCCAGATATGTTTATCTCTTTCTCGGGTAACTTTTGATAAAATCTGTTTGTAGCTCTGAAGTGATCCTAGTATTTTGGGGGTTTTAGGTGATATGTATAAATTCAGTGTCCTATGTACTGCAAGCAACTTATTTCATGGAAAAAAGTTTAATGAGAAAAATATTGTGTTCTCAAGGTGGACAAACCTAAAATGGTTTCAAGTACTTTGAAGTTCTTTTGCAGAGACCAAACTATATATGTTGCATCTTTATCTTCCTTGAACCTTAAAAAATTCTTTCACACCTCTGTGGTGAAGGGTATGTAGATCTAGTGCTGTAAGTTTTGAATAAGGAATCCCACAAATAAGTCTACAGACAGATGGACCTTTAAACTAAACTCCATTTTCTAAACTTTCACACCAGGGATATCTGCTACTATCTGCTGGCCTGTTTTCACTTCATGTGACATGTCCAATTCTGGACTATTACATTTCTGTGTCCAAAGCTTTCGAATTATATGCAGAACGCCCATATAGAGCTCAATCCTCGGCTCAGCTGAGCAAGTACCCCTATGTTCTAGGTTTGGTCAGGAGCTGAACTGGCCCCTAGTACAAATCAGAGCAGTCCCAAGGCTGCTTTAACTTGTGCCAGCTGGAGCACTCCAACAGACACAGAGTATGCCTACATTGTAAACAAAGGTGTGATTGTAGCACCAATAGGTATACCTGTGCTAGCTTTAATCTCGTTAGCACAGTTAAGAATAGTAGTTTAGATGTGGTGGCACAGGCTAACACCTGAGTACGTACCCAGGGCTAGTCCTTGCTGGAGCCCATGCCCACCACATCTGCACTACTCTTGTTATCCATGCTAGCTCATTAAAGTTAGTATGGGTATGCCTACCTGTACTACTGTCACACCTTCACTTGCAGTGCAGACATCGCAACAGTTGTGCCAAAGCATTGTCTGGCCAGGCGCCCTCCTATCCGTGCCTAGCCTGCCCTGAAAGTCCCCTAAATGGGAACAGGTGGTAGAGAGCTGCTGACATTTATACTATTGAGGTTTATCCTACAGTAGGGCAGAAGCAATGCAAAAGAGGAGAATCTGTAAGAAATGAAACCATGAGAAGACACAACAGTGTAGTCAAAATTGTGCATGTGTGGACGGGTGCGTATACTTGTTTGCTTACATATTCCTCTTACATTTCAGAGCAAGAGCAAATAAAACTGGACTCATTTTGCTTAGTGATGCTTTGCATGACAAGAAACACTTGTTACATGAGTCTGTGAACCATATTTTGTGTGTGTGGTGGGAGGGGGGGGGGTGAGATTCCTGAAACTGCACCCACTGGGAATTTTGACACTGACTTCCATGATATCAGGATCAGGCCCAACGTTTATACTTACAGTTGTCAGGTGTCAGAGTAACAGCCGTGTTAGTCTGCATTCGCAAAAAGAAAAGGAGGACTTGTGGCACCTTAGAGACTAACCAATTTATTTGAGCATGAGCTTTCGTGAGCTACAGCTCACTTCATCGGATGCATACTGTGGAAACTGCAGAAGACATTATACACACAGAGACCATGAAACAATACCTCCTCCCACCCCACTCTCCTGCTGGTAATAGCTTATCTAAAGTGATCACTCTCCTTACAATGCGTATGATAATCAAGTTGGGCCATTTCCAGCACAAATCCAGGTTTTCTCACCCTCCGCCCCCCCCACACAAACTCACTCTCCTGCTGGTAATAGCCCATCCAAAGTGACCATTCTCTTTACAATGTGTATGATAATCAAGGTGGGCCATTTCCAGCACAAATCCAGGTTTTCTCACTCCCCACCCCCCTCTTTTCCAAAAACCACACACACAAACTCACTCTCCTGCTGGTAATAACTTATCCAAAGTGACCACTCTCCTTACAATGTGTATGAAAATCAAGGTGGGCCATTTCCAGCACAAATCCAGGTTCACCCCCTCCCCCCCCAAAAACACACACACACACACACAAACTCACTCTCCTGCTGGTAATAGCTCATCCAAAGTGACCACTCTCCCTACAATGTGCATGATAATCAAGGTGGGCCATTTCCAGCACAAATCCAGGTTTTCTCACCCCCCCCCCCAACACACAAACTCACTCTCCTGCTGGCAATAGCTCATCCAAACTGACCACTCTCCTTACAATGTGTATGTTGGCAATTCTGAGTCTTCCGCCTGTGGTGGCAAAGAAAGCCTAGTAATTTTTGCACTGGAGTCCAGTGTTAGAGAACACAGAACTGTTTCCTACACTAATTTAATAGCTGGAGAAAGATCTTCGTTTAATACCAAATGAAGCCAGGAAAAATTAAGGTACTAGGAAATATTATTTGCCTAATACAAGTTATCTTTAAAATACTCTCAAGGTTTCTGTCAAAATTGCATTTGACTTATCATGAAAGCAGTCACTTCAAAGAGGTCCTTAGTGCAGCTATTACTGTATAGTTTAAAGAAAGATCATTTTCCTGTTGATTGATCAATCCTAAAACAGGATAGGAACCAGGGATTTAAGACAGAGCTAGACAAAGCACTCATTAAAGGGTGAAGAACTCAGCAGGACTTTTGAGTTCCCAAATTCTAGAGCTCAGTGAATCACTCATGAGGATTTATTTATTCCACAAATATAGTAGTTTTTGTTCATGAATTGTCTGCAAGCAGCATACAACTTTCTTGAGTGTGTTTCTTATTTAAAACTATTTGCTGAATATTTTTGGCAAATAACTCTTGGTCTGTGCATTGTTTGCAAAAATTCCAATTTGAAAAATGTAAGTTTTGATTGGACACCCATATCATGTGGTATTGTTTTTGTTCTCTTGTTGGTGAAACATAACAAACTACTGGAACTAGGTTTCTTGTGGTGCACATACTCTGATTTACAAGTTCAACACTTACATTCCATGAATCGTCTCCAAGTTTTGCTTAAAATTCATAGTTACTATGAACACAAAGGAAGTACAGACACAGTCAAAATATATTTAATTTCGTATTTGAGTGAACATCCAGGAGAGATATTTAGAGCCTTAATATCTGGTCTGCTAGTTTATCTTATTATGGTCTCTTACATTGAGTTCCCTAACTGTTAGTGTCCCAGCTTTTCGGCAGCATGGCTCATGCCAGAAGAAGGCTTGGAAATGCTGTCTGTAATTTAAAACTCCTATTTTTGAATTCATTTCACAGGGTATATCTGGCAAGAAGTCAAAATGCTGCACCAAGTGATCTTTCCACTATTTGCAGTGAACAAGGGTGCAGCTCTCTCCTCACTGTTCCTTTTCAAATCCATCTCTGTGTGACTTGACCTTCCCTTCCACTCCTCCCCCACTCCCTGGGAGAATCCTGGAACTACAGTATGAATATTAATGTAACAATAAGATTGTGATCTGGAGCTACAGCCCTCTCCCCCACCCCAAGTACAATAGGCATGAAGATTTGATTTGACCTCTGCTAGAGGCAGACTGATATCTCATTGCATACTTTTGGAAGAAAAAAGATCCCCTGGTCACCTAGTCTCTCGTTCTCCCAGGATCAACGATGTGTTAACAAAAGAGAAACCCGTACATCAATGAAAACAAAAGGTCAGATTCACCTGGCAGGCTGACTGCCCTTTACAGAATATGTAGAAAAAGGCAACTTTCCAGCCACCAAGACAACACATCCATAATTATTTTTGCATATTGAATCATTTTATTTCTCCATGTATATGTGTCTACCCCTAAGGAGGAATCCCGATGTGTCCACCTGTGCAAAATTGTTGAAATATGCCTGACTATTCTCTTTTTTTGTCTCCCTGTTAACAAAATTTAACCTGTGGATTAAGTATGGACCCTTGAAAAAGAGCACAATTTTGTATAGTGATCTGGAAGTTTTGCCTCCAAGAAAGGCTTCTTGCTTTTTATAGGCTGTGAACTGTACCGGGAGGAGGGAAAGCACTTGATTGTATACCTATTGGGAGTTTTGTCAGTTACTTAAATGAGAGCAGGGCCAGACCTGAATGTTCATAATTACAGTTATACAAAGGGTCTCTATCTGTATATCTGTAAATGGTTAGCTAGCAGATAAGATGCCAATAGATTGTATTTAACAATACATAGCATAGTGCCTGGGTTTTGTAGGACCAATAGAAGTTGTGCGTTGCCAATGACGACTTCTGTGCAGCTCTTCATATAGAGCTGCCAACTCTTGTGACTTTGTGAGTTTGATGGTATTGGTGGTGTTCTTAAATCCCCAGCTCATAGTAGAGTCATCTCACTTCATGAGAATCTCAGTAAAAAGGCGTTTCTAACCCTCGTGGCTGTGGAGAAAAGGTTTGAAAATCTGACTTGAGTGCTACCAACAAGCTCAAAATCCAGAAGGCAAATAAAAGGACACCCAAATTTATTATTTTTGTAACTTCAGCGCCCTAGTGGCCAATATGGAGTCTGCTCTGCAGGCAGCTCTGGCCAAGAGACAGTGCATGCAGGAATGCAACAGGGAAAGTCTCTTCCCCCCTGGGGGCACCTGTTCCAAACCCCCCAGAGTGAACACCCTCCCCCATAAAAGTACAATGGATATAACAAAGAGAGATATTTATTTACAGAGGGATGAGAGGAGAAAAACAACAAGGGGAAATATAGGGGGAGCAGTAGAACAGGGCTGCATCCAAACTAAGGCCCCACAGGCCCAGTGGTAGCACAGTCTGAAAGGGCAGACACCGAGCAATGTGTCTGCACACAGAGTTCAGGAGTGCTGGGCAAAGTTCCAGTCCAGTGCTGAGTCTTGGGTGCTCCTGGTCGTCTTCGGCGCCAGTGAACTTTCCCCAACAAACCCCTCCGGTGCCCTCTTCTGCCGCTCTCTGCAAAGCCACACAGAGCGACCACCTCCCCACTGAACTAGCTACAGCCTCCCTCCTTATTCCCTGTGCAGAGTCACAAGCCCCAGTACTCACAGCCCCATGCAGCTCTGGGCAGCAGCGATACTGGGTCCAGCTCCGGCCTGTCCTTCTCAGGCAATTCCTCCCTGGCACTGTGCTCCTCCTGGCTCCTGTCCTGGGGTGTTCCCTCTTGGCCGCCCTGTCCTTCCCAGGCTTCAGGCAGGTTCTCCGCTGCTTCACTTTGTGGGGGCCTGCGGGCTGCAGCCCTTCTCTCTCTCTCTCTCTCTTCCTGGCTCCAGAGCGCCACCTGGAGTTTCCCTCCTTCTCTCACTGCTCCCGCTCCCCCTTTAGGAAAAAGATTTAAAGGGGCCATGCTCTTTAAACCCCAAGGGGTTACATTTTTAAATTCTTTTAGGTTTTTAAGCCAATGCCATGGATTGGGGGGAGGGGGGGAGCATGACTCATGATTTTTGAATGCCTGTCAGTGCTGTTTACATCAGCTCTTAAAAACAGCTGGCATTTCTGAGAATCAGTTCATTTGTGTCCTGAAGCTCTGAGAGAGCATATTGACCTATTCCCAACTTGCTTCAGCACTGGTTTAAACAACAATTTAAAAAACAAAACTGTTTCTTGAGACTTGAATTACAAGGGCATGAGCTCTCCTAACAAGAACGATTGAATGAAATGTGTGACTTGCAGATTTGTGAACCCTTCAAAAATATAAAGAAAGAGTAATGGAAAGAGAAATGGAAAAAAGTTGAACTAGAGGAGTGTGCAAACATGCGAAGAGGAACTGGATGGAATAGGACAGTTAGTATGGAGTCACTGAAACCAAAGGTCAAAATTTTCAAAAATGGGAGGCTAAAGTTTGCTTACTATTGTTGAAAACCTTGGCCTGTATTTTCAAAGCAGGCACAACCTGCACATTTTGTCTACAAAATCCTGCATTTATATGCACAAATAAATTGGAAGGCTCAAGTCAGGCAGTTAACTACCCTAATGTGTTCAAAACTATCCATTTTTTCATGCACAACTACTAGTTTTCATGGTTAAATTTGGATTTTTGAAGATGCAATGGGTGTCTTGTCTTTTGAAGCAGTTAACACTAAAAGCAGATAGAAGTTAGGATGTGCATGTAAAAGAACAGGGAAGAAGAAAAAAACAAGGCAATGAAATACTTCAGCTGTTTGTTGCTGTTGTTGAATCTTGTGTTTGTAGACCTCAGCCATACTGACCTTTTCTCCAGGGAGCAAGAGACATAATGAATGTGTGTTTTTTCCAAAAATGAGTTTAATAAAAGAAAAAGGTCAACACAGCCACTTGCAGTTTGTGACCCACATACTCAGCGGCAAATGTATGTGCCAAACAGACACTATTAATTTCCCTTGAATCTAGACATTTTGCATGATTTTCTTTTTTAAATTAAGAAAATCACAATGGAAAATGACTAAACTAACTTCTTTTAGAGATTAGCACAGTGGAATTCTCTTGTAAACAGCAGTTAGGGAAATTTCCCTTTTTGTTTCTGATTGTTATATCAGAGCAATCAATACACCCAGACCTGTTGAAAAATAAGTTTCACAAATAATAGGAATCACCATGCCATATAAGACCAGTTGTCCATCTAGTCCAGTAAATAGCCTTTGGCCAATACCAAATGCTCTAGAGTGAGGTACAAAGAAAAACAACTTTCATTGTGGATAAGATGAATTCTGTTAGGCAATTAGGGTCTGAATGAGCAAAAAAAAAACCCCACATGCATCACTTTATGTATGTGACTAGGCCTACTGATTTCCCTAGGATTACTCACATGCTTTAAAGTATGCACATGCTTACATGTGAATCAGGGCCTGGGTGAATCAGGGCCTTACTGGCAAGGCTGATGAACTGTGTTCTCATTGGCACTCCCAAAAGCTGTTAATTATTGCAGCTGAGTGCCAATTAAAAATGGTGCCATATTTCCTGGTTTTGATGAGAAATAAAATAAATCCTTTCTATTCCCTAAAACAGAGAGCCCTACTGGCACGAGAGAAGAATACATACATCAGTGTTCATGGTAACTGGCTTTTGACCAGCCAGATTTGATCCATGCAACCAAATGATCACTCAAAGTCTACATCAGTAAAACTGAATTCTACTCCAGTTACAGAAAGCCACCTGATTCAGGGTGTTTGTATGTTGGTTTTTCTTAACTTTAGGTCAGAGAGTTAATAATACATCAGCCATTTTATATTTTTACAGTTAATTTGGAGCTCTTATGTAAGAATTAATGGTTCATAGGAGCTGATAATTTCTCCAAAGAGCTTTAAATTAGATTTAAAATTCATTTCTCTCTCAAATGAGTTGACATCTTTCATGAGCTGCAAATTCTGTGCAGGTTTTATTGTACTGATTCATCATTTAGGATCTATATATAAAATGGCACCCATTCAGTAAAGCACTTAAATATGTGCTTAACTTTTATGTGTTATCTTTGTTGTATCAAGTCCAGCATGGAGAGGAGATGGCTGCAAAGACAGCAATAGCTCAAGCGGCTTTGTGGGGAAATACGTTCAAAGTCCACTTGAAGGTCTTTTATTTGCAAGGGGATTGACAGCCATGATTAAAACATTGAGCATTTGGTGGTGTTGACTGGTTAATGGTACAACACGAACTGCAAACAACTGAGATATTGTGGCAGCTGGCCACATGGGAATACTATTAGAAATCTGGGAGCAGTAGGGGATATGTCAATTTAATGTTAATTTTTGATTTTGGAATATGTAATAGAAATATTTTTTCCTTGTTTAAACTGAAAAACTGCCTTTAACTGCACTAGATCTTTCTTCGTCTACCCTGAACAAAAACCTGTAGATTAATGCTATTTTGAAAAAGCTTTTGTCCATATGAGAGTGTTGCTGTTTCTGCTCTGTAGTGCTAAAGTTATGAAACCAGCTCAATTATCAGGAAATCCACATTTATGGCTGATCTTTCTCCTATGGGCAAAGTCTTATAGAAATTATATCCATGGTACAGGATTCTAGAGAGTGATTCAGAAACTCTATAGAAAGAATTGCAATTCTCTGTTAAATACCATTGTTTTTTAGAGTAATTTCTAAAGAACCCCATTGGTTTCATACATTTTTAATTCTGTAAGTCTTTTTCCCAAGTGGTGGTCCTGCAGAATGGTGGGAGAGAAAGTTTGCCATGACCACCGGTTTGAAAGTATAGTCATCTTCTCCAGAAAGGGTTACAGTGGAGGGGTTTGGGGTTAAACCAATTGACGACAGTGAGCTGTAGCTCACGAAAGCTTATGCTCAAATAAATTTGTTAGTCTCTAAGGTGCCACAAGTACAACTTGACACAAGTCTCTAATTGCATTCTTGCCAGGCAGTTTTTCAAGCAGTAAACTCAAAAATACAAAACAGCAAATACAAACTGGACAGGAGAGCTTCCATGTTTCCTCAGAGCTTCCTGCCTTGGCTTCCAGCTCCTTTATCTCCAGTCTGAGAGCATCATCCTTCTTTTAATGGTAACTGGCAGAATGTTTTAAAAATTGTTCTTGGGGTTTTCCCCCCCTCATGATGTACAAAGAAGCCCTGAAAGGTATTTTTCCTCCTGTTTTTTTTAACCTTAAAAATGCCAGACCTAGTTTTGCTGCTTGACCTCTGAAAAGTCTCAAGGATGTTTATTGTGAGTGCTAATGCCTGAGCTGAAGTGGTGAGGTGGTGAAATCTTTAACAAAGTCTTTCTTTATCCAGAATGTTAAGTAGTTATCAAAGTTACATAAGAATGAACAAAAACAAACAAAAAAATAACAAAGTCATTGAAACAGCCTAACAAATTCCCTGCCTTGCTTAATGCTCAGCTTTCATGTTCTTGGCTCTTGTGATGTCACCATTCTCTCTAGTTGTCAGATTCTTGCAGCTTAGACAAGACCTGAATTTCTAATGTTAAAAAGAAGCAGAAAACAAAAAGCACACGCTCGCTCTGCCCCGTCCCCTCCCCCCTGCCAAAGTAAAGGATAACTTCTTGGGCTTCTCTATACATCATGAAGGGGGAGAGAGGGGAGTCCATTTTTTTTCTTTTCTTTTTTTCAACTTTAAGGTATTGAGCTTAAGAAGGCTGAACTGCACTTAATTAGTCCCTAGCTGCCATTACCTCCCCACACTGCCTCTGAATCCTGCCTGAGAATTATAACTCAAAACCTTCAGGCTGTTGGCTGGCTCAGCAAGGCTTCCTCTAAGGGGCACCAGCAAGGCAGAATGGAGCATGGCTTGCAGTCCCCTCCAGCAGACTCCAAAAGATCTGTACATTCCATCTTAATTATTGTTTAATACATTCCATGCTGCATTTTTGTTCTCAACAGCGTGACTTCACAGAGGCTGTCAGGCTGTAACTTATTTCCTGGCTTTGGTTGCTTTGCCTCACCACGGTAACCTTAGTAAAATATAGGTTATTTTTACAAATTAATAGAGCGTAAATACAGCTAAAATACATGTGGTTTGGCCAAAATGTCAGAGGATAGTGATTTAAACTTAGAATGTTTGTGCCATTGGGAATATGAGGAGTGTTTGTGTTTTAAAAGGGAAATATGTTGGCTGTGGGGTGGGAGTGTATATGTGCATGCACATGTACACAAATAGTTGAAATTGAAATTGCATTATGAACATTGAGTAACATTCAGTAGACATTATTTTAAAGGAAAGTTTTCTTCCCATCGCTTAGTCCAAGTAGCCCGGTGACAGTGTTCTGTGCGTTGAACAAATATGCAGGCAAGATTGAGGAAAGAATCCTGCCCCCAAAGGTGTGGAGCACCTGTGGAACCCAGTGGCTGGAGAAGTTCAGTATTTCAGCCATTCATGGGTCACAATTAATGTCATCTCCGTTGTAAATATTAGCAGATCTTCTTTCTCTCTAGTTTTTCATCTCCGGTTATATTTTAAAAGTACTTAGTGCCTGATAGCCTTATATTTAAGGCTAGATTCTTCAAGATGCTGAGCACTCTGGCTCTGATCCAGCAAAACACTTAAGCATATGCTTAACTATAAGGTCATAGATTCCTAGATTTCAACGTCAGAAGGGAGCATTTTGATCATCTAGTCTGATCTCTTGTATAACACAGGTCATAGAACTTTTCCAGAATAATTTCTAGAGCATATTTTTTAGAAAAACATCCAATCTTGATTTAAAAATTGTCAGTGATGGAGAATCTACCCAACCCTGGGTTAATTGTTCCTATGGTTAATTACCCACACTGTTAAAAAATTATGGCTTATTTCCAGTCTGAATTTGCCTAGCTTTAACTTCTAGCCATTGGATCGTGTTATACCATTCTCTGCTAGACTGAAGAGCCCATTATTAAATATTTGTTCCCCATGTAGATACTTATGGATTGTAATCAAGTCACCCCTGAACCTTCTATTTTTTAAAATAAATAGATTAAGCACCTGGAGTCCACCACTATAAGGCATATTTTCTAATCCTTTAGTCATTCATGGGGCTCTTCTCTGGACGCTCTCCAATTTATCAGCATTCTTGTTGAATTGTGGGCGCCAGATCTAGACACAGTGCTCCAGCAGCAGTCACACCCATGCCAAATATAGAGGTAAAACAACTTCCATACTCCTACTTGAGATTCTGCTGTTTGTTCATCCCAGAATCCCATTAGCTCTTTTGGCCCCAACATCACACTGGGAGTTCACATTCAGCTGATTACCTACCATGACCTCCAAATCTTTTTCAAAGTAACTGCTTCCCAGTCCCATCCTGTGCATATGGCCTTTCATCCGTGTTCCTAGATGAATATAATTATATTTAGGTGTATTAAAACATATATTGTTTTCTTGCACCCAGTTTTCAAGTGATTCAGATTTCTCTGAATCAGTGACCTCTTCATTATTTACTACTTCCCCAATTGTTGTGTCATCTGCAAACTTATTAGTGACATTGTTTTCTTCCAGGTCATTGATAAAAATGTAAAATAGAGTAGGGCCAAGAACCAATCACTGCAAGACCCCACCCAGAAACACTCGGAGCCATAACTAGGCATATTTGCACCCCCTAGAGGCTATACATGGAGGATCATCTGGGGGGGTATGTCACATCCTCCCCCTGAGATTTCTGCCTTCCATTTAACACAGAGCTTTCAAACTGGGAGGTGTATCCCACAGTTTCAAAACCATTGCCTCCTGCTAGGAGCTGGCAGATTGAAAGCTTGGGGGAGCCACTTGGGCCCCTGGTTCTCCTTGCTGTGGGAGCCGGGGTGCTGTGCAGCAGCCCTCCCTGTCCTGCTCCCCGAGCCGGGCCACCTCTGCACGGCTGGGTGCTCCCCAGGCGGGCAGATGGCACATCTCCAAGCAGCACCCTGATGCACACTTGCCTCTCCCTTAAAGGAGCTGGCGCTGGCTGGCAACATCCACTGGAGTCGGCCCCTGCCCATGGAGCACGGCAGCCATTAGATGGTTCCTGAGGCACTCACTTGCTACTTCCCTGGTACTCCTGGCACTGCTGCTTCATTAATCAAGTCTCATATCACCTGCTCTGTTATCTTGCCAGGGATCGAAGTCAGGCTGACAGGCCTATAATTACCCAGGTCATCTAGTGTTCCCTTTCCCTTTTAGCACAACACTAATTTCTTTCCAGTCTTCTGGAGCTTTCCCAGTGCTCCAAGACTCCCTGAAAATCAACATTAACAGTCCAGCCGCTCCACAGATAACTTGCATTCAAAGAGTTTTAAAAGAGATATCTGGATGTCTAACTTTAAAGCTTCTGTTTAGCATGCTCCATAGATACTGGTGGAATAGAACGAGTGTTGTCATCACCACATGATGAGACTATATCATCTGTTTTCCCCCAATACAGACTTGAAATATTTAACATTTCTGCCTTTTTCTGCATTATTATTGATTCTACCATTTCTATCTAGTAATGGACCAATACCACTGTCAGGATTTTTTTCTTCTTAATATATTTTAAAAACTCCTTATTATCCTTATCTCTGTTGACCATAGAGTTCTCCTTTTGTCCCTTTGCTCCCCTTATCAATTTTCTACAATTCCTAACTTCTGACTTATATTCATTACTATCAACTTCCCCTTTCTTCCATTTGTTATGTATTATTTTATTCATGAGTATTCTCATTGTGTTGAAGTGCCTTGCTGGATCAGGGCCAGTGTTCAGCTCCTTGCAGGTTCCAGCCCTTAACTAGCATTAACTATTTCTGCTTTATATCTTCACTTAAGATCTTTTCCATGCAAGGCTTCACTGACTTGTGCAGTGCTTTTTGTTTGGTTGCCTGTCCTCTTTTCCATTTACAGTCGAGGGTTGTATAATATGATTCCTGAACAGTCCCTCACTGCAGCCACATTGGCTTCTTGTTCTTGTTCTCTATTTTTGAGAGTATATACAATCTGTGGTGCCTTAACTGTGGTGTTTTTAAGGTTTTCCTACCTGTCTTACGTGCTGGCTCTTTTTATTTTTAACACTTCTTTTTATTAGGCCTTACATTGTTTTCTTGAAATCTACTATCTTTACATCACTACATTCTAGGAACCTTTTACTTAAATTCAGCATAGCAAGGAACTGTTATCAAGCTGCTGTTTTTAATTAGTTCCTTTTTGTTGGTAAATTGATGATCTAGGACTGCTTCACCTCCAGTTTCAGTATCCACAGTTTGGAAATAAAAACTGTTTTGTATGCAATTTAGATGGCTCTTTGATGCATGTTTGCCTGTTCTGTGTTTGTTACCCAGCAGATGTCTGGGTAGTTATAATCCCCATGATTATAGAATGCTCTGGGTTTGAGTACCCTGAAAGCTGGTTTGAGATCCTTTTTAGTTCTTCTTCTCTCCCACACCTGGTGGTCCACTCTTGTTTCTCCTTCATTTTTCACTGGCTGTGTCCTATCTCAGAGAACGTTTAGAATGACTGTTAGATTTCTAATGGATTAACTGAGTACTGGAGAAGCCGAAGAATATTTGTTCTTTCACATTTAAATGTATTGCATAGAGTAAAGAAGGTTCTGTGAATATCTAATTTGAGTGAAAGACCCATAATTCCTTGCAATGTTACTTGTATGAATAAGACATAATTTCCCATTCATTGCCCTCCTTGGTTTTTAAAAGGGTTCTTGAACTCTTTCCAGCCAAACATAAGCCTTTGCGCCAAATCGCGGTCCCAGTGTCAAAGGACTTAAATAGAACCAGAATTTGGTTCCTTCTGCTCCCTTTCCCACTCTGCATTTGCTTCCTCTGCATCATTTCCCATGTAAGAACTCTCCCGTCTGATCTTGAGGTCCCATGTAGTCTTTGGTGTCTCACACAGCATCAAGTGATGATGATTATTTAGGCAAGGTGCTTTCATGAAAGACGCTATTAAAAACAGTTGTGTTTAATTTTCATAAGAGACCTTGGTGAGCACCAGAGTAGCATGCAGGCTATCTATCACACTCAGCGAAAGAGAACCTGTTGTTTTTCTGAAAGACAAGCAGGAATCTGTTCCCCATTCCTCAGTAAATCAATGAGGATATTTTTAATCAAGTTTATTAAAACTATGCCTAAGGACCAACTTGAAGTATGAATTTCTAGTTACTTAACACCAAACAGAAACAGTTTGCAGAGCACTGTAATTAGTGAAGGTACAAACAAATCGTTCCACCTACATTAAGGTGTACAGTAGGCGTAACAATGTGAGGAACAAATCATAGCTTTGACTAAGGCTTCAATGCTGCAGCAAGCTTAATAAAAGCATAGAAGTCTCCCATTGCAGTATTGGGGCCTTATAGTGTCTCAAGTGTACTTGTTCTATTCAGAAATTTTCTCCCCATGGCAGAAAATGTCATGGTGTTTAGTAAAATAAGTATTTGATGTCTGCTAAATGATTCTTGGTCAGTGCTTGACTTGTAACATAGATGTTAAGCTAGACTCAATAACCTGTGTATTGTAGTTGGCAAAGAGACCCTGACTTTTTCTCATTCAGTAGGATTATGGAAGTGTTTGTGTCAAGGATATTTTATGGGTATTCAAAAGCAGTTTCACTCAACACTGATGCATGGACTGGATTGTTTTCATTGCTTAATGTAGGGGAATTGCCTGAACCTTGTTTGTGCTGCTCTTCTTGATGTGACCAGAAAAAGTGCTGGTTGAGTCTTGAAGCATGTTGCAGACGTACAGTGGGGAAAATAATGTTGTGTTTTGTATCTAAAAGATCGGCCTATTGATAAAGCACGTGACTAGACAGACTCTTAGTTGCTCTATGACATTAGATTCATCAAGAGGTATTCTAAAAGTAAGAGATGATGTAAATGTTTACAACAATTAGACGTACTGTACGAAGACACATCAGTAAGAACATTAGGATTCTCTAGCACAGTATGTGTAGTACCTTTGGATACTATAAGAAGGATAAAAGGAATTCAAATTTTAATGAAAAGTTTTTTCCCGTCAAATATTCACAGTTAATGTCTTTGAAAAAATACTCCATTAAATAACATATACATATAAGCCCCAATTTAGCACTTTAGTCTTCCCTATTTAGCACACAATTGAAGTTAACCACATGCTTATGTGGGTGCTGAACTGGACCATAATTGATTGAAGGAGAACATATTTATGAGTACTCACCCAAGCAAAATGTTCCGTTTTTTGATGTGGGTATTACTTTTGCATTGGCAGTATCTCCTACAGTTCCCTACAGTTTGCATAGGGAATGCTGCAAATCCTGTGCTAATGTTGTTTACTTATATAAAGGAATTGAAAAGATTTTAAGAGCCACCACTGTAATACACTGGAGAGAATTTTCAAGTGTTTGTAAAAATATTACCCTTATATAGCTACCAAGGTCAGTGACTGAATATGTTGTTTTCCACTTTATCAACAGCTTTCAATAAGATTAGTACTCACCAATAGACTTTGCTCACTCAAATCCTCTCCTTTAAGTCCTTCTCTACTACCTTTGTGACTTGTGTGCTCTCCTGCTTCAAGTGGAAGAATGTCTTTGTATAAAAAGTCAATCCATACAGATGAGCTGCAATTCCATGGGAGCGTATCGCACTGAGCAACTATTTCATGGATGTGACTTCTGCAAAAATCAACATTGTGCAGCATACACAGGTTATTTGTGAATGGTCTTAATGTGCATCTCTTGCTGGGATCTTGTCAGGATGTTGTTGGAAACACCAAATATTATGCCTGTTAGGTTAATACATTGTTTCATTACTTATAATTATAAACCTGGTGCAATTTAAAGAAAAAAACGCCAGACAAAATTAAACAGATGTTCATTCAGTAAACAATGTTAGTGTTCTTTATTTTCAGAAAAGAGCAGCTTCATAACTAGTACCATTTAAAGGGTCATGTTCAAGGACCTTCTTAGGTTGCTATTAGGCCTTAAAATTAACTCAAAATACATTGAGAGTTATCTAATGTGGTAGCACTTTCCTTAGTGGTTACTGGAAAAGGGGGGAAATGGGATTTTGCCCTTGTTTTCTGCTTTATGATGATAAGGGGGATGAGAAGTATTTATTTTTTCTTTACATTTTGTTGGTTTTGTTTTTACACTGGAAATTCAGGCCCTGTCTAGCCTGGAAGAAACTCTGGTGACTGTAAAGGTAGTGAAACAATGACATCACAAGAAATGAATATGCGAGTTGAGCTGTTAAGAGAGGGAAGGATTTGTAGATAGGCTTTCATGTTTTTTGTTTGTTTTTGTCTATCATTTTGAATGAAGGAAATCTTTGTTAAAAATTCAACACCTCACCCCTTTAATTAAAGTGTTAAAAACTCACAATAACATTCCTTGTACATCCAAGTTGTCCTCCAGGCTAGACCAGAATTTACTTTCCTAATACTTCTTAGGTTTAAAAAAAAAAAAGGAAGCCCCTTCCTTTTTTAAAAATAACAAATTTTCAGGCCCAATTCATATATTATAAAGAAGAAAAGCAAAAGAGGACACAAGCTCAGCTAAATAAATAAATCTTTTGCAAGTCCTGTCATGTTTCTTTCCATGTGTAGTTTCCTTTAAGAGAATGTAATGCTCATGAAATGGTCTGAATTAACAATCCTGGAGAATGAGGTTCTCTGTTTATCCACAGACTGTGGGCAGAATGGGTAGCAGAAGCAACACGCTTCCCCATGGTGCCCAACGATATGTCTCACCTTGTTGTGAAGAAACCACTTGTACATGTGAGATCCCCTCCTGTGACTTTTTAATCTTTTGCCTCTGAGTTGAGCCTGCCATCAAGGATGCCAGTTGTGATGGGATTTTTTTTTTGGATTTGGACATTTTTTTGCTGGGAATGATCCTGAGCCACAGCAAACCCTTCACATAGGCCACCACAGAGCCATCAGACAGTAACAACTGTTGATTACTATCAATCTGTGCCAAAATGAACTGGTGACTGAGAGGCCTAAAGGCTCCTGATTCATCCCTGCCTTGCACCTTGTGTAGTCATTAACATCTATATAAAGCAGGTAAAGAATACAACCAAATCACAGTTCTGCATTCAATGGTAGCTTTTTACACTCGTTCTTTGCTACTTTGCACTGGTGTAAATGACAAGACAGTGAAGAATCAGGCCCTTGATATCCACTTCCCTGAACGAGTTAATCTTCCTGCTATTTTCAGATCCTCCTGCTGATCCCGAGGGCTGACAGGAATCTTTGTTCATTCATATTTCACATGGAACTTTTAAAAGTACAATAAGAAGCAGAATGCTGAGTCATGCTGAAAATTACAGAGTTCCTAATCAGAAAAGCATGAAAACCATTCCAGGGACATATTTATTTTGGTCTCAGGGTTTAACTGTGAGGGAAATAAATAACAAGACACAATGTATCCATCTAGTTTTAAAATATATTCCTCAGGGTTGACTTGAAAACTCTGTGCCCAATGCTAAAAGTCTTCTGAACATGCAACTCCCATTGGGTCCTTTATCTGAGGACTTCAGCCTCTTGGATTTGCTATCCCTGTGTGTAGATAAAATTCTGGCTACTTTAGTACACCCTGAAGTTTGCCAGGTACAGCATATTGAATTTAAATCCCATGTCTCACAAAACATTTCTTCTATCTTTCAATGTAATACCCAAATGTCACAAGACAATCCCCTTCTTGATCACCCTGCTATGGCAAACAGATGTACCTGCCCCAGTTTCCCTTTTTTCCACCTTTGAAAGGAACATAGTCTCTTACATTGGCAAATTCAGTGTTCTTGGCAAATTCAAATTCTTTTAGTCATACAAAGTGCCACAATGTGCATATTCATCATAGTGAAAGCAGTTCCTCTCAAAACCCTAAAGTAAAACAAGGTTACAGTGCAGCAGCTCTCAATCTGTTTCAAAGGTCACCATCCCCAGATCACCCAATAAAGAGGAAAATAGGAAGGAGTTATTTAAGTATACTTGGAACAAAAATTTCTAACAATGGTATTGGTCCATTACTAGATGGAAATGGTAGAATAATGAATAATAATGCAGAAAAGGCAGAAGTGTTCAACAAACAGTTCTGGTTTGTATTTGGGGAGGAAACAGATGATGTAATTATATCATAAGATAACACTCTTTCCATTCCTCTAGTGTCTCAGGAAGATATTAAACAGCAGCTACTAAAGGTAGACATTTTTAAATCAGCAGGTCTGGATAACTTGAATTCAAAGTTTTAAAAACTGGCTGAGGAGCTCACTGGTCCATTAATGTTTATTTTTCATCTAGTCTTGGAACATTGGGGAAGTTCCAGAAGAGTGGGAGAAAGTGAATGTTGTGCCAATATTCAGAAACAGTAAATGGGATGCCCCAGGTAATTATAGACCTGTTGGTCTGACATTGATCTTCAGTGAGATAATGGAGTGGCTGAGAAAGGAATTGCTTAAAGAAGAATCAAATCAGTAGTGGGCAATCTGCAGCCCACGGGCCACAGCTTGCCCACCACTGAATTTAAAGGAGGGTAATATAATTAATGCCAATCCACATGGATTTATGGAAAATAGATCCTGTCAAACTGATTTGATTTTTCTATGCGATTACAGGTTTGGTTGATTAAAGGTAATAGTTTTGATGCAATATACTTAGATTTTTCTAAGGCATTTTAACTTAGTACCCTGTGAGATTTTGATTAAAAAAAAACTAGAAAGAGATAAAATGAACATGGATTAAAAGCTGGCTAACTGATACCTCTCAAAATGTAATTATAAATGGGAAATTATCATAGAACAGATATGTTCCTAGTGGGATCCCACGGGGATCCCTTCTTGGCCTTATGCTATTTAACATTTTTATTAATGACCTAGAAGCAAACATAAAATCACCACTGATAATTTGAAGATGACACAAAAATTAGAGGAATGGTAAGTAATGAAGAGAACAGGTCACTGATTCAGAGCCATATGAACTGCTTGAGCTGAGCTGAGCTCAAGCAATCAATATGCATTTTAATATGGCTAAATGTAACTGTATTCATCTAGGAGCAAAGAATGCAGAGCATACTTTCAGGATGAGGGATTCTATCTTGGGAAGCAATGACTCTGAAAAAGATGTGGGGGCATGTTGAATAATCAGCTGAACATGAACTTGAATGTTTAAACAGGGGAATCTCGAGTTAGAGTACGCAGGTTATTTAACCTCAGTATTTGGCACTAGTGAGACCACTGCTGGAATACTGTGTCCGGTTCTGGAGTCAACAGATCAAGAGGGATGTTAATAAATTGAGAGGGTTCAGAGAAGAGCCACGAGACTGATTAAAGGATTAGAAAACATGCCTTATAGTGGTAGACTCTAGGAGCTCAATCTATTTAGCTTAACAAAGAGAAAGTTAAGGGGTGACTTGATTACAGTCCATAAGTATCTACATAGGGAACAAATATTTAATAATAGGCTTTTCTGTCTAGCAGAAAAAAATATAATTCGATCCAATGGCTGGAAGCTGAAGGTAGACAAATTGATATTGAAAATGAGTACATTTTTAACATTGACCGTAATTAACCATAGGAACAATTTACCGAAGGTCATGGTGAATTCTCCATCACTGGCTATTCCAAAATCAAGATTTCTGTTTTTCTAAAGGATACTCTCTAGGAATTATTTTGGGGAAGTTCTAGGACCTAGGTTATACAGGGGGTCAAACTATATGATCACAATGGTCCCTGCTGGCCTTGGAATCGATGAAGCTAACAGTCAATAACCATCTCCCGCCCCTGTCCTCTAGCACTCTGTAGGCCAGCCATCTAAAAATTCCAAGACCTGCTTCTCTCCCATGAGCTTTCTCCTGTAACCAGGTCTCCGACGAGAAAACTCCCTGCAGGAATCAGGGACACCTCCTTCCCACAATACCGTTTTCCTGGGCTGCTCCTGCAGCCCTCCATTTGTGTCTTCTGCCAGAGAGTTCCTTACAGCGTTCCACTTTCCAGGCCTCCTTGCCTGTGAGTCCTTCCCCTGCTCCTCAATACCTCTCTACAGAGTCAACCCTTTCCTTCTGGGTTCAGCTTACACCAAACTGGGTTTTCCCCTCATTCCTAGGGACTTGTGCACAGGTCTTCCTGCAACTCAGCAGGGTTCCCCAGCTCTAGCCAGCCCTTCCAGCAGCTTTCCTCAGAACTCATCATTGCACTCAATTACTGTTCTCTGTTCAGTTTCTTGCAGCTCTTTCCCTCAGGCAACTCTCTGATGCTGCTCCTGTCTCTCCTCTGTTCTCAGTCAGCTCTCACCTGCCCCTTTCCAGTCCCTCTCTTTGGATCCATCAGTTAGCTCCTACCTGCCCCATTCTCAGTCCTTGATATGGCCCAGGTGTCCTCTCAAGCCCAATCAGGAGGCAACTGATGAGTCACAAGTGTACTGCCCCTGCCCCCACACCTTCTTAAAGGGGCAGGTAACCCTGTGTCACCAACAAAGTGTTGTTTAATTCTGGAAAATCTATGGTGCTTCTTCATAAGAGATGCAGAATAAACTGGATAAACTCAAAATTTGCATTGCACAAGCATTAATAGATCTGTCCTCCTTGGACAGATTATATTTATGTTGTAATATGTAAATCATGGGAAAGGTAAGAGAAATTCCACCTCAGCTGGTAAAATAAAAGTCATTGCCCCTTTATTTCCTTCCAGGTTAAGTTCTCAAAGTCATTGTAGAAGAAAACTCTCCAGTTTCACCATCCACCATCCTTGACGTTTCACATATTGATATTGTAGTCAAACTCTTCTAATTTACTTTTCCAAGTTTTATCTTCCCTGAGGAATGAGACAAAGGTGCCATCCTAGCCTGTGTGAGAATCTTCTAGAGCAGCTCTTTTAATCTCTGTCTCTTGCAGTCTCTAGGAAAAACTTGGAATTATGGAAGTGATAATATTTTTGTAATTAATCCAGTCTCTTGTAGATTTGACCCATATTCTGCGTCATGGCATGGTGCGTTTTGAGCCCGAGCCAGTGGCACTTCTAGCAACAGCAGCAGTTGCTGCAATAGGCCCTGGCTTGCCCTGTAATACTTTGAGGCCCAAAAGAATATACTTTGGTGGCAGACGATACTTACTAGGCATACTTCTCTTCTGTAGCTTTGTGAAAAGATACTGTGCTTGAAGAAGTAGCCAAAGGCAGAAGTACTTTGAATATTGAAAATCCTGGGGATTAGAGAGACCTAAATGGATATCATTTTCTCAGTCCAACCACATCTGAGTTAATTTTAAAAGTTTAGACAGTGTGGGGTAAATTCTCATGTTGTTTACACCCATTTAATCCCCCTAAAGGTTAATGAATTTGATGCATGGGTGTAACCTAGAGCAGAAGTTGGGCCTGTCTCTTTAACATGCCAGAGTGCTAAAGCAAGTGACACAAGTATACAATTGAAACTAACTGGCAATCAGGGATAAAAAAGCTGCAGTCAATTCTGACTTAATGAAAAAGAATTTAAATGATCTGGAAATTCTGAATTACCCTTTGAATAGTTTCCTTAAAAAATCAGTTTATTGTGCTGTTTTAAATTACAGTGGACAGTGCACGCAATATAGTATTAAGACTTTTAAGTCTACATCAGAACTATTATATGTTGTTTAATGTCCTAGTCAAATTATGTGCTTTATTCAAATGCAAATGGGAAGGAAATGAGGAGTAGCTGCTGTTTCCTAGATCTACTATAAACTGCTTAAAAGGCTGGGGAGGTTGGACTAGTCAAAAGTTTTGTCACTATTGGATGTCTGTACATCCTTTGAAGATTAAAAGTGCTATATAAATACTAAGAACTATTTTTTTTACCTCAGTTAGCCTTTGAGCATCAGCTATTAAAAGAACTAATTCCTGACAGCAATTAGGCTCAGGGAATAGTAAGAGTTTGCACATCTGTCTCTTCTATCCAAAGATCTTAAAAGCACTTCAGAAAAGTGAGTAAATTTAGTCTTACAACACTCCTGTGAATTATTATTAGCCATATTTAACAGATTAGGAAACTGAGGCACAGAGAGACAAGGTGATTTGTCCAAGCTTCCAAAGATTTTTTTGTGCAGCTGGATATATATTACAGGTAGAAATGGACAGGAAATTTTTGGGGGTTGTTTTTTGCCTCGTAACATTTTTTGATGAAAACAAAATTTCATTTACATCAGATTTCTACAAAAGTTTCTGATTTTCTTCAAAACACCTGATTTTTTTTTCCAATTTTTTTGGTTGCTGAGAGCTGAAAATTTTTTGGTTCCTGAAAAAACCCCATAAAATTTTTTTCAAAGAGACATTTCCCACAGAAATTTCTGATTTGAGGAAAAGGCCAGTTTTCGTTGAACACTTTAACCAGCCATTTTGACCAGCTCTAATTCCAGATGTCTTGACTCCTAATCCTGTGTCTTAAAGCCATGATCATCTTTGCTCACTTCTGGAACAGAGTCATGCGATGCTCAGTGTATCCCCTGACACCTTAATGTTGGTGGTCAGGGTGGATGCCTTTCTTGACTGCCTGATATTCAGATAACTGCAAATTTTCAAAAGATCACATGGAGGCCGATTAAACTGGAAATCTCTTTGCATGTTGGCTCTTTCTAGAGATTAGCCACTGAGATGAGAGAAGCCAAAAAAGGTAACTCACTTCTCCCATCATGAAACAGATTGGAGAAAATGGAACTCCCCCTATAACAGCAGTTTTTATAAACCTTCCTCCCACATCCTGGATGAGATTTTTTTTAAAGAGCTTCTATATTGAATTTATCTATTGAGATGTTTTACAATGCTCACAACTATAACATCTTAATGTCTGACCACTTCTGAAACCAATAACAATCTGGATCTCTTTGGACTTGACAAATGCAATTTTACCCCACTCAGACCCATTCAGAATGCTACCGCTAGATAATATTCCTCGCTCATTGCTTTGATTATGTCACCCCTTTCTTTGCATTCCTGCACTGGCTCCCCCTTTTATATCGCATCAAAAATAAGATGCTTATATTCATTTTCAGGGCTCTTCACAATCAATACCCACCCTACCTATCATCCCTTATTTGATACGGAGCTGTTGATGCTCGCCTTCTTATGATGACAGCCTCCATTGCCCACTTGTTAAATTTTCAAACCTTCTTTCTCCCACGTTGCCCCACATGCTTGAGAGGAACTTTCCATAAACATCCACAAAGGTACCTCATTCTCCACCTTGAAATCCCTCTTCAAAATTCTCCTTTTCCGTGATGTATACAAAAAAACTTGATAACAGCTAGGCTGCTGGTGTGCAGAGACCACTGCCTATCTTGTTGACCAATACTGTCTTATTATTTCCTTGTACACCTCCATCTAGTTGTCCCTTGTCTTATACTTTGATTGTAAGCTCCTTGGGGTAGGGGCTGTCTTTTTGTTCTGTGTTTGTACAGCACTTAATACAGTGGGTTCTGGGTTCAGGACTAGGTCTCCTCAGATATATGGTAATATGAATAAATAATAATAATTAGTAATAAGGTGTGAGTTGGTCTGGATGAGGTAAAGGGCTTTTAAACAGTAGCAAAATCTCAGGAAGGGGTTGGGGCAGAGACAGTGCGTTGGTGGGGCATGCAGGTCAAGTGCCCCCACTCCCAAAGCAGCTGGCCAGGCAGGGAGTGGAAGGGATGGGGCCAGAGCCTCTTCCGGCCACGCTGGGACATTGCCTGGTGCACCGCAGCGGCTGCCTGGGAGAGCGCCTGGCTGCGGTGACAGCGGGCTGCTCCCTGCCCAGGCTTGGCCACTGGGGACAGTGGCTGAGTGAGCTGGAGTCCCCTCTCCCCCCACCCGGCACATTCAGTCCCTGTCCCCAGCAGCCGAGCCCAGGCAGGGAGCAAACTGCCGCTGCTGCCCCTCCCCAGCCAGGCTGTTTTCCAAGCAGCTGGCTGTGCTGCACAGAGCAGCGAGCAGCTCCGTCCCACTCTCTGCCCAGGCCTGGCTGTCAGGGAGAGCAGCCAAACATATTGGGGTAGGGGTACGGTGCAACGGGAGGACAGAGCCCCTCCCCTCCATAGGTAAGGGAGGGCAGGGAGATTGTGGGGGCCCCAGGCTGGGGGCAGGGTGGGGAGGAGACATATGGTGCGGTCACGTGTCCGCCCCTTTAGCTTGTGACCCCCTAGCATGGGGAGGCACCAGTTGTCTCTGGACCATTGGGGAGATTCTAGATGGAAGATGTAACAGGGAAAGAGAGAGAATCTCTAGGGATGGTACAGTTTTTCCTCATTCTGAACATTAGTGTTAGGAGAAGGTGACTCTTTCTGAGGTTCTTCACCATTGTCAGATGACAAATGGGGGTGGGAGAGTCTTTACTGGGGAGATGCAGAGCATGGGAAATGGAAATCTCAGTTGAGTTTTGCAACTCCTCATCTGCAGGGTTTTTTATTTTATGTCTTATGAACTCTGAAGGGCAGGGTCTGTCTTTTATTGTTTGTGGTGTTGTCAGCACTTATGATTTTATTGCACATTTCCTGCTAGTTGGTGTGTTTCTTATAAGAGATTGTCAGCTTTCATTTTTTTTTCTAAGTTTCTAGACATCATGGTTGCAGAGAAAAGCAGAAAAATGTGACCCAAGTGACCACTAAAGGCAAATTAAAAGAACCCCAAATTTGTTGTTTAAATATATCGTGATTTTTTTTTTGAGGCTTGTCTCTGATTTTCAAACAGTTCGGGTATTGGCAATTCTTTGTATGTTTGTACAGTGCCCAACACAACAGGACATTGGTTGCTGCAGTACTGTAAATAAAAAAATAATAATCTGCAACTGCCAATGTCTTTTTATTTTCCAGTCAGCCACAAATATTATCCACTGGCCTGTACAGTCCAGCTCCATCAGACGTAATGGTGAGTAGGGAAAATCTTGATGCTGTACAGTAACACAACATAAATAGAATATTCTATCGAGGGATGAACAGTCTTTCTGCTCATTTTTAAGGGGATTTAATTAACAGTCACACTTTAATATCTAACATCTACAAAAGGCAGAGACCAAGGTACAAGGAAGCATATTATGGCTGGCTGGCTGGCTTGGTCAAAACAAAACCCAACCCTTGTCTTTCATATTGAAGCAAATCTACCAGAGTGCATAGAGAGAGATTTGTCTTTGAGGGATGATGTGAAAGATAAGTAATATGTCAAATAAAAGAAAAGATATTACATTTTTTGTTCCTTGGGGAAAGGGTTTTAAAAAAAGAACTTGAGTCTTTCTAGCCAGAGCTGCTTTCCTTTGACTTGCCATGATTTAGATTCATATAAAAAGATCTATTTGAAAGAAGCTTCTTTAACTATAGGGGCAGGTTTTTTTTTTCCCAAAGCCTTTTGTAAATGAACAAAGTAACCACTTGTCACATACACGGACTAATGAGAGTTGAGTGTGGGTTTTAGTGTTCATTCATATGCTTTGTGTTCAGCTAGTCGTAAGTTAAATCTTTAGAAATCACACCACAGGAATCTTTTACGTGGGAGTGGGGGGAAGAGAATCTGTTGAGATACTGAGAACTGTTGGGCGGAAACTGCTCTTTGCAGGCTTCCTAATCTGCAGTTCAGGAAATAAACACACACAGGAAGTCATTTAGCCTTTTCGTGAACTTATAGTTTATACAATGTCTGATAACCAAAGCATTCTTTGTATTTTTAAACTTTTAAAAATAAAATTAAATAAATACAGTATGTGCTATGGGTGCCAATATGCACTATAACTTCCAATTTGTACCAGCCATCTAAATATGGTATTAAAATGGGAAAGATGATTAAATCTCTCCACATCACCCTCTCTATGTCTTCTCTTCCTTCCCTTGTCTTGCTATTTAGCTATTTCTCCCTCCCCAACAAAACCCAGAACCAAAATATTAACAAAATATGGTACAAACTTGACTTTTTCAAACCATCACTCTGCTTGTGTGTTATATCCTTTCCCCTTACCCTCTGTCTGTCTTGTCCACTTAGGTTGTAAGCTCTTTGGGACAGGGACTGTCTCTCATTCTGTATAGTGCCTAGCACAAAGGGGCCATGATCTTAGTTGGTCCCTAGGTGTTGCAGTTAGAAAGATCATAATAATAAAGTATTACTGTCCTCTACACAACTATATTAAATTATTTTGATGTTGAAGGGAGTTTATATTCATGATTGCCTAATAATGGACATGTACTTAATACAATCTATATATAAAATATAATCTGTGTTCTTGAAAAAGGTGGTTAAAAGTAAGTTAAACTGCATTCCTCAGAGTACAATTTATGATGGCTCCATCTAAACATACCCCAACTACTAGGATCACCATTTTAATGCTAATTTAATATGTCCTTTTGACTTAAGCCATATTTTCCATTTTCCTTTATGATATATCGGTTTTACTTGAAGGCACATTTGTAAGGATTTCTAAAGAATGTTGAGTTTGATTTTAAAAAAAAAAACAAAAAAACCCCAAGATCACATCCTGTTCCCAGTAAAGTCAATGGGAGTTTAGCTGTTGACTTCACTGAGAATAGAACTGAGCATATCAAAAGTAAAATTCACTGGTGTAATTTGAATCAATGAGTGCCAAATTTCATTTCCTTTCCCCTGTGAAGGGGAAAAAACTATAAGGAAGGAGAGAAGAATAAAATGAGAAATATGTTCAATATTTGAATTGCTTTGGAATCCTGGGCAAATTATTTGGTCAAAAATGTATCCTGTTTTTTTTGAGGGGGGGGGGCAGGGGGGGGAGAGAGAGAGAGAGAGAGAAGGGAGGAGAGATGGACTGCAAAGGCTGAAAGTGATTTTATTTGTTGTCTACAAGACCAGTGCTTATCAATTAAAATAGTTCTGAGGTATATTCTACAGTGGAAACAGCATTCTGTAGTAAAAAGTTTAACATACCAGGAAAGAACATACATGATTATGAGTGCATACACAATTTGGGTTAGTTTCCCACATCTTGTAGATGAAGGTATCAAGTTTGTATTTTCAATGGATGTGGTTGACGGTAGCAAATATATTATGGCCATACTTTTCAAAAATGGCAACTAATTTTGGGTGGGTCAATTTTTGGGGGCCCAGTTTAACAAATCTTTGGTCCTAAAGCCTGTTGTCTTTCATGGGAGGTTGCAATTTTGTAAAATTAGGGACAGCTTTGTAATATTTTGCCTTGCCCCAACCCACCCACCCAACCCACGTATTTTTCCTAGAAATGGAATCACAAGATCTGAGGAAACTTTCTGAGCACTGGTGCCAGATTATTCACTTTGAAGCTGCCTTAATTAGTCATTGGTACAGTAGATTTCAATTTTCAGTTCTTACCACTGAAAGAAACAGGAAATTTCAAGTATCAATCTTGTGAAGTAACCTTATATGTACATTTCAAACAGCTCCTCAAATCTCTATCACCATTACATTCTCCTCTTGATGTGTGGCCCAGTCTAAATTCCAAAAAATCATTCAGTCTTCTATATTTACTGTAGAACAGTGCTACAAAATGCCTTTTATTTTTTCACCCTAAAAGGGTGCCTCTTTCACTTTCTTAATGGGAATGCTCCTCTTTGTTCACAGATAGCGTGCTGATATGTGTGTTTATTAAATTTAGTTGGACTATTTGTAATATATTCTAAAAACTATTTTTATATTGCATTTTTCTTTCTTTCTTGATAGTCCAGCTCCACAGTGAGAACGTACCAAAACAGTAAATCAAGAGTGACCATGAGCCCTGGCTTTAGCTCACAGTGGAACAGCAGCCAACCTGCTTGGAACACATACACCTTTCCAAGAGCAAGCTTGCACTACCAGTCCCATGCCAGCTACACTTACTGTGCTGGACACCCTGCTGTAAGTAATTAGCCTTTTATGTAGCTACATGAATGCTCTACGTTATTCCCCAGAAGGCAGAAGTTCTCAGTACCACAGTCTGACAACTCAGTGGACTATGTCTGCGTTCAGTCTGTCCCAGTGTTGTTAGAAATGTTTGTTCCCCAGCTGGATTAACTGTAAGCTTTGGAGAAATTTCGAATGATTCTAAGACAGAAACAGATGTGAATTTCTTGTTGCTCACTAGAAATGTTTATAAAAATTCAGCTTAGCTTCATATTAAACTATTGTTATGAACGCTGGTTGCAATTTAGGGCTGTGGGGGGGATGTGTGGAAAATTATTTGTTGCTCCCTTCTATTTTCCTTGAGGGTTGCTATTAGATAATTGAATTCTTTTTTGCTTAGGAGAGCGTACATTTTAAATTATGTGGAGGAGTCAATAAAGCTGGGTGTCTCTTGTCATCATAATATGTTTTGCTAATATTTATTTATTCATCATCATCTCTAGTGAACACAGTCTACCATCACTAAGCTAAGCCTGCTCTCCTTTGTAGTTTTCATGAGCAGGTGGCTAAAAGAGGGGGAGAGAAAGGAGGAGTGTAACTATTATTGCATGTTTTATTTTGACAGCTGTGAAAGGGTCACAGTTGATGGCCATTAGAATCGTATTTGCTCATTTCTGAAAAGCTAACTGCACATAAAGCCCAGTGGCTCTTTTAATTTCAGCTTCAGGAGGTCTTCAGGTTTGAGCAGAACAACAAGGAGAAATCTTGCTAGTGTAAGCAGTCTGTCCTTTCTTTGGCTCTCCTCTTGACTTTGGTCTCTTTTAATTTGGGGAATTCTTTAGAAATTCTAAAGGGCAACGTTTTAATATCTTAACACTGTGCCACTTATAGCTTAGGAAGCTTTATCATCCTTTTGTGCCTTCTAATAGGAAAATTTTAAAAAAAACCTGATTTATTGGAAGGTGCAACTTAATTTGCAGGAGAAAATTTATGATGTGTGATCTGAAGACACTGTTGCAAGATTTGCATGATCGATTTAGACTTAATGTTTTGTCAGCAAACTTTTAGCCAAAAAGTTGCTTAGAAAACGTCTGACATAATAATTGTGATAAATGAGAGGAATTCTGCAAATCTGACTGCTTTTTAAAATTATTGAGATATCATAAATCTCTGTAGATGCTGCTGTTTGCTATATTCCATTGTTCTGGGTTTTAGGAATTGTAAAAGTTGTTGGGGGAGAATCCTGGGGCTGGGGGGAGGGGAACACAGCTGGAAGCCTGTTGATCCTTCTGATTTAGAATGTTCTCTTAAATAAAGTGTCGTTGTAAAGATTTATTTTATATGCCATAGGTATTCAAACTGTCTCTACCTCTCAAACTTCGATTAGTGATCATCATAAAAAATGCTTGTGAATTAAACCTAAAGTCTGATTATGTACTGTACAAAAGGCAGACAAGCAGAATACTACCCTACCATTAGATGGTGTAAATTCGCAGAATGCAGCTCTTCACCCTGCTACCATAGGTAGCAAAGTAGCAAGACAAGGTGGAGGAGGTAATATCTTTTATTGAACCAGTTTCTGTTGGTGGGAGAGAAGTTTTTGGGCTTACATAGAGCTCTTCGTCAGGCCACCTTGTCTCCCTAATATCTTGGGACCGATACAGCTACAAGAACACTGCTTATGTAGCAAAATGTCAGCCAAGGCATGAGAGCCTTTTTAGACCATTCTGCAGCTGCTCTTTCCTTTTTTTTGAGACGAAAGTTGGTAATAACTCAATTAAAATCACTTTAGTCACATGTCATTTTGTCCTAGTCATCAGGGCAACAGACTCTTATATGTGGTTATTTGAAGCAACTCTTCAGTTTTGAAAGCCAGTCCAGCCAAGTGCTGGGTTGATAGCGATTCAGTACAAACAGAGTTGTGTAAACAAATGCCCTGATTAGAAACACCAAAAATAAATAAAAGGAGTACTTGTGGCACCTTAGAGACTAACAAATTTATGTTAGTCTCTAAGGTGCCACAAGTCCTCCTTTTCTTTTTGCGAATACAGACTAACACGGCTGCTACTCTGAAACCGAAAATAAATAGTTAAACATAAGAGAAGGCAACCAAATTGATGTTTGCATTTAATTCTGCCTTTAGCATCCACAGTTGTTCATAAAGCTTCTACGGTGCTTTGGCTGAAGTCATCTCTGGCATTTTGTTATGGTGCCAGCTCACCAGTTAGTTGGACTCATTCCATGAAGTGTCAGCAGCAGGCTACAAGGGGTTAGATTGACAGCTGGGATAACACTATATAAGTACCATCTCTTGCACACAATTTTTTTCTCTATTCCAGCTCTTCACTGTTAGTGCCCCTTTATTTGTCTGCATATCTCTGAGAGTTTTTCCCTCTGGCCCTATGCCAACATCAGAGTTCTCTTTGAACATACATAATTGGGTTCTTGTGGTGTCCTCTGTGTTGGTTTTTGCCTAATGTTTCATTTTTTGGGGTGGAATGAGAGTGTTTTCAAAGTTAGGAGTAGCAGCCATGAAGGAAAACTTGTTGTTCTTCTTAGCATGTCCTCTGCATGGTCCCACTCGCGAGATGCACCCATGGATGCGGCTCTGATGGTGATACCTCATAGCGGTGCTTGTTGAAGCATTCAGTTGCACTTCCTAACACCTCACCTCTCCATCCCTGAACGTTCTGAGCGTGAAACTATAAAAGGGGCCACCTCACTTCCTTCCAACCACAGCAACAGAGGGATGTGAACCTCTCCGGGTCCATCACACATGGAATCTTCTCTGTAAGAGAAAATCGTACGTTAGTGCAATATTCTTCTTAGGCATTAGTTCTAGTGTGAAGGTTAGTGTGTCTGCATCATCTTTATTTTTAGAAGATAATTTTATTTCTTAGGTTAGATTAGTTAGTTTGGAGTTTGTTTCTGATCACCGGATTCATGG